>NC_083100.1:2515000-3166500 GCF_949774975.1 Lagenorhynchus albirostris
TCTTGGTTTCACAGATGCTTACCCTCAAAACCTGTGGATATTGACCAACTATCTTTTGTCATCCGGCCTCGAGAGAACTCTGATGCCAGCCTCCCAGGTTCCCTTTCTAAGTAGCTCGTGTTATTCCTGGATCCCTGAGACTCTACTCCTCATCCTGGACAGGTAGGGGCTTCACCTGGCACCAGATGGAATTAATAGTGTTCTCTCGGACACCCTACAATTTGTTAAAATGTAGATTTGTGCCTTCTTCAGTCACAGAAAATGTTCTCCTATTACAGCTTCAAAATATTATTCCCGCTCTTTCGGTCTGGTCTCCTTTTCACACAACCAGTTCTCCTCGCATTGCATCCCCTTGCTGGCTGTTCATACCGACCAGCAGCTCTCGATTGCTCAATTTCAGAGCTTTTTGTTTCTGTTTGTTTTGTATTCCCACTGTTTATTTTGTCTAGAGTAGTAATTCCAGTCCTTGTTGCTCTAATAATAACTTAAATTCTGCAACTGCCTATTGGTTTATCATCTTTCCTTTATCAGCTCTCAAGCATCTTTTCATCTTATATTTCATCTCTTTCTTAAAGAAAGTCCATATTTTCTTTATTTGTCTTGTGTGTGCAAGGTATTGAATATCTCTCTAAATTTTTTTTCTGGATAAACTTTAAAACCATGTTCTTTATTTGTTGTATGATATGTCCTATCTTTCTTTTTGTTCTGGAATCTTTTTGCACAGGTCCCATGTCAAATACTTTGTTCAGCACTGTGTTGCCAAAACTACAAGGATTTCAGGAAATTTTCGGATCCCATTCCAGACACAGTAAGTCCGACAACTGATCTCACCAAATTGTGGATTATTCTTTCTGCTGCAAGCACAGAATCTGAGATTGGGGGTGTTAGAAGAAACGAGGTGATGGTGGATGCAGGGGGTGCTCTGGTGCACAGTGGTGATGGAGGATGCACGGGGTGCTCTGGTGCACAGTGGTGATGGAGGATGCAGGGGGTGCTCTGCACACAGTGGGGCTCGAGCATGCAGGGAACTCCCTGGTACATGAGGTGTACCTCCCCAGTGTATTGTGAGCAGGTAGGGAAGGTCACCCCAGTTTCAAAGGCCAGGGCTGCCCAGAAGAATAGTCAGTGATGTTGGGGAGATGGGCACTCCAGACAGAGGGGACAGCACAAACAAAGTCACAGTGGCTGAGAGTTCACACTCAGGGTCAGGTGCTGGTGGCTTGGTCGAAAATGACTGGGCAGGACATGTGCTGGGGAGGGAATCTGCCCCAAAATGCCCGAGCAGATTGCTGATTTGTATCTGGAAGATGACAGGGCTTCCTGAATTCCAGTTTAAATTATCCTAAAGCTTCATTTTTCTTTCTACTGCTCGAGAGGAAAGAGAGGTCTTCTTGGACCAATAAGTGCAGGAAACACTGATAAATCTCCCTGCCTCGGGGACTCAAAACTGCGCACAAGCGTGACAAGATGAGCTGCCTCCCCAGCACGCTGGCCCCGATCCCTTTCATCAGAGGCCATCCGTGACATCTCCTCAGCCAGGGCTCCACGCCCACCCACACGGCACTGCAGGAAAGAACCTTCCGGACACTCGGCCAGTGCTGTGCTCCACCCAGAGCCCCTCGCTAAATGAGAGAAACACACACAGCACACACCATCTACCACATACACACACACCATATGCACGCTCACACACCACACCACACATACACCACACACACTCACACACCATAAACACACACACCATACACACCACACGCATCACACCACACATCACACACACAACACACACATACACCACACGCACGCTCACACACCAAACCACACACACACACACACATACACCACACACGCTCACACACCAAACCACACATACACCACACGCACGCTCACACACCAAACCACACACACACACATACACCACACGCACGCTCACACACCAAACCACACACACACACACATACACCACACGCGCTCACACACCAAACCACACACACACACATACACCACACGCACGCTCACACACCAAACCACACACACACACATACACCACACGCACGCTCACACACCAAACCACACACACACACATACACCACACGCACGCTCACACACCAAACCACACACACACACATACACCACACACGCTCACACACCAAACCACACACACACACACACATACACCACACGCGCTCACACACCAAACCACACACACACACATACACCACACGCACGCTCACACACCAAACCACACACACACACATACACCACACGCGCTCACACACCAAACCACACACACACACATACACCACGCACGCTCACACACCAAACCACACACACACACATACACCACGCACGCTCACACACCAAACCACACACACACACATACACCACGCACGCTCACACACCAAACCACACACACACACATACACCACGCGCGCTCACACACCAAACCACACACACACACATACACCACACGCGCTCACACACCAAACCACACACACACACATACACCACACGCACGCTCACACACCAAACCACACACACACACATACACCACACGCGCTCACACACCAAACCACACACACACACATACACCACACGCACGCTCACACACCAAACCACACACACATACACCACACGCGCTCACACACCAAACCACACACACACACATACACCACACGCACGCTCACACACCAAACCACACACACATACACCACACGCGCTCACACACCAAACCACACACACACACATACACCACACGCACGCTCACACACCAAACCACACACACACACACATACACCACACGCGCTCACACACCAAACCACACACACACACATACACCACACGCACGCTCACACACCAAACCACACACACACACATACACCACACGCACGCTCACACACCAAACCACACACACACACATACACCACACGCGCTCACACACCAAACCACACACACACACATACACCACATGCGCTCACACACCAAACCACACACACACACACATACACCACATGCGCTCACACACCAAACCACACACACACACATACACCACACGCGCTCACACACCAAACCACACACACACACATACACCACACGCACGCTCACACACCAAACCACACACACACACATACACCACACGCGCTCACACACCAAACCACACACATACACCACACGCGCTCACACACCAAACCACACACACACACATACACCACACGCGCTCACACACCAAACCACACACACACACATACACCACACGTGCTCACACACCAAACCACACACACACACATACACCACACGCACGCTCACACACCAAACCACACACACACACACACACCACACGCGCTCACACACCAAACCACACACACACACATACACCACACGCACGCTCACACACCAAACCACACACACACACATACACCACACGCGCTCACACACCAAACCACACACACACACATACACCACACGCACGCTCACACACCAAACCACACACACACACATACACCACACGCGCTCACACACCAAACCACACACATACACCACACGCGCTCACACACCAAACCACACACACACACATACACCACACGCGCTCACACATCAAACCACACACACACACATACACCACACGTGCTCACACACCAAACCACACACACACACATACACCACACGCGCTCACACACCAAACCACACACACACACATACACCACACGCACGCTCACACACCAAACCACACACACACACATACACCACACGCGCTCACACACCAAACCACACACACACACATACACCACACGCACGCTCACACACCAAACCACACACACACACATACACCACACGCACGCTCACACACCAAACCACACACACACACACACATACACCACGCGCGCTCACACACCAAACCACACACACACACACACATACACCACACGCACGCTCACACACCAAACCACACACACACACATACACCACACGTGCTCACACACCAAACCACACACACACACATACACCACACGTGCTCACACACCAAACCACACACACACACACATACACCACACGCGCTCACACACACAGTTTTGCTGGCACTGTCAATCACTGGCCCCTCATCTCATCAGGGCCCTCATCGCATCAGGACAAGCATGTGATCTCCCTGGGCCAATCACAGAGCTCCATCTTCCCATGTGCAGTGATTGGTGCAGGGCTGGGCACGTGACCAGGCAGGGCCAGTCAGGTCCTGCCCTGAGGTTAGATCCGTGCGACCAGGAGAGAGTCTCCGAGATTGTGAGCGATGGCACGGGTGGGCTGCCAGGGCCCCTCTGGACCACAGGCGGTGCCAGGAGAAGCGCCCACAGGCAGCCGAGGGCAGGGGTGTGTGGTGTGTGTGCCTGTGGTGTGTGGGGCGTATGTATGGGTGTGGATGTAGTATGTGTGTGGTGCGTGTGTGTGTGATGTGTCATTTGTGGGGGTGGGGCTAAGGCTCCCCTCGTGTGTTGCGCCCCTTTGAGTTGTCACCGGAACCAGGAAGTCTGAGCAACCCCCTGCCTCCAGACCGGATGTGCTTCCCGTGTGACCCTGAGGGGAAGTGTCCTCCGAGCCTCTGTCGTCAGCATGTGAAGTGTGGCAGGACTGGGCCATACTGGGATCCCGTCGCTCCCCACGATTCCCACATGAAATCCTGCACAGCAGCGGCGCAGTTGCACTGGAGAGGGGGGTGGAGGCCGTGGGTTGCGGATCACATCGTGGACTCCTCCAGCTGTGCTTCAAACAAGTGCCTCCCAACGTCTCTGTCTCTGAACTGCTCAGAGGAAGGGCTGATTGACGTCACGCTTCACGTGTCCACCATGAGATCAGGAAGGCCCTCGGAGCTCCTTCAAGCCCGCGGTGGCTGTACCTGCGCCCCATCAGTCACAGATGAAACCGCGGTCGCACTCGGAGGAGACGAGGACATCCTGGAGCTTTGCCACAGAAGAATCACTGGGACTCGAATAAGGAAGAAGACAGGGCCAGGGGAGAGAGTGGAAGGGAAAGAGGAGCTGCTTCCAGAAGGAATGCATTTGTGCGTGTACTTTGATCCTGCTGTGATTTTCATTTGTTTTAGCCACATCCTTTTCACTGCATCACTCAGCCAAAGGTGCTTTAAATTAGATGGAGCTAGGAAGCCCTTCCCCCGCCTCCTGTCCTGCCCACAGGCCATGGTCTTCAATCAGTGTGAGATGTATAATCACGCCATGCTCAAATGTAACTGGAATAAATTGAGACAAATAAATAAACTCAAAGGCACCGCATGCATCTGGAATGCTCTTTGCCATGGTTTCCTAACATGCCTGCAGACAGCTAACTCTCAAGGCAAACAAAAAGTGGCAGTATTTACCCAGTTTCAATTTGGGGCATGTTAAGAGCCCCTGACTCATAGATCGCTGCTAGTGGAATGTGCACACAAATCGTGTTCATCATCACCGTGTCCATCATTCCCTTCCCTCTTCTGCATTCCTCTCTTTCCCAGTGATCCAGGCTGAACAGGGGCTTATACTGGATTCACCGGCCTTCCCTTCTACCCGTCTTCAGTGGCACAGTACAGAGGTCGTGGTGTCCTGAGAGCAGGAAGATGGGAAATGGGAAGTGAGCCCAGGACCTTTGATCAAAGAGCAAGCCGGCGCCCAGCCTGGCAGCCTCAGTTTGCTCAGCTGTCGGGGGAGAGCCGTCCATCGACAATTTCCTCTGCTCTGTTCTGGTGAAAGAGGCACATGCCTCCGGGCTATAAGGGAGGCTCTGAAATGAACCTCTGACCTTTCAATACCTTCTTCTGCAGACCTTGCTCCCATGAACAGCCACGTGGCTCTGGTTCACCAGCACCTGGAATCCTCCCCTCCCCTCTAAGGGAACATCAGGTCCATTTCTACCTTCGGGAGACACACGTGTGGGCTCTGCTCCTGCCCCCGTTGGGCACAGCTGTGCCAGCCTCAGGGCCATCGCCCCCAGCGTGGAGATGAAGCTTCAACGGTGCCGAGACGAGCGTGATAGCTAAAGACTGAATCGTGTCCATGTCCAAGGATTGACAAAAAGACTCGTAACTTTAAATATATATATTTATAAATAACATCCCTTATTTTCTGTGATTCCAATAGCTTCATACAATGAACTGCAAGCTGGCCACGCCTCTGAGGAGGTTGCTACGCCTGACGCTCCACAAGCGTCCGTCTCTCTTTGCTCTCTTTAGATCTTCTTTGCTTGCAGAATACCCACGCTCCCTGCCTGCAACAGCATTCCAGTTTCCCAGTGGGGAATCACCTCTCCCCTGTTGCCCATGGTCTGTGGGAAGGTGTTCTCTAAGTAGACCATGGTTCTATTGGTCAGGGTTCTCCAGAGAAACAGAACCAACAGGATATACATGAGAGAGATTTATTTAAAGGAATTGGCTCAAGCAGTTGTGAAGGTGCAAGTCCAAACTCTGCAGGGTGGGCCAGCAGGCTGGAGACCCAGGGCAAATCTACAGTCCGGGTCCCAAAGGCCAGCTGCTGGCGGAATTCCTTCTTGCTTAGGGGAGGTCAGTCTTTGTTCTCTCCAGGCCTTCACCTGATTGGGTGCGGCCCACCCACATTAAGTCCACAGATTTTTTTTTTTTTTTAATTTTTGGCTGTGTTGGGTCTTCGTTTCTGTGCGAGGGCTTTCTCCAGTTGCGGCGAGCGGGGGCCCCTCTTCATCACGGTGCGCGGGTCTCTCACTGTCGCGGCCTCTCCCGTTGCAGAGCACAGGCTCCAGACGTGCAGGCTCAGTAGTTGTGGCTCAAGGGCTTAGTTGCTTCGCGGCATGTGGGATCTTCCCAGACCAGGGCTCAAACCCGTGTCCCCTGCATTGGCAGGCAGATTCTTAACCACTGCGCCACCAGGGAAGCCCAAGTCCACAGATTTAAATGTTAATCTCATCCCAAAACACCTTCATGGAAACATCTGACCAAACATCTGGACACTGTGGCCCAGAGAAGTTAACACATAAAATGAACCACAACAGGTTAATTCCAGGTAATCAGCTGCCGTTTACAGAAGGGGCAGGGCCGGGAGCACGCCTTCACTGGAGCGGCAATAACTGGAGGGCAGGGGTAGGATCCACGCCTTCCCCTAAAGCCATGCTGTGGCGCTTCCTGCCTCCTGCTTCCTGGCTTCCAGAGCCACCTGCACTTCTGTTCACACATGGCGTGCAGCCCCTGGTGGATTCTGGGGGCATCTCTCCTTGGCCCCCCGCCCCCGAGAAACACATTCAATATCCTCCCAATAAAACCACCCGGGATGGGGCGCAGTTCTTGCAGGGAATTCTTAGAATCTTTTTTCCATTTCTTCCTATGCGTCTCTTTCGACTTCTTACTTCTTGGATCAACTCTGCTGATGTACACATCCCCCAAAATCATCCATTCCATCTGATGTCTTAATGTATTAGGATAGAGTTTGTGGCAGAACTCTTCAAAAATGTTCAACCTGCTCCACACACTACCCCAGGCCCTTGCAGGGTCACATGACTGGTTCTGACCAATAGGCTTTGAGCAGGTGTGACGCATGTCACTTCTGGGCCAAAATATAGAATAGCCAGTGTGTGACTCTCCGGTGTTTCTCCCCTGCTATACTATCCCAGACAGTAGCGTCTCAGCAGCCTGGGTCCCTGAGTGTCCAGGCGGAGCAGAAACCCTGCTGACCTATGTTGGACGTGGAGCCCGAGGAGGAAATAAATCTCTGTGGCATTTAACTTCCGAGACACCACTGTTGGTTCTATCTCATTCCTAATATCCTCTCCTCCCCAAGAATACAAAAACATTCTCCTATATCTCCTTCTGCAGTTTTGCAGTCTTCTTTTCTTACACCTAATCTTTAATCCAGCTGGAATCTATTCGAGGTACGACATGGAAAGGGAGGCCAGTCTTCAGGTAACTTTTTTCCCCTATAGCTATAGCCAATAGTCCAAAATCTTGTATTCAATGTTCCCTACTTATTTGAAACGCCACCCTTATTAAATGATAAATTCCTCCATGTCATGGAATCTATATCTGGAATCGCTGCATTGGTGACCCTGTACTGATGGAAATTGCAGATTGTTGTAGATGTCAGTATGTTTGGGCAAGTTATTTGGCGTGTCACCCATCACCCTGGAGTCAGTATCTCCCTGGACACACACACCTAATACCAACGGGCCAGGAGCCTCACTCCAGGGCCACGTGTGCAGGTGTCAGAAACGGATCAGAAGGTATCAGAAACCTTGCAATGAGCAAACACTGGGGGTTAAGACTCACACGGACCGCCAGTTTTCCTGAGGAAGGTCAAGGGGATTCGCCAAACCCACTTGAAGAACAAAAAGTGAGAGCTTCCCAACGGTGGACCCAGAGGGTGGTGACAGGACCTCCCGGGAGCCATCAGCCCCGGCAGGCCTCCAGCTCCAGGAGAAGCAGAGGCTTGGAAGCAACATTCCTGATGCCAGGACAGCCTTGACTGTTGAAGTAGAAACGCCAGATCACAGCCCTCTGCTCTTGGCACCTTCCCAGCGCTGGCTGAGGCCTTGACCCTGTCCAGCACTCGGAGCTGGGTGGGGAAGGACAGCCACGGCAGCCAGGGTTGTCCTGTACCCCAGGAACACCCCATCTGGCAGCTCAAAACGTCGAGGACCGAATACCTGGCTCTTTGCTGCGTCTCCTCTTTCTCAGGCCACAGCTGCTTCTGACAAAAGGGCAAGGAGGCACAGGGAATCAGACAAATACAGTCGGTTCCTATTTCAAAATGTTATTCTGCCCCCAGTAAGCTGAATGGTCTATAAGAATCTGCGTTGGTGAGGTTCCTTGGATTTTATTCATTTTTCCTGATTTCAAAATCCACTTGAATTTTACTCTGTTCTTCCAGTTCAAAATGGCAGGCTGCAGTATTTACATCTTCCACCACAAATCCCATTGAAATGACAAAATAGATGTGGAAATAAGAATATACTTCCTGCAGCACTGAAAATAGGGAGCAGTGCCATAATTCTGGAAGCCATAAAGCAGAGAGCATTACTTTGATGCAAACTCCACGCAGAGCCGAGAAGCCCAAAACACAGCTCAGGCCTGGGACTGGGCCCTTGGAGAGGAAGGGCGCTTGGTTTCCCCTGAGGGGCCTCAGAAAAAAATCATGTTTGGGGACTTTGAGCAGCAGAGGGGCATGGGACAGCTATGGGGGTCACAGAAGACCTCATAGGTGTAGAGTATATACAGAGAGCTCGGCCAAGACACTCCCTCTCCCCTGACCAGGCTATGGCCAGCGAGAACAGTTCCCTAAGTGAGGGCGTGATCTGCCTGGGGGCCACAACAAGAGCTTACGGCCACAGAGAGGCCTGAAGCGGTCCCCTACCAGTCCCCAGCACGAACAGAGGAAGACAAAGAAACAGAGGCTTGGGAGGGTGACAAAGTCACCCCGGGATAACGCCTCCCTGGGACCTGCTAGCATAGGGACGTCCCAATAACTTCGATTAGTAAAAACCAACCCGAGAACTGCAGTCCGAGAACCAGAAGATCCCAGGAGCCGGTCTCTGCTCCTTGGCACGGCGGAGCTGTCGGCCTGACTGTTTCACTAAGCCAGCGCCACCCCGGCCCCCGTACTAGGCAAAGGGAACCACCTCCCAGACCTTGGAGCGGCCCGAACATGTACTAAATTGGATTCTCAGCTGCAGATCTAAAAGCTACTTATGGTTGCCAGGGCTCGGAACACAGTCTGCCAATTAGTTTTATACTTCCACGCTCTATAGCACTAGCACGCCACTTCCTCCCTCCTGCTGCCCACCACCCAGCCCCTGCCTTTTCTGCACATGCCATGTCCTGGGGGGCGCTATGCTCGTTCCTACCACATGACTCACTCGGGAATCCCACCATGCACTGGGGTTTCCACTTCTCTCCCAGTTCCTGGGGAGGATCCTGCTGGGAGGACCGGTCTCCCCCATCTCAACTCAGGCCCTCCCAGAGGGCACTCGGCTCTGCTGAACCCATGGCCGACCCAGCCCAGACAGCCTTGGGTGGTGTTGATGGGATCTGGTTTGGGTCCTCCCCCCCCTCCCCCTCCCCCTGGCTGCTGCACCTTCTGCTGGCTGGGTTGTCCAGGACAGGACGCCTTGATCATTTGCACCCAACCAATCAAAGTCTGTCCAGTGGCCTGAGCCCCTAGGAGCCGGGTGACTGGCTTCGCTTACCCACTCAGAGCCAGAGGACACGCGCGTCCCACCCATCTGCCTCTCTCTGCCACGTAGCCTTCCTGCCAGGGGCGGGGCCCCTGAGCAGCCTCAGCATCCCGGGTCATCTGTCACTGCAGCCATCCAAGAGGGCCTCCAAGAAAGGGAGCCCCTGCCAGCATTTGAGGTGGGAAGTGATGAGATCCAAACTGTATTTCGGGGAAATCTGCTCTCCGAGACAGAACTTGGACCAGGTCGGGTAATTCATTTGCTTGAGATCTCGGGAGACAAAGGGTTCTGGTAAGTCCAAGCGTTGGTTGTCAGGAAGGTTTGGATTCAAAATTCAGCTCTGACTCTGACAAGCTACGGGCCTGCGAAGAACTCGCCAGCCTTCTCCCGACACCAGCTTCTCCTGGACATGGCGTGAAACCCCACCTGGCCGGCCCGACAGGGATGTCTTCTCGAACGCGCCATGCCTGACACGTGTGGCACCGCACGTGTGGGTGCAAGCTGTGGCTGGCGTGGATGTCTCCTGTGACTCCGTTTTAGCAGGTGCCGTTTTGGTGGCCATTAGTACAGAGTGTAGGACCCAGGAGGCCCCCTCCACCTCCCAGCTTCCCAAGAACCGTCGGGGCCCTTCTCACTGCGTTTAAGGAGAAGACTTCAGACCAGAGAATCATGTGCTGTGCGAACTCATCCCGGCCGAGTCCTCCAGGATTGTCCATCTGGGTCAATCGAGAGAGAGAGAGGCCTCCCTTCTCTGAAGTAAGATACCACTACGCCCCCTTCCTGCTGCCTCAGGCCGTGGGGTGACGTCCCCCAGAAGAAGGCCCATCTCGTCCGCCTGCAAGAAATGTCTGCGGTGCTCTGGAGCTGGCTTTCCTCAGCCTGAAGTAATTACAGACATGTGTCGGCACCCGACCCCGGCCAGACTGCCACGACCCTGCTGCCACAGGCCTCATTACCCCCAGGCCCGTGGGACTTGGCCAGCCCAGAGCTGGACCTGGGGAGGTTTGAGCTGATGGCATCAGAGACAGAAATGCAAGAGCTATGAGGCCAAGAACCTGCAGTGAGGACCAGGGGGCAGAGGAAGTGAAAGGCGCCACCCTCCCAGGTGACAAAGGAGGGGCTGCCGCCAGGTGGATGCTGCCTAAGGGGTCGGACATAGCATCTCATCTTGGCTGTGGGAAGCCAGAGAGAAGAGTTTGGGAATCGGCGCCCAGGTCCGTTCCCCACCACCACCTCCCTCCCAAGAGGGGCTATTAAAACCCCTTCTGGCCTCCAGATGCGGGCCTGCAAGCTATTTCCCTTTTGTTATTTCAAGCTCGGGGCCTTGATCTTTTGCCACTTTGGAAGAAGCAGAGAAACAAAGAGGTCTGGGGTTGTTGCTTAACAGCGAGGCTGGCTTCCCCGCTCTGGGCCAGCATTTATCCGATCCTCGAGGCGAGCAGCGAACCATCCCTTTGATGGCGTCAGGCAGGGGATCTGCAGGGAAGTGGGGCATGAGCGCCCCGTCCTCCCAGAGTAGCGCTCAGCAGCGCCCTCTCCTGACGCCTGGCGTCTGCGGCTCACTGGAGGGAGCTGGCCAGCCTCTGATGTCTTCCTTCTTGCAGCGGCCGCCAGAAAGCAAGAGGTAAATAGGATGAGGCTCCTGCTGCCAGCGACAGGTGGAAGCAGGGTGTGTGCCCGGAGCACCTGGAGCTGCCAGGACCTGGACCCCACTTCACTCACTCGAACCAAAGGTGCAAAATGCCCTGCAGGGCCGTGCTAGCCCCTGACGCTGCTGCAGCCTGTTGGGAAGAGCACTGAACCCGGAGTCCACAGGCTGCGTCCCGCCTCCAGGTGGGCAGGGCCTGCTTGCCTTGTCGGCCGCTGTGGCCCTGGCTCTGAACACAGGGCTGGGCTCAGTGGGGGACACGGCAGACACTTGCCCAACAGTGGAAATTCCAGTTCTGTCACGGGGAGCCGGCAGGAGCCCGGACGTCCCATTCCTTCACTCAGTCACTTCCTCATTTATTCCCGCACCCAGCAGACACATTCCGAGCCTGCTCCGTGCCTTGACATCATGCGCCAAGGGCCGCGACGCTGAGAGTCCTGCTCTCACCCCGACATCAGGCGCCAAGGGCCGCGACGCTGAGAGTCCTGCTCTCACCCCGACATCAGGTACCAAGGGCCGCGACGCTGAGAGTCCTGCTCTCACCCCGACATCAGGTGCCAAGGGCCGCGACGCTGAGAGTCCTGCTCTCACCCCGACATCAGGTGCCAAGGGCCGCGACACTGAGAGTCCTGCTCTCACCCCGACATCAGGTGCCAAGGGCCGCGACGCTGAGAGTCCTGCTCTCACCCCGACATCAGGTACCAAGGGCCACGACGCTGAGAGTCCTGCTCTCACCCCGACATCAGGTGCCAAGGGCCGCGACGCTGAGTGTCCTGCTCCGTGCCTTGACATCAGGCGCCAAGGGCCGCGACGCTGAGAGTCCTGCTCTCACCCCGACATCAGGTACCAAGGGCCGCGACGCTGAGAGTCCTGCTCTCACCCCGACATCAGGTACCAAGGGCCGCGACGCTGAGAGTCCTGCTCTCACCCCGACATCAGGTGCCAAGGGCCGCGACGCTGAGAGTCCTGCTCTCACCCCGACATCAGGTGCCAAGGGCCGCGACGCTGAGAGTCCTGCTCTCACCCCGACATCAGGTGCCAAGGGCCGCGACGCTGAGAGTCCTGCTCTCACCCCGACATCAGGTGCCAAGGGCCGCGACGCTGAGAGTCCTGCTCTCACCCCGACATCAGGTGCCAAGGGCCGCGACGCTGAGAGTCCTGCTCTCACCCCGACATCAGGTGCCAAGGGCCGCGACGCTGAGAGTCCTGCTCTCACCCCGACATCAGGTGCCAAGGGCCGCGACGCTGAGAGTCCTGCTCTCACCCCGACATCAGGTGCCAAGGGCCGCGACGCTGAGAGTCCTGCTCTCACCCCGACATCAGGTGCCAAGGGCCGCGACGCTGAGAGTCCTGCTCTCACCCCGACATCAGGTGCCAAGGGCCGCGACGCTGAGAGTCCTGCTCTCACCCCGACATCAGGTGCCAAGGGCCGCGATGCTGAGAGTCCTGCTCCGTGCCTTGACATCAGGTGCCAAGGGCCGCGACGCTGAGAGTCCTGCTCTCACCCCGACATCAGGTGCCAAGGGCCACGACGCTGAGAGTCCTGCTCTCACCCCGACATCAGGTGCCAAGGGCCGCGACGCTGAGAGTCCTGCTCCGTGCCTTGACATCAGGTGCCAAGGGCCGCGACGCTGAGAGTCCTGCTCTCACCCCGACATCAGGTGCCAAGGGCCGCGACGCTGAGAGTCCTGCTCTCACCCCGACATCAGGTGCCAAGGGCCGCGACGCTGAGAGTCCTGCTCTCACCCCGACATCAGGTACCAAGGGCCGCGACGCTGAGAGTCCTGCTCTCACCCCGACATCAGGTGCCAAGGGCCGCGACGCTGAGAGTCCTGCTCTCACCCCGACATCAGGTGCCAAGGGCCGCGACGCTGAGAGTCCTGCTCTCACCCCGACATCAGGTGCCAAGGGCCGCGACGCTGAGAGTCCCGCTCTCACCCCGACATCAGGTGCCAAGGGCCGCGACGCTGAGAGTCCCGCTCTCACCCCGACATCAGGTGCCAAGGGCCGCGACGCTGAGAGTCCTGCTCTCACCCCGACATCAGGTACCAAGGGCCGCGACGCTGAGAGTCCTGCTCTCACCCCGACATCAGGTACCAAGGGCCGCGACGCTGAGAGTCCTGCTCTCACCCCGACATCAGGTACCAAGGGCCGCGACGCTGAGAGTCCTGCTCTCACCCCGACATTAGGTACCAAGGGACGCGACGCTGAGTGTCCTGCTCCGTGCCTTGACATCAGGTACCAAGGGCCGCGACGCTGAGAGTCCTGCTCTCACCCCGACATCAGGTGCCAAGGGCCGCGACGCTGAGAGTCCTGCTCTCACCCCGACATCAGGTGCCAAGGGCCGCGACGCTGAGAGTCCTGCTCTCACCCCGACATCAGGTGCCAAGGGCCGCGACGCTGAGAGTCCTGCTCTCACCCCGACATCAGGTACCAAGGGCCGCGACGCTGAGAGTCCTGCTCTCACCCCGACATCAGGTGCCAAGGGCCGCGACGCTGAGAGTCCTGCTCTCACCCCGACATCAGGTGCCAAGGGCCGCGACGCTGAGAGTCCTGCTCTCACCCCGACATCAGGTGCCAAGGGCCGCGACGCTGAGAGTCCTGCTCTCACCCCGACATCAGGTGCCAAGGGCCGCGACGCTGAGAGTCCCGCTCTCACCCCGACATCAGGTGCCAAGGGCCGCGACGCTGAGAGTCCTGCTCTCACCCCGACATCAGGTACCAAGGGCCGCGACGCTGAGAGTCCTGCTCTCACCCCGACATCAGGTACCAAGGGCCGCGACGCTGAGAGTCCTGCTCTCACCCCGACATCAGGTACCAAGGGCCGCGACGCTGAGAGTCCTGCTCTCACCCCGACATTAGGTACCAAGGGCCGCGACGCTGAGTGTCCTGCTCCGTGCCTTGACATCAGGTACCAAGGGCCGCGACGCTGAGAGTCCTGCTCTCACCCCGACATCAGGTACCAAGGGCCGCGACGCTGAGAGTCCTGCTCTCACCCCGACATCAGGTACCAAGGGCCGCGACGCTGAGAGTCCTGCTCTCACCCCGACATTAGGTACCAAGGGCCGCGACGCTGAGTGTCCTGCTCCGTGCCTTGACATCAGGTACCAAGGGCCGCGACGCTGAGAGTCCTGCTCTCACCCCGACATTAGGTACCAAGGGCCGCGACGCTGAGTGTCCTGCTCCGTGCCTTGACATCAGGTACCAAGGGCCACGACGCTGAGAGTCCTGCTCTCACCCCGACATCAGGTACCAAGGGCCGCGACGCTGAGAGTCCTGCTGTCACCCCGACATTAGGTACCAAGGGCCGCGACGCTGAGTGTCCTGCTCCGTGCCTTGACATCAGGTACCAAGGGCCGCGACGCTGAGAGTCCTGCTCTCACCCCGACATCAGGTACCAAGGGCCGCGACGCTGAGAGTCCTGCTCTCACCCCGACATTAGGTACCAAGGGCCGCGACGCTGAGTGTCCTGCTCCGTGCCTTGACATCAGGTACCAAGGGCCGCGACGCTGAGAGTCCTGCTCTCACCCCGACATCAGGTACCAAAGGCCGCGACGCTGAGAGTCCTGCTCTCACCCCGACATTAGGTACCAAGGACCGCGACGCTGAGTGTCCTGCTCCGTGCCTTGACATCAGGTACCAAGGGCCGCGACGCTGAGAGTCCTGCTCTCACCCCGACATCAGGTACCAAGGGCCGCGACGCTGAGAGTCCTGCTCTCACCCCGACATTAGGTACCAAGGGCCGCGACGCTGAGTGTCCTGCTCCGTGCCTTGACATCAGGTACCAAGGGCCGCGACGCTGAGAGTCCTGCTCTCACCCCGACATCAGGTACCAAGGGCCGCGACGCTGAGAGTCCTGCTCTCACCCCGACATCAGGTGCCAAGGGCCGCGACGCTGAGTGTCCTGCTCTCACCCCGACATCAGGTACCAAGGGCCGCGACGCTGAGTGTCCTGCTCTCACCCCGACATTAGGTACCAAGGGCCGCGACGCTGAGAGTCCTGCTCTCACCCCGACATCAGGTACCAAGGGCCGCGACGCTGAGAGTCCTGCTCTCACCCCGACATCAGGTGCCAAGGGCCGCGACGCTGAGAGTCCTGCTCTCACCCCGACATCAGGTGCCAAGGGCCGCGACGCTGAGAGTCCTGCTCTCACCCCGACATCAGGTACCAAGGGCCGCGACGCTGAGAGTCCTGCTCTCACCCCGACATCAGGTGCCAAGGGCCGCGACGCTGAGAGTCCTGCTCTCACCCCGACATCAGGTACCAAGGGCCGCGACGCTGAGAGTCTTGCTCTCACCCCGACATTAGGTACCAAGGGCCGCGACGCTGAGAGTCCTGCTCTCACCCCGACATCAGGTACCAAGGGCCGCGACGCTGAGAGTCCTGCTCTCACCCCGACATCAGGTGCCAAGGGCCGCGACGCTGAGAGTCCTGCTCTCACCCCGACATTAGGTACCAAGGGCCGCGACGCTGAGTGTCCTGCTCCGTGCCTTGACATCAGGTACCAAGGGCCGCGACGCTGAGAGTCCTGCTCTCACCCCAACATTAGGTACCAAGGGCCGCGACGCTGAGAGTCCTGCTCTCACCCTGACATCAGGTACCAAGGGCCGCGACGCTGAGAGTCCTGCTCTCACCCCGACATCAGGTACCAAGGGCCGCGACGCTGAGAGTCCTGCTCTCACCCCGACATCAGGTACCAAGGGCCGCGACGCTGAGAGTCCTGCTCTCACCCCGACATCAGGTGCCAAGGGCCGCGACGCTGAGAGTCCTGCTCTCACCCCGACATCAGGTACCAAGGGCCGCGACGCTGAGAGTCCTGCTCTCACCCCGACATCAGGTGCCAAGGGCCGCGACGCTGAGAGTCCTGCTCTCACCCCGACATCAGGTGCCAAGGGCCGCGACGCTGAGAGTCCTGCTCTCACCCCGACATTAGGTACCAAGGGCCGCGACGCTGAGTGTCCTGCTCCGTGCCTTGACATCAGGTACCAAGGGCCGCGACGCTGAGAGTCCTGCTCTCACCCCGACATTAGGTACCAAGGGCCGCGACGCTGAGTGTCCTGCTCCGTGCCTTGACATCAGGTACCAAGGGCCGCGACGCTGAGTGTCCTGCTCTCACCCCGACATCAGGTACCAAGGGCCGCGACGCTGAGAGTCCTGCTCTCACCCCGACATTAGGTACCAAGGGCCGCGACACTGAGTGTCCTGCTCCGTGCCTTGACATCAGGTACCAAGGGCCGCGACGCTGAGAGTCCTGCTCTCACCCCGACATCAGGTACCAAGGGCCGCGACGCTGAGAGTCCTGCTCTCACCCCGACATTAGGTACCAAGGGCCGCGACGCTGAGTGTCCTGCTCCGTGCCTTGACATCAGGTACCAAGGGCCGCGACGCTGAGAGTCCTGCTCTCACCCCGACATCAGGTACCAAAGGCCGCGACGCTGAGAGTCCTGCTCTCACCCCGACATTAGGTACCAAGGGCCGCGACGCTGAGTGTCCTGCTCCATGCCTGGACATCAGGTACCAAGGGCCGCGACGCTGAGAGTCCTGCTCTCACCCCGACATCAGGTACCAAGGGCCGCGACGCTGAGAGTCCTGCTCTCACCCCGACATTAGGTACCAAGGGCCGCGACGCTGAGTGTCCTGCTCTCACCCCGACATTAGGTACCAAGGGCCGCGACGCTGAGTGTCCTGCTCTCACCCCGACATTAGGTACCAAGGGCCGCGACGCTGAGTGTCCTGCTCTCACCCCGACATTAGGTACCAAGGGCCGCGACGCTGAGAGTCCTGCTCTCACCCCGACATTAGGTACCAAGGGCCGCGACGCTGAGTGTCCTGCTCTCACCCCGACATTAGGTACCAAGGGCCGCGACGCTGAGAGTCCTGCTCTCACCCCGACATTAGGTACCAAGGGCCGCGACGCTGAGTGTCCTGCTCTCACCCCGACATTAGTTACCCAGGGCCGCGACGCTGAGTGTCCTGCTCTCACCCCGACATTAGGTACCAAGGGCCGCGACGCTGAGTGTCCTGCTCTCACCCCGACATTAGGTACCAAGGGCCGCGACGCTGAGAGTCCTGCTCTCACCCCGACATTAGGTACCAAGGGCCGCGACGCTGAGTGTCCTGCTCTCACCCCGACATTAGGTACCAAGGGCCGCGACGCTGAGAGTCCTGCTCTCACCCCGACATTAGGTACCAAGGGCCGCGACGCTGAGAGTCCTGCTCTCACCCCGACATTAGGTACCAAGGGCTGCGACGCTGAGAGCGTCCTGCTCTCACCCCGACAGCGGAGAAGCAGGGCACGCTTCTTTCAGGCTGACGCCCAAAGCTGACTGAGCCTGGAGGGTGGAGAGAAGGAAGAAGGAAGACCAGTCCAGGTGGAGAATGGAGCCCGTGGCTACTGGAGACACCAGAGAGTGGGACCCCCTGGGGGCCTCTAGGGATTTAGTCCTGGGCCATTAACGCAAAAACTGCCAATAGGCAGAAATGAAGATGTGATGAAGGGCAGGGGAGGCCCAGGCCCCGCGAGGGGGGATGTGCTTTATCCTGGGAGTAACACAGGGGCTCGGAGCAGGGGGTGTGGCCCAGCTGGAAAGTGTGAGGTGCAGACTAGACTGGGGGCTGCAGGCGAGCAGCCTAATACAGTGGCCGCCACACCCAGGAACAGCAGCGAGGGGCCCCCAGGAGGTGGCAGGAGGAGGCAGCGCTGAGAACTGTTGGGATTAGACAGGGACAAGTGACACGCCACCAGCTTCCTCCAGAGCAAGTCGTGGAGCAGGGGTGGGAGAGGGACTCAGCTTGGCCGTGTTCCAGGTGAAGTGACTGAACCAGGCGGCAGGACGCCAGGCCAAGGGCAAGCTGCGTTGGGAGATCAGGAGGACAGTCTGGGCTAGAGCCTGGGAGGGACCTGGGGCCACGCGAACGTGGGAAAGCAGAGGCTGAGGACGGAGAGAATCCAGGGGAGCATCCCTATCCAAGGGCCAAGGGCCGGGCTAAGAAATGGAAGGTGGGCAGAATGCCAGGAGGGGTCCTGGGGGTGTCTCAGCCCACCCTAAGGAAACACAGTCACGTGTCCAGGCCCCCTGCTGCTGGAGGAGGGGCAGGTCCTAAGGCCTGTGGGCACAGGCTGCAGCCCTCATAGCAGACTGGTTCCCCCACAGAAACATCCTTTTCCACCTCAGTCCCTGCAGACCTGCCCTCATCTACATTGTCCCGGTCCTGGGGGTTGGGCTGTGGCCACATTTCTCTGAGCCTACGCATCCACAGAAAATACCTTTCTTTCCAGAAGTCTTTGGTTTGAACAAGGTGCCACCACTTTCAGACCGAAGAGGGGCAGAGCACGGGGCTGGGGAGTGAAAGGTCTGAGTCAAGTTCAGCTCTACCTTTGGGTCAGTAGTAACATCTTCTCTTGGCTTCATTCACTCCACCAGGTGATTGATACAGTGCCTGAGTGTCTCCCCAGAGGGTCAGGCAAGTATCAGCTAGGTATGAAAAGGAATGTTGTATGCTTTGTCAGCATAACATGAACATAGAAGATGATATCACCATCACCACCACCATCACCACCACCACCACAGTCATCATCATCACCACCATCATCATCATCACCATCATCAACGCCATCATCACTATCACCACCATCATATCACCAGCATCATTGTCACCATCACCACCACCATTATTAGCATAAACATCACCATTGTCATCATCACCATCATCAGTCCCGCTCTTGAAGTCCTGCCACCACCCTATCCCACCAAGTGGTCTTCCTGTGGCAGAGAACACACCACCACCTGAGTCAGCTCAACCTATTTACAGGCAGTTTTGCTAACAGAAAGTTCTTTGCCTTTTTGTTTGTTCGTTTCAGTTGTAAATCAGCTCCCCCGTCCTCTTCAGCAAAAAAAAAAGTCAACATCCCTCTTTCGTGCAACATTTCTTCAAATATTTTAAGACAATCATTGTGTATCCCCAAGTCCTTTTTATTTCAGACCAAACAGTTTCTTCCACCATTCCATTTTATTTTTAACTAACCTTTTAATTATGAAGTTAATACATGCTCATAGTCACAAGTTTAGAAAAAAGAGATAAGCTCCCAAAATAAAAACAATTATCAATACCTGAAAATCCCATCACTTAGAGATAATTACTCAGTGTTTTCATTCTTGTATTTTTTCTATATTATATACAATAAATATATACATATTTACCAGCCAAAGTGTAAGATTTATCTTGTGACCTGGCTTTTCCACGCAACACATCAGTAACATGCTCACTAAAAACCTTTCTAGAAAAACATCCTTCTCCTAGGACATGGGAAGAGCAGGGATTGTGGGGAAAGCAGCACCTGGTGCCTGGGTCACCTCCAGGGACCAGGGTTGCTGGTGGCTGGGCCCCCAGAGGACAGGGCTGCAGATTGAGTGGGAGCTCTGTGAGCACCCAGGGAGAAGCCAAACCTTTGTTTATTCACCTGGGCCTGGCTTTCTGGTCTTTAATATCAGGCTGGACCAGACACTGCCCCAAAGACCAGAAGATGTGTGTGTGTGTGCGCACGCACGTACGTGTGTGGGTATGTGCACACCCCTGGGAAGAGGCCCGGTTATCTTCAACAGATACCCCCTGGGGCCCAGCACTGAACATTGAATAAGAACCTCTGGATTCAACACCCAACCACGAAGCCTCCCTGGGTGTGGAGGGGGTCCTCAGAGAGCAGATGCAACCCCAGAGCCAGTGGGGACCCCTGAAGGACGGTGAGAACGCCCCGACTTTTCCTGTGCTCCCTCTAGGTAAGAAAGGCTGCAGGATCCTTGTCCAAAAAATGCTGGTTGAAGAGAAGCTAACAGGGGCCTCGGGTGCAGATTAAAGCAATGAGTTCACGTTGCGGGAACATTCCTGATAGGCCAGATCTCAAAGTTGGACATTTAATTGATGAATCCTTCCATGTAAAAATAAACAGAGAGATGACCCAGCTCTGTTTCGATGCACAGAGAGGGTGGGGAAGGAGGCGAAATCTGCCCTACACATGGCGAGGCCAGGAACGTGTGGGTCTGAGTGTGTGCAAGTGCGTGTCTGTGTAAGTAAATACATGGACGTGTGTGTGAAATGTGTTTAAACATCAAGTGCTCGGACTCTCCGTTTGCCTTGGGAGGCGGAAGCCCTCAGAGTAAAAATCAGATGCAGCTCTGTGTCAGATGGAAAGTCTAAGTCTAATTAAAGCAAGGCTCCTGCCACCCGCACCCCGCTGGGGACTGAGGTGACCCCTGCAGATTCGCAGCAGGTTCTGCAGGTTTGGTGCTCTTTTAGAAAAAGCTAACCATCAGGTATGAACCATGAACACTGTATCTTTCCAGTTAAGCCTCCTGAGTCTAAAAGGGTATTCAATTCCATGAAAACCATTGAAACCCTACAGGATTCCGAGGAAACAGTCTCTTGATTCAGGTCAGTCCTTCCTGAACCTCTGACAAGACAGAATTCTTTCCTGATGAGTCTCCTGCTCCAAAGCTGGATGGACATTTCAACGAAGCAAGAGCCTTGATGTGAGAGAATTGCTGTTATTTGGGCTTACAGATGTGGCTGCCCCATGAATGGACCAAGGAGATTTTCTGTTCATTAGAGTTGACAAATTCCAGGGCTGAGGCAGTGTTTTGCTCCCTCCGAAATGACAAAAGAAAGAAAATGGCATAATAATGCACATTTATCATAATACCATACATTTGTCCATAAATCACACCTCAAAACACCCTCTCTTTTAACCAGTGCCACAAAAAATAAAGAAAATGATCAAGGATTCTGAAATCAGGAAAAGCCACAACCTTGCGATGAATGACCTGGAGGAAACCAGCTGGTGATGTGTAGAGAGGGCTCCAGGCAAAACCCCAGGGCTGGGGGCCAGGGAGGGGGGTGGGGGCAAGGCACAGGCACCAGGCATACAGGACAAGGACTTTGCTCTTAGGTCCTGTATTGACTTGGGTCTAAGGGAAAACCCATATGAAACTCCCCTCCAAGATGAGTAGATGAAAGAAATCTAACATCTTCACTAATGAAAGAATTCACAATCAAAACATCAAAATATAACAAGAAAGCAGATGAAGAGAACACTACATAACACTTGCTGCAAGAAATTAAAGTTTACAAAAAAAACTGCGCATCTTCTCAAGCAAACAAAAGAATATATGCAAATATATATACATCTAGCTATCTTTTTGTCAAACTACCATTTTAAGTGCTCTCTCTCTCACTGTGCTAAGTAAGCATAGTACATATATCATCTTACTTAATCCTTAAGTATTATTTTCATTTTACAGATAAGGAAACTGAAACCCAAAGTTAATTGATAATTATAATAACAATAAATATAAATGGGACAAATTCATGTTCCCACTTCTATTTGCTATGCAGTGAATCACCCCAAAACTTGGTAGTGTAAAGTCATTTTGTTTTGCTCACAATTCTGCAGATCAGGAATCAGGGCAGGCATAATAAGGAAAGCACATCCCTGCTGTACAATGTCTACAGCCTCATCTATTTTGTCTCAAATAGCAGGAGATGGCAGGGATGGCTCAACTAGAGCCATGTGTCTGGGCCTCAATTCTTCATAATGTGGCATCTTCTGGGGCTAGAACTACCAAGATGACTTCTTTTGTCACCTACCTGGAACATGGGATGGGATGGCTGGATCAGCTGGGGACTTGTTATGGACTGAATGTTGGTGTCCCCCCCCAAACTCATATATTGGAGCCCTATCCCTCTGTGTGGCTGTATTTGGAGATGGGGCCTCTAAGGAAGTAGTTAGAGCTAACTGAGGTCATAAGGGTGGGGCCCTGATCTGATAGAATTAGTTCCTTCCAAGAATAGACACTAGAGAGCTTGCTCTCTCTCTGCCATGTGAGGACACAGTGAGCAGGGGGCATCTGCAAGCCAGGAAGAGAGCTTGCACCAGAAACTGACCATGCTGCATCCTGATCACAGAATTCCAGTCTCTAGAACTAGTTTCTCTAGTAAGAAAATAAATTTCTGTTGTTTGAGCTCTCCAATCTGTGGTATCCTGTAATAGCAGCCTGAGCAGACTAGTACAGGGATGGTCAGCACTTCCCACTCCTCAGGTAGCTTCTCCACATGGCTAGCTTGAGCTTCTTATAGTATGGTGGTCTCAGAGTAGTTGGATTTCTTACATGGTAGTTATCTACCCTGACCCCCTCCCAAGCAAGTATTCCAAGATACCAAAGCAAAAGCTGCAAAGTTGCTTCCAACCTTGCCTTAGGAGTCATGTAGCCTCAATTCTCCTGCATTCTGTTGGCCAAAACAGTCATAGAGCCTGTCCAGATGTAGGGGAAGGGGAGCTATAGACCCCACCTCTTGATAGGAGAAATATCAAAGAATTTATGGCCATCTTTAATCCACCATACTAACTTTTTAAAGGAAAAAAGTCACTCATGAATCAGGAAACGCTGCAACCTCATACTGCATACACTGGAGGAAACTGCTGAAGAAAATAAACAACACACTCCTAAATAACCAATTGTTCAAAGAAGAAATCACAAGGGAAATTTATAAAATACTTTGATATGAATGAAAACAAAAACACAACCTATGAAAATTTATAGGTTGTAGCAAAAGCAGTGCCCAGAGGGAAATTTATAGCTGTAAATGCCTATAGTAAGAAGAAAGATCTCTGGTGGTGGCCATAGGCAGGGGGTGGGGGATAGGAAATTGGGTGAAGATGGTCAAAAAGTACAAACTCCCAGTTATAAGAAAAATAGGTCCTAGGGAAGTAATGTACAACATGGTAACAATAGTTAACAGTACTGTAGTATGTATTTGAAAGTTGCTAAGAGAACAACTCTTAAAAGTTCTCATCACAAGGGGAAAAATATAACTGTGTGGTGATGGACGCTAACTACACTTATTGCTGTAATCATTTTGCAATATATACATCTATCGACTCGTATTGTTGTACACCCAAAACTAATACAGTGTTACAGGTCAATTATACCTCAATTTTTAAAAAAGAAGAAAAATCTCAAATCAGTAACCTAACCTTCCACATTAAGACACTGGAAAAAGAAGAGCAAACCTAAAACAAGCAAAAGGGAGGAAATAATGAGATTAGGGCAGAAATGAATGAAATAGAGAATAGAAAAACAATAGAGAAAAATCAGTGAAACTAAAACTCATTCTTTGAAAAGACTAACAAAATTGACAAACTTTTAGCTAGATTAACTTTTTAGAAATGAGAGGGAGAAAGAAGCCTCAGATTGCTAGAATCAGCAATGAAAAAGGAATGCACTACTATGTATAAAATAGATAACTAATGTGAACCTACTGTATAGCACAGGGGAATCTACTCAATGCTCTGGGGTGACCTAAATGGGAAGGGAATCTAAAAAAGAGTGGATATATGTATATGTTTGACTGATTCACTTTGCTGTACAGCAAGAAACTAACACAACATGTAAAGCAACTATACTCCAATAAAAATTAATTTTAAAAAAATGAAAGAGGAGACATTACTACTGACCCTGCAGAAATAAAAAGTATAAAGGAACTATTGTATGCCATGAACTATGGTGTATATATATACATTTATAATTTATGTGCCAATAAGTTATATAACTTAGATGAAATAGACAAATTCCTAGACACAAACTACCAAAACTACTCAAAAAGACAATCTGAATAGACCTGTAGCAAGTGAAGAGCTCAAAGTAGTAATCAAAGAACACCCACAAAGAAAAGCCCAGGCTCAGACCGCTTCACTGGTGAATTCTACCAAATATTAAAAGAAGAATGAACACCAATTCTTCAGAGGCTATTCCAAAAAACATAAGAGGAGAGAATACCTCATAACTCATCATACAAGGCCACTGTTTTCCTGATACCAAGGCTGGAAGCTATCACAAGAAAAGAAAACCACAGACCAATATCTCATATGAATATATATACAAAAGTCATCAATAAAATACTAGCAAACCAAATCTAGAAACATATAAAAGATTTATATACCATGACCAAATGGGATTTGTCCCAGGAATTCAAGGTTGGTTCAACATCTGAAAATCAATTACTATAATACATCATGTCAATAGAATAAAAAGCAAGAATCACATGAGCATCTCCATAGATGCAGAAAAAGCATTTGACAAAATCCAATACCATTTTGTGATAAGAACAATCAACAAATGAGGATCAAAAGGGAACTTCTTCAACCTGATAAAATACATCTACAAAAAGCCCACAGCTAAATTTATACCTGACGGTGAAAGACTGAATGCTTTCTCCCTAAGATCAGGAACAAGACAAGGATGTCTGCTCTTACTTCTTTTCAATATTTTATAGTAGAGGTTCTAGCCAGGGCCAACAGGGTGGATTAAAGATGGCCACAAATTCTTTGACATGCATTGAACCATGCCGTCTGTATACAGAGATAGTTTTACTTCTTCCTCTACAATCTGGATGCCTCCTACTTATTTATGTCCTGGCTGGCTGTCAACCAGGGGCTGGTTTTTGCTCTTGGAGGCTGCCCACATTCCTCATCATGCTTTCTACGTGGCCCCTTCCACTCCTTACATTTAAAGTTTTCTGACTTCTCCTTGGAAAAGTGCAAGACCTGCCAGAAAACAGGGACTTAAGCCTGACATCCTCAATAACTATATTAGGACACCGATATGAACGAGCTTGGAAGTGGATTTTCCCCAGAAGAGCCCACATTACTTTGTAGCACCTTAGGGTCCTACACCTTAATTTTGGACCCTGAGCATAGAACCCAATTGAGTGAAGTCAGACTTCTGACCTACAGAACTATGAGCACTAGCTTGTACCTTGTGCTGTTTAAGCCACTGAAGTTGTGATGGTTTGTTATGGCAGCAACACAAAACTAATACCCACTCTCCCCTTGTAACTATCCTATAGGATCCTGCCTGTACATCAACGTAGGGGAGGAGAAAAGGTTATTCAGGCCTCAGATGGGGCATTCCTGCTCCTTTAGGAAAACACCTTTCATAGTCTTGTTTGGCCCCAGAACAGCATGGAACAAAGGGTGAAGACAAAGCAAGAAGTTAATCTGATGACAAAGTTACAGAACCAGGATCCTAGGATGGGAGCTGGACCCCAGATCATTCGCTTTGAGGGTATTTCTCCCCTGTGGTTCAGTTGCTCTGTGATGCCAAAACCTTCTGTTACTTTTGGGACACACAACAGCCCTGTGTTAAATGTATTTTGAGGAGAGAAAGTAGAGGAATGGCATCCATTTCAACCACTGCTTTAAAAGCAGAGCAGTGCAGGAAATGAACCAGTGAGCAAGTCAATCCAAAGGCAAGACTTGCACAGCACAGGGGTCAGAAACTCGGGCCACTTTACTGGGTATCAAAGGAAGGAGTGACCCCAGACCCCAGAGGACACTGGGACATGCAGAAGGAAGATATTTGCATTTTTTTTCAGCTTGTTCTTGCTTTAACATTGTTCTTTTTTTAATAACATTGTAATCTATGGATGTAATATCTTCTTAATTCTCTCTGAGGATACTAATATAATTCTTTTCTTCTAACTTTAATTTTTAAATTTAATTTAATTTAGATTTAATTTAAATTCTAATTTTTTAACATCTTTATTGGAGTATAAGCGCTTCACATTGTTGTGTTAGTTTCTGTTGTATAACAAAGTGAATCAGCTATACGTATACTTATATCCCCATATAAGTAACACCTCCCTCTTGCGTCTCTCTCCCACCCTCCCTATCCCACCCCTCTATGTGGTCACAAAGCACCAAGCTGATCTCCCTGTGCTATGCGGCTGTTTCCCAATAGCTATCTATTTTACATTTGGTAGTGTATATACGTCAATGCCACTCTCTCACTTCGCCCCAGCTCACCCTTCCCCCTCCTTGTGTCCTCAAGCCCATTCTCTACATCTGCGTCTTTATTCCTGTCCTACCCCTAGGTTCTTCAGAACCTTTCTTTTTTTTTAGATTCCATATATATGTGCTGGCATATGGTATTTGTTTTTCTCTTTCTGACTTACTTCACTCTGTATGACAGACTCTAGGTCCATCTACCTCACTACAAATAACTCAATTTTGGTTTTTTTATGGCTGAGTAATATTCCATTGTATATATGTGCCACATCTTCTTTATCCAGTCACCTGTCGATGGACACTTAGGTTGCTTCCGTGTCCTGGCTATTGTAAATAGTGCTGCAATGAACACTGTGGTACATGACTCTTTTTGAATTATGGTTTTCTCAGGCTATATGCCCAGTAGTGGGATTGCTCAGTCATATGGTAGTTCTATTTTTAGTTTTCTAAGGAACCTCCATACTGTTTCCATAGGGGCTGTATCAATTTACATTCCCACCAACAGTGCAAGACGGTTCCCTTTTCTCCACACCCTCTCCAGCATTTATTGTTTATAGATATTTTGAAGATGGCCATTCTGACCAGTGTGAGGTGACACCTCATTGTAGTTTTGATTTGCATTTTTCTAATGATTAGTGATGTTGAGCATCCTTTCATGTGTTTCTTGGCAATCTGTATATCGTCTTTGGAGAAATATCTGTTTAGGTCTTCTGCCCACTTTTGGATTGGATTTTTTTGGTTTTTGATATTGATATTTTTTGATATTGGGTTTTTTGTTTTTTTTATATTGAATCTGTAGATTGCTTTGGGTAGTATAGTCATTTTCACAATGTTGATTCTTCCAATCCAAGAACGTGGTATATCTCTCCTCTCCATCTGTTTGTGTCATCTTTAATTTCTTTCATCAGTGTCTTATAATTTTCTGCATACAGGTCTTTTGTCTCCTTAGGTAGGTTTATTCCTAGGTATTTTATTCTTTTTGTTGCAGTGGTAAATGGGAGTGTTTCCTTAATTTCTCTTACAGATTTTTCATCATTAGTGTATAGGAATGCAAGAGATTTCTGTGCATTCGATTTTTATCCTGCTACTTTACCAAATTCATTGATTAGCTCTAGTAGTTTTCTGGTAGAGTCTTTAGGATTCTCTATGTATAGTATCATGTCATCTGCAAACAGTGACAGTTTTACTTCTTCTTTTCCAATTTGGATTCGTTTTATTTCTTTTTTGTCTCTGATTGCTGTGGCTAAAACTTCCAAAACTATGTTGGATAACAGTGGTGAGAGTGGGCAACCTTGCCTTTTTCCTGATCTTAGTGGAAATGCTTTCAGTTTTTCACCATTGAGAACGATGTTGGTTGTGGGTTTGTCATATATGGCCTTTTTATGTTGAGGAAAGTGCCCTCTATGCCTACTTTCTGGAGAGTTTTTAGCATAAATGGGTGTTGAATTTTGTCAAAAGCTTTTTCTGTATCTATTGAGATGATCATATGGTTTTTCTCCTTCAATTTGTTAATATGGTGTATCACATTGATTGATTTGCATATACTGAAAAATCCTTGCATTCCTGGGATAAACCCCACTTGATCATGGTGTATGATCCTTTTAATGTGCTGCTGGATTCTGTTTGCTAGTATTTTGTTGAGGATTTTTGCATCTATGTTCATCAGTGATATTGGCCTGTAGTTTTCTTTCTTTGTGACATCTTTGTCTGGTTTTGGTATCAGGGTGATTGTGGCCTCGTAGAATGAGTTTGGGAGTGTTCCTCCCTCTGCTATATTTTGGAAAAGTTTGAAAAGGATAGGTATTAGCTCTTCTCTAAATGTCTGATAGAATTCACCTGTGAATCCATCTGGTCCTGGGTTTTGTTCGTTGGAAGATTTTTAATCACAGTTTCAATTTCAGTGCTTGTGATTGGTCTGTTTATATTTTCTATTTCTTCCTGGTTCAGTCTCAGAAGCTTGTACTTTTCTAAGAATTTGTCCATTTCTTCCCGGTTGTCCATTTTATTGGCATATAGCTGCTGGTAGTAATCTCTCATGATCCTTTGCATTTCTGCAGTGTCAGTTGTTACTTCTTTTTCATTTCTAAGTCTGTCGATTTGAGTCTTCTCCCTTTTTTTCTTAATGAGTCTGGCTAATGGTTTATCAATTTTGTTTGTCTTTTCAAAGAACCATCTTTTACTCTTATTGATCTTTGCTGTTGTTTCCTTCATTTATTTCTTATCTGATCTTTATGATTTCTTTCCTTCTGCTAACTTTGGGGGTTTTGTTGTTGTTGTTCTTCTTCTTTCTCTAATTGCTTTAGGTGTAAGGTTAAGTTCTTTATTTGAGATTTTTCTTGTTTCTTGAGGTAGGATTGTATTGCTATAAACTTCCCTCTTAGCACTGCTTTTGCTGCATCCCATAGGTTTTGGGCCATGGTGTTTTCACTGTCAGTTTTTTCTAGGTATTTTTTGATTTCCACTTTGATTTCTTCAGTGATCTCTTGGTTATTTAGCAGTGTATTGTTTAGCCTGCATGTGTTTGTGTTTTTTTTTTCATTTTAACATCTTTATTGGAGTATAATTGCTTTACAATGGTATGTTAGCTTCAGCTTCACAACAAAATGAATCAGTTATATATATACATATGTTCCCATATCTCTTCCTGCTTGCGTCTCCCTCCCTCCCACCCTCCCTATCCCACCCCTCCAGGCGGTCACAAAGCACTGAGCTGATCTCTCTGTGCTATGCGGCTGCTTCCCACTAGCTATCTACCTTACGTTTGGTAGTGTATGTATGTCCATGCCTCTCTCTCGCTTTGTCACAGTTTACCCTTCCCCCTCCCCATAGCCTCAAGTCCATTCTCTAGTAAGTCTGTGTCTTTATTCCTGTTTCACCCCTAGGTTTTTCATGACATTTTTTTTTCTTAAATTCCATATATATGTGTTAGCATACGGTATTTGTCTCTCTCTTTCTGACTTACTTCACTCTGTATGACAGACTCTAGGTCTATCCACCTCATTACAAATAGCTCAATTTCATTTCTTTTCATGGTTGATTAATATTCCTTTGTATATATGTGCCACATCTTCTTTATCCATTCATCCGATGATGGACACTTAGGTTGTTTCCATCTCTGGGCTATTGTAAATAGAGCTGCAATGAACATTTTGGTACATGACTCTTTTTGAATTATGGTTTTCTCAGGGTATATGACCAGTAGTGGGATTGCTGGGTCATATGGTAGTTCTATTTGTAGTTTTGTTTTGTTTTGGTTTGGTTTTTTTGCAGTACGCAGGCCTCTCACTGTTGTGGCCTCTCCCATTATGGAGCACAGGCTCCGGACACGCAGGCTCAGCGGCCATGGCTCATGGGTTCAGCCGCTCCACGGCATGTGGGATCCTCCCAGAACGAGGCACGAACCCGTGTCCCCTGCATAAGCAGGCGGACTCTCAACCACTGCGCCACCAGGGAAGCCCTATTTGTAGTTTTTTAAGGAACCTCCATACTGTTCTCCACAGTGGCTGTATCAATTTACATTCCCACCAACAGTGTAAGAGGGTTCCCTTTTCTCCACACCCTCTCCAGCATTTATTGTTTCTAGATTTTTTGATGATGGCCATTCTGACTGGTGTGAGATGATATCTCATTGTAGTTTTGATTTGCATTTCTCTAATGATTAATGATGTTGAGCATTCTTTCATGTGTTTGTTGTCAGTCTGTATATCTTCTTTGGAGAAATGTCTATTTAGGTCTTCTGCCCATTTTTGGATTGGGTTGTTTGTTATTTTGTTATTAAGCTGCATGAGCTGCTTATAAATTTTGGAGATTAATCCTTTGTCAGTTGCTTCATTTGCAAATATTTTCTCCCATTCTGAGGGTTTTCTTTTGGTCTTGTTTATGGTTTCCTTTGCTTCACAAAAGCTTTTAAGTTTCATTAGGTCCCATTTGTTTATTTGTGTTTTTATTTCCATTTCTCTAGGAGGTGGGTCAAAACGGACCTTGCTGTGATTTATGTCATAGAGTGTCCTGCCTATGTTTTCCTCTAAGAGTTTGATAGTTTCTGGCCTTACATTTAGGTCTTTAATCCATTTTGAGCTTATTTTTGTGTATGGTGTTAGGGAGTGATCTAATCTCATACTTTTACATGTAGCTGTCCAGTTTTCCCAGCACCACTTATTGAAGAGGCTGTCCTTTCTCCACTGTACATTCCTGCCTCCTTTATCAAAGATAAGGTGACCATATGTGCGTGGGTTTATCTCTGGGCTTTCTATCCTGTTCCACTGATCTATATTTCTGTTTTTGTGCCAGTACCATACTGTCTTGATTACTGTAGCTTTGTAGTATAATCTGAAGTCAGGAAGTCTGATTCCTCCAGCTCCGTTTTTCGTTCTCAAGATTGCTTTGGCTATTCGGGGTCTTTTGTGTTTCCATACAAATTGTGAACTTTTTTGTTCTAGTTCTGTGAAAAATGCCAGTGGTAGTTTGATAGGGATTGCATTGAATCTGTAGATTGCTTTGGGTAGTATAGTCATTTTCACAATGTTGATTCTTCCAATCCAAGAACATGGTATATCTCTCCATCTATTTGTATCATCTTTAATTTCTTTCATCAGTGTCTTATAATTTTCTGCATACAGGTCTTTTTTCTCCTTAGGTAGGTTTATTCCTAGATATTTTATTCTTTTTGTTGCAGTGGTAAATGGGAGTGTTTTCTTGATTTCACTTTCAGATTTTTCATCCTTAGTGTATAGGAATGCCAGAGATTTCTGTGCATTAATTTTGTATCCTGCTACTTTACCAAATTCATTGATTAGCTCTAGTAGTTTTCTGGTAGAGTCTTTAGGATTCTCTATGTATAGTATCATGTCATCTGCAAAGAGTGACAGCTTTACTTCTTCTTTTCCAATTTGGATTCCTTTTATTTCCTTTTCTTCTCTGATTGCTGTGGCTAAAACTTCCAAAACTATGTTGAATAAGAGTGCTGAGAGTGGGCAACCTTGTCTTGTTCCTGATCTTAGTGGAAATGCTTTCAGTTTTTCACCATTGAGGACAATGTTGGCTGTGGGTTTGTCATATATGGCCTTTATTATGTTGAGGAAAGTGCCCTCTATGCCTACTTTCTGCAGGGTTTTTATCATAAATCGGTGTTGAATTTTGTCAAAAGCTTTCTCTGCATCTATTGAGATGATCATATGGTTTTTCTCCTTCAATTTGTTAATATGGTGTATCACGTTGATTGATTTGCGTATATTGAAGAATCCTTGCATTCCTGGAATAAACCCCACTCGATCATGGTGTATGATCCGTTTAATGCGCTGTTGGATTCTGTTTGCTAGTATTTTGTTGAGGATTTTTGCATCTATGTTCATCAGTGATATTGGCCTATAGTTTTCTTTCTTTGTGACGTCCTTGTCTGGTTTTGGTATCAGGGTGATGGTGGCCTCGTAGAATGAGTTTGGAAGTGTTCCTCCCTCTGCTATATTTTGGAAGAGTTTGAGAAGGATAGGTGATAGCTCTTCTCTAAATGTTTGATAGAATTCGCCTGTGAAGGCATCTGGTCCTGGGCTTTTGTTTGTTGGAAGATTTTTAATCACAGTTTCAATTTCAGTGCTTGTGATTGGTCTGTTCATATTTTCTATTTCTTCCTGATTCAGTCTTGGCAGGTTGTGCCTTTCTAAGAATTTGTCCATTTCTTCCAGGTTGTCCATTTTATTGGCATAGAGTTGCTTGTAGTAATCTCTCATGATCTTTTGTATTTCTGCAGTGTCAGTGGTTACTTCTCCTTTTTCATTTCTAATTCTATTGATTTCAGTCTTCTCCCTTTTTTTCATGATTAGTCTGGCTAATGGTTTATCAATTTTGTTTATCCTTTCAAAGAACCAGCTTTTAGTTTTATTGATCTTTGCTATCATTTCCTTCATTTCTTTTTCATTTATTTCTGATCTGATTTTTATGATTTCTTTCCTTCTGCTAACTTCGGGGTTTTTTTGTTCTTCTTTCTCTAATTGCTTTAGGTGCAAGGTTAGGTTCTTTATTCGAGATGTTTCCTGTTTCTTAAGGTAGGATTGTATTGCTATAAACTTCCCTCTTAGAAATGCTTTTGCTGCATCCCATAGATTTTGAGTCGTCGTGTCTCCATTGTCATTTGTTTCTAGGTATTTTTTGATTTCCTCTTTGATTTCTTCTGTGATCACTTCGTTATTAAGTAGTGTATTGTTTAGCCTCCATGTGTTTGTATTTTTTACAGATCTTTTCCTGTAATTGATATCTAGTCTCATAGCGTTGTGGTCGGAAAAGATACTTGATACAATTTCAATTTTCTTAAATTTACCAAGGCTTGATTTGTGACCCAAGATATGATCTATCCTGGAGAATTTTCCATGAGCACTTGAGAAAAATGTGTATTCTGTTGTTTTTGGATGGAATGTCCTATAAATATCAATTAAGTCCATCTTGTTTAATGTATCATTTAAAGCTTGTGTTTCCTTACTTATTTTCATTTTGGATGATCCGTCCATTGGTGAAAGTGGGGTGTTAAAGTCCCCTACTATGAATGTGTTACTGTCGATTTCCCCTTTTATGGCTGTTAGTATTTGCCTTATGTATTGAGGTGCTCCTATGTTGGGTGCATAAATATTTACAATTGTTATATCTTCTTCTTGGATCGATCCCTTGATCATTATGTAGTGTCCTTCTTTGTCTCTTCTAATAGTCTTTATTTTAAAGTCTATTTTGTCTGATGTGAGAATTGCTACTCCAGCTTTCTTTTGGTTTCCATTTGCATGAAATACCTTTTTCCATCCCCTTACTCTCAGCCTGTATGTATCTCTAGGTCTGAAGTGGGTCTCTTGTAGACAGCAAATATATGCGTCTTGTTTTTGTATCCATTCAGCCAGTCTGTGTCTTTTGGTGGGAGCATTTAGTCCATTTACATTTAAGGTAATTATCGATATGTATGTTCCCATTCCCATTTTCTTAATTGTTTTGGGTTCGTTATTGTAGGTCTTTTCCTTCTTTTGTGTTTCTTGCCTAGAGAAGTTCCTTTAGCAGTTGTTGTAGAGCTGGTTTGGTGGTGCTGAACTCTCTCAGCTTTTGCTTGTCTGTAAAGGTTTTAATTTCTCCATCAAATCTGAATGAGATCCTTGCTGGGTAGAGTAATCTTCGTTGCAGGTTTTTCTCCTTCAACACTTTCAATATGTCCTGCCACTCCCTTCTGGCTTGCAGAGTTTCTGCTGAAAAATCAGCTGTTAACCTTATGGGGATTCCCTTGTGTGTTATTTGTTGTTTTTCCCTTGCTGCTTTTAATATGCTTTCTTTGTATTTAATTTTTGACAGTTTGATTAATATGTGTCTTGGCGTATTTCTCCCTGGATTTATTCTGTATGGGACTCTCTGTGCTTCCTGGACTTGATTAACTATTTCCTTTCCCATATTAGGGAAGTTTTCAACTATAATCTCTTCAAATATTTTCTCAGTCCCTTTCTTTTTCTCTTCTTCTTCTGGAACCCGTATAATTCGAATGTTGGTGCGTTTAATGTTGTCCCAGAGGTCTCTGAGACTGTCCTCAGTTCTTTTCATTCTTTTTTCTTTATTGTGCTCTGCCGTATTTATTTCCACTATTTTATCCTCCAGGTCACTTATCTGTTCTTCTGCCTCAGTTATTCTGCTATCGATCCCATCTAGAGTATTTTTCATTTCATTTATTGTGTTGTTCATCATTGTTTATTTCATCTTTAGTTCTTCTAGGTCCTTGTTAACTGTTTCTTGCATTTTCTCTATTCTATTTCCAAGATTTTGGATCATCTTTACTATCATTATTCTGAATTCTTTTTCAGGTAGACTGCCTATTTCCTCTTCATTTGTTAGGTCTGGTGGGTTTTTATCTTGCTCCTTCATCTGCTGTGTGTTTTTCTGTCTTTTCATTTTGCTTATCTTACTGTGTTTGGGGTCTCCTTTTTGCAGGCTGCAGGTTCGTAGTTCCTGTTGTTTTTAGTGTCTGCCCCAGTGGCTAAGGTTGGATCAGTGGGTTGTGTAGGCTTCCTGGAGGGTACTAGTGCCTGTGTTCTGGTGGATGAGGCTGGATCTTGTCTTTCTGGTGGGCAGGTCCACGTCTGGTGGTGTGTTTTGGGGTGTCTGTAGACTTATTATGATTTTGGGCAGCCTCTCTGCTAATGGGTGGGGTTGTGTTCCTGTCTTGCTAGTTGTTTGGCATAGGATGTCCAGCACTGTAGCTTGCTGGTCATTGTGTGAAGCTGGGTGTTGGCGTTGAGATGGAGATCTCTGGGAGATTTTCGCCGCTTGATATTATATGCAGCTGGGAGGCCTCTTGTGGACCAGTGTCCTGAAGTTGGCTCTCCCATAACTCCTGGCTGCAGCACCAAGAGCCTTTCATCCACACGGCTCCTTAATTTGGGATGATTCGTTGTCTATTCATGTATTCCACAGATGCAGGGTACATCAAGTTGATTGTGGAGCTTTAATCCACTGCTTCTGAGGCTGCTGGGAGAGATTTCCCTTTCTCTTCTTTGTTCGCACAGCTCCCAGGGGCTCAGCTTTGGATTTGGCCCCGCCTGTGCGTGTAGGTCGCCGGAGGACGTCTGTTCTTTGCTCAGACAGGACGGGGTTAAAGGAGCCGCTGATTCGGAGGCTCTGGCTCACTCAGGCCGGGGGTAGGGAGGATCACGGAGTGCAGGGTGGGCCTGTGGTGGCAGAGGCCAGCATGACGTTTCCAGCCTGAGGCGCGCCGTGTGTTCTCCCGGGGGAGTTGTCCCTGGATCCCGGGACCCTGGCAGTGGTGGGCTGCACAGGCTCCTGAGAAGGGAGGTGTGGAGAGTGACCTGTGCTCGCACACAGGCTTCCTGATGGCGGCAGCAGCAGCCTTAGCATTTCATGCCCATCTCTGGTGTCTGCGCTGATAGCCGCGGCTCGCACCCATCTCTGCAGCTCATTTAGGCGGCGCTCTGAATCCCCTCTCCTCATGCACCCCAAAACAGTGGTCTCTTGCCTCTTAGGCAGGTCCAGAGTTTTGCCTGGACTCCCTCCTGGCTAGCTGTGGTGTACTAGCCCCCTTCAGGCTGTGTTCACGCAGCCAACCCCAGTGCTCTCCCTGGGATCTGACCTCCAAAGCCTGAGCCTCAGCTCCCAGCCCTGCCCGCCCCGGCGGGGGAGCAGACAAGCCTCTCAGGCTGGTGAGTGCTGGTCGGCACCGATCCTCTGTGCAGGAATCTCTCCGCTTTGCCCTCTGCACCCCTGTTACTGTGCTCTCCTCCGTGGCTCCGAAGCTTCCCCCCTCCACCACCCGCAGTCTCCACCCGCGAAGGGGCTTCCTAGTGTGTGGAAACCTTTCCTCCTTCACAGCGCCCTCCCAGAGGTGCAGGTCCCGTCCCTATTCTTTTGTCTCTGTTTTTTCTTTTTCTTCTGCCCTACCCAGGTACGTGGGGGGTTTCTTGCCTTTTGGGAAGTCTGAGGTCTTCTGCCAGCATTCAGTAGATGTTCTATAGGCGTTGTTCCACATGTAGATGGTTTTTGATGTATTTGTGGGGAGGAAGGTGATCCCCACGTCTTACTCCTCCACCTCCTTGAAGGTCCTTCTAAACTCTAATTTTTAATTAAAATTTTTTTTGTTCTTTCACATGTTTGTTTTTCATTGAGGTAAAATTGACATATAACACTATATTAGTTTCAGGTGTACAGTATAATGATTCCATATTTGTATATATTGTGAAATGATCACAAGTCTAGTTAACATCTGTCCCCATAAGTAGCTATAAAAAATTTTTTCCAATTATAATTTAATTTAAACATTGTTTAATGTTCCCTGAGCTGTGTCTACTTTCTGCAGAGCCAATAGTTCTATTTGTCATCTTCATCCATGCTAGCAGTCTCCCTCAATGTCAGGCCATCCTTGGCTTTAGCCAAGATGAATGGACAGAGGACCAGATGGGGAAAGACCATGGCCCAGCCGTCACTGGCAGCTGAGTGTTCAGGGAAGTGACCGTGGGCTTCATGGCCACAGATGGCGCCCACTGCCCTTGCTCGGACTCCTGGGTGTGGGTCAGGGCCCAGCCGGGCAGAACTGCCTTCCCTTTGTTGCTTTAGTGTCCGATTGGTGACCTGAGCCACCTCAAGCTTAGCTGTCTCTCCACTGGTCCCAACTCCCACTTTAGGGGCCCCTCATCGAAGACTGACTATGGGATGATGAAAGGGACCATCCTGTCTCCAGATTCACCCATGATTGAGATCCCTGCATCTCTAACCCTAACGTAACCTCAACCCCAACCTGCACAGGAATCACACAGGCTGTGAGAATCCTGAGCCGCTCGGCCAGCCTCAGATGGAATGAGGCTGAACGGGATTCTGTGTGACCTTTTTTGGGATCCCAAGTTGTGGCTGAGGATCCCAGAGGTTCAAAGAATGGGGCAGGGGGAAGCCTCCTGGACTGGAGCACCATAGCTGTAGCAAGCTCTGGTGGGTCGTGGTGCTGTGGTCCACCTCCCGCCCCTGAACATCCCAGCTGCAGCCACAGCCACGGCTTCTGAAACCAGGACCACCGCAGAGGTACCACCCTTCCTGCAAACCTTCCAGACACACAGGAACCTGAATCCCCACTCCCTGCACAGGCATGCATGAGCACAGACACACACACACACGGGCATGGATACACTCACATGCACACACATGCTCACTCATACGTATACACACTCACATGTGCACACATATGCATACACACACACACACACACACACACACACACATCTCCACCACCACAGCTGCCATGTGGCCTTAATATGGCATCACCCTGAATTTGTCTCTTGACTGTTGTATTAATGTCCCAGGGCTATCATAACAAAGTACCAAAACAGGGTAGCTTAAAACAACAGAAATTCATTCTCTCACGTTCTGGAGGCCGGGACATGCTGCCTCCAGAAGCTCGAGGGGAGGGTCCTTCCTTGTCTTCTGGTGATTACTGGCATTCCTGGGTTGTGGCTACATGTCACCAGTCTCATGTCACCTTCTCCTCTATGTGTCTATGTTTCTCCTCTCTGTCTCTTTTAAGAACACTTGTCGTTGGATTAAGGCCACCCAGAAAATCCAGGATGATCTCATCTGAAGATCCTCAACTGAATTACACTTGGAAGAGACCCTTTTCCAGAGCTATGGTCTCCTGTTTGGGGCATTAGCGGGCACTTGCTGGGGCCACCTTCACAGAGCACAGCAGCGTCTGCACAGCGGTGGGGCCAGAGTGAGGGACAGGGCACAGTCCCACAGCCCACCGCTAACTCACAGCTGCCCGAGGCAGCTGTCCTCACACCGGATAGAAGGTGGCCACCCACCTGGACAAGGAGACCTTCTCCAAGATGGTCACGGGGACATTCCTGCTGAGCTCTGGAGTCAGGCTGCCCCTTCCTCGCTTCCCTGTGCCGGCGTTGCCAGAAGAGCACAGAAGCCAACCCCAGAGCCAGCCAAGGTGTCCTCCAAGCCCAGAAGTGCCCAAGGACCAGGGCCCACCCTGCTCCAGTGGGGTCATCAGTGCTGCCCCAACGGGGGCCCAGAGGAGGGTGCCCTCTGTGCACCCCAGCCTTCCCAGCTCCGGATGGAGAGTGCCTGCCCTGTCCCCCAGGGGTCTCTCTTCAGGCGAAGAGAACCTGAAACCTGCCGGACGGCGTCCCCCCTGCCCGGGGTCTCCTGCTCCTGAAACAGTAGCCACACTGGGCCCACCCTCACACTTGTCCCTGGATTGGGGGGTCCTGCTCACTTTCCAGGGGGGCCAGCTGACATAGTCAGGGCGCCTCAGGGCATTCGGGTGAGGGTGGAGCTTAGAAAGATGGAGGGAGGTGTGCACACATGCGTGTGTGTGTGTGTGTCCGTGTGTGTGTAAGTGTGTGTGTGTGTGGTGGGGGCAGGATGTAAGTGAGGGGGTCAAAGAGAGCTGGACCCCTACTTGGTAGAAAGCTGACAGATTTGAAAAATCAGGAAGTAGCCATGTAAACATGTTATTCAATGATATGGGGTCAATACCAGCAGAACTGGCTTCAAGAGTTAAAGTGAGGAATTGTAGGAGGGGACCTGTGAAAGGGCTGCTTTGACTCTTAAAATTCTCTGCATGTGTAACTGATAGAAAGAACAATTAACTTTTTAAAGAAACAAGGTTTTTTTTAACCTAGGAAAATATCAAGCTAAAGCCAGAGTAGAGACTGAGAAATTTCAGCAAAAGTCCAGGAAGCGGGGTGGATCGTGCAGGGACGGCATCAGCCTGAATCTTCATCTCACACGCACGCACCGGGACCGTGTGAATCCTGAATTAACATCAATTCTAGGTAAAAACTGTTCATGCCCTCAGTATGGGCAGCTTCAAGCCAAGTCCCCTCCTCCCTCACCCCTTTTAACTAACTCTCCTCCCCTAAATTATGGGACCACCTGTATTCGTTCCCTACTGCTGCTGTACCAAATTCCCACAAATTTAGTGTCTTAAAATAACACAAATTGATTATTTTACAGTCTGGAGCCCAGAAATGCAAAATCAGACTCAGGGGGCTGAAATCAAGGTGTCAGCAGGGCTGCATTCCTCCAGGAAGCGTCCATCTCCTTGCCTTTTCCCACTTCCAGAGGCCACCTGCATTCAGGATAATGCAGGACACTCCCCGCCCCGTCCCAAGATCCTTAACTTAATCACACATGCGAAGACCCTTTTGCCACGTAAGGTCACATTCATGGGCTCCAGGAATTAGGCCACGGACATCTTTTGGGGGCCATGATTCAGTGCACCACAGTCTGGTGGTTGCAGATTTGACACCCTAAGAGGCGCAGGAGGAGGGGGCCGTGAGCGGAGGAATGCAGGCGGCCTCTAGAAGCTGGAAAAGGCAAGAAAACGTGTCTTCCCCTCAGAGCCCCAAGAAGGATTCACTTTGGACTTCTGACCTCCAGAACTGTAAGGAGACTAAATTTGTGTTCTTTTAAGCCACTATCTTTGTGGTAATTTGTGTATTGTGTCCAGGTCTTAAATTTATCACAGAGACCAAGTGATCACCCAGAGAGGCTTATGCCGTTGAAAGAAGAGTTTTAATTGTCCCAGTTCCCCTGGAGACAGAGGCACAGCGCCTGCCACACGAGGGGGTGGGGAAGCGGACCGACAAAGCAGCTGGGATGCGCCATCATGACCGTGGTGGAAGGAAGAGCCTACGGGAAACGTCCCCTCTGGGTCAGTGGTCAGGGGCCCAAGAAAGCTAGTCTGCAGTGAAGACAAACCACGTGGGTCATTAGTCTCGGCCTGTGATTCAGCAGACGAATGGAGAGGGTGGGAGTAATAGATGTCCGAGAGCCAATACAGAATTGGCTGTGATTAATACATAATTAATACAATCTGCCCAGGGGCCCAGGACACAAATGCACCCCTCCTGGAAGCACCCTTCCTGCAGTTGACATGGACACTGAGGAGAGACTGAGAACAAAAAAGAAACAAGAGAGGCAGGATGGGACCAATGCCCGTGGGGTCCCTGAGTCCTGGGTCCCCCGAGACCAGAAGCCACTCAGACTGTGGGCACTGCGAGCAGGGCCACACATCCAGTCCTGAGCCCAGCGGGGTGTCCAGGCGTCTTGGACGTCTGACAACATGCCTGAGACTGGCTCCTGGGAGCCACGGTCCCCCCAGCTTGGACAGGGCATCACCGCACAGGAGGGCAGAGGTGATAGGCCAACCGGCTGGGTTGAAAGTGGTCAGTGGATCACACCTTAGTGACAGGAGCCGGGATCTCACAGCCAGAAGTGACCCTGGAAAAGCAAACCCCAAACAGAACTGCTCTGGTTGGTCCCACCCTGCAGAGAGCGGGGGAGTTGGAGGGTCCCAGGATATTCCCGGGATTCTCACACCGTCTCAGCGGCACGTCCGGAATTCAGCCCGTGACCAGCCGCCCGGGCAGAAAGAATTATGACTTGCGAGTCTGGAGAGCGAGATGCAGCCCCAGGCTCCCCCCTCTGCAGCCCCGCCACCAGCCAAAGACGTTTGGGGTGGGAAGTTCAGGACGCATTTCAACTGCGAAGACCAAGGTGATTTAGAAGGCAAAACATTGGCAATTGTGTCAGATTTCCACACCTTCACCCAGCAGGTCCGGCGTCCTCACTCCCCACACCGCACGGCTGGCCTGGGGTGGGGGGCTCCCGTCTGCAGGCTAGAGCCCCCCGCAGCCCCCAGCTCCCTCGGCCCTACCAGAGCCGTCCTCGGACTCGATCCCGACTGGGCCACCCTGGGTGCCTGCGGTCTCAAAGCTCTGGCAGGGCCCGGAGCACACACTGCCCCCATTGTACATGAGCCTGGGCTGGCCAGCGGCCAGACTCGGCCCCGCTGCAGCACATGTTTTAAATCCCACCACTTATGTATTTGGTTTGGTAGCTTTAGGTTGATGATGTACTGAATTTCACTTCGATATTGAGTTTGAATGAACTGAAAGGAAAACACAGATATGAAACAGTGCCTGGCTGGGCTCAAGGTGGGGGACAGGTGTTTCCTATCTGGATATCCCTCTGCATCTGATCCATCGGCAGCCCTCCCGCCTTGGGAGCTCGGTGTGCCCTGAGGCAGTTTCTTTTAAACAGCTTTGTGATGGACGTGCAGTCAGGGCCCAGCTGGGCACCCCTTGGGGAAGCCCTCTCTTGGGTCTTTTAAATACAGCAGAGTTAGCCGGAGGGCTAACTCTTGTCACATAAATTGTCTGAACCCAGGGTTAGCGATTTGCGACCATGAAATGCTCTAGCTCCCACTGCAGGGACGAGCAAGGGAACGACCGTCTGCAGACAAGGTGAGAGATTCCCACCCAAATTCACCCTGCCTTCCTTCCAGAATCCCACTCTACACTTGTGCAAAAGTGAGTTTTTCAAAAGAGGTAATAAAAGGACAGAAGAGCAGAATAACATGATTAGCAGGTAAACCCACATGTTTTAGAGAAATTGCTTTTGCTCTGGTGGCAGATGAGAGCAAGGCCTGGCCTCTGGACCGTGATGGCCGTTTGCCTTGGAGGGGCCTGTGCAGCCCTCCCCCTGGGTCCAGGCCTGAGCCCAGGCCAATGTCCCGGTGCAACAGGGTGTCACTCCTATGGCCTCAGCCCTTCTGAGTTTTGTCCCTCGTCAGCCACTGGGCTGGCTCCCTGGGCGTGTGACCATGAAGTCACACAGCACCCCACGCTCGGAAGGGGGCCCTGCACATGGTGGTCAGTGCTCTGCCATCACTGTCCTGAGATTCTTCACAATTTCCTTTGAACTTGTGTTCGGTGAACAAAGTCTAGTGGGACAAAGGAGTTCACTGCTCCCCAGCCCAATGACCTGACCAGGAGGGCTGGGGGCAGGTAAGTCACAGGGTGGGCCCAGGCTCCTGTGAGGGTCTGCACATGTAATAAAAAAACACTAACAGGTCAAGAGAGAAACCACAGAAAAAGGGTTTTTTTCCTGCTTTTTGAACAAGGGGCTCTGTGTTTTCATTTGGCACTGAGGCCTGCCAGTTACATAGCTGGCCAAGCTCAGTGACCTGGGGTCCACCCTGGATGCAGAGGAAATGCACCTCTGTTTGGGGCAGAAGCATCGGGTCCAGAAAAGGCCTTGCTGTCAACCAGCACATTGAAAAAAGAGGCCACAGAGGGAGGAGGGGGCAGGGAGCCAGCCAAGGACACCAGGGCAAAGGTGAAACCAAGTCCCCCTTAAAACCAAGCTCCCCTGCCATGTTTATGATAAACCTCTCTATCCAAAATTTTATTCCCCTTCTTATCCCACCCCCATTCCCCTCAGGACTGAGGAGAATCAAAGAAAAGGGGGGATTGAAATCGAGCAGGACACGGTGGGGCCTTCCCACGTACAAAAGCTCCTCCGTGTCCTCTGTTTCTTGTTTGTAGAATAAGGCTGTAATCCCCTAGGCCTTCCCTGAGTTCCAAAGAGCAGACTCAAGCAGTTACTAATTAGGGAAGTGAAAGAATGCAGAAACAAAGGAAAAGCAGTTAAGCAAGAAAAGTAATGATAGCTTAAACAATAAACAGAATCCTAGTTCCTCCACAAGGAATGTATATAACAATCTGATGTGTATCTTTGAGTTATTCTGCAGAAACTAAGACCCCGCCCAGGTGGAGGATGGTGACTACATGCTGACCACAAGCACGTAGACCCTAGACTAGCTGAAAGCAGATGGTTGATAGTTAAGCTTGCCAAAACAACACCCTGGTACCTCAGCACCAACCAATCAGAAGAAAGTCCATGAGCTGCAACCCTCACCCCAAATGTTGCTTTTAAAAACCATTCCCTGAAAACCATCAAGGAGTTTGGGTCTTTTGAGCATTAGCTGCCCATTCTCCTTGCTTGGCGCCCTGCAAATAAATGCTGTACTTTCCTTCACCACAACCCAGTGTCAGTAGATTAGCTTTGCTGCACGGCAGGCAAGTTTGGTTCAGTAACAAAGGGTACCAGGCCCAGGGACAAAGGTCTGAAGTGGCCTCAACAGCCCATGGGCTGTGTGAGAACAAGTAATATGCTCCCACACAACCAGCAGTTTTCAGACCTCCCTAGGAGAGCGCCCGGCATCCCAGGGACCCGTGGGCCCTCAGAGCTTGGGGGCAAGTGCCAGCCATCACCTGGACTGCAGGGCCCCTGCAGGACACAATTACATGAGTGTGCATGACACAAAAGGCTGGAAGAAAACGTGTAAAATATTCATGGTGTTTCTCAGAATGGTGGGTAACCAGGTTTACGCTTTCTTCTTTACATTTTCTATGTTTACCAAATTTTCTACAATGAACAGTCACTGCAATTACTGTCAGAAAAATTAAATCATGGGTGTATGTATGTATATGTAGGTAGATTGTTAACACTATATAGACACACACACACACACATATATACACACACACATATTTTTAAGGCTAACGTCACGCTATCCTATCAGTCTACACGGACACGAGTGTGTACTCAGATACGTGTGTGTATTTTACGTCATAGTTGAGGAGTTTGGCCACCTGTTCTTTTTAAGTGGCAATTGATAAATTTCACCACTCAGCACAAGAAGTGGTGAAAAATTTAGTAAGAATCCACGTGTATTTCTGGGAAGGCGTCCAGTGTCCTCATGGGGCTCCATACATGACCTGCTCCCCTGTCTGCAGCCCCAGCCAAGGGCATGGGTGTGCAAGCACACACACACAGAGGCGCACATGCACCCTCATGGTAAGCACACTTAATCCACACTCCTGTTTCTTACAAAGCCCAGACTGGGGCCTTGCCTGTCATAGGCCAGCAATAGATATTTGTTAAGTAAAGGAGCATCAGTATTTTATTCCTTCTGATAAATCTGCAGGAGATTCCTGCCCTGCCCTATAATCACATGCTGTACTAACCTGAATCTTCATCACGTATCTTTGTCTGACTTCCAGTGCACTCCGGCTTAATAGACAACCTGGAGCTGGAAGCCCTGTGTGACCTTTACCACCCACAGCACTGAGCGGACAGTAAATGGACCACAGGAGTGACCGTGTGAGTGAACCAATGGATGACCTGGTGTGCTGAGGGCAAACAGGATGGCCCACAGGATCGGTCTCCTGACCAGAAGAGTGTCAGTCTGTGGGCTGTCTGCAGAGGGTGACCCTGAGACCGCGTCTGTCCTCAGTGAAGGTGGTGTCACCCATGGACAGTTGGTGTCTGTCGGGCGTGGCGTGGGAGGTGCTGGTGGCAGTTGGGGGCTTCACGCTTGCTGGCTGAAATAGCCCTTTCCCCTAATTTTAAGATAAGGAAACTGAAGCCTGAGAGAGAGTGAAGTCCTCAGGGTGACCCCAGGTCGATTTGAGTCAGGAGAGAGGGGAAAGCATGTGGCACCCAGCCAGTCACCAGAACCACCTCCAGGGAGGTCCCCCTGCAGCAGAGGGAGTGAGGGTCAGTCGCTTGGCCGGAGTTGGCACCTGTTGGGGAAGTGCCCCCATCCCCCCCCCGGCTGCCACAGGCACCTCCAATCTGAGATCACCACGTGCAGAAGAGGTGAATTGACTTCGTTCGCCCTTGGCCTTTCCACTGGCCACTTGTCACCATGTTGCATGGGGTTGAGTTTAACAGGGAGAAAATGATCACTAGCGCTTTCAATATTCTCAGGCTGCCAACATAGCATTCTTCAGGGTATTTTCAATTCTCTTGGCCCAAAAAATTGCTCAATGTGAAAAAGACTATGAGATCGATATAAAGATATTTTTAAAAGCTTATTTTGCTCTGTCTAGGACCCCAATAAATGTATGTGTCTGTTAAATAAGTACAGCCCCGGAATGTTTCATTAAGCATCAGAGTCCTCTAAATTCCTCACCAGGCCCAGCCCTGTGAAAAGAACCGAATTTAAGGGCCGGGAGAACGTCCGCCTGGCGGGGGCTGCCCACCACCACCTCCAGTCACAGGGCCCTTGTAGGACTGAATATGTCTTGGCTTGGGGCAGAGAAAATGCATTTGCCAAAAGGGTTATTATTACCTTAGCAGTGATTCATTTAAGTGGTTTCCCGGGAGTGGTGTTTTATTATGATTTCTCGGCTCTCAGCTTGGTTCTTTCCCAGCTCTGGGCCAGGGCCGCATTCCTGGGACACTGGGCTGTTCCTAGCGCACAGACGGCCCATTCACCGCGCCCCGGGGGCCTCTGCAGGCTGCCTCCCACCTCCCAGCACTGGGCCCTCCAGCCACAGCCCCTGCCCTGCCGCCCCAGGTGCGCTAACCCCAGGGCCCCTGAGGTGGGCCTGGGCTTGGAATCGGTTCACATCCCGGGAAGGACAGCAAGCCCACCCCCTTCCTGGTTCCCAGAACCCGCCGAGGCCCAAGGGGGCGCAGGCGTACTCCGGTGGTCAGGTCCCCTCCCGGGGTCCTGGCCGTGCCGGCCGCCCTGTCAGGCTATGACATCTCGCGTGGACCCTGATTGTGCCACAGGAAGACGAAGCACTGAGGAAAGAAACTACTTGTAAGAAAGGTTTGCAGGAGAACCAGGCTTCCGAGATGTGCCTCCTCGGTAAAAACACAAATGATATTTAAAGACAAAACATGAGATTACCAAGGCTGCCACGTTTATCACGGGTCTGTTCTTGGGTTTGGGTAGAAAAGACCAGTTTTTGACCTCATTATCGTATCTGGACGGTCAGAACGGATGTCCCAACACCCACGGCCGTGCAGGGGCTGGTGGTGTGGGCGTCACACAGTGAGGGGAGCTTCTGTCCCTGACAAGGGGCCCCCAGCCTGACTCAAGCATCCCCACCAGCCCCTTCTCAGCTCCCTGCGGGTGAAGGGAGCTCCGTGCTCCTGCAGGACGTGCTGAGCGGCGCCCAGGAGAAGGCGCCAGAGCCCCCATCCAAGATTCTAGGCCTGGTGGGGGGGGGGGGCCTCCCCGTGTAGCCCCAGCGCCGGGGTCACTGCGGCGGCTCCTCATCTTCCGCCGGCCGCCTCAGAGAATCAGGGCATGTTTGGGGAAATGTGTCCCTGCAGCGTCCAGTCCAGCAGGAGTCCCTCCTACTCACCTCCACTCACCTCCACCCACTCCTCCCAGAGGGCGGGGTTCACCTGCCCGAGAAGACCCCCCCTCCCTTCATGGGGCCCTGAGCCTCGCACAAGCCAGCCATGCAGCAGGCTCCCTGTCTCAGCCCCTCTTGGAGCTGCAGCGTCCAGTACGGCAGCCACCGGCCACAAGAGGCCACTGGAGCTGCAGAAAGGGCCCCACACACACACACTGGGTGTCGAAGATTCAGCGTGAAAAAGCATGTGCAATGTCTCATTGATAATTTGTGTATGGATTACAGATTGAAATAATATTTTAGAAGACAGTGAGTTAAATAAACTATATTATCAAAATGAACGCCATCTCGGGCTTCCCTGGTGGCGCAGTGGTTGAGAGTCCGCCTGCCGATGCAGGGGACGCGGGTTCGTGCCCCGGTCCGGGAAGATCCCAAATGCTGCGGAGCGGCTGGGCCCGTGAGCCATGGCCGCTGAGCCTGCGCGTGCGGAGCCTGTGCTCTGCAACAGGAGAGGCCACAACAGTGAGAGGCCTGCATACCACAAAAAAAAAAAAAAAATGAATGCCACCTCTTTTAACAGTGGCATAGATGTAATGTTAAATTTTCTCATAGCCACTTTTTAAAAAAGCAAAAAGCAGCAGGTGGAATTAGCTAACATCCGTGGGGCCCGCATTTCAGGTGTGTGTCCATCACTGCCTTAGCCCGTCCCGCAAGGTGAGGCCCCATCCTCCCCAGCAGCTCAAGGCAGAACACCCGCCTCGGCCAGTGACTTGGTCCAGAAAGCCAGGAACCCCCCCCCTTAACTGAGCCTTGTCCTGGGGGGGCCTGGCGCCCAAGACCCTGGTCCAGCAAGGTGACAGCTGGCGCCCTCGTCGGGACAGTGCCGGCCCCTACTTCGGCTCAGCCCCTCCCACTGCTCTTCGGGCCTCTGCCCCAGCTCCACCTCCCTCATCTCTTGTCTCCCACTCTACAGGAAAACAGGAGCTGCCAGCAGACCCGCCCCCGAGATGCCCCGGAGCGTCCCCGCCCTTGCCTGGCCCGTGCCCAGGCCTTGCAGGCTCATCCTGCTTGGTGCAGGGCTCGGGGGTCTTCTCTGAGCACACCTGCTAACAGTGTCCGGTTTCTCCCTGCGTCTCCCTCCAGCCACCGTGTTGCCATCATCTCATGTGCTCTGCACAGGTGAATTCATCCACATCACGGTTTAGATCACTGGTATACTGCAGAGTGTTTCCCAAAGGGAAGAGCACCCTGGAATTAGGGTGAGCACAGTAGAGTGAGCTTAAAGGACAGAGGTCTGAGGTCAGCAGATATTTCAAACCCTGCCCCGCACTCCCTTCCCTGCAGCTCCTCCCGACGGACAGTGCTCGCTGATGGGCGGGTCCAGCCACTCCGCGGGGTCCCTGGACCAGTACCACCCTTGCAAGATGTCAGGAGCTCACCCAGGAAGACACAATGACCACATGAGAGCCCAGGACAACAGCATGTGGGGCAGAGGAAGGGCACGGGGACAGTCCCTTCTCTCCACATATGCCCCTTCCTTCCCATGGGATATGGGTTACTAGGGTGGGTTATGACCTCCTGGAGGCCGTCCTCCTTCTGTCCGGGATGGAGAAACCCAATCCCCTGGTCCCAAGATGCCAGTGGGTACTCACAGGTTGATAACTGCTCCCCGTTCCTGTGCTGAAGCCCCCAGGTCTACCCGCCGGCCCAGCTGCTTCCCGCCTCATTCAGGGTCAGCCCGGCCCCCTGTGGAGCAGAGGCACCCGGACCCCCACAAGCACCCCAACAGGGCTGAGCGCATTCCTCCCGCCCGCCCCAAATCTGCTCTTCACCAACATCCTCCGCCCCGGTCTTCCCTGCTCCGTCGTCAGACTGGAAGCCTCTTCCTTCAGCTCCCCTCAACCCCTCACCCTACCCTTCTCCTAGGCCTGCTCACTTCACTTCTACATATTTCTGGAATCCCCTGTCCCCCCGGCGTGTTGCCCCAACCTAATCCCTGGTCAGCCTTCCCTGGGACCACAAGTCTCTGCCCATCTCCCCTCCCTTCCAGACCTCGTTCTGTGCTGCCACCAGAGGGACCTGTGTAAATAGTAAAGGACCTGGCACTCTGGGGATCACACCACCCTCTGAGGCCCCCATTCACCCACAGGGTAAGAGTCCAAATGTGTAGTTTGTTTTTATTTTATTATTATTATTATTTTGGTGGGTGGGCTGTGCAGCGCAACATGCAGGATCTTAGTTCCCCGACCAGGGATTGAACCCGTGTCCCCTACAGTGGAAGCGCCGGGTCTTAACCACTGGACCTCCAGGGAAGTCCCTGTAGTTTGTTTTTGAATAAGAAACAAGTCTCTCGATGTCTCAAGGTCAGGAATTGATTATATCAATAAAATTTTGTCTTGTCTGACGGTCATCCTTGCTAAGATCAGATTGCCCCCAGGCACGAGAAACCTAAGTGGAGAAGAAAAGAACTCTCCCGCAAGTAAAGAGCCAGTAAGGACACGCCCTCGGCGCACCACTGGCACCCCTGTCCAGACACCTTCCACCTCCCGAGAGGACAGACAGCACGGCCGTGCTCATCCCCCGCCTCCCTTGCAGAAGTAGAGAGTAACGTTCTTAAAATGTGTTTGAGGTGGATCTAAGTCATCAGCAGATATTCTGTGCACAGGAAAGAGTGCTTCTAACTTTTCAGTCTGAATCCTGGAGGCAGAACAGCATCTGGGCTGATGCCCAAAGCCAGTGCCCCTCCGATGGGCTGCCACAGGGCCCAGCCCTTCGACTGCGACAATTAGGAAACCAAAGTTCAGGGAAGGTGGGGTGATTGCTCCAGGTGGCCTAGCCTGTTTGTGGCAGAGTAGGAACTACAACAAGGGTTCGGAGTGATTCACTTTTTTCCCCTAGTTTATTGGATTTTTAAGTTACAGAGGGGCCGAGAAAGATGGAAGAAACTGGAATTAATACTAATCTGCTTGGTCCAGCTGGGAGCAGGGACACAAGGGAAGGAGGAGGAAGTGGGGGAGCACAGCTTTCGATGCAAAACACAACCCAGTTCTTGGATTCGACTCGACCTGCATGGGGGGCTGTGGCCAGGCCCATGCTTTCCCCCATCTTTTAGAAGCTGTGTGTGACAAGTAGGGACACGGCGAGTCCGTGCAGCGCAGGGATGGGAAGCAGCTCTCCCTGGCACTCTCTCCTGACTGAGCAGGTGCCCATCGGGCCTTCTCCACCCTTGACCTACCCTCTGCCTCCCTTTGGGCACCAGGCTATGAAAAGCCTCATCGTGTGGCTGTCAAGTGGGCAATCACGTGTTGCCCCACAGAGACATCGCCAGACGGTACGACAAGCATCTTGTGAAGCTGGGTACACAGAGTCGGAGAGTCAGCACTCTGTGTGTTTGAGGGACGAATGAACCACAGGATGTCACTGTCCCCAGAACCAAAGGGCACCGACTGTCCTTGTGACCCTGACAACGAGGAGAGAGTCAGCAAGAGTCCTTCTCCCCCCACCCCCGCCCCTACGTGGCGTCGCGTTGGTGCAGCATGTGTCGCAGGTGAGAACGGCAGAACCAGAGCACGAAGAGAGGGCCGGGGACTTGGGGACACTGCAGGGCCTGCTGCTGCCCTGTCCTGTCCTCAGAACACACTGCATCCCCCCTCACGTGCTTCCCAGGAAAACAAGCACCATAAAAAGGGCTGAGGTTGTTTTCAGCCTCCTTTTGAATCTGGAAACCTCATCCCTGCTCTCCCTTCTGAGGGAGGAAATGGTTTGGGTTCGAGGAGCGGGAACGAGGGCGCCTGCAGCCGGAAAGAGGAGCCTGCAGGTCGGCTATGGGCTGCAGTTGCCCGTGTGCCACCCCCCTGATGCTTTCCCGATCTGCTGGAACACTTAAGCAGACCTTTGGGGAAGGGCTTCTGGTACGAAAAATAATCACTGGTTCAGCTAAAAGCCAGAGCACAATAAGAATGGGGAAGCGAAAGCCCAATTTCTCAGTTATTAACTTTATGAACTACACGGGGTTGCAATCGTTCCTTGCATCAGCCTTCCTTTGTCATGGATGAATGTAAACAGACAAAACTTCATTGGAGACTCTGGTCAAAATATTTAAACAGAAAAGTTTATGAGCAAAAGAGCTGCTTTTATTATTTGGTCTGTTACAACCAGCCCCTTGAGTTTTCCCTCAAGTTTATTTCAGCTGGAAGGCAGTCTTCTGTTCATTCTCTAATCTCTGCAACCCAATTAACCTGAAACATTTGATGAAACATGACTGCATCCTAGTTCTTCTTATTATAAAAGGAATTCATGTTTCTTTTACTTCTGGAATGGGAAGCAGACCTACTTTTCCCTAAGTACAGCTAAAAGCCCTGAACATTATATATAAAACAAACATAAAACACACTAAAAGGTGGAGAGAAGATGGCAGACCAGGACCCAAGTGACAACACAATAGGAGATGCCCAGCTTTTCCTTTGCCTCATATATTCCGGACTTGGATATGCACAAGGCTGCAACCCAGAACTGTCAATGGGCAAAGATACCACGCCACCCCACCCCCAGTAAAAACAAGAAAAGTCTGCTCTCTCTAGCCAAAGTATCAGAAAAGAGGCAGCCTGGCAGGGCAGAAAACTTTTAGAGAATGACCGCTCTGCTCCAGCCAAACACCACAGAGAAAACTGTGCCCCCCCTTCACCTACAATAGCAAAGACTTCTTTGCTGGGGAACTCAGACCTGTACTTCCACCAGACAGTAACAAGGCAGGACCCCCTCCTCCACAAGAGCAGGTCACAGGCTTCCAATAAAAATCACCCATCACACCAAGAACCAGGAAGATCTCAAACTGAGTGACAAAAAAGACAATCAATAGATGTCATCAGTGAGCTGGCAGACATTAGAACTGGCTGATAAAGACGTTAAAGCCACCATGATAAACATGTTTCAACAAGCAATTACAAACATGATTGAAACAAATGAAAAAATTGGAAGTCTCAGTAAAGAAAGTCTCAACTAAGAAACAGAATATATTTTTAATGGAAATTTAAGAACTAAAACATTTAATAACTGAAATATAAAGCTTAGCTGAGAAGCTCAACAGCAGAATGGAGAAGACAGAGGAAAGACTCAGTGAACCAGGAGACAGAACGACAGACATCAACCAAACTGAATACTGAGAGAAAGTGTTCTGAAAAAAATAATAAAAAGTCTCAGGGACCTGTGGGAATATAACAAAAGATCATACGTTCACATCATCAGAGTCCAGGAAGAGAAGAGAGAGAGGAAGAGGCTGAAAAATAGTTAAGTATATAATGGTTGGAAACTTCATCAATTCGGCAAAAGACATAAACATCTAGATTCAAGAAGCAGAGCAAACACCAAACAGGAAAAACCAAAGAAATCTGTGCCAAGACACATCATCATTAAATGTCTCAAAACTCAAAACTCAGGACAAAAAAAAGAGATCTTGCAAGCAGCCAGAGAAAAGCATCTTACTGTACAGAAAAAACAACTGGAGTGATAGCAGATTTCTCATAAGAAACCAAAGAGCCCAGAAAAAAGTAGCACAATATTTCTCAAGTGTCAAAAAAAAAAAAAAAAAAAAAAACCCTGTGTCCAGAATGCTATACCCAGCGGAAATATCGCCCAGAAATGAAGGTGAAATCAAGACATTCTCAGATGAATGAAAATTAAGAGAATTTGTCACCAGCAGACCTGTCCTAAGGAATGACTAAGATAAGTCTCTAAACAGAAAGGAAACAGTAAAAGAAGGAAATCTGGAATGTCAGAAAGGAAGGAAAACACATATAAGAAAAAGATATGGAGAATTACAATAGGCTTTCCTTCTCCTCTTGAGTTTTGTAAATTATATTTGATGTGTGAAACAAAATTATAACATCGTGTGATGCAATTCTAAATATATTTAGGGGCTTCCCTGGTGGTGCAGTGGTTAAGAATCCGCCTGCCAATGCAGGGGACATGGGTTCGAGCCCTGGTCCAGGAAGATCCCACATGCCACGGAGCAACCAAGCCCAGGCGCCACAACTACTGAGCCTAGGCTCTAGAGCCCGCGAGCCACAACTACTGAGCCTGCGTGCCACAACTACTGAAGCCCATGCGCCTAGAGCCCGAGCTCCACAACGAGAAGCCACTGCAATGAGAAGCCCTCTCACCGCAACAAAGAGTAGCCCCCGCTTGCTGCAACTAGAGAAAGCCCGCGTAGCAACAAAGACCCAGCTCAGCCAAAAATAAATAAGTAAATAAATATTTAAAAACGAAAAAAAAGAATGGGAGAACAACCCAGACATGTAAGGCACAGGTGTCCTAAAGGGATTCAAGAGTAATAATGAGGAGAGGGGGGTCTTGGCCCATGGGTAGCTGGAGGGCATGAGGTCTCTTCTGTGGGAAAGAGAAAGGGTCCAGGGTCTTGGGTGAGCCCAGTAAGTGGTTCCTCCAACCACCCGCAGGCTTGTGTACCAAACAAGAGGACAGCCTTACCATCAGAAAGGTGATCAGTTTCCAAAACTGAATTAAGACAGCAAATAGGGTCCAGGGGGTACAAAATGAATCTGAACTTTTAGAGGTAGGCTGAGAGAGGATGCTAAATCTTGAAACACCCCATGCTGCAAGGATGACAGGGACTGAAGAAAAGGTTTCAGAAGCAGCAGGTGAGTACGGGGCAGGATGACTCGAGCTTGCACCAGGTGATCAGATAGTTTATGCCAACATTGTGTCCCACGGCGAATGCCAGTCTTGCTCTGGTGGTTGAGTAGCTGAGGCCAGTCACGTAGGCATGCAGTGCCCACTAGCCCTCTGAGGTCTGCTGCGAGGTGGCCGGAGTCCACAGGGACACTGGGGGGCCTAGAATGGAAGCTCCATGAGGGGAGGACCTGGCCAATCTCATTTTCTACTGCGTCCAGGACCTGGCACAGTGCTCAGAGGTACTCAGTGTAAGTTGCTGATGTGTGGATTCCATGATGATGGAGGGAAGAAAGGGGGGAGTGAGGGAAGGAGGGTGGGGGGAGAGAAGACAGAGGCTCAAGTAACCTCCGGAGAAGAGCAAGATGGCACAGGACGTCCCTCCCTAAAACTGCGCTAAAATGTACCCTGGGGCTTCCCTGGTGGCGCAGTGGTTGGGAGTCCGCCTGCCGATGCAGGGGACACGGGTTCGTGCCCCGGTCCGGGAAGATCCCACATGCCGCGGAGCGGCTGGGCCCGTGGGCCATGGCCGCTGAGCCTGCGCGTCCGGAGCCTGTGCTCTGCAACGGGAGAGGCCACAGCACTGAGAGGCCCGTGTACCGCAAAAAAAAAAAAAAAAAATGTATCCGGGATTTTGGCTTTACTCAGGTAAGGTGAGGCCAACAGGTCAGGAGACAAGTGCCACTGAAAAGATAGTTTATTACTCACCGTTCCCAAGAGAATGGGGGCAGGGGGCGCCATGCCATATGGGGCCACAGGAGGAAACACCAAGGCCGGTCACAGGCAGAGAGCATGAGTGAGGGAACTGTGGGAATGTCTTTATGGGGGTTCCCGAGGGAAGGAAGGGGCAGGACAGGGTAAGGGGACTGACCAGGCCAGGATTGGGTGGTTTGGATAATTTTAGCGGGTCTGTAGGGGCTGCCCCTAGTTGTCTGATGCCTGACCCTGGGCCAGTCAGGAAGGGGAAGGGGCTAGTGTCTCAGCAGTGTAGCAGCCCAGATAAGGCAGGTGGGCTGGGGGTCTGCAGGTCAAGCTGTGCTCACCAGCGAGTAGCTCGCTGTCTCTAGAAACTAGCTGACCTGGCGGTGGGGGACCTCTCCCGGGTCAACAAGGCCCCAGATATCAAAACATCAGATACAGAAGCTAGTAAATGTGGTTAACACATAAGCCGAGAGTGGATCTCCCCCAGGTGGTCTGTCCCAGGCCCTGCTGGGAGCCAGGGGAGTGGAGTGGAAGGCCAGGCCTGTCCACCCGTGATCCATGCTGGCAGCTCGGGGCTCCTCGAGAGAGGAACAATTCCAAAGAGAAAAGAGAACTCAAGGATTCCACCCCCTGTACCTCCAAAAGTGCTACTCCCTGGAGGAGGGCTCTGAACCCTGTCCAAGCGTCTCTGTGGAGGGTCAGCATGGGGGGCGTGGTGGGGCCCGAAAAGGCTTGTGCCCTCCCTAGCATGGGCATGCAGTCCCAACCAGTGAGATCCTGGCAGCTTCAGCCTGCCCTGGAGAGAGAAACGGAGAAGAAAAGCAAACACATCCCACAAGAGCCAAAGCACCTCGCTCCAGACCAGGCTTCCCAACAGTGATGCTACTGACATTTGGGGCCATGTCCATCTATGTCAGGAGGCTGTCTTGTACACTGCAGGAGGCTGAGCAGAGTCCTGGCCCCTGCCCACTGGATGCGACCCCCTAGGTGTGATCACCAAAACCGCCTCCTGCCATGGCATTGTCCCCTGCAGTTGAGAACCACACAGCTCCAGGAGCACTTAAGTCACGTTCAATTTTTTATATTCAGCTACTTGCGTTTCTTCAAAACCATTTTTGTCTTATCAAATAGAGTGACTCTCACTCCCCCACAGAAAGCCAACTTCCAAGAGGTACAGATGAATAACTATGCCAGGATGAGTCAAGGATCTTCAAGTGGGCAGACCAGCGATGGGGGAGGGATGCTGGGAAGGGCCCCAGGGCTCTAAGAGCTCAGGGCGGTGGGACCTCCTCCACTCTGGTGGGCTCGTGGCTAGTGGCCCAAAGTGCCCGTGACTTGTGCCCTGGCCCCGCAGATGCCACAGGGAGGCCTGAGGCGGCTGGTGGCGGGGGTGGGTCCTGGGGGTGAAGGCGGCCTCTCTTCCCCAGACAGACACAAGATGAGGACTCATCCAGGCGAGGTGTAAGCGCAGGACAGGCTGACAGACCCAAGGGGCTCTCGTCTGCCAGCTGCCAGCCCTGAGGAAGAATGAACCGCACGGACACCAGACATGGGGGCACACTTCCCACCTCAGGGTCCCTACCAGCCTGAGGGCCCCGCCACATGCCTGGAGCCCAGAGCAGAGCCTGGGACCCACTGATGCCTGTCCAGCCATGAATAGTTGGGCCAGTGGCTGCGGAGGGAGGAGGAAGCAGAAAATTCGGGAAAGAAGAATAGACGCGTGTACACGTGTAACTGACTCACTCTGTGGTGCACCTGAAGCTATCACTACACTGTTAATCAACTATACTTCAGTATAAAATAAAAAGTTAAAAAAAGAAAATTTGGGGAATATCCACCCCAAAGAAAGAGAGCTCAAGTGTACTGTAGGTGAGGTAGGCCGGGGCTCAGACACGGGGCCTGGGAGCAGGGGTTGGACCGGCCACCACGGAGTCAGGAGGACCTTCCACCTCCTGGCCGCTTGTTTGAGGCCACGACCCAAGACAGACGCCAGGCAGGCACCCTCCCGCGGGTCACTCTTTTTCTGGAGGGTTCAGCCGGCCCGCCTGCCACTGTCCAGAGAGCACAGCTCCGCGAGCCGCCCACACATCTCTTCCGATTCGCACCCACAGGACAGTACGTTTCTGTAAACCTGCAGGGGCAGCTCAAGGGTTTGAGACACTGGGGAACTTCAAAGCACAGCATCAGGTGTGAGAACGTGGTGGAGGGGCTTCCAGTCGGCCACCGCCCAGCCGCTCAGCCCCAAAGCCAGGGTCAACGCTTCGAAGGGAAGCTTCATTCTTCCCCATCCACCCGTCATTCCTTCCTTTGTTCCTGCCTGATCCCCAGGCCTCCTGGTACCACGGAGGAGCAGAGGCCCTGTGCTCGGCACCTACACGATTCCCACCCATCCATCCATCCATCCCGAGCAGCCAGGGAGGAGGTCTGGACGCTCAAATGGGCGGCAACCCCGGGGCAGAGGAATTCTGCTTCCAAAGTCGGTCTATAAAATGCTGCTGGCCATTGGTGCATTTTTCCTTCGAGGGGAAGCAGAACAGTTCTAAAAGCTGCCTCTGGGGTACAGGCCTTGCCAAGGGGGAGTCAGTGAGAGGGGAAATTAATGTTCTCTTGAAAATGATGAGTAACTTCACACAGTCACCAGGGCCCAGTGAGGCCTGTGACATGAGCCACGTGGGCCCAGTCTCGGCCCTCCCTCCCTCCCTCCCTCCCTCCCTCCGTCCTGGCCTTTGTGAGGGTGTGGGACCCCGGGGGGGGGGGGGGGGGGAGGGGCACCACGGGCCTGCGGGGAGGGGGCAGACGGGAAGGAGGAGGGGTCTGTGAAACTGAAGACTGCCAGAACAAGATCCCATCGCACGCTCAAAGTCTGATCAAAGGGCAAGGGCAGCCTCCCTGCTTTGGAATAAACTCTAAACACGTTAAGGGAATGTGGACGCCACCTCAGGCCTGTGGCCTCAGTGGCCAGAAAGGAGGCTAATTAGAAGCAACTTTTGGAAAGATGCCGGAACGTGTGGGTCGAGGCACAACGCAGGGTGCAGGTCGGGGAGGCAAGGCTGGGGGCCTCTCAGGGGCACCTGGGAGCCCGTGCCACTGGAAGCCTGGTTCAGACCTTGTCCAGGATGCTACCGTGAAACTTGAACCTTGAACCATGCCCTTTCACCACCATCTGCCTGCCCTCCCCACCCCCACGGGTCCAGATCATTCTGGACAAACCCTCTCCTCTTGAGGTCCACAGGCTCCAGGACACACCAGCCACTAGCCAGAGTCCCCGCGTCACCTGGTAGAGCCCCTCCTCTGGGGCCCACGGGACAACCACTTCCATGTGTCACCTCGGTACCTCTTTTCGAGTCACCAGCTCAAAGTCCCAGGAGGGCAGGACCCGGTCCGTCCTACTTGCCCAGCACCTGGAACAGTGGCTGCTTCTTAGCGGGGGCTCAGGAGACGTTTATGGAACTGCATTTCCCGGAGCTGCCATGACAACGACCAAAAACTGTCAGCTTAAAACAACAGAAATGTATTCTCTCACTGGTCAGGAGGCCAGAAGTCCAGATCACAGCATCGCAGAGCTGGCTCCTTCAGGAGGCCCTGTGGGGAGTCCGTTCCAGGCCTCTCCCCGGACTCCCTGGCTTCCAGCAGCCTCGGCGTCTCCTGCAGCAGCACCGAGCCAGCCTCTGCCTGCGTCCTCGCCGCTCTCCTCCCCTCTGAGTCTCCTCCGAGTGTCTTCACCCAAACCTCCCGCTCCTTCCTTGAAGGGCACCCGTTGTTGGCTTCAGGGCCTCCCCACTCCGGTGTGCCCTCATCCTGATTTGCATCTACAAAGACCCTACTTCTGACTGAGGCCACGTTCACAGGTCCCGGGGGTAAGACTTCAACACACCCTTTGGTGGGTGCAACTCAACCCAGCACCGTGCTGACTGAACAAAGGAAGGACAAACAGCCCCAGCCCGGGAAGGAATCATCGCTCTCAGCTCTGCCAGGGCCTGCAGTGGCGAGCACTTCCCGCACTGAGAAAGCGGAGTGACCAAGTCCAGGTGGTACCAGCGGTGCCCGCGACGAAGGCTTCCCCGCCATCCAGTCCCCGCACCTGGGATTCCAAGCATAGATCCTGATTCCCAGTCAGGAATCGTAACTGCATCCCAAACACACACACCAAGCCACAGCTGAGGGAATACATACGTGGGGTAGGACACGCGTGCGAGTGTGGGATGTGGCGTATGGGGGATGAGGGGTGTGTGTGTGGTGTGCGCGTGCGGGCGTGAGAGCTGAAGCTCTGCTTCACTCCACCCACCCTGGGAGATGTTGTAGTCAGTGGACTTGATGTGCTTCGTGAGATAAAGAACGTTTGTAAGAAACCACGGAAGCCTCCCCCATACAGGTCGGGAGGAGTTGTTCTAGTTTCGGGCTCCGTCAGTGACAGATGAGAGGCGCGCTGGTCAGCTCGGGCTGCTATAACCAAGCGCCACAGAGGGGTGGCTTCAACCACAGAAACTGATTTCCACTGTTCTGAGGCCAGAAACCCAAGCTCAAGGTGCCGTCAGGGCTGGTTTCTGGTGAGGCCTCTCCTCCCGGCACAGAGAACACCTGCTGCCTGGGTTCCGACGGCCTTTCTTCTGTGTGCAGAGAGAGGTCCCTGGCATCTCCTCCCCTTCTGACGGCAACAGCAGTCCTAGCGGATTCGGGCCACGTCCTGACGGCCTCATTTGGCCTCCATCACCTTCCTAGAGCCGCCACCTCCCAGATACAGTCACACTGGTGGTTAGAGCCCCAACATACGAATCTGGGGGCAGACAATTCAGTCCATGACAAGAAGTAACTTGAGGAAATGGATGTCGATGCCACGTCTCTATCTAAAAGGGCACAGCACCAGGGAGGAAGGGTACCAGGCAGTGTTGAAAGAACCCGGAGCGCGGCACACCCTTCCCAGGAGGCCGGGGTCTGAGGGGCTCCGGGAACCTCCAGTGAAGCTGGGAAGTGTGGCCCCTAAACCTGGCGCCCGGGCAGGGAGCGAGTGCTCGCCAGAGGGGTGTGAAGAGTGAGTGTCCGAGAGGGACAGGCCAGCCCAGCCTCCCTCACAGGACCCGTGGTGGCCTCGGGACCACGCACCCAGGGGGCTGAGGGAGGGGTTCCTGGGGGATCGCACACAGATTCAGGAAGCCCGGAGTTGAGGGATCTCCAGGTGAGGTGTGGCGACCAGAGGGCCTGATGCCACCTGTCCTGAGATGACTACCCCACACTCAGCAAACTCGGGAGATGTCAGAGGAGCCAGGGTTCCATCAAGGGGTCACACCAGACACGAGCCATCCGCCATTCTCCCGTGCTTTCCCCAAACACTCCCCAGGGGCCAGTCCATGTCAGCTTCCAGGTCCTCTAGACTGTTCTTCACGCCACACGGGAACAGCCACCTAAGGAGGGCCACTTCCCCTCGGAGGCACAGTGACAATGAAGGGGATTCTTCCCCTTTGCTGCCCTTCCCAAGAGGGAGCCAGGCACAGGAGAAGGGCCCAGGCTCTGTGTCTCAGGTGCCACAACCTCCCAGGGCCTCAACTCCGTTGCCTGCGGGGAGGTGTTGGTGCTTCTCTCAGGAAAGGTGCACCACGTGGTATTCAACCCGTGAAGTCAGTCTGCCCACCATCTCTCCCCACAGTGCTGCCCATGGCATCTGAAGAGGCATTCCCAAAGCAGCCCACCCCCGGAGGGCACCCCACGGTCCCTGAGCCTCTGTTCAACGAGGGCTGGCGTCCGTAGCCCTGCTTCCCAGCGCCTCCGCTCGGAGGAGGTGGTGAGGAACCCGCTCACTGCACGCGGAGCAGGTTAATTTGCTGCCAGGACTTCCCAGTCACTGAGAGTGAGATAACTGAAGCCACGCGGTGTTTGCTTACAGAGCGTTTCACTCATGTTTCATTGAGTGCCTTCTTTTTAACTCAGAGACTGAACCACCGTCCACCAGGTCCTCTTCTTCAGTTACTGCTGTTTCCTGATCCCTGAGCACAGTTTGGATTCCCTTCGATGGTGTCAGGTAGAGTGCAAGTGGCTTTCAGTGTTGAGTAAGGCTTAAAGAAGATGGTCCACCACGAGTTAGCTATGGAAACTCCATCAACCACTTTACCCCTCTAAGCCTCCATGCCCCCATCTGTAAAGTAGGGCCAATAACTCTACTACTTCACAGGACGACAATGGAAATCTGATTTTAAAACCATCTGATAAAATGCAAGCTGCTAATAAAACAAGTGGTCTGGAATTATTTCATCAATCTGCTTCTGGCATGACAGAACAGGTTGTATCAGACCAGACTCGCTGCCAAAATAACAAGGAAAGCTGGATAAGACACAACGCTCCCAAGAAGAAGGGGACTGAGATGAGCCTGAAAGTTAGTGGTGCTTCCACCCTCCAGGTATCTGGAGATTCCTAAGCAGCATGGATTTAAGAGGGTGGAAAGTCAAGCAGGAGTAAGCGCTCCGACGGCGAGTCCGACAGCCCCGAGAAGGAGGCCGAGTTCACGCCCTACCCGCGCACGGACAGCTACAAACAGGAGGAGGACATCGACCAGATCGTGGCGGAGGTCAAGCAGAGCACGAGCTCGCAGAGCCTCGACAAGGCGGCCGACGACATGCCCAAGGCCGTAGGCAGGGGCCGCCCAGACAGCCCCAGGCCGCGGGCACCAAGGGGGCAGCGGGGGGCTGCTGGCGGCGAGGCAGTGCAGCGGTACGGCAAGGAGAAGAGGGATGCCAGCTCGCTGGCCATCGAGGAGGTGAAAACCGGGGCCATATGTTCGCCTTATACCCCCGACGAGGGTGAAAACCGGGGCCATATGTTCGCCTTATACCCCCGACGAGCCCAGAGAGCCCACCTGGGTCATGCGCCAGGACATTAGTCCCACCAGGGATTGTGACGACCAGAGGCCGGTGGATGGAGATTCTCCGTCTCCCAGCAGTTCCTCACCCATGGGCGCAGTCTTCGAGCACATCCCTTCATCTCAGTGACCCCACGGAAGCCTCCACAAATAAAGAGTCAAGAAAAAGCTTGGCTTCATTCCCAACCTATGTCGAAGCTCCCGGACCTTGTGACCCTGAGGACTTGATCCATGGAATCATTTTTGTTGCCCATCACCTTGGCTCCACCCAGCTGCTCTCAGACAAAACTCCCTCCAAAAACATGCGCATGACGCTGGCCCAGGAAGCAGGATCAAGAGACGCATCTTTTCCTGCGACTCCCAACAAGACGACTCCCTGACAATGACCTTCCTGCCCTCCGCGTCTTTCAGACTCAATAATGCTGCTGGTAGAACATCAGGTTCCTGTCAAGCTGCCCAGCCAAGCTTGGCCTGACTCTTTTTCACTGTCTCCGTTACCATAAAGAGGTGACGTTAATACCCACAGATGTCCCCACAGCCTTCTCCATCTTAATTTAGGATCTCCCAGGCACAACGTTCAAAACAAGAACGCACAAACCTCTCTGAGAGAACAAGCTGCTTTCCAGGCACTGTCCTCCCTTATTTCATACAGAGCAGAGAACTTTAAAAACACAGTCTTTGGGGACATAGTTCTGACCCCTCCTGTCCCACAGTTACCAAACATGCTATGATTTTGTTACATTCACATTTGCTAAGTAAACCCCTAGGGTGCCAGATGTTAAGCAAAACGCCACAAGAGAAATTGCGAGAGAAGTTTATGACTCACAGGCCCTGGAGGAAGTACCTGCACACCTGGAGGGGCCACGTGGGGAGGTCAAGGCGGGACCTGGGCACAAGCCTGTCTTTATTGGGGTCTGCGGGTGGAATGCTTTGAGGTTCCCAGACTAAGGCCGGATTTTTCACTTCAAACCAAAATGGGGTTTTGGTGAGCTCCACGGGGGTCTTACCTAAGGGGCACCACAGGGAAGGCCCTGGGAGGCAGGTGGACACTTGTCCACAAGGGCCGTTGAGGGGTCCTTTCAGGAGCTTTACATCTGCACCTGACTCTGCGGGCCACTCCACACAGCACTGCTTGCATGAAGGAGCCATTGTCAGTTTAAGGCCCACACGGGCTGCTTGGCCAAACAAAATGGACGCTGATGCAGTAATACCGTGGAGTAAATCAGCTGAACTCTTAACCCAGCACTTAGTTTCCCAGGTTAGTGGTACAGTTAGCTCCCCCGGGGTCAATGGGTGTGCAAGGACCCGGCATGGTTCTCTGACAGATGCGGACCACCTGTCAGAGAACCACGTGTTTGGAAATGGTGGGGGGGGGTGCTTTTGGTTGTCACAGTGTCTGGGACATTTATATTGGCATTAGTGGCCAGAACCAGAGACACCTGACACTGTGTAATGTCCAGAACGGAGCCACATGACAAAGATTTATCTCCTGCAGAATGCCAGAGCACTTCCCTGAAGAGGAACACTACCAGGCCCCATTCAGATGAATCCTCCAGAAGAAAGCAACAGTCCACCCCCAAATAGTACTGAAGACCCCTGAGACCAAAAACTCCATGTTGCTTTTAGATGAGTTTTTCCTAGGTTCTCTTTATTGGCCTCCTGACAGGTACCCTTGACTCCTACAGCTAGAGTCTGTCTGTCTCTCCCCTGCCCTGTGACACGTATGAGGACTCAGTGACCCTGAGGGGAGAGCAGGCACAGACACATCACCTGAACACAGAGCAGCACTTAGGGAAGACACCACATCCCAGTACCAGATCCTGCCCAGTGCCAAGTGTTCTGTGCACTTTCTGATTTCCACAGTGGTTTCTGAGAGTGTTTTTTTCCCTTCTTTAAAGTGCAGCTCCCTGATGAAAAACCGGAAAGCCTACTTTGAATCTTCAAAGGATTGGTATCCAGAAGTTCCACAGGTCATTTGAACAAAAAATTAGATGGCTTTGTCGATCAGAACAGGCAAGACAGAGGCTCTCTGATTATAAATGGATTTTAGACCTGCCTAGAGCAGAGAAAGCATTTGGAAAACGTATATTTATTTTTACAGCGAATTACTCTAGGGTGAGGAATTCATTATAGAGCAGTAAGATTAAATGGCTGCGTTTCATTTATAAGTATCGTTTCACAATGTGCTTCTTGCATCTGAAGGAACTGTTGCCTAACATGAAATATTTTCTGCCTCATGAAAAAAAAAAGAAGTCAAGCAGAAAGTGGGTACTACGAGTGAGAGAAGTTAAGCAGAGTCTCATCAGTCTTACAGGGATAAGGGGAAAAAACCCTGAGGTTCAAGGCTACCAAGTGAGCCAAAACCTGAGGGCTCAGGAGACCACGGAAATGCTCAGCAGTGAGCCCAACACTGCACCACTTATCTCCCCAAAGTGATTGCTGATTTGCAAACAGTACCCCAGAGGCTGACCAGCCCTGGAGAAGACAAAAGTTGAGAGTCTGAAAAGCCATCCGAGCTCTGGGCACTCTCACTATACTGTGGAGTAACTAGAGCTCAGGAGGCACTGAGGAGCGTCACCCATGAATATGGATGATCCAGCAACGTACTTCACTTTACAAAAACTGAAAATTGCCTCAAATCAGCTTACTACCCGACTGCATTAAATCAGTCTGCGCCAAATGTAATTGCCTGTCATAAGCAAAAGTAAACTCTCTCTGGAGGAAGATAACATCATTCAGAGCCACAACAATTTATGATCAAAATGTCCAACATTCATTCAAAAATTACTAGACACACTGGACATGGGACCAAGAGAAAAAAGTCACAAGAGAATAATACTGTGAAAAAATTCAAGTGTCCGTCAACAGTAGAATAAATAAAATGTAGTATATTCAGGCTTCCCTGGTGGCGCAGTGGTTGAGAGTCCACCTGCCGATGCAGGGGACATGGGTTCGTGCCCTGGTCCGGGAAGATCCCACATGCCACGGAGCGGCTAGGCCCGTGAGCCATGGCCGCTGAACCTGCACGTCCAGAGCTTGTACTCCTCAACAGGAGAGGCCACAACAGTGAGAGGCCCGCGTACCACACATACAAAAAAAATGTAGTATATTCATATAATGAATTGCTACACAGCAATTTTTAAAAAACAAACTATTACTACACAAAAAAGCATGATGTATCTCAGACACAATGTTGAGTAAACATGTCAGATAGAAAACAGTACATACTATGGGATCCATTTATAGGAAACGCATAAATAGATGAAACTATGCCATGATGACAGCGGTCAAAAAATTGGCTGTCTTTGAGGGAAATATCAAATGCAAGGGACATAAGGGAGAGTCTGGGGTATTAAGCACTTTAAATGTCCTGATATGGGTGATAACTGTTTGGATATGGAGATAGATATAGATATAGGTGTGTGTGTATGACAATTCATCAGGCTAAATAAACACTTAGGTAACTTTACAGTCAGTCCTCCATATCCATGGTTCCACATCCACAGAGCCAACCAACCACAGATCATGTAGTACTATTATAAATATTTAGTGAAAAAAAATTAGTGTGTAAGTGGACCTGTGCAGTTCAAACCTGTATTCTTCAACTGTATATGACTTTAAAAGCAGATCATACACAGCTGAAGAGAGAATTAAAGAATTAAAAGACAAGTCAGTAGAAGTTAAATACAGAATGAAATATGTAGATGAAAAATACAGAAAATCAGTTGAGAGAAATTTGGAACAAGGAACATTTGACATGGGAACAAAGAAAAAATAACAAGGTGGTAGGTAGATTTAAGCCCAAATATATCAGTAATTACAATGTAAATTTAAATATACCAATTAAAAGACAAATTATCAAATTGGATAAAAATACAAAGTTCAACTCTATGACACTTGTAAGAGACACACCTAAAATATAAGGATACAGAGAATGTGAAAGTAAAAGAATTTTTTAAAAAGATATACTATTGCAAACACTAACCAAAGGAATGTCAGTGATGTTATACTTTTATCAAATTAAATTCAAAAGCAACAAGCATTAATAAAGAGATATTTTATAATAATAAAAAGGTCAATCCACCAAGGAGACATGGCAATTCCAGCTGTCATGCACCTAATAATATAGGCTTAAAATATATAAAGCAAATATCTATACAAATAGAAGTGAAAACAGATGCAACTGCAATCAAAATGGATCATTTTAACAAACATCTATGGATAGAATGGGTAGAATAAGAAGCCAGAAATATCAATAAATATACAGAAGATCTGATCAACATGTTGAAATCTCACCAATTTCAAAGAATTAAAAACATACAGATCATATTCTCTGTTTTCTGACTACAGTGGAATTAAGCTACCATTGGGGAAAATTTTTAAATTCCAAATACTCTTTTAAATAACCTATGAGTCAAAAAGAATTAATAATGGAAATTAGAAATTAATTTTGAAATTAATGCAAATGAAAATATAACAACAAAATTTATGAGACTAAAGCTAAAGCCATACTCAGAGGGAAGTTTTATCACTTTAAGTGCACATAGAAGAAAAGAAAGGCTAAAAGCAACTATCAAGGTCTTCATCTCAAGAAATTTACAAAGAACAGCAAACTAAACCCAAAGAAGGAAGAGAAGCAAAGCTTAGAGGCTTATCTAGAACAGATTTGTGAATGTAGCTTCTGTCTAATGGGGTAAACCCCAATGAGATTCACATGTAACCCACAATTAAATTAGAAAAATCACTGCCAGCCTAAAATGAACACAATTAAATTAGAAAAAACACTGCCAGCCTACACTGAAAGGGACAGAGGTAGCCCTAAATTAAAGGAGCCAGTTTGACCCCAAAAATTCTACTGGCAGGTATAAAGCCGTGAACACCACTCCACTGCAAACATGAATTATCCTTCACAAAAAAGGAAGGATGACTCAGAGGGTGGAATCAAGAGGCCAAACACTATGAAGAATCATTTCCAGGCCTGAAACCTAATCAAGGAACTGCAACTTGTGTCCAACTGGACCTTAGAATTGCTATGGACCAGGGACTCCTTTGTGCCTCCCATTTCCCCATTTTTAAAGAGAAATACCGGGGCTTCCCTGGTGGCTCAGTGGTCAAGAATCTGCCTGCCAATGCAGGGGACACGGGTTCGAGCCCTGGGCTAGGAAGATCCCACATCCTGCGGAGCAACTAAGCCCGTGCACCACAACTACTGAGCCTGCACTCTAGAGCCCGCGAGCCACAACTACTGAGCCCACACTCCACAACTACTGAAGCCCGTGTGCCTAGAGCCTGCGCTCCGTGACAAGAGAAGCCACCTCTATGAGAAGCCTGCGCACCACAATGAAGAGTAGCCCCCACTCACTGCAACTAAAGCAAGCCCACGCACAGCAACGAAGACACACACAGCCAAAAATAAAAATAAGTAAAACAAATAAATTTATTTTTTTAAAAAAAGAGGAATATCTACAGTGATAGATGATCTTATGCCTATCTGACCATTGCATGTTAGGAAGCAGATAACTTTCTCTTAATTTTCATGGGTCCAAAGGTGGAAAGGAACTATACGCCCAAGGAGCTGTTCTTCAGGAAATGTATTTGAAGAGCCTCAAAGAGGGGCAGCAAACTTGGAGGAGGTGAACCATGCATGGGAGGAGAAGGGTAAGGTGGGTATAGCTGGGGGAGGATGAGGGGTTGAGAAAGATTGGAGGGGGTGTTAAACCAAAGAGACCTGAGCCTCCCATCAAGGGTTGGGAAAGTCTACTCTGCCTCTCAAGGGAGGAACTGGAATGCCACATGGTAACTGGTGTGGATACAAGAAAGGGTGAAAAAGCAGGGCCAGGCTTCAGCTGAGCTCCATATCAGTACTTCCAAGTAACCTAGCCCACATTTTTCACTGGAACGTCTCAAAGGTACCTCAAATTCGGTATTTCCAAGACCCAGCCTTGTCTGGTTGCTTCCATCTCAGTGAATAAGAAGACTCTACCTGGCTGCATACGGCAGAAATCTAGGAGGTACCTTCCTCTTCCTCACAGTTATCCAATCAGCCACCAAGATCAGAAGCTCCTACCTCCTCAGCAACCCTAAGACCTGCTCACTTCTCTCCATCCTCCACCACCATCCCGCCAACCACCACGGCAGTCCAGGCCACCAGCATCGAAGCTGGCCTCGGGAAAGCACCAACTCGTCCCGCCCTGGACGTCCAGGCTGGCTCCCACAGCCACTGTGCTCTTTTCAAGACGCAAGGCCCCTGCGACTTTCCCTGCTTCAGCCATGAAGGGGCTTCTCAAGGCTCTTGGGACGAGGAGCAGAGTGCTACCCTGGCCCAGCAGGTGCTCCGTGGTCTCCACCTGCAACTGGAGGGGCTGAGGGGAGGCAGGCAGCAAGGCTGGAAGGAGGGAGGAACAAGGTCGCTGGGCGCCCCTCCAGCCCAGGCCTCTGCACAAGCTCCCCGCTCCCTCCGTGCTCAGACCGGCCTCCTGTCGACGAAGAATTAATCAGCCGATCTAAGAAAGAACTGGACGTTTTTATTTGAGCCAAATTTGAGAATTATAACCTGGGAAGAGCATCTCAAAAAGCTCTGAGAACTGTTCCACCCGTTGTTAGTCCAGGCACAGTTACGTAAGTTTTCTGAGACACAGGGCTGTACTTCGAATGACGTATGGGTGACAGTTTACATAATCCAGATCTAAGTGTCATCCTGGTGGGTCATCTGACCCCGTAAGATCAAGAAGGAGTGTTATCTTCTAAGGAGCTGTCGTGTTGATGCTGGGAGAATGCTGCTCCCTGTGGCTGAGTGGGTATTCCTGCCAAGGGAGGAGGTCTGGTCCATGCATGATGCAGACACACAGAGCACAGTGGGGTTGAGAAGCGAGACCAAAAGGCAGAGAAGATGTTTTGTGTTTAAATGTTTCTTGCCTTGCCAGGAAATATGAATTTTATTTCACACTCCTCTCCTAACGAACTCCTCCCTGACATCAGATTCCTGCAAAGCGCAGCTTCGTGCGGGGAGCCCTTTCACACGCACGTGCACCACACGCACACACACAAACACGCGGCTCTGATGCATGCCTGAGTAAACAGTGCTCCTTTCCTCAGCACCCCTTGTTCGGGCTCATTTAACCTCTACAGTGAGCCTAAGCTGTGGACAACACACGTGCTCAAGAAGAGACACGGGCCCAGAGAACTGAAGAGAAACGGCCGAGGTCACAGAGCCGGGGACAGTTCCCTCCCGCTGAAGAAACCAGCGTCAGTTCACGTCTGATTAATGGAGGGAAAAAGCCTATCAGGAAAGTACACCTTACCTGGAAAATTATGCTACTAAGAACACGCAGAGAAGTAGAATGCTGTGATAGGGGTTCCTCACTCTTCAATTCCTTTCTTTCTCTCTTTTTCTTTCTCTCTTTTTCCCCACTGTTCTCTTCCTTCCCTGCATTCAGTAGCTGACCTGTCTCCCTTTAAATACTTCCCAAGGAAGCAGCCTGAACAGTCTTTCCCACAGATTTGAAAATTCCCTGCAATAAAAATGTCAAGGGTGAAATAAGACAACGCATTTTCTCAGCCCTACATCAGGCCAAATTACATATTAAAGGACCAACATCTGAACAATAAAACTCAGGAGAAAAGCCCCCTTCAACTTGCTGGAACCCAGGCTGAGGTCTGGGTTAAACGGAGTGGGCGATGGCGCTAAGGCTGCCATTCTTCAGGGTCTTTCTTTGTATACGGGCCCAACTCTGCTTGGCCCGTCCGCCAAGCCCCTCCCCTCCCCACACCTCGCTCCCCTGCCAGAGTGATTCAAGCCTGGAGAGGTTCTGATGAACTGGGGCGGGGGGAGGGGCGATTGATGACTGAGAAACTCTTTTTTCTTGCCAGAAGGAAAAGCCTGCAGAGTGCCCACTCAGAGCTCCTCCAGCAGAGCACAGGTACCCCGGGGGCCGACTGTCCCTGGGGCTCTAGAAGCCGTAGCTCTGCACTAGGTACAATGTACCTGCTGAATTCAGTGAAGGATTGATCACAAACCCCAAACAGACCAGCTCTGGCTGTGACAGCACAGCCACCCTGGGAATCCGGGCGGCACTGGGCCCGTCCCCGCACATCTCCCCCCGCCCCCCCGGGACAGGTGGGTGACGGGCCCTGCTCAGCGCCCCATCTCTTTCATCAGGGCAGCACTCACTCCTGCTTCCCACGGACGGCTCTTTGTTTCTTAACTTTCTCATTCAGGAGAAAGGACACAAAGGCTCCTCTGCCCAAAGTACCTGAAAACCCTCCTTCCATCCAACACCAATTTGCACTTTCTCCTTCCATCGATGAGGCACTTTCTTTCCTGGGCTTTTGTCATGTTAGACAGAGGAGAGAGTTGCCCGAGAGCATCTGACTGCTGGGCACCAGCTCTGGGTCTGTGAAACCCCTCGGGAACGCTGCATCCTCTCTGCAACTGTGCAGGACAGGGTCAGGGCCCAGCCCGGAGGGCCAGGTACAAGCCCTACCCAGGCCACCTCCCATCCCCAAGATGCCCCATGACAGGCCAGTGTCACAGCTGGACGACACACCGATTTAGACTTTAAGGGCCTTTGGGGAAAAATGCTAATTGTTTCTAGAGTCAAACCAGACATGTGAAGTGACCCTGTGAAGTGCTGTGATCCCCACGATTTCATGCTGTTCCGTTACTCACGAAAACTGGATTCAATCTCCTAAGCTCCCCATGTTCTAACTGCCAGAGTAAATTCAATTTCCCCACTTCTGTGAGCCTTCCGTAACTTTGACTTTTGCCATCACAGACGAGAATGGGGAACGCCAAAGATGCTTAGAGTCATTCAGCAGAGACAGCCCCTCTTCCTGATTTACAAATGAGAAAAGCAGGACCCAGAGCGTAGATGACCTTCCCAAGACTGGAGTCCCACTTGGCCCCAGACGCACAGCCCCAAAGCCCTTCCTGCAGGTTCTCTGTCCGTAGGAAGACTCGCTTTAGGGCAGGTGTGTTCATCTCCTTCAACATGAAGACCATACAGGGCTCAGACACTGTGACCAGCCCCCAGCAGTCTCTGCTTGACATCCTGGCTCTGTAAAGCTACTGCTTTTGTTTTCCATTTCATTTTCTATGAAGATTAAGATAATGCTTGAAATCTAAGGTGCTTTTAAGTATCAGTGACAAGGCGACCCTGGGTTTAGGGCTTCCCCTGAGATGGCTGATGAGCTATGACATAGACTTAGTCTAAAGGAAATTAGCACACACACATCCTCCACACACATCCTCTGCACTACACCTCTTCCCCCTGCTCCTCCGGTGTCAGCAGAGGTCTAGTGCAGAGCCAAGACTTTCACCACTGCCCAGTGGTAACAAGGTAACCACCCTGCCACCCCACACCCCTGTGGTTCCAGGGGGGCATTCTCTCCATCCCCCACAGTGTCAGCAGAGGCCAAGAGGGGAACCCGGATTTCCACCCCATCTGACAGTAACAAGGCCACACTCCCTTCTCCCAGGGACAAGGTGGCAGAGGTTGCCTGCTAAAACAGATTTAAATAAAATCCTGAATACCTAAAATGTCTGGGATACAACTGAAAATCACGAGTCATACCAAGGAAATCTCAACTTGAATGAGAAAAGATAGTCAACAGATGCCAACACCAAGATGACACATGTGCTGGAATTATTATCTGACAAGGATTTTAAAGCAGCCATCGTAACCATGCTTAAACAAGGAACTATAAATACACTGGAAATAAATGAACAAATGGACGCCTCAGCAAATAAACAGAAGATATGAAAAAGAAACAAATGGAAATTTTAGAACTGAATAGTATAATAACCAAAGTTTTGAGGGTTTTTTTTTTCTTTCACTCACTGGATGGCTCCACAGCAGAATAGAGAAGGCAGAGGAAATAACTGGGGGAACAACAGAAATTACCAATCTTAACAAGAGGAAAAAAATACTAAAAAAATATAATAATAACAGAGCCTGAGGGGCCTGTGGGACTATAATGAAAGATGCAACATTCATGTCATCAGAGACCTGGAAAGAAGGGGGGACTGACAAATCCTCAAGGAGACAATGGCTGAAATTTTCCCAAATTTGGCAAAAAACAACAAGCCTACAGATTCAAGAAGCTAAACAAGGACCAAAAAGGATAAACCCAAAGAACTCTGCACCAAAACACATCATAATGAAATTTCTGAAAACTAAGGACAAAGAAAAATCTTGAAGGCAGCAAGAGAGAAACATGTTACCTAAATGAGAAAAATAACTTCAATGACACGATTTCTCATCAGCAACCACAGAGGCCACAAGGAGGTGGGATGATATTTGTCAGGTGCTGAACAAAAGTGTCAGTGAAAATACCTTTCAGAAATGAAGGAGGAACCAAGACATTCTCAGATGAAGGAAAACTAAGAGAATTTGTCACCAGCAGATCTGCCCTAAAGAATGACTAAAGAAGATCTTGAAATGGAAAGGAAATGGTAAAAGAAGGATCTTGGAACATCAGGAGGGAAAACTGAACAAGAACAAAAGGTAAAAATATAGGTAAATACAACACATCAGGCTTTAGGAAAATATTCTGTTAAACATTCATGCTTTTTCAGGCCTTTTCAATGGTTATCATTATCAGAGGCATGGATGGTGAGTGCCTGGGAAATTAGCTGATACTTTTTAAATTTTTTTGAAGCTAATTTAGAAGAGTTTTATTCAGGTTTCATAAATTAAAAACAGTGTCTCTCTGATTACTTTGTTTGCTTCTCAAAATACTCACCATCCCTATTTATAGGTCAGATTTCCCACTGACAGAATTACATACTCATAAAGACTTTAACTTTATCCCCAAGTTTCGTCCAAATAGAATTGCCAGATCTAGCAAATAAAAATATGGGGTGTCCAGTTAAATTTAAATATTACATGGGACACAGTTACACTAAAAATTAGTTGCTGTTTATCTGAAATTCAGATTTAACAGGGCATCCCGTATCGCCTGGCAACCCTATAGGGCTTAAATCATCAGCGTCTACAGAACAGAAAAACAACTCTCCTGGAACCTCATCCTCTCTCAGCAAGAACCTGCCCAGGGACCCACCATCTCGTGTCGGCACATATTAAACAATAAATAAAGTCCTTCTCAGAAGTGTCCCATTTCCACAGATGAGGAAGTTTGGGGGTTAAGTTTTAATTCATAAGGGTAAAACTTATCTGCTCCCAGGGACCCTACAGAAGAAACGAAAAGCTTTAGAGCTACCACCCTGCAGAGGCCAGCTGTGGTGGGGGGTTGTATAACGCAGACTCCCTGAGCACATGCCCCCAGCCCTGATCTACACACATTCACGGAGCAGACGTGAAGACCAAAGCCTGTACTCAGACCCTTACGACAAATGTTTAGGGGTGAGGTCACAGGCCTTGGGGAGCACTGTTTTAGCAGGGAAAGAAGGGAAGGCCTCCCAGCAGAAGTGGCATCTTGGGGCGGGGGCAGCCCCAAGAGGGCTTCCAGCACAGCTTGTGAGAAGGAGCATGGCATGTTGGGGGTGGTGGGGGGGAACGAAGCGGCTCCATGTGACCAGGAGGTGGGGGTGGCGGCAGCGGGGCCACATCAGAGCTGGAGATAACGAAATTTACATGGGCAGGTGGGAGGCGGAGCCACATTCGGAAAGCTCCTTCCAGCTGTGGGGGAGGATGGAGCAGAGCAGACAGGAGGTGGGATGCTCTCCCAGCTGGTGCAGGAGCCGCCAGGGTCAGCCACGGGGAACAAGATGGAAGGGGAGAAGGGGGGCAGGAGGTGATGCAAGGGGTAAAGGTACACCCACCCAAGTCCTGTTCAAAAGATTCTTCCCTTCCACAACGTTCTCTGAACCCTGCCATGTGCCGGGCATGGGCCTGGGGGTCTTCCCTGCATTGCCATAGCAACGGCTGGGGGAGGTGGGAGCGAGCTGAAATTGGCAACGCTGGTCCACCAGGCTTTTTGAGGTCTGTCCTCAAGTTGCCCACCCTGGCCATTACTTGCACACTAAGTGTGGTTTTATCTCGCACACCTGGAATTCCATCTGGGTTTTTTTTTTTTTTTAATAAATTTATGTATTTATTTATTTATTTTTGGCTGCGTTGGGTCTTCCTTACTGTGCGCAGGCTTTCTCTAGTTGCGGCAAGTGGGGGCTACTCTTCGTCATGGTGTGCGGGCTTCTCATTGCGGTGGCTTCTCTTGTTGTGGATCATGGGCTCTAGGGCTCACGGGCTTCAGTAGTTGTGGCACGCGGGCTCAGTAGCTGTGGTGCGTGGGCTGTAGAGCACAGGCTCAGTAGTTGTGGCGCACAGGCTTAGTTGCTCCGCGGCATGTGGGAACTTCCCGGACCAGGGCTCGAATCTGTGTCCCCTGCATTGACAGGCGGATTCTCAACCACTGCGTCACCAGGTTAGCACCCCATCTGGGTTTTATAGGCCGTGAAACTCAAGCTCTCCCATGTCCTGGGCCCTTCGGTGCTCTAGAGCCGCCCTCGAACCCACAACCCACCACAGCATGGTTTACGCTCCTTCTGAAACAGTATGGATATCACTTTTGGATTTCAAAATCATAAATGCAGTTTCCAACGCCCCTCCCCAGGGCTGCTGGCCGTGAAGCCAGACACCCCAGATAGGAGATCCGGGGGAGAGGGAGCCTCAGGGGACCCACTGGTGCACGGTCACCTGGGGCCAGACGGCCTGCACGTCAGGGTCTCAGCAAGGGGCTCTCCGGAAGCTATTTCAATCCACAAAATGATTTCACTTTTGCTGAAATACATCATTCACCGGCGTTTATGAGGCACCTACCAGAAGCCAGGCCCTGTAGGAGGGGCCAAGGATACACAGAAAATGAATGGGCGGCCCCTTCAGAACAAAGGGCACTGGTTTCCCCAGAAAACACCAGTTGCTACCGCAACTTACTTCCCCAAAGAACGGCCTCTTTTTTGGCCGGAAAGGCACTGCGACCGACATCCAGGTACAAACAGATATGCAGAGCTGAGGCCCTGGCTCAGTCCCTGGCGCCACGTGGTGGGGGGGGCGTGACCACGGCAGGCCACGCCCCCTCCTCCCTGAGTCTCAGCGCTTGTGGAGAAAGCCAGACTGAGCCAGGGCCTTCTCCGACCAGGAGGGTCAAAGCCAGTGTCCTCGTGCTGGGGCCGCCATTCCCCAACGCTCACAGTGGGGTCACGTCCCTGATGCATGTAAAAAAGCCCCTTAAATCATCTGCCCTCTGTCCTTGGCCCAAGGATAAGCCACTTGAAACCACGGAATAGGCTTTACTCGTGTCATCAGTACATGTGTTTATACCCACAAGCACCTTGCCCTGGACCTTTGTGTACATCGATGTGCAGGACACAGCCTTGCAAGCCCGCCTGCAGCACACAGGAGACGTGCTCACCGCAGTTCCTGGCCAACATCAGGGCCGGCTGCCCGCTCCAAACAAAGCCGGCGTGGAGGCAGTGTGGCCCCCCATCCACGCAGCAGCGCCCTCCTCGCCACTTGCTGTCAGCACGGGTCCCCACATACCTTTTTCAGCACATCTCCCATCCTCCTGGAGCATAAATTTTCAATAATAAACAGGACCAGAAGTTCCAATTGTCCCCCCTCAGACATGTTCTGAGTACACGTCTCTGGCTGACTCACAGTCTGCACATCAAGGCTAAATCCAAGCCGAAAGCAAACTATTCGATGACGTGGCCTTGGGACAGAGATTCTTCCACATCCCATCATGTATCAACTAAAAACATTTGATACAGAAGCTCTGAGTTAACCCTTTGAGTTCTCCCAGGCAAGAAGGGCCAGGAACCCTGCCTTCCTTTTCCAGCTTCTCGAGGTGGCTCACTTTCTTTGGCTCATGGGTGCATCACCCCAGCCTCTGCTTTGTCATCTCAGCTCCACCTTGACCCTCCTGCCTCCCTCTTATAAGAGGAAAATCCAGGATAATCTCCCCATGGCAAGATCCGTAATTTAAGGCCATCTGCAAAGTTCTTTCTGCCCTACTAGGTAACATATTCACAGGTTTCAGGGATTAGAGCACGGACATTTTGGGAGAGCCATTATTCTGGCTATCACAACACAACAAAGAATTTTTAACATGAAAACTTAAGCATAAACAATAATTGGTAAGTTTCATGAAAATACGAAGCCCAGAAAAACTGCACTCTGTTGCCCAGATGGTAGCCCCCGGAAGTAACACAAGCCTTGCTATGCAGCCCTGTGAAACCTTCGGGATACGATCCGTTAAGACCGGGACGCCTGTGAAGACCATGGTCTACCACACACTTCAAACGTGTGAAAGGAATGCAATCAATGCCGGCTCACTGGTTTTCTTTATGAATTTGCCAGCCCTCTTTGGTGTTTCTTGGAGGGGCCCCCAAAGGCACACGCTGAGAAACATGGGTCTGCAGGCTAAAATCTAAACTCATCTCCTCGGCACGCTCTCTCACGCTCCGTCCCGCTTCAGCCCCTGCTCCTCTGCCCCAGCAGCCCAGCCATTCTGAACCCACAGAATCTCATGACTGCACACTCTCAAAAAGCCACTTCCCTCCTCCTGGGACACCAGTCCCATCCCAGTGCCCCAAACACACCTCGGCCCCACGCGCGACAGAGCCCTCATCCTAAGAGGCCAAGGGCGTTTCAGGGTCCTGCATGGACCACCTGAAGGTGTCAGGGTATGGCCAGCATCAAGGGACTGTGGTACGCTGTGGTACGCAGAGGCCCGAGAGGGGCAGGGGCACAAACAGCGAGGGGGAGGCGGGGAGGCCACAGGTGGAGATACAGGGAGTGAAACGTCTGCACACCCAGGAGAACCGCGCCCAGTGGAGACGGCCTCGCTCCTCGGCCACAGCAGATGGAGCTAGAAGTGGAGGACTTGGAACCCCTCCTGGACCCCCCGCAAGCCAGAACACCCCCCAGGGGCAGCAGTCAGAACTTGAGAAATAGGTTCACTGGACACTTGTGGGGTTTTACTTAAAAGCAATTGGCAGTTTGAACTACTCTGTTTTCCAATCATGCCGAAGGCCCAGGATTGTGTGGCTTTTCTTCTTGTTGACTGAATACAAGGGGTTTGGTTTTAACAGCTCTACCGAGGGATAAACCGACTTAACAGTAAACTACACACATTTGGAGTGCACAGATGGATTCAGCTGACACACGGGCCCCCCGTCGCCACACTCCAGGCGGTGAGCACAGCCACAAGCCCCTTGGTGACCCCCCCTGTCCTGCGCCGCTCCACCGCCCCACGCCAGGCAAGCCTGGGCGGCTTTCTGTCACTAGAGTTTGCATTTTCTAAAATTTTATATAAAGGGACTCATACAACATGCGGCCTTTTGTGTCTGGCTTCTCTCACTGAGCGTGCTTTCACGGTTCATGTTGTTGCAGTAACACTAGTCCGTTCCTTTCTATGCTGAGTAGTACTCCATTATATGGGTGTACCACGGTTTATCTCCTCTCCTTGATAGATACAGAGATCTTTCCAATTTGGGACTATTATGAATAAATACGAATATTTGTATATAAGCCTTTGTATGGACAAATGTTTTCATTTCTTTGGGGTAAATCCCTAGGAGTGGAATAGCTGGGTCCTACGGTAGGTGTATGTTTCACTTTTTAAGAAACTACCACACTGTTCTCCAAAGGGCCAGTGCCATTTTACATTTCCACCAACAGTGACAACTCCTGACTTTCTGCCCATCTGTTAGGTATGTACTGGAGTCCCACTGCGGTTTTCACTTGCATTTCCATGATTACTACTGAAGTGGAACACTTTTCGTGTGTCTGTTGGCCGTTTGGATTTCCTCTTTTATGAAGTTCCTGTTCAGGTCTTTTCTATTTGGTTATCAGTCTTCTTTTCTTATTGATTTGTAGAAAATTATTTACTTAATTCTAGATGTAAGATCTTTGTCTCATCCCAAATATCTTCTCCCACTTAGTGATGTCTTTCATTCACTTTATAGTGTCTTTTGATGAACAGAACGTCTTCATTTTAATGCAGATTAATTTATCAATCTTTTCTTTGTGGCTTACGAATTTTGTGTCTTTTTAAGACTCTGAGATCATGAAGATTTCCCTATTTTATCTGCAGTTTTGTTTTTTTTTTTGCCTTTCTCGTGTCTATCAATAAATGCACCTGGAATTGACTTTTTATTATGGTGAAATGTGGAGATCCATTTTCGTGTGTGTGTGTGTGTGTGTGTGTGTGTGTGTGTGTGTGTGTGTGTGAGACTGTGGATCCCCATTGTCCCAACATTATTATTCAACAGACCATTTTTCCCGTTGTTCTGCAGTGTCTGTTTCACCATAAATCAAGCACAAACACATTGATCTATTTCTGGTTCTTTGTTCCGGCCATTTGTCTCCCCTTGTACATAACCCCATTCTCTCTCTTTAGCTTTATACTAAGTCTTGAAATCTGGTAGAGCAAGATCTCTCAGCATCTCCATTTTCTTCCAGAACCTGTTGACTAGCTTCATCCTTTTAGGTTGGCATATAATTATTAGAACTGTCTTTTCAAATTCAAAAAGAAACATGTAAGGATCTTTATCTGGATTGCATTAAACCTACAGGTCAATGTGCAGAAATTTGACATCTTTTATATAGCCTCCTTATTTGGTTCTTCTCTCATGTTTCCCAAAGTTTTCTTACATGTCTTTTGTTATACATATTCCTGTGTACTTGATTTTTATGCCATTGTAAATTGCACCTTTTTAAGTCTTAATTTCTAATTTTGTGGTTTTGGTGCACAGAATGCAACTGGTTTTATAGGTGATTATGTATTCAACAACTTTAAAAACTTCCTTATTAATCTAAAAATGTACCTGTGAGTAATTTTGGATTTTCTACACTTACATTGTCAAATAAGTTCTGTTTTCACCTTTCTAATTCTTATATCACTTATTTTGTTTGGTTGCTAATTGCCTTAGTGGACCCAACTCAAAAGTAAAGCTTTAAATTTTTCACCATTAGTTATAATGCTTGCTGTGGGGTTTTTTTATAAATAACCTGTGTCAGAACAAAGACATTCCCTTCCACTCCTAGTTGCCAGGGGTTTTTTATTAAACACTTTTTCTTCATCTGTTAACATGATCATATCATTTTTATCCCTTAATAAGCTGTAAATATAGTGAACTATGTAACTTATAAATATGGCTAGGTAAGGCTAAAACACACACATACACATACATACCTATGCCGAAGTGGGCACTAGCTCAAAACATGAGAAGTTTATCACCTGTTTAGCCAGGATGGTAGCTGGATTGGCAGGAAGCTCTTCACAGGCCACCACCTTGTAACTCCTCCATCCCCAAGGGGCCGGTCATCATCTGCACCGGGAAAGCAGAAGGGGAAAGAGATGGGGAGGAGGCCCACGTGCTCTCTTCCTAAAAGCCTTAGCCTGGAGGCAGCATTCCACTGATGAGGTCACCTGGTCACAGCTGGGTGCTTCGCAGTTAGAGAGCCAGCGGACACCAATATAAACCCAAGGTGGTCTTAATGCATTACAGTTTATATATTGCTAAATCCAGTTTTCTGAGTTTTCTTTAGCGTTTTGCATCCATGCACACGTGACACAGACCAGTATTCTTTTCTTCCTGCTGCCTTTGCTGGGTTTTGCCATCGAGGGTGTGCTAGCGTCATAACATGACTTTGGTTGTGCCGGTGGTAAACGCGTGGCCTCTCAGCCCTGACCCCACTTCCCACTGTCCTGCTTCTGGTCCAGACCACGTCTTCCTTGCAGCTGGCGCAACGTCAGGCTCTGTCGCTAGAGGGAGCTGGAGGGGCACTGGAGGAGCAAGTTTCTCCTCCTGGCTCTGGGCGCCTTCCTTCCTCCTGGCTCCCCGGGTGCTTGGCTGGAGCGCTGTGCACCCAGGAGCTCGTCTCCCAGTAAGCTTCAGGGCACCTGAGGTGGCTTCCTGGTGGGGAGCTCAGGGGCAGCCCTGTAAGCAGTTTCCAGAGGGTTCAAGGGCACTCCCTGGAGGGCTTCTCAGCAGCTCACCGGCAAGCCCAGCCACGACCCAGCAGGCTTCTAAGCCAAGTTGACAGCACCTCCCTCCCCCAGGGCAGCTTCCAGGTGAATCACGTAGGCACCCCAGTGCGGGGGAGGGGGGCGCTGGGGATAGGGGGGGTCCCGCCTTCCACTAGCTCAGAGCTCTTGCCCATCAGTCACACGGACCAACTCTGGCCCAGATCAACCCTGCGAACTTTTCTGCCATCTGTCTGTTGAGTTAAAACACCACCATCTCCAACAGGTGTCAATCCAGCCTTGGGGAGGGCTCCCTGCCTTCCACATTTGTTCCTTCCGTGGGTACTCTCCCTTGGGGTATTCCTTCGAATGCTCTTTTTTCTCCCTGGAAATAGTTAATAATTCTTATCTCAAACCTTCCTTGCTCATATTATTGTGTGGTTACCGTATGCTGGACTGGACCCTGACTGATTCAGAACTGGTACCGGGAGTGATCACAGGAGATGGACTTGCAAAGTGGGATCTGGGAATTGATCTGTTGTGATTTCGAGCTTAAGCAGTGTTGAGCTCATTGCCACTGGGAAACGGGAAGCTAGTAATCCGTGGCACGCCCGCATGCACCAGTATCAGAATTAATCGAGCCATCGCCTTTGGTTGCTTGTGACAAAGTGCTGACTGAAGCAAGTGACTTGGAGCACCTGTGGCTACTGAACCTTTTTCTTTTTTTTAATGGTATTAAAGATGGCTACAGGCGGTACGGTACGGGATGGAGCTTCGAGTGCACTGGAGTGCACACAGAGAGAAAATGACAAGTCATGGTGACTTAACTCTCAGGACAAGTAATAGTGAGAACCAGAATACTTCAGTAAAGAACCTTTTTCTTTTTTTGCAGTCATTCTGTTCATTGTATTGCTTGTGAACGGCTAGATTCAGTCTCACCAGTATCTCAAGGGAACGTCAGGCACTGACTGAGAAAAGGTGGGAACATGAAACTGGGGTGGGGACACTTGGTTAGAGCCAGGGAAACTGACCAGCCTAAAACCCCAAGTTGTTCTAAGCCTCCCTCACCAGTAGAGGTCGTCTGTCCGTGGCGTCTTCCTTTGCTTGAAAATCCGGTGACACCCTTGCCAAGGGGAGACGCCTTGAAAAGGGACAGCTATTCTCAAGACCCAGCACAACTACCCCCTGTTGCCACCAGTCACGTGACTAAGGTCAAAGCACAGCATGCTCCAGTGGGACAGGAACACACAATGCTCCGGGAAGACTAGCTAACCCACCTAGAAAATGAGCAAGCCTTTTCTAACGTATACCAGAAACATGGGAAACACATGTGCAGTGGATTCTAAGGGTGTTAGAGCACAGAGGGTGGGACATAACACTAGATCAGGCCAAATTTATGGATGATGGTAAAGGGACTAGAGTTCAGATTTAATGCACTCATTTGAGCAGCTGGAGCTGTTTCTAAACAACATATCTGACTGAGACTTATCCTCAGAAATGGCCTACATTTAGCTAGGGTGAGATGCCAGAGCTTCCCTGGCATGGAGGAGGGAATCCAAAGGCCTAGGGAGATAGGAATGTTGGACTGGATTCATCCCGTGTGACCTGCACACCTACCTCCCAACTACGGATTTCCGGAAGACCCGGAAGACGTTCCTTTCACTAGGGCACCGAGAAACCCCTTAGTAAGAGGGGCTCACGTGCTTGGAAGGCTTCGGGATTGTTCTCCTTGACGGCACGCATGGTGGTGGGGATGCTGCCGCTGAGGTGGGCTCCCCAATTTCAGTGGAGATGATGGGATTCCAGAGGAGCAGAGGCCAAACGGCAGGAATCGACCACCAAAGGCAAGGGGGGTGCATCCACCGAGAGAGACAGCAGACGTGTACCCGCAATCAGAACACCTTGGTCCCCAGGGGTCTCTAACAGTGGTTCACTGAACACAGTGCTCCTAAGAGTACTGACTGATCTATAAAACGGGGGGAAAAAAAACAAAAAACCTTTAGGCCCAAGAGCCAAAATCCTGACTTGAGTCCCAACTGTGGCTAGGAACTGCCTCTCACCTGGTTCTCAGACTCAAGTCAATTCACAGGCCAGACCCCCTGACTGCAGGGGAGGCTGGGTCTGAGACTCCTCCCCCAAGCCTTCCCAAATCCCAGCTCCACTGCTCAGCTGTGATGCTGGAACTGGAACGATGTTAAGCTGGTCAGGAGAGGGTGCTGGAGGGATGCTGGAAAGAGGGGGGTTTCTCTTCGTAGTTCCACAGTGCTTCCCTTCTTTCTAACCCCCTAGGCACCTGGCTGGTATACGCGACACCGGTGGAGCATACCTGCTGCAGTGTCAGCGGCACCCAGCAGGCAGCTTCCCGGGTGAGCTCCTCAGGTATCCCAACAGGCTTCCCTGAAACTTCAACTTCCCCACAGGCAGCCTCCCAGCTTTCCCCGGGAGTCCAGCCTGCTCCCGCCAGTGTCCCACCAGGTTCAACGGAACCCCGTGCAAGCAGCTTCCCAGCGAATCTCTCCGGCACGCCAACAGGTGGTTTCCTGCCCACCAGCCTCGGTCCAGCAGCCCAGGGTAACCCAGTGAACCTCTCAACCCTGGAGCAGGTGCAACCACTACAGAACCTTTAGGTTATTTGCTGATGGTAAGCTTGGAGAGACACGCGTCTGGAGGCCTGGAGAATTTCTGTACACTCATTTTTCAGAGCCAGAGTTACCAGCACACTTATGAATGTGTGTTTAAAAGGGGCACACTGCCCCCTAACTTTGCCACAGACTCCCCTGTTCCCTACTATTACGCCTAGTGTTTCTGCACTAATTATGGCTCCTACACGGCCCCTGTGGGTCTTATGGTCGATGACACATGCCTACCAGGTTCTTAACTTCAGGAGACGAGGCTCCTAGACAGGTGCTGGGAAAAAGCTTCCCCTCTGCAGTGCTGGGGAATGTGAGACACCCCCTGGATACAAGGGACCAAACTCATACGGCTCTGAGATGCACTGGGGCTGTCACACCAACCACCCGTCCTCAGGGTGATCTCTGTGTCCAAAATAATCCTGCTTTCCAGCCCATGGGATTCAGCCCACTGAGCTTCACTCATTCCCCGAAGGTCCTGGGCAGCAATACAAACTAAGCCAAAAGGGGACAGAGTTTTTCCCTGTCATCTTCTCTCCCCTTCCCCACCGCCCTCTTAATGCTGGCAGACCCCAATCCTGTTCTCAACTCACCCTACACAGTAAGCCGAAATCCCCAGATTCAAGATGGCTTCAGTTACAAGGCCTTTATTTCCACACCCAGCAGACTAATGGGAGGCAGGCAGTTCCCTTGGAAGTCTGACTTGGAAGCTGGACAAATCCATCGAGAGTCACATGAGGCCAACAAGGTCCCTGAAAAAGGGTAAACCATCCCTGAGAGCCACAGAAAGGACCCAGCTGAGGTCCTCCTAGCCAATGCTGGGTCACACCCACGCCCTCACTAGTCAGGAAGGAGACGAGGCCCATCAACAGGCCCAGGCTGCTCATGGGTCCCTCCAGGGACTGGAACGAGCACAGGTGACGAGTCCCTCCCAGCTGGCAGAGTGGTGAGATGGCTTCTGTCATGGGCCCTGCCAGCGAGAGAACTCTGGCAAGGGCCCCGGGGCAGGTGAGAGCACCCGAAAGCTCCCCACACACCTAGCACTCATCAGGAATATCCCGTTTGACCCTACGAAGCTCTACTTCCAGCCAAGGGCATCCTCACAGAGGCTCCCTCACCTCGTCTCTGGCACGCGTCCTGTTCCGCTGAACGGGGAGAGAGCACGTTCCCTGCACGCTTAAGGCATTTCCCCAGCATGAACTTCGTGATGCTTTACGAGGTGAGGCCCTTGACTGAAGGTTTTCTCACATCGGCTGCACTCATAGGCCTCTCTACCGCGAACTCTGCTGCTAAATGAAGAAGCCTCTTGGGTGGAAGGCCTTCCCCCATCTCTGCATCCATGAGGTCTTCCTCGAGGGTGAACCTGCGAGGGGTGAATGGGGTTGGACCTGCAGCTTAACGCTTTTTCACACTGGACATACTCAACAGACTTCCATGCAGCACAAGACTGACGTTTTGGCAGGAGGTTTTCCCACGTTTGCTGCACTCCTAACACTTTTCTGGGCGGTGAACTTCCAGTGTAATCAGAGCACACCTTTGGCAAAACGCTTTCACTCAAAGGGATTTTCTCTGGTATAAACTTTCTGAGGCCGACTGAGCTTAGAGATGTCGCTAAAGGTTCTCTGATGTTACTGCACTCATCAGGCTTTTTTTTGGGGGGGGAGGGCGGGGGCGGTGCTGCGCCCTTTGGCTTGCGGGGATCTTAGTTCCCCGACCAGGGATCGAACCCGTGCCCCCTGCAGTGGAAGCGCGGAGTCCTAACCACCGGACCGCCAGGGAAGTCCCAGGCCTTTCTGCTGTGAACCTGGTGCCAAACAAGAGCGTATCCTTCGCTGAATGCATCCTTCCCACGGCGGCTGCACTCATAAGGCTCTTCTCCAGCGTGGATTCTCCGCCGTTGAAAGAGGCGGGGGTTACCTGCACTCAGACCTGCCCCGGTATGGCAGCCGTAGGCTCCCTCCCACTTGCCGTACAGTCCGGGGTGAGCGGCCTCCCAGCCCGCGGCGCTCCTGCCGGCCTTCCCCGTCCTGGTGCTGGAGGAGGCCGGCGCTGGACCCGTCCTCCCCGCACACTAAGGGCTTCTCTGACACGTGGATCCACAGTGCCCCGCCACGAGGCTCTACCCTGCCCGCCTCTGCTGGGTTTCTCTCGGCTGGGCTGCTTTGGGGCCGGGAGCGCTGAGGCCGAAGCCTCTCCCCCACGCCTCCTCACTGCAGCTTCTGCCCGCGGCGGCTCCCCGGTGCTCAGCCAGGAGCAACTCGTCTTTCCAGCCTGGGCCACACATCTTAGGGAACGCGCCCAAGCAGACAGACCTGCGAGGGGCGTGCTGATCTGAGATGCGCTTACAAAAGCGCCCCGCTCGGCCGGTGCCTCCCGCTCTACGCCACACCGACCACCCGGGGCCGCAGGTGCCAAGTTCCCCCACGTCCAACCTCCACGCAGCAGGCGCCGGGCCACTCCTCCTGGGAGAAGCACAGGCCACATCCTCCGAGACCACGCGGCCCTGCCGCCAGGGGAGCCCCAGCCGAGAATCCTCCAGGACCACCCCACTCAGCTCTCGGGTCCTTCGGGCGAGGGCCTACCCCCGGGCCGACGGGAATCCCAGGAGGACGGCTCCGGAAGTCCGGCCCCCACCTCGTCCACACGTACAGGAACGCCCCACCCCCGGGTCCTCATTGGCCCTCCACGTCGTGACGTACATCACAACGGGCGCTGAGAAATGGCGTTCCCACGTGGGGCGGGGCTTCACCTCCTCTTAAAGGAGACGCGCCAAGATTTCCGCGTCAAGTACTCAAATGCCACTTCCTTTCGGGCGGTAGCTGCCCCCGCGGCTGTCCGAGTACTTCCATAAATTAGGTAAATTCTATTTTCTAGGAATGTGTCCATTTCCTCTAAATTTTCACATTTACTATCGTAAAGTTGTTTATAATATACCCTTATCTTTTTATATGACCTATAAAATTGCCCTTTTAAATTTTTAAGTGACTTGTATGTCCTTTTTGTCTTGATTAGTCTCTCTGGAGGTGTGTCCATTTTTTCCTTAGAAAGCAGCAGCTTTGGGCTTTGCTGCTGCCCTCTGTTGGTTGTAATGAATTCTGCTTTTTTAGCTTTCACCCACACACACTTCCCCACCCTCCATCCCCCCAATAGCGTTTATGGTAGTAGGTGCACGTTATTAGGACTGTGTAAATACTAGTCACAGCTGAGGCATCTAGTATTACCGTGGTAACTTTTTCTTTCTTGCCCAACCTTTTGTTTTCCTTGGAGTTATGTCCCTTGGTTTCCTAGGTACTTGTCAATAAACCAATCCCAACTCCTATCTAAACATGTTCAGAGACAACAGTTATTCTAATAATTAAGGCATCTTCTCTGGGGCCTCAGCCCCTCACACCTAGTCTCGATCGGGTGCCTTCTGTGCCTGATGCATAGCTGTCGTCCTCAAGGCTTTCACTGTGTTCCTGGGAGTCACCTTGCCTCTTTGCGTTGGATCCACATTTCCTGAATACCAGGTTTTCTCCTTTCTTCGTTTACCCCTTTGTTCTGGAAGAGTACATCCTCTAATAGTTTCTTAAGAAAGGGTGTGTGGAACATACATTTTTAAAGAAACTACAGGTCTTTTTAGCATGACTTTTATATGCATTTCCTTCAGAATTCTGAAAGGTCCCAATTCCTCTGTTATCCAATGTGACATTTGAGGATTCCAAAGCTATTTTGATTCCTGATACTTTGTATGTGTCCTGTTTATCCACTCCAGAAGTTATAGAATCTTTTCTCCCCAGCACTCTGAAATTCCACAGTGATGTGCCCTGGCTGGTCACCAGCCGTGGTTAGTACTTGGCCAGTCCTTGTAATTTGGAAACATAGCCTTCATTCTCAGAATTTTCTTGAATTATTTACTGGAATCCACTGTTAGAAGTGTGTGATTTTCTTTAGCCACATTCAGTATTGGTATCATTCAGTGTTTCCTTTTAGGCTGGTGAGATCTCTCAAGAAGTCTCTTTCTCCTTTATTTCCTGCCTGGAGGATGCAGCCTGTTTCCTGAGCTGAGGATTTTACATACTGAAGGCCGATGTCTCGCCTCCCTCAGTCTCACGCCGGGCTGGGGCAGGAACAACTGCTCAACTGTGTGGAGTGGAGAGTTGTAACTGCTTCTGAAAAGGGCCTTCAGCCAGCCCTCCTGCTTTCACTCTTTCACAACCACTTCTAGAGGCACCTGGAACTGCCAATCCCAGAGCCTCTGGGAGCTTTGCAATAAAATCAGATTCTCAGATGCTCTCATTTCTTTTTTACAACGTTGTCTCCTCGGGTATTTCTAAGTCAGTTACCATTCATCTGTTTTCTTGAGAGGTTCCAAAATTTTGTTGCTATTTATAGTCATCCTAGTGGATTTATGCCTTTAAAAAAATTAAAATTCCCCGTAACGTTAATGGGATTTCAGGAAGGAGCTATGGTAAATGGTCACATCGAGCTGTAAGAAGTCTGGGAAATGAAGACCTATTCAGAGAATTCAAGTCTCCAGCTAGAACTGTGGGTCTGTTATCACAGATGGAGACAATGAAGGAAAACCAGCAATCTCTGCCACACAGATGCAGCTGGTTTTGAGGTAGACTGAAAGTGAGGCCATCTTTCAGTAGAGCAGGAGAAGTGTACATATGGGGGTAGGGGGTTGGGCATCGGTGTGAGGAACAAAGAAAACATCTGAAACAGCAAACAGAGAGACATGCCAGGGAGTCACTGAGAGATGAATAAATGCTTTATTTAGTTCATTCATTCCCAAAGCTTCACACCTCACCATCCCACTTTCAAACTAAGTCACAAAGAACAGGGGCCCGCAGTCTCCACCACCTCCCCACCCGACAGAGCACTGTAGGGACAGTGTCACCCTGATTGAAAGCCATGTGTTTCACACACTTTTAGGAGCACACTCTCTTCACACTAGAAACCCCACCAAGTAAAACAGGCTCATCCATCAGTTTAAACCTGGGCAACATTTTGGGTGCCTCCCTAGAGCGCCAGGGTCCCCCAGAGCAGTTTAAAACTCCTGTGTTAGCTAAGCCCTTCTCTGCGAATTAGGAACTCTCCAGAGAGCCAGCTTCTTCTACCGGAAGTTCATGTACAAAGATTTCACATGGTCAATTCTTCTATCCAATGAGATAAACAGTGCACTAAGTTAAGGCATTGGGGGGAATTAAAGGGGAATAAAGCATTTACTAAAGTTACAATAACATATCAAAGATGTCCATTGTATTTCTGAAAGCTCTTAACCAGGCACAGGTGCAAAGAACAGTCAGGTCCCAGCTGCTGCGGGCAAGCACGCAGTCATGACCAGAGGAGGAAGGAGAGGCTGAGGGCTGGCGGTCAGCACTCCCCTTCCGCACGCCTGCAGGCACACGGGCCCCAGCGCGTGTCACACCTCACGTGCCCGACACCAGACAGAAGCAGCGGGAGCTATGCCAACACGCGGGGCGGAGCAGGGGCACTGCTGGCTAAATCACAGCAGCAAACTGATGTTATACACAGGAGAGCCGTGCCCACAAATACCACACTAAACTGCATGGGTGCACACGCATACGTCACTTGGGAGAGATCTGGAATCAAGCAACTTAAAAAAGAAAAGCTCCCCATGCATTCCAGACACTGAGCGATTACAAGTTAAGGCAACAGAAGTCACCCTTCCCCCCGCCTCTCTTTTCCATCCGACTGTCTTCCTAGAATTTATAGCATATATTCCGCACGTCACTGCACTTCAAACTCTGCACGTCCCCCCCGTGGAATTCTCCTAGGACATGATCCCACTAACCACTCATGTGGGCACATCAGTTATTTTATTCCACATCAAGAGAGTCAGGCTGGGGGCGGGGGATGAGGAGGGAAGTGAGGCATAAGCGAGCGAGGAGAGAGAGGTCATGGGGCCAGATGAGGCACTTCCAAGCTGGCGGGGAATCCAGACCACTCGGGACTGGCCGCTGAGTGGCAGGCGGCTGAGAGGGGCACAAGCAGAAGCCGGCAGCCCCGGCGCCAGAAGGCTCACCACCAGCGCCAGCGCCAGCGCTCGGGGATGCCTCAGGTGCCCAGGCCTGAGGTCAGGGGCAGCCTCGCTAAGGAGACCACACGAACCTCCCGAGAGTGTCTCTTAGGGGATTCGGGGAGGCCAGAGGCCCATCACCCCAGGGTCGTTGCTCTGCCGTGGGCAGGACACAAGCACGCACTTCCTAACAGCTCACACAGTGATCTCAGGGCTTGTTCTTGGACTACCAGGCAGAGCAGACGCTGGGCTCTCCTTCAACCACGTACAGGCTGTTTCAAGACTCCGAGAGAAATTCCTCGGCACGTAAACATACACGGTAGCGAGACTGCGGGTCCCCGACGCTGGATTTCAGAGACAGGCAAACTCAATAAGAAATTCTGTGCTTTGACAAAAGGGCAGCTGACGTTTTATTCTGCAACCAAGAGCATTTTAAAATGAAAATATTGCCCTCTAGTATCACCTTCATTATATAAGAGGACATTTTATCACCCAAATTAGGAAGGACGTAATCTTAGAATAAAAGACAACCCTTTAAATTGAATGAACTTGACTTCCTATATTATTTAACATGTGTCCTTGTACTTCGACCTGCACAGGAGGCCTATGCCGTGGGCGCCGTGACTCTTGCTGCCCCCTGGGGCACAAGCCCAGCCGACCACCAAGATCACAGGCTGTCCCAGAACCATCATGGCCTCGAAGACCCATCCACTGAGAAGAGGGACCACACTCACAAGGACAGCAGTGTACACGTCGCAGGCATGGCTTAAGTGCAAAGTGCTTTCACATACATTCTCTCACATGCCCTCCCAAAAGCTCCATGGGAAAGGCACGGCCAGACCCGGCCCGTGTAAGAGAGCAGCCTCCCTGGGAACAGGACCTGCTCAAGGCCAGGCAGGAGGCAGCAAGCACAGGAGAGCGCTTCTCTCTAGGGCCGATTTTCCTTTGCTCAGCCTGACCTTGGCTGCAAGTTCCTCTCTTTCTATTTACGCGTGGACCTTTTATTTGAAGAATCAATTCATGGAAGCAAGAGGAAAAAATTAAAATGATGGCACTCAGGCCTGATAACAGAAACATATTCAACATCAGGAAACTGCTAATTGTCCTTTCCTTTTTTAAAACTACCTGTTTAACAACAAGCGCATGTTGACTACAACTTATCAAATGTTAAAAGAGAACATCAAAAAATAAGCATCACTGCCTTAAACCCTTTTCTGGAACAAGGTAGGGCATACATAAGTAAATAAATACATAAATAGCATAAGTAATATGAAAAGGCACAGATATGTATGACACTGATGGTTCTGGAAATACATGCAGAAACGCCACCCAGGATGCCACAGCTGAATTCTCAGAGGTTCTCAGAGGTGTCAGCGCTGCCTCCACCACACCCCGCCCGCCCCCCCCCCCGCCCCCCGCCCGTCCGCAGCAGCCAAGGCCCAGGCACAGGACTCCGTTCAGTGGCCGGCAGGCGCCCCAGCAGGGACAACAGCAGGACACTGCCGGGACCAGGCTGGGGGGACCTCGGGCTCCTTCCCATCGGTGCATCGTGCCCCTCCCTGCGGAGGGCTCTGGGGCCGCCGCCTCATCAAGTACCACCACACTTCCTGGCTGTGTGGGGCTGGGGCCCCAGGGCTCAGAAACATGATTTTGTAAAGTGCTCTGATGGAGAGGGTGACTCTTGCCTATTCTGGATCCTATCGCTGCCAGCAAAAGAGAAAGGGAGCTTTAGCAAAGCGCCACTCAAAACAAGCAGGAACGGCCGTAAGCAGCTATCTACGTTATGCTCAGATTCAGGTTTGGCAGCTGTGAAATGTCAAACTAGAGCCTGAACCTCGAAGTTGCTGGGATTGTGAAAAAATCTCTAAAAGTTGGCTGCACAAAGAGAAAGCCAACCTGTCTCTGCAAAGGAAGAGCTGAGGCCCTGGCCCCTGCGGACCGGCCCTGAGCACACCATGCTCGGGGGCCCCACTCCCCAGCTCAACCTCTCCCCAGTCCCACTGCCTCCCCGGCCAGCTCTGGGCCAGGCCCAACAATGAGCGTCGACTCAGTCCACTCCTTCCAGAGAGATCCCAGAAAAATGGTTCCAACCCCCAGAAGCAAGCCCTGCACTCACTTCACCTGCAAAGGAGGCTGACGCCCACTCCGCTGGTGCAGCCCCAAGGTCGCACCGGCATGGCTGGGACCCCTGCACTGGCAGCATTCCCAGATGCGGCTTTCCAGAAGGTCTGAGAACAGAGACACCCTCCTACCCAGGGCCGGGCTGGGGAGGCTCTGTCCCTAACAGACCCCTGAAGAAAACACCAAGCAGGTCAAACTCAGAATGTCCTGCAAGCCTGCAGCAAGGCTCACCCGCAGGGACCCCGAGCCAAAGGGCAGCTGCAAGAGCTTAAAAGTAAGGGGAGGGGCTTCCCTGGTGGCGCAGTGGTTGAGAATCTGCCTGCTAATGCAGGGGACAGGGGTTCGAGCCCTGGTCTGGGAGGATCCCACATGCCGCGGAGAGGCTAGGCCCGTGAGCCACAACTACTGAGCCTGCGCGTCTGGAGCCTGTGCTCCGCAACAAGAGAGGCCGCGATAGTGAGAGGCCCGCGCACCGCGATGAAGAGTGGCCCCCGCTTGCCACAACTAGAGAAAGCCCTCGCACAGAAACGAAGACCCAACACAGCAAAAATAAATTAATTAATTAATAAACTCCTACCCCCAACATCTTCTTAAAAAAAAAAAAGTAAGGGGAGCTAACCACTCCTGATACACCTCTCTCAGCCCGACCACGGAGGTGACAAGCCAGCGCTGACACACCCCCAGTGACACGAAGCCCCCTCCAGCGGCCCAGCCCACCTCTGGGTGGCTCGAGCTTCCACACAACCCTTCCCTAAGTGCAGGCAGAGCCCCAGCTCCCCGCAGCTCCTGGCCCAGCCGCAGCCCAGCTCGGGTGTGGTCCCACCACACGTGCCACAGGAACGCAGCTGATCCCCGGCCCGGGGTTGAAGCCCTGCAGCACTCAGCTCCGGCTGCAAAGGGCCACGTCGGCCGCCCACCCGCAGCGCCTCTCCTCTCAGGAAGCCTCTCCTGACTCCGAGCTCTGAATGCGACCAGCCAAGCAGGCTCCCCGTCCTGAGGAGCAGCACACAGCCCGGGCTCGGGCCTCAGACGCCATCCAACACTTACGCCTTGGCCACCGCCTGTAATGAGGTGAAGCCTCCAGCGGCTACGCTGGCCCCCCCAAATCATCGACGGCCCCCCCTCAGACCTCATACGTACATATACGGGCCAGCCTGGCTTTCCAACACACGTCCATCCATGACACAGGAGGTGGCGTTCAGAATTCCATCCTCGAGCCACAGAAGACAATGGCCAGACACTGCCTGTCTGGTCGGTGAAGACACATAATGACGCTAATAATTAAATAAATCCCTATCATTAGTTCAATTGTTACAAATTAGATTTCTCTTATTGCAGAAAATCCAAACTCAGATTTGAAATCTGCCCGTTTCTAAACACTTCTAAAGGTCAGAATCACCATAGATCCACACAATGGCCCTGAGGCCTCAAATTACCAGATGTGATTTCCCTGGAAACAGCAGCACCTGGATGCTCCAAAGAAGCAGCCTCTGGCCCACCTGTGCCGACATGGCCACACACCTGGCCACGCAGCCCAGGTGTGAGTGAGCCCTGCCCACAGCCGAGCCGTCCGTCAGGTGACAAGCCAGCTCATTCCTCTCACTTCTCACCACCCCCAGCAGGCCAGGGGAAGCCCTCTGACCTCACTGCTATCCCCTTTCTTTGGTTCTAGGAGCAACTACCAAGACATTAGGTCCAGAAAAGTGAAGATCAATCAACCAAAGAGCAGATGTTTTGTCCACTGAACACAAAGCAACTGAAAGCTTAGAACCCTCCAGAAGATGACTAAAGTTTGCACTTTCTGGTATGTGCAGGGACGAGAAGACAGCGCCGCAGGCATCTTCCTCTTTTAGAACTGGCAGTGAATGCTGTTGGACAGTCCTTGGTCCGAATGTAGGCAGTCAATTACTGGCTATTTCAGCATTGGCCTCCTAAAATCAATCAACTGTCTGGAAGCTCCCCAAAGTGAAATGGCAGAGAACTCATGAGACCTGTTGGCATGATGCTAGGCACAGGTGGGTATCAGACAGGTGCAGCGCTGCAGAACTCTGAGCGTTACCTAAAGAGGCTGTGAACAAATGCAAGTATTGACTTTGAGACAGTAAAGCCCATCCATGTGGCCAGGAAACCATCCTTGAATGAAGACAATTAATATGGCGCCTCCGCCACAAGGAGAGAACAGTGAAGCGGCAAGGAAACGGGGTGCGCATGATAAATGTCACACGTCTACCCCAGCAGCAGGGGAAACAAACTAGTAAGTTCAGGAAGTGCATCTCTGTACTTTTATAGCAAGACTCCTTTTCATTTCGCGTTAATCAAGCTGAGAGGCAAACGCAGCAGCACAGCCCTGCACGGTGCTAGTTCCCCCTCCTGGGGAAGTCAGCAGGCCTCCAAGCTCAGCCCGAACTTGCTCACATTTCGAGGCCCATTTCATTAATTTCCAAAACACAGACACTGAGGAAGAACAAAATTAATTTTGTACGAGCCTTTCGGCTGATACCGACCTAAGGACTGTCCGACGCCCCAAGCACCTGAGATGGGATACAATCCATGAGGACAAGGCTGATTCCGCTTCACCAGCAGCCAGGTGGGGTTTAGGCAGCAGCACAGGACGTGGTCACAGGGGCAGGAACCGGTGTCGACTGGCTCTGGAGATGGCTTCCTCCTCACTGCAGTCAGCCGCTGCCCGTGAGTTCTGCTCATACAGCAGGAACTTTTTTATGGGGTCTGGCAGAGGCAGCGAGGGAATCAGATGGAGTCGGTATTTGCCAAGCGCTCTTCTCACGGCCACGCGGCACAGATTGAGCAAGGTCCTGGGGACACCTGGAACGCACGGGAAGAAAGGGAGAGACAGAGGGAGAGGTTAAACGCCTCTCCTAACCCTACAGACCAAAGGCTGGCTGTGAGGACAAGCGGGGCTGCGCCAACGCTCGCTGCCACTTCCCACCTCCAGAGGAGAGCAGGCCCTGGTGAGAAAGGTCTTGTTATCTGCTCAACTCTGTGGAACTCCCTAGACAGAGAAACAGAGCTGGCCACTGCACGCCCCAGCAGGTGTGACAAACTGCCCTCTGCCCTCTCTCAGTCTCTGCTCTTGGTCCCTCCCAGAAGCTCCAAGGGGGTCTGAAGGGGACGGGCCGAGCAACACAGGAGGAGGGCAGGCTGACAATTTTGCTCTGGTCGAAACAGCCTCGCCGTGTCTCTGCCCGTGCAACAGGCCTGAACACAGGGAGCCTAACTCTGTCAGCGTGGCTCCAAATGACCAGCCAGCAACTCTTTTGGGGAAGCCTCAACAGGACCATGCTTTAATGACTGGTTTAAGGAAAGCCAGTAACAAGAACACAACAAACATAAGTTCTGCGAGAGCCAAGGGACTGGGGAAGAGGTGGTCACCCAGATGCCCTCAAGACCCAGACGGGAAAGGGGCAGGGTGTGGGCAGGTCAGAGGGCGCACAGGGTCAACTTCTGAGTCCTGGAGAGAGAACGACAACAAGTACCAAGCCACGGATCAACTACAAACTCCCTGGCCATCAACTTAATTCACGGGCAAAATCCTTCTTCATGAATAAGCAAACTGTACGCCTCATTCTAACAAAACTCATACTTAGCACACAATGCAGAACAATGGTATTTGAGTGGAACCGAAGAAGGGGACGTGAGGCGCCCTAGAGAAGGAAGGGCTTGCAATTTGTTGTAAAGCAAACACTTAAAAGCCATAAACAGCAGTGAAAGAATCTGGGATCACAAAGCAGCGCAAAGGGGTAAAGAGAACATAATTCTAGGAGCTCTGAGAACATGCACTTTGATAGGCTTCTTGGTATTAAATCTTAGTGTCTGGGAATTTAAAGAGAGAAGACCAATCTGGAAGACCATTCTAGAAAATTCCTAGTCCTCGCTGAAGGCGGTGACCGAGTGCTTAGCTGGAGGTTGTTTTTTTTTAAATTGCTACAACTTGGTTCATTCAATTGACTTGAAGAGACTGCCAGTCAGAGTTCAACTAAGGCCACTTACTTCTGGCCTCTTTAAAGACCTGCAGAGCCTCAGGGTCTACCTTCCTTCTGCCTCTCGACTCTGGGCCCAAGGATTCCCACTTCACCAGGTTCAGGTTGGCTCCGAACTCCACAAGCAGGCTAACGAAGGCCGCCTCACAGCCGTGACGCAGGACGGCATCCATGACGCACCCGGGGGAGCCCCTGTAGAAGCCCTGCGTATTGACGGGACCATTGCAGTTGAAGTCCGGGTTTGCCCCAGCCTGCAGGAGCAGCTTGAAGCACTGGAGGTTGTGGTAGGCTGCGCTGATGTACAGGGGGCAGACCACCAAGGAGGTGAGCCGCCGGGAGAAAGGCGGCTGGACGTCAGGAGTCAGGTGGTGGTTGACATCGACATCGGCCCCGTACCTGCAGGGTAGACACATGGACAGTGAGACCTCACAGCAGGCCAACCGCAGTCAACGCATCCTCACGGCACCCGGTGGAGATGGGCCCGAACTCCAGGAGCACTGGGAGCACCGGAGAGCCCCCCAGTCACAGTGGTCCCGTGACCACCAGCAGGTACCACGGTAGTTAGGAACCTTGGAATCCACTCACGCAAAAGAACTCGTAAGGGAGTTCTTTCAAACCTTTGAAGATCCAACAATCCCATGGCTATTTTAACTATTTCAAAGCAAAGAAAAAGAAGGAAAACTTCCAAATTCAGCTTATGAAATTAACAAAACAATAATCTCCAAACCTGACAAAGGCCTCACCATAAAGAAAAACTACCAACTAACTGCACTTACGAATATCAACTTAACAACCTCCAATAAAATGTTAGCAAAGAGAATCTAAAAACATTAAGAAAGCAACATACAATGACCTCATGGGGGTTATTCCAGGGGGTAGTTCTTAAATTAGAAACTATTAACATAATCCATCATATTCATAGAACTAAGGGGAAAATCCATGATTATGTCCATAGATGCAAAAAAAAGGGCATATAACAAAACTCAACACTTAAGCATGTTTGCAAATACTTAATAAAAAAGAAAGTAAGGGATATTTCCTTAACATGATAAAAAAGATTTCCTCAACCCAGAAGTCAGCCTCTCGCCTAGCAGGGAAACACAAGCAGCAGCTCTGTCGGGAGCAAGGTACACAGCCCCACTTTCCAGCCCACTCGTTTTAAAGACTCTTTTTTTCTTTTTAAGTACTAGTGCAATTAGACAAGAGAAAGCAATTAGCTGACTAAAATTGGAAAGGAAGAGGTAAAACTTTCCCTATTTACAGAGAATATAACTGTCTGGAAAGCCTTAAATAATTAATGAAAATGCAGTTAACAAGCAATGAGAGAATTTATTAAAGTAGCAAGTTTAAACCAACAGCCTTCTATATACAAACAAAAACAAGTTGAAAGATAAAATGAAAAAGACCTCATTTCTGATAGCAAAATAAATTTTAAAGTGAGATATCTAAACATAAACTTAACAGTATATGTCCAAAATTTGCATGAGTAAAATTATAAAATACTACTGAAAGTCACATAAGTAGACCTAAGGAAACAGAAAGACATACCGTAGTCTTAGACAAGAAGACTCAATATCATTAAGATGTCATTTTCCCTAAGTTTATTAGATAAATGAAAATACCCTCCCCAGAACTAAATAAGTTGACTATAAATGTAAATACATAAAAATAACATCCCTGGAGCTACATAAGTTGATTATAAAGTTGATTTGGAAGATCAGGAAAAGATATAAAAATAAAGATTTTTAACATAAGTAAAGTAAAACAATAAGTTACAAATTGGGGGAAATGTTACATCCTTAATATATAAAGACCTTCTAAGAGGAAGATCAACAGCTCTATAGATAAATGAGCCAGAGATGGATACAGACACGTGCAAACAGCTCTCAAGCAGATGAAAAGATGCTCAGCCTCACTCATAACAGAAATGCAAATTCAAACTACTTGGAGGCACCACTTCTCACCTATCAGATTGGGAAAAATCCAAAAACTTATTGACCGAGCTTTAAAGAAAAAGGAAGTCTTATACATCGCTGGGGGCCAGGCATGATGCAGCAATCCCTGCAGACGGAAATCTGGTGATAGCTGGCAAACTTACCTATGCATGTACCCTCTGACGCACCAATCACAACTCCTGGAATCTAGTCCCAACACACATTTGCAAAACTCTGAAAAGATGGCGTACACAAGGCAATTCATTAAAACAGTACCCGTAATAGCCAAAATAGCAGGAAACGAGGCACAGGTTCGTCAAGAGGGCCTGGCCCATCCACATAAAGGAGCACTGTACCATCTGAAAAGGAATGAGGACCAGGGCTAAGGACTGCTCTGCAGTGACCTCCAGGACACCCTGATAAGTGAGAAAAGCAGGACGATGAACGGGAAGTATGCCACTGTTTATCCTGGGGAGGAGGCTGCAATACCAATGTGTACGTGATACACACCTAGACACATACCTGCCTAATTTTTAATGATGGAAGGATAAACCACACAACTTTTTAAATAGTTATCTATAGGGCAGGGATGAAGCAGATGAGGATAGAAGCTAGACTGCTTTTAATATACTTTGTTTTATAGATTTGACTTTGGAACCATGTAAATACATACTATAAAAAATTAGGGGTTTCCCTGGTGGCGCAGTGGTTGAGAGTCCGCCTGCCGATGCAGGGGACACGGGTTCGGGCCCCGGTCCGGGAAGATCCCGCATGCCGCAGAGCGGCTGGGCCCGTGAGCCATGGCCGCCGAGCCTGCGCGTCCGGAGCCTGTGCTCCACGACAGGAGAGGCCACAACAGTGAGAGGCCTGCACACGGGAAAAAAAAAAAATTAAACAGCAATCCTTAGAAACGGCAAAGCAGAAAGAAATACTTTACCGCAACTGTGTACCCAGTTGGTGCCATCGCGTGCTGCCCGCCAGGACGGCTCTTCCCTTCAGGCACTGAGCCTCCAGAGGAGCCAGCCCATTCCCAGCAGAGTCACCTAGAAGGACCCAGGACAGGATGCACAGCAAGGCAGCCTCGCGCAGCCGCCAGAGGTGGGAGCGCTGATGACAGTCCCTGAGCTGATCTGTATGGCTGCCCGGGAGCTCTCCTCTTCTGACTCCCAGAGACAGCCCAGATGTGAGGATGAATCTCACACAGGCCGACGCAGGGGCCGCCTGACCCGGAAGCCTCCTTTTCCAGCAGAGCCAATCTCTAAACGACTCTACAGGCAGAGCCTTCAGGATCCCCTCAAGGGACCTGCCCTTGTCCTTGCACCCAAGGACGCCCAAATACATGGCTTTCTATGGGACATTTAGGGTTCTCCCAGGCCAAGCACAAACTACCAACGGGGTCATTTTACACTAAGCGGGGGCCGCTGACTACAGCAGGGAGGGCGGCCTGCTCAAGCTGTTGGAGTCCTGGCCGAGTGAAGAGGGTGCTTCTAAGGATGCTGCCTTGCAAGGGTGCTACAGCCCGCGGCGGGGGAGGAGGCATGTGTGGGAGGGGCAGCAGCATAGGAGACTGGTTCAATATGGGGGATTGGCAAAGTAAGTTAACATGTTAAAGGTAAGGGAACCAGGTCTCTCAATGTTGCAAAAGAATAATAAATTTGGAAAGGGAGAAAAGTAGGATGAACCCTGTGGTGCTGGATTGGATTAGAGGCATCAGGGTGAACTCTTCAACTGTCAATGTATAAGAGATACAGAAATGTAGACAGAAACATGTTTAAGTAACCTTAGCTCTGTCCAGTAGGAGAAGCTGAAAACAGTGACACCCCATAAGCAATAAGCACTCCTAGTGTCCACACGTTGGCTTTTAAATAGCATTCGCCACAAACAGAAACCAGGATTCCTTGGAGAAATAACTAATTCCAGGGGTGAACCAGGCAAAGTACACAAGAGCCTAGAATAATTGTAACTCCACAGGAAACCATGAGTCTAACATAAATAAATGAATAAATTAAAAATCTGATGAGGAACAGGATATACATGGTTCCAAAGTACCGAGCCACAAAAATATTTTTTAATCACTGAGGGAAAAAGAGGAGCTTTACAATGGAAAAAGCTGGCAGACGCCACCTTAACCAGAAGATGAAAGTGAACAGCAGCAGTACTGGGACCAACTGAAACATGTGCAGCCTGAGAGGATGTAATGAGAAGAGCACAGCCCCACTTCCGTGAGACTGCCACCCAAAAGGCGTTACCCACCTCTTCCGTGAGGAAACATTAGCCAGCACCCGTGTACTTGAGCTTCCACTGCCCTAGACAGTGCTGCAATGCCTCACAAATTTTGTCATCACATATTTCATCTGAATTAGGAAATGACAAAATGTAGGCAGTAATGATGATGGGGTCTGACATGCAGGGGCCCGGGAGGAGGGGAGAACATCGTTTTCCATGCCTTAATAGAAATAGCTGGCCAACACTCACAGCCAGCAATCATGTTTTATCACCCGTCTCTTCAGCACTATTGCAAGCATCCGAAGGAACTTGCCCCTAGAAGCGACACTGCTGCCTGTCAGCAGCACAGAGCTGAGGAAGACAAAGGACAGCACACAGCCCAATGAGCTCACATGACAACCTGCTTCCCCACTGACGCCATGCAGCATCGTCAGCCACTACAAATGCAAGTATCACCCAATGTTCTCCAAGATATCCTAGGAGTGACAAGAGAAACATTCTAAAACACATACCAAACCAAGCAGAAGCCGATATTTCATTTCACACACTCAATCAATTAAGAGAACTAGATTTCAAGCAGTGACATTGTTTTCCCTCCTTATTCTTACGGATATGTCTTCTAGAATGTTTGTAATTTGGGGCAATATGACAATCTGGTATTAGCTGAGCTATGGGAAAGACAGTCCTTCATCCACTCATAAAAATATAATGGATGGGATCCAGTTAATTTTAATCCTGAATATTTTCCAAAATTCCCCTACTGCTTTTAGTATCACTGGCAAGGAACCACCGGGACGACTCAATAAATCAGTATAACTTTTGTACATACATAAATACCACTCCTTACCTTTTTAAAAAAACATCAGTAATATATATCAAGGGAAATGAGAAGTAACAAAATGGAGGTTACTTGCAGAGGGACACCAAATCACAACAGTGACAGAAGAGAGCCCTGCCTATGAGGGACAATGACACAGGGAAGAGGCAGGAGTTGCGTTTAGATTGTGTTTAGATTGTATTAGCTGTTCAGGAACTTAACCCCATTTTCCAAAAGTCAATTATCTGGTAATTTAGAATCCAGAAAACTTTTCAACAGAATAATATATGCTCTTGGTACCTCACTGTAAAAGTAATGTCCTGTACTCCAGCGGGGCAGCAAAATGTCTTAGTAACGTTTCCTCAAGAAGGGCACCTGTAAATATCTCTGAAAGTCAAGCCTGCGGTTAATTCAAAGCAGTTGCGCATCATGAATTGACTGAAATGCCCTATGGGATTTCTGGAACCAAGATGAAATTTCATGGATTGATCCTACTGAAAAACATTTCCAAATTAATGACTTACATTCTCCAAGATGCAAAGATACGGGACTGAGGTGATTTAGATTATCAGGCTAGAAATCCTTCAAAAGAAGGGGAAAAAAGCATCATCATGTCTTCATCACCCTCCAGTATAACCACCATACCATCCTCAATTATCTTTCCAAAACTCAATTCCATAGCCATTTAATATATAAATCCTTTTGATATAATAAATATATTCTCAGTACCTAATTTAAAAAACGATGTCCTGCACTGGGCGAGGGGGACGCCAGGTCCCTGCTCCTCAGAACACCCCCAGTGCAGCCCGTAATGATGCTGTAACCCTCTCCTGTAATACTTTCCCACACCGACAACGGGCTACCTGAACTGCACTCAGTCCAGCCACAGAACAAACAGCCTCCAGAGCCGGGGGGCGGTGGTGGGGGTGGGGGGGGCTGCTGGGCAGGGAAGCATCTTTAGTAGAAAGAAGTCACTGGAGACATGAGACTGAGACTGAAAATGCAATCTGGCTCAAATTTTTAAAAAGGTAACCGTTAGTACAATTAAAAGAAGACCAGAAACCGTCTAAAACCACAGAAAGGGAAAGCAAAGAAAACACAGATCATGGAAAAAAGATATAAAATAAAGGTACAGTTAAGACACAGAAAGACAACAGTAATAGACCTAACATCAGCTATGGCAACAATGTTAACTGTATTAAAAAACAAAGAATCCCTTTATCCTACAAAAGCTTCTTGCTTTTCACCCCATTTTGCAGTTCTCGGAGACTATCCACTTCCTGAAGTGTGAAATAAAAGTTCATTTGTATCACCTAAAAAAACAAAAGAATCCCAGACAGTCAAACAGTAAAAGTGAGCTCACAAAGAATTACTTAAACCCACTAAGATGAAAACTAAAAGTTACAGAATGCTACATAAATGAGCCCTCAATGAAACCAATGGTTTCCTTTTGGTTTGATAAAGGGCACAATCCATAAGCAAGAACGTTCATGAGCCCAACGAGCATCAAAATACGGTGAGCAAAATTATTAGAAATACAAGGGGAAACTGGCAAATCGCAACAGTACTTACAGACTAACAGACTTCTCTGAATTTGGGGAAGATCCAATGGTTAAAGATGTAAAAACAAAAGAGAGAGGAAGTCTGAATAACATAACTGAGGCTGTCATCTTGTACTATACAAATAAAACCCTGTGGTTATATACTTTGTTACAAGTATCCACAACAACGTAGTTGGACATTAAAAAATAACTTTAAAAAAGCCCAAAGAAGGGCTTCCCTGGTGGCGCAGTGGTTGAGAGTCCGCCTGCTGATGCAGGGGACACGGGTTTCTGCCCCAGTCCGGGAAGATCCCACATGCCACGGAGCGGCCAGCGTACTGCAAAAAAAAAAAAAAAAAGAAAGAAAAAGAAAAAGAAAAAAGCTTAGCAGACACAGCCAAAGCTATAGGCAAAGGTAAATTCATAACCTTGAAAGTTTACATTATTAATCAAGAAAAAAATGAATAAGCATGCAACTCAGAAAATTAGGGAAAATATTAAGTAAAATTAAGGAAAATGGGAAAAAATAAAGATAAAAACAGAAATTAATCAGTAAGTAAAAAAATAAGAGAACTGATAAAGCTAAGAAGCAGCTCTTTAGAAAGACTAACAAAATAGACAAATCCTCTAACAAGTCTAATTGGAGAGAGAGAGGAAAAAAAGGCAAATGCAGAAAACAAGAAATGAGAATGTGGCTGCGAGAACGTGCTGATGCGGCCACGCTCCCCGTGGTGGCCATCGCAAGGGCAATGGTGGCCCGGCCCCTGTGGTACTGACCTGATGAGGGCCTTCAGGATGTCTGCCCTGCCCACCCGGGAGGCGTGGTAGACAGGGGTGCTGCGGTGGTGCCGGCTTCCATTGGGGTCGGCGCCGGCTTCCAGAAGGATCTGGGCGCTCTCCAGGTGCCCGTTCACCACGGCCACGTACAGGGCCGTCTGTCCCTTCACGTCTACCAGGTCCACCTCAGCCCCCTTCCGGATCAGGAAGTCCACGCAGTTCCCGTGGCCTGCAGTGGCCGCGATGCGCAGTGGTGTGCAGGGCAGCCAGCCGCAGCACCACACAGACTTCTCGTTGATGCGGCTGAGAGAGAGCACAGGGAGCCAGGCTGGGAGGGGTGCTGGGAGACCGGCCAGCCGCTCCAGCTCCTCTCAGGTGGGATCCTGAGACAGGGAGCAGGAGGGCAGCCTTCGCTTTAATAGTGCTTCCAGGTGCTCGTTTCATGAAATGCTTTCACATAGCCACCCTGCTGGGTCCACGCCTGAGGCAAGACAGGCAATAAATTAAGAGCCCAGTTCTACAGATGAGGAGATTCGAGGCGCAGGTAAGACTGCTGAGCACTAGAGTTAAGATCTCCAATTTCCCGACTCGCGTCCAAAGCTCTTTGCTCCACAAAGGGGAGAAGGGCCTGCCCGGGAGGCAGCGCAGGATGGAGGACAGCATACCTGCTCGGGACCTGGGTCAGGGCCCCGAGGCCCCTCTTCACCAGCTACTACCTGTGAAGGCCTGAGGCTGGACCGCTCTCTGGGCCTCGGTATCCTCACTGGGGCTAGGTGACCACTGTGGTCCCTCTACCTCTGACACAGCACAAAGGACAGCCTGCAGGAATCACCACACTCCTGGCCAGCAGCAGCAGAGGGAAACCGTCCAGGCTCAGCCCTCATTGCAAGGGACACTCAGACCACAACTCCCCATCAAGGGATGCCAGGGTCATGCAATGCATGGACCCATCATGTCACCAGCTGAGGCTCTTCACCTCAAGCTCCCAGCGCAGCTCTGAACAAAGCTGAGGAATACAGATCACTAAAGCAGTGACCCAGAAACATGCAACAGGTCAGGGTTCCTCCTTCAGCTGGTTACTAGCTTCCACTAGCCAAGGAGGCCAAGGAACGCTCCAAGGACTCATCACCGAAGAACTACATAGCAAGAGCAAAATATCGTCAAGAAACCAGATTCACTGAACCTGAGTGAAAGAAAGAAAAACGGTACTTGAAAAAGCAATATGAACATACCTGGTCTATTTTAGTAGCTTAACTCTATTCTACTGTTATATCTGCAAATTTAAGGTTTTCTTTGGACTTGAGTCATTCATGTTAAATATTCATGTGCAATCCACATCATTTCTCTTTATGACGATCCTTTCTGGCTCTTTGGAGCTTTTTTATTTTTAACATGAATATCTATTCTAACGAAATAATGCTAAGACATTAGAAGGGAAAGAAGAGACACCTATTCTTGTATTGTTAGAAATCCTTCTCTTGGGAACTGCCCACGAAAAGTGGTATAAGTTTCAGTATCAATACACAGGCATTTCTTCTATCACCTCACTGGCATCCTAGCCCTGGAGGGGAAACAGAAACACAGAAAGAGCCTGAAGGATTTTCTGGTTGCAGGTGAGTTTCAAGTCTACCTGAGACTCCAATCTTAGACACAAGGAGAACAGGCAGTCTCTGTGCTCCCCGGGTGTCTCGAGTGGGGAAAAGTAACAGCAAGACTCTGATGCCATGAGGGGCTTGAGCCGGTCTGGAGGAGCTAGCAGGATGTGGCAAGGCAACAGGCAGGGCGCTACCAACAAAAGGAGCGTGTCCCTGGGTAATGAGACAGCTGGCCAGAGGCTGAGCCCCAGGCCCTGGAGGCAGATGACTGAGGCCCTGAGAAGCCAGAGGAGAGCGCGTCAGGAACTCTGTACAGGTTTGCTCCATCAGGAAGTCCGGACCCAAAGGGGGATAACGATGCAATAATTAAGGGAGGAGAATTTATGCATGCGCCTTAGGATAAAGAGCCAGAAGAGACTCGCAAGGGAGCAGGGCCGCTGTTGAAGACAGTAATGACGCTGTCGTCGAGGGTAACGTCAGGGAAGCTGACACCCAGAGAGCACCAGAAGTTGCTGGAAAATATAAAGGTGACAGAACTGGACTTGAACTCGGGTCTCTCTGCCCTCGCCATCAGGCTGTCGCCTACAAGTCTGACCACGCTTCCGGCAGTCCCCTTTTATCCCACCCTCGGAAAGTGGAAACGCTCAGGGTCTCCACCTGCAAATCGGAGACCGCTGGGCCTCCCTCACAGCTCCCGAGCCTTAGCTGCGTGCAGACCCACAGGCCAAACCCTGGGCAGCCCCGGGGCGGGCAGCGGCGCTCACCTCCGGTAGCTCTCCTCCTGCAGCAGGCTCCGGAGGGTCTGGAGGTCCCCCACGTAGGCTGCATCGTGGAGCCTCGTGTCCTCACAGTGCTCCAGCGGATGGTCACAAAACTGCTCCCTCAGCCACTCCTTCAGATTCGGACCTGCACTGAAGAGAGGGGCGCCTGTCAGTTCAGGGAAGCCTTGCCAGCACCAACTGTGAGGGGCCGCCCTCGGCCGCCAGCCCTGCCTCTCCCCAACACGGGTGCTCTCTAACTCTCAAGAACACATCATTCCCCTGCTCCAGAAGCTTCCAGAGCCAGGAAAATGTAAAAAGTTTCCCTTAATGAAGCTAGCACACTCCTGACACCAAACCTGGCGAGGTTTTAAAACTTTGATGGGGTGGGTGATAGTAAGCCCAAACTAGTTAAGGATAAAGACCCTAAATAAAATATTAATAAAGTGAAATTTAAAATATGTATCCAAAAAGTCCCCATAAAATTACTCTAATGTATTCCAAGAATGTCTTAGTGTTGGGAAAAACCATATAATCAGCTGCTACGTTACAAAAGGACACCTGACTTTGGCATAACTCAACAGCCAGAAAAACACTGCTGCTTGTAAACCTGAATGACTCTGCCATGTGATCTGGGCAATGGCCTCGCCACGCGGGAGTCCCCGCGAGTGACAAATCTGACGTAACCTAAGATGGGTGTACTTTTCTGAGTACAAGCTGCACCGCAGTAAAAAGGAAAATTTTTAAATACACGCATACAAATAGAAAGCCAGCCCTATATAATGAAGATAGAAAACAGAAAAACAATAAAGACTAGAATAAATGGTGAAAACCATACCGTGTACTTGAGTGACAGTCAATGCTAGGAAAATTTTAAGTGATACCAAATAAATTAAGAGGTTAAACAAATCTCTTTGGGGTTTTTATATGAGATGTGACAAAAATCTTCTAGAAGTTTATTTGGAAATAAAAATAAGAATCACTTTTGGTTTTTTTTGTATGTATGAGAAGAGATCTATCCTACTAGATAATAGAAATTCTCTCTCATCAGAATAAAAAGATAAAGAAATCAAACAATCAACTGCCCAGAAAAGAGCTTAGTATAAAAAACTTGGTATGTGAGAAATGGGCAACAAAATCAGTGAGGAATGGGAGGAGTAGCTGCTATAAACTGAATGTCTGTGTCCCCCAAAATGTCCTGCCAAATAATATGCTGGGAGTCCTAACCCCCAAGGTGATTAGTAAGAGGCAGGACCTTTAGTAGGTAGGACCTTTCGGTCATGAGAGTGGAGCCCTCATGAATGGGATGAGTGCCCTTATAAAAGAGACCCTGGAGAGCTCCCTCACCCCCTCCACCACGTGAGGACACAGTGAGAAGACAGCCGCCTAGGAACCAGGAAGCAGGCCCTCACCAGACATCCAACCTGCCAGTGCCTTAGTCTTGGACCTTCCAACCACCAGAGCTGTGAGAAATAAATTTCTGTTGTTTATAAGCCATCCAGTCTGTTCTGTTATTACATCCTGAATGGACTAGAACAAGTACCATTGATCACTGAACAACGCAGGTTTCATCTGCAGGGGTCCACTTACACGTAGATATTTTCAACAGTAAACAGCACAATACTGCACAGTCTGTGGTTGGTTGAATCCACAGATGCCTAGGAACCTCAGATGCAGAGGACCGACTAGAAGTTACATGCAGATCAACCCCCAAGTTGTTCAGCAGTCAACAAATTTGTACAATTAGATACCTACAGCTGATCCTTGAAGAGCATGGTCTGAGCTATGTGGGTCCACTCACACATGGATTTTTCTCACTAAATACATACTACACTACACAATCCGCAGTTGGCTGAATTCTTTTTTTTTTAATTTTTTATTTTATTTATTTTTGGCTGCATTGGGTCTTTGTTGCTGCACGGGCTTTCTCTAGTTGCGGCTAGCGGGGGCTACTCTTCGTTGCTGTGCGCAGGCCTCTCACTGCGGTGGCTTCTCTTGTTGCAGAGCACAGGCTCTAGGCACGCGGGCTTCAGTAGTTGTGGCACGTGGGCTCGGTAGTTGTGGCTCACGGGCTCTAGAGCGCAGGCTCAGTAGTTGTGGCACACGGGCTTAGTTGTTCCGCAGCATGTGGGATCTTCCCGGACCAGGCTCGAACATGTGTCCCCTGCATTGGCAGGCGGATTCTTAACCACTGAGCCACCAGGGAAGTCCCTGGCTGAATTCTTAGATGCAGAACCTTGAACATGGAAGACCAACTGTAAAGTTTTATGGGGATTTTTGACTGTGCAGGGCTTTGGCAACCCCCACGCCCTGTGTTGTCAAGGGTCAACTGTAACTGAGTTCTTCACCTCACACTGGAGCCCAAAATATCTCTTTATAAACATAATTGCACAGAGAGGGGCATAAGAAAAGAGCATGAACTCAGACGGCCTTCATTCAAGTCCCCACCGCGCCAGCTGTCCTACTGGTGGACTCTCTCCAATGCCGAAGTTGCTTTTTATATCAAATCAAATCTCTTTTGAGTACCTACTGTATACAAGGCTGGGCCATAGGACAACAGGGGTGATGCGTACGTCTCCTTACACTCCAAGATTTGATAGTTCAATGGCAGAGGTAAGACACAAAGGCCACAGGCAGGTGGGCAGCGCAGTGGGGGTTCACAAACGCATGGGTCACTCGAGCTCATGCCACAGCCAACAGGCAGGCATCAAGGACCCCTTGGGCCCCCATGCCAATGCTCCTTCGGTAGTTATCCTCCACTGTAGTTATCCCACAGTTTCACTGCACAGGCTGAAAAAGTTCAAAGTGGGGGTAAGATTCAGAAGGTGTAAGGAGACTCTGACAAACTTTTGCTAAGTTCTCCTCTAGGCCTCCCTTTGCTGGCCTCTTTCTGACCCACTACCTGCCCAGCTCAACACAGCCTCCTCTCCCCCAGCTCCAGCTCCAAGATATCTTTCAGTTTGCATTTTTCTGATCAGCTTCTCCAATGACAACACAATTACTCGACACAGCACTTAAGCTTTAACTGTGGCCCCTCCACTCCCAGGCCTGCAACACACTCAACAGTAAAACAGCACCACCTGGATATTGACAACAGTGCCTCTGTGTAAGGCAGAGCTGGTCTTCCTGCCACAAGACTCTTCTCCACACTGGGAAGCAGCTGCCAGTCCTCCTCCCCCAGGTGAACACCTCTCAGTCCCTCCCGCACTCTCACATGAAGTGATGTCCCAGACCCTAAGGTCCTGGCTGCCCCTGGGATCAAAGTCAATACCAACCAAAGCCCAGGACAGAAGAGGCTTTGTTTGTATTTGTATTCACTGCAGTATCCCCACCCCCAGCCAGGTCCAGCCAATAGCAGGTCCTCAATAAACCGTTTGTTGGATGAATGAATGGATGGAGGGAGGGATGAAAGGCACTACTTGCACCCGTCTCCAAATCAACATTATACCTTAAATTTTGGCACATTTAAGAGTAATAAGCTCCTTAGTTTATTACTAACTAATAAACTCTTTGGAAGGGTATCTCTCCAGAGACACAGATGAGCGTGTAAAGTCCAGAGCACACAGAAGCATTTGGTACCCGGGGAAAACTGAGACAACAGACAAGGAGGGAACCTCCGCCCACCCCACGACCCCGCAGGTTAAGAGGAAGCCTCTCCCGAAGGCGGGCAAACGCACTTCCCCGCAAATTCACATTTGTTTGGCAGGAATATTTCAAGGTGGAGACCCTCAGTCAGATGGCTGTTTTGGGCGCGAGCCTTTCGAGCCGCCTAAACCGAACTATGGCACGGCTGCCTCCTCTGCCGGTGGGCAAGGGCCCCTGGACCTGCTGTGTCACTGACAGCTCGCTGGGGGTGGCGTTATCGCTGTCCCTGGCCTGTGCGGGGAGGGGGGCGGTTGTTGAGGGGAACCGATGCCAGGATGGAGAGAAGGCACCCGCCCTCCCGGGAGCTGACCTCTGGGGGCTCTCCCGACCGCTGCGCTCACAGCTGGAGGATGACCCACGTCCTCTCTTTACAGTTGGGGTCCCACCCAGCCCTAGAGGCCAGCCGGCTGGCAGTTACGATGCAAGTTCCACAGGAGGGGAAATCGGCGCGAGGGCTGGTCTCGCGAAGCCGGGCAGCCGGGCACCCCGTGAGCCGCGCTGACCGACCCCCGGCTGCGGGGCGTGGCTCCGTGGGCCCCGGCCGGCCGCAGGGCAACACGCAGGGCCCCGGCCCGGGCAGCCGCCCCGGCCCCCCGCCGCCCCGGGGCCCGGCGGCCGCGCGCACGTTACCTGCGAGCCCAGGTCCGGCCCGCCCGCCGCCCTCCGCCATAGGTGCCGGCCCTCGGCCAGTCGGCAACTCGCCTCCCCCGCGGCCCCCGCCCAGAGCGCCTCCCGCCGACCGGAAGCAGCGCGACCGCGACCACTTCCGGCGCCTCGGGCTGTGGGCCGCGTCGGGGGCGCGGCTTCCGGCAGGCGCGCGCCTCCCTCAGGGGCTTCTGGCGCCTCTAGCAGGGCGCCAGGGCGTCCACCTCCCGCTTCGCTCCAGATGTGAGGACGAACGAGCGCCGGCGCTGGGCGCGCGCTGTCGGAGACGCGTGCTCGGGGGTGCGGGCTGTCGGGGGCGCGCGCCGTCAGGCCCCACCGGGGCTGTGTTTCGCCACAGAAGAAGTAGAGGAGTCTGGGAAAACACGCTCACCTGGGGGACGGAGCTAATTTGCATGTTCTGGGAACTCTGGTTGGTCGGGCCCGTCCCCGCCCCCACGGAAAGGGCGAGGCCTTCTGCCGGGAGGGTGTGGGCGGGGCCGCGGGAGGTTCGCGCCGGTGTTTGAATCCCACCCGAGCCGGGCTGATGGGGCGTCCCCGGGGAGTGCCGGCTGAAGGAGGCCTGCGCCGGGCAGCGATGGCTCAGCGCCAGTGTGTCCCCGCGCGCTCAGCCGGGGGCTGGGAGCAGCCCCGGGAGAGCGTGGACGTGAAGGTGGGGGACTTTCAGCTCTGTCCTTGCAACAGATTCTGTTGGAGAGGCACGGCACGGCTGGGCATGTATTACTGTGGTATTAGGTGAAGGCCCCCCGAAATTCCTTCCATGAAGTCAGGGATCATGTCTATCAAATTACTGTAGCCCAGTGCCTGACACAAAGCGTTTATTGAATAAATTAGTGAACGAAGGAATAACTTTTCTTGCCCACTCGCTTATTAAAATAACGTCGGACCATGTGTACTGAGTTTTGGTTTGTAAGCGTGGATTCCTTAGGCTCCTTCCACGCTCCCCACGGGTGGGGAGTAGGGTTCTGCAGGAGAAGGAGGAGGTCTCCAGCAGACGGGCAGGGAGGGGGGACTGAGGCCAGGTGAAGAGCGGGTTCCGAGTTTTACAGGTGGAGAAAAGGAGCTCCAGCAAGGGACCGATGCGTGTGAGGCTGGAGACCCCCCCCAACAAGCGTGCGTGTGACCCGCTGGCCTGGCCTGTGTTGTAATCACAGGACCGGCCTGGCGTAGGCGGAGCCACACGGAGGGGCTTCGCGTCCCCAGGAGGAGTGTTCAAGTTCAGTGGGGGGCACCACCTGGGCAGCAGGCCCTGCAGGGGTGTCTGTTGGGGGAAGGGAGCTTCCTGCAGCTCTGTTTGGGCTTGATAACAGCAGAGACTACCACCGGCAGGAAAGCCAGGAGTGACGTGCCCTCCAGGGAGCCAGGGGCTTGCCATGCCCACTGGCCCTCCACCAGACCTGCACCTCAGGAACACCTGGGAGCTTGAAAAACTCAGAAGCCTGGACCACCCAAGTGTCCATCAGCGATGAATGGGTGGGTAAACAGTGTAGTCTACCCATACGGGTAGATATATATATATATCTACAGGCAGATATATATATCCCGCCATACAGTGGCATATCATTCAGCCTTAAAAGGGAAGGAAATTCTAACACATATTACAGCACGCGTGAACCTTTAAGGACATCAAGCTGAGTGGAAGAAGCCGGTCACCAAAAGGCCAATACTGTTTGATTCCACTCATGAGTTTCCTGAAGAAGTGAAAGTCATAGAGACAGAAAGTAGATGGTGGTGCCAGGGGCTGGGGGAGGAGGAGCGGGAAGTTGCTTGATGGGCCTGGAGTTTCAGTTTGAGAGGATGATAAAGTTCTGGAGATCCGTTGGTTGCACAACAGAGTGAATGTACTCACTACAAAACTGTGCACTTAAGGTTAAAATGGTAAAGTTTATTATGTATATCTTAACCACAGTTATTTTTTAAAAAAAAAAAAAAGCAAGCCTGATGCCACCCCACCCCAGAGATCCTGATGCAGGCGATCTGGGATGTGTCCTGGGCATCAGGATTTTTGAGGCTCCCAGGTGATTCGAATGCAGCCAGGCTGAGACACCTGCCCCAGCCAGCTTCAGCTGCACTGCCCCCCATCCCAATATCAGGGCCTTTGCAACCAGGGGTTAAGTGGCCTGAGCAGAGTGTCACTCCCTGCCGGCGCCTGGCTCTGATATTGCCCTGGGGATCCCATCTGTTCTCTAGAAAGACCTGAGGCCCCACTGGGTCAGAGGCATCCCACCCCTCCTCCTAACTGCCCGCTGGGCATGGGTCAATGCTCTCAACACCAGCAGGTACTGGAGGGAGCACTAACGCTCGCCCTGTTGTTTTCAGGACCCTGAGGTCAGGGAGCCTTGGTACCGTGCCCACAACATACAGTGGCCCAGTCAGGACTCAAACCCAGGACCGTCCAGCCGGGCAGCCGCTCTCCTCAGGTCTCACCTTCCCTCCAGGTCCTTTAAGCCCAAAACACCCACCGACAAAGGGCTGTGAGTGAATGGAACAGATGGAATTCATCAGATCACGTGACCGACCCCCTCCCAACAGGAACTCCCTGGTGCTGCCACAGCTCTGGGAGCACCAGCCCCGGACAGACACAGGGCCAGTGCCACCTTCAGGCAGAGTAGGGGGCTGTCCCCGCACCCCTCCAAGTCCCAGGGGCACCCTGGCATTTTCCCATCCCGTCACTTCCTCCTACCCCAAAATCCCCTGTCGCCTCCCGCTGCCATCTGACAGCTCAGGCCTGCCCCACAGCAGCTCACTTATCTGTGTCCCCAAAACAAAACACCCAATGTCCGCAAATGATCCCTCCTTGGAGTCTGGACCAGTCTTTCTGGAGGGCAACTTGGCATAAAATGTTCATAATCCTTGACCAGAAATTGCTCTTCTAAGCGTTTATTCTTGGGAAATAATCAGATGCGTGAGAGATGTTGCTACAGGGTTGCTCATTAAGCATAATGTTTACAGAAAAAAATGTCCAACAATAGCTTTCTGGCTCAGGAGGTCCGGGAAGGGGCAAGGACTCCTCTCTTAACCAGCCCCTCGTCCCCTCCCCCCTGCAGGGAGCCAGGACCTCCTCTGGAAACGCTGCAGGTGCTGGGGCAGCTAGAAGCCAGAGCCCCCAGCTGCGCGAGGGGAGGGCTCCTGCCCCGGGCTTGGGGTGCTGGTGCCGTCGGCAGCTCGACCCCCGGAGCCCAGCCCAGGACGGGGCAGCAGACAGCCACCCCGCAGGGTGGGAAACGGGCAGCTCTCCTGATCCTGGGCCCCTGGGCCTGTGTTTGGGGCGTCTGCTCTCAGGGCCTCGGGCCTCAACCCCCTTTCGGAGATCTCCTTTGCTGCTCCCCTCCCCCCCTGCCCTTGGCCTCCAAGGAGGAAGCAGGGCCACTCACTCCTCGCGTTTACCCAGGAGACCATGAGCGAGGGCAGCCCTCACCCTCGGCTTTGCCCTGGAAACACCTGACCGGCCCTGCTCTGCAGACCCTGCCTCTGCCCTTCAGAGTCCCCGCCGCCGCGGAGCCGAGGTGCCGACCCTCCGAAAGGAGGCGGATCCTGGAGTCCGCCAGGAGCCGGGGGCCAAGTCCTTCTGCCCAGCAACCAGTTCAGGGCGCAGCTCCTCCGGGCCTGCGTCTCCTGTGAAACGGGGCTGATGACCCCTGTCTGCAGGATTACTGTAAAGACACGAAATTCCTCAGGAAGTGCACTTGCTTCCCGGTCCAGAGAGAGCCTCAGAACAAAACGGGCATCAGTGCCACGGCCTGCTCCGTTCTCCACCCAACACCCGCCCGGGGCACCTACTGCGCTGCTGGCCCCTGGGGGTGGGGGGCGGGGTCCAGACGTGGGAGAAGCCTGAACCTGCGTCCCCAGGGAGCAAAAGGGGCAGATTCTCGGAGAATGACTCCCCCATCCCAGGCCAGCCCAGTCTGCCCCAGGCTGAGGGGCTCCCAGAACGCAGGACCCCAGTTTTCAAACCGGAGTGAGCTGGGACCCTCCCCACCCCGCAGGATTGCTCCCAACCACCCTGCCTCACCCTCCCTCCCTCCGGCCCCACCAGGTTGATTCTGTGCCCTGCGACTCAGGCTCTGTCGCTCTGACCCACAAACTCCTAAATGGTCCCCAGAACTCCGGAATGTTCCTTCTCTGGGCATCTGGGGCCCTTTACAATGCAGACTCCAACCTCCCACCTAGAACCCAACCGTCTCCACACACCCGGAGGCCCGTCCACGCCCTCAGCCAGGGGACCTGCCTCCCAGCTCAGCAGGTGCCTCCCCCATCCCCACCCACCCAGCTGGGCGGCGCCTGGGCTCCTTGCCAGCCTCCACCCGTGGTTCTGGGCCCCATCTCCTCTCACCTTGACTTGCAGCTGCGGGAGGAGGTGTCTTATCTCTCCTGGCAGAGGTGCAGCTTCTTCAAAAGCTGCTTCTGCTCACAAAGATATTTAGATTCCCTCACAAGAGCTCGCTCGGGACTTGACATTGAACAGACGGCCAGAAGTGACAGCCACCTCGGCTGGGCACTGAGCCTGGTGCAGGGTGAGCCAAAGTGGACACTTACCATGGAGCCTGTGGTCCAGTAGGTGGGGTGAATAGTGGTTCCCCAAAAAGAAAAGTCCACCTCCTAACCCCTGAAACCTACGAATGGGACGTTATTTGGGAAACGGGGTTTTGCCGATGTAATTAAGTAAACGATCTCCATTATCCTGCATTTAATGACAGATCTTTGGGTTTGAAAGGAAGAGGGAGATCTGAGACTCAGACACAGAGCAAGAAGGCCACGTGAGCAGACAAAGCCTGGAGGGATGCGGCCACAAGCTAAGAGCCACCAGAAGCTGGAAAAGACAGGAAGGGTCCTGCCCGAGAGCCTCCAGAGGGAGCGTGGCCCTGCCGACACGCTGATTTCAGACCTCTGTCCCCTAAACCGAGCACGAGTACGTGTCCGTTGGGTGAAGCCTCCCGTGTGTGCCACTTGTCACGGCAGCCACAGGAAACTCACACCCAGCCATGGACCAGAATCACAGATCACCCGCGGAGCGAGGGCCACGAGGGATGGAGTGGGGCCGGGGAGCAAGAGGACGTCTGCAGGAGTCAGGGAGGGTGAGAAGTTAGCCACAACGAGAGAGGACGCGTCGCAACCGAGGCACCGCACAGTTGGGCAAAGGCCCTTCTGGGGCCTGGGAGGGGAGGGGAGACCCTGTGGACCTGGTGATGCCGGGTCCTGTGCTGTGCCACAGGAGGTCAACAGGGTTTTACCAAGCAGTGTGGTGATCAGACCCAGGTTTGGACAGAGCCACGCTGGCTCCCATGTGTGGGAAATCGAGGGGAAAAGGGCGCAGGACTCCAGAGAGACCCGGGCAACCCCGTCCCCGCACCGGCTGAGGGGACAGAAGACGCTGGCCTTCATGGGGCCGCTGCCCCCGCGTCCGGCGCTGAACAGTCCTGTGCACCCCTGTGAGCTAAGAGTGTGTCCTGTGAGAGACAGTCAGGAGGCAAAACGAACACAGACCAGGCGTCCCCGGAAGCTGGTTCAAGTACCAGGAGCCTTTGGTTTGGTCTGGGGACACGGGGTGGCCAGGGCGTCAGGCCAAGCTGAGCTCGGAAGGCTGGCTGCACAGGACCCAGCAGCCTCTCTGCTCTGTTTCCCTCCTTGACCTGCCATGTGTGTCTCTTTGTGTCGCCAGGTGACAAAGCAGTGGCTTCAATAATCACCAGGTGTCGTCGTACGTCATCCCGCGTGGTTGCTGTGCGGCAGGAACCTGGCCCGGGCACGGCGGGAACGGCTTGGTTCTGATTCATGACTGAGGTCTCAGCCGGGAGACCCCGAGGCTGGGCTGGGCCATCTGAAGGGACACAGGCCGGTGCTGGCTGTTGGCTGCGGCTTAGCTGGGGCTGCGGAAGGAACACCCACGTGTGGCCTCCCCACGTGGTTAGGGCTCCTCACAACGTGGTGGCCGGATTCCACTGGGAGCATCCGGAGAGAAGGGGAGACAAAGAGGAGAGAGGGAGCGAGGGAGGGGGATGCATGTCGTACGACACCTCGGAAGCCGTGAGCATCATTCCCGCTGCGTTCTATTGGTCCAAGAAGTTACAAAGGTCCGCCCGTGTTCAAGATGCCAGCATGGACCCCACCTATCTCTCTGTGGAGGAACATCAATGTCACGTCCAAAGAAAGGATGTGAGATGGGATATATTTTGCTGCAGCTATTCTGAGTAATACAATCTCTTTCTCTCAATCTCTCTCTGTCTCTGCCTTTGTCTCTCACTGTTGCCCTGAACCTTGGTGTTTCTCTGTCCCTCTCTCTCCCTCTGTCTCTTTAGCACCCTCCCTGTCTCTCTCCCTGCCTGTCCTGTGCGTGCGCCCATCCCCTCTCTGCAGATGGACTTCCTCGGCCCGGCCGTCTCTCAGCTTCTGCCCCTGGCAGCCCTCAGTCTCACTGAGTCAGAAACTCCAGCCTGACCCTCGGTGACCAACAGTTCAGGCATCCACCTCCCCCTGGGTCTCTGGATTCATGTTCTGGGGACAGAACCCTGGCCAGCCACTCGGCCATGATCAGCTTCCTCTGGCCCAGGAGCCCCTGCTCCAAGCCTGGAGTCCAAGGACTCCACAGGCTGTGTCGACCGGCAGAGTCTGGCCACCTGGATAATTAAAAGCCTTTGCTGTGGTCTGTAGCTGAGGGGTTGTTGGCAAAAGCTCGGCCTCTGTGCACCGGTGCTGAATCAGATCTTGGAGTTTTGGGTGAAGTAGAAAAGAGCAGCTTTATTGCTTTGCCAGGCAGAGGGCCACATGCCCCTCAGAAACTGTGTGTGACCCAACCCAGGAGGATCTGATGAGGAGTTTATAGCAATGGTTCAAGGGCGGGGTTGCTGATAAGGATTAGGGTGTGTGCAGGGCCTGCGCTCCTTTCATCTGGCCTCAGGTGCTCTCCTCCTAATGAGCTGCTCTGGTTCCTTTAATCTGGCCTCAGGCGGCTTCTCGGGAATGAAGAATGCCAACATCTTCCATTTGTTGGGGGTTTTAGTTCTGTAAAGATCTCAAATACATTGTTATATGTGTCCCTTGAGGAAGGACCAGGACCCTGGCCCAAGGCTGCTCTACTGCTTCCTGGCCGCTCCTCCCTTGTCTCTGCATCCCCTCCCTTCCCTGATTAGCAACTGTTTGAATCTGCGCTTTAGAACTCAGGGAAGGTCATGGAGGCTGGAGTCTTGTCCCTACAAACAAGAAGCAGGGGATATGGAAAGGCATCCGTGCCCAGGAGCCCCACAGGGTCCTGCTCGGTTTCCGAGTTTCCCTCTGAACAGCACAGTGAGCTGACGATTTGTCAGGAGAGGCTCTTCTCGAACCAGTAAAGGAGGAAGGAATCTATTGGCCTGTTGTAGCAGAAGCTCTTGGTGCCCTGGAACCATTGCCAAGAGGTGAGAGAGAAGGACCTGGGAGTGACAGCCCTTACCTGAGGCAGGGCAAACGCTGACTGTAATTCCTACCTCAGAGCCCCCCACAGGATCCAGCTGAGGCCTGAAATCAGATTCCACCTGTTTCCACTCTTCCATGTCCCCCGTTGCCACTCCCTGCCCCCCTCCCCAGGCAGCCACTGCCTTAAGAAATCACTTGCACACAAATCCTTGCCTTAGGGTCTGCCCAGGGAACAAGGAGTTGGCGCATGTAACTGAGAAAGCTGGCAAGTGTGAAATCCAGGCTGGCAGCCTGGAAACTCAGACAAGAGCTGGTGTTGTCACCTTGAGCCCAAAATTTGTAGCGCAGCCGGGCAAGCTGGAAACTCAAGACAGGGTTTCTATGCTGCAGTCTTGAGTCAGAATTCCTTTTTCTCAGGGAAACCTGGTTTTGTTCTTAAGGCTTTCAACTGGCTGAGGCCCACCCGGATTATCCAGGGTAATCTCTTTAAAGTCAAGTCAGTGAATTGTAGATGCTAATTCCATTTATAAAATACCTTCACAGAAGCACCCAGACAGGTGTTTGGCCAATAACCTAGCCAAGATGACCCATAAAATTGAACCATCACACCTACCAAGTCATCTACAGAATGGGATGTCAAAGGTGGGGTGGTCTTCAGGCACAGCTGGATCCAGGAGCTCAAAGTCTGGCCCTAGGTCTCACCCACCTCCAGACTTGCTTTCCTCCGTGTGCAGTCTCCACTGTGACAGTTTCTTCTGTGTTGCATCACCACAGGCCTTCAAGCTCCTCGCTCAGTAACTGCAGGAGAAACCTCTCAGCCCACATCACATGTCCATCCCAAAGAGTATTCTGACTGTCCTGCTGGGCCACGTGCCGACACAAAGGCCGGTGCAAGCCCGTGGCTGGGTCCTCCGCCAGGGCACTGCGGTGAAGGAGGAGTTCCGCAGAGAACTGGAAAAAGGAGAGCCAGAAGGTGACCAAAGGAGCCAACACAGCACAGTAGCGCCTCTAAGCCGCGCTGCTCAAAGCGCCTTGCTTTGGTCACTTTCCTTCTCAGAACTTACGATGTTTGAAGACAACATGAATTTATCTTATTTTCTCACAGGTCGAAAGCCAGAAAACACATGCCATTCAACTGTCAGTGGACACGGAGATGGTCACCTTCATCCAGGTGACACCGCACCACCTGCTCTGCTTTTCCCTGCAGTGGTCGGTCACACCGGGGTCAGGACCAAGGGTGCATGCCCTGCACAAGGGCCCGATGAAAGGCTACTTCTGAGTCCATAAGGTAACGGAAGAACGTCCTAGGTTACAGTTAATAAAGGTCATTGTTACTGGATGTGAACAAAGCCGGCCTTCATTTCTTTATTTGGTGGCCCATTTGGTGAAGCACTTAAGAAACGCCCAGGCCAACATACACATATAATGGTTTTAATTACATCCTGTGAATTTATTCTTCCAGAGAGGAATATTTCTCAGGGAAATGTCCATAAAAGCAACTTTCACAGCAGTGTGATTGTGTGTGTTTCCTAGAGGAAGTCTGTTTAGTTTAAGTCCCACTCTGAGTACAACTTTTTACAAAGACAGGGGCCCGAGAAGGCTGCCAACAGCCCCAGAGATGGTGATGTCATGGCCTGGGACGCCAGGGATACTGGGCGTGAGGCCTGCCCCCCCATGAAAAGAAGGCAGAGTGGGTGAGGGCAGAGTGGTTCCCACTGACTCACTCTCTGGGCAACCTTTAGTGAGTTTGCAGGGTTATTTCCACACTCAAAATAAGCTTGACAGAATGGGCAAATATAGATACAACATCGTATGCAACAATTTGAAAGTACAGATTCTTTTCAAAATAACGCGAGAAGAACAAGTGTAGGCAAGTATGGTGGTTCCTCAACAAATTAAACAGAGAAATACCATATGATCCAGCAATTCCAATTCTGGGTATGTATCCCAAAAAAATGGAAAGCAAGTATGCAAATAGATATTTGCACACCCACACTCATAGCGGCATTATTCACGATAGCCAAAAGGTGAAGGCAGCCCAGGTATCCACTGACAAGTGAGTGGGTGAACAAAGTGGGGTCCATCCACAGCATGGAATGGTATCAGCCTTGAAAAGAAATGGAATTCTGACACAGGCTACGACATGGATGAACCTTGAAGACACCGTGCTGAGTGAAAGGAGCCACTCACAAAACGACAAATAGTGCCTGACTCCACTTATATGAGGTCCCTGGAAGATTCAGATTCATCGACACAGAAAGTAAAATGAGTGTCGCCAGCGCTGGAGGAGGAGGGGTGGGGAGTTAGTGTTTAATGGGGACAGAGTTTCCGTTCGGGAAGATGCAAGAGTTCTGGCGATGGATGGTGGTGACGGTTGCACAACAATGTGAATGTGCTTAACGTCACTGAATATACACTGAAAAATGGTTAAGATAGTGAATTTTATGTTATGTGTATTTTACCACAATAAGAATAAGAGGGGGGATAATGACATGTCACAATGCTGTTTGTTAAGCCCAATAAAGTGATAAATTGTGAAAAAAAGTTACATGGCACTCTACGAAATTGACTACATGCTAGGCCATATGCGGCCTCCACTCAGCTCCAAGGTGTGGCTGGTCCCATTCTCTCCTGTGATGCAATCAAACCAGAAACCAAGAACAAAAAGATAAAACGGGGGAGGGGGAAGTACGTGTCTGACAACAGGCCAAAGAAGAAATGACTATGGAATGAGAAAATATTTGCAGCTGAACCAAAATAAGTCCTCCATTCAATGCAATAGCATTCAGCTACCAAAATGATGGTTAAGAGAACAAAACGACAAGGGGGAAATACACTAAATTCTTCCTGAAGATAAGAAGTCCACATTGCGTAACAACACAAGCCACATTGTCTCAACAGTGTGAACATGCGGCTGATGTGTGCGTGTTGCATATGCATAAAAAATAGATGCGATTGTAAAGAAAAAGGAAATTTAAAGACGGGAAAACAGACACCGGCAACCAGCATATAAATCGTTAACTTTGGAAGATGGGATTATGAGTCATGTTTATTTCCTTCCTGATGCTGTTTTCTAACTGAACAAAAATTAAGTGAGCAGGAAACCGAAACAATGAATGTCACTGGGACAAAAGTAAGAGTAGCTGTGTGGGCGGAGCACAAGGAACCCCCAGCACCCAACTTTTGGTCCCCTGGGTGTTGATCCAGCCACTCAAGCAGGATCGATGGAAGGGCATTGGGTGGTCAGAGAACGACACGAGACCCCCGCTTCCATCCTCTGCCTTCCCAGGTGAGGGGTGCCACTGGCGGGACCCCTGGAGTCAATGAGGCCAGTTCTGCGGTCTTCAATGCCCCCCTAAGTCCTCTGGCTCTCCTCTCAGCCTGGAGCCCCAGCCGACGGTGCCAGACCCCGGGAAGCACCTCAGTACCCTAGAGCCTGCTAAACCAAGGGGCTCAGAACTTTCAGGAGGCCCTCCAGCCCCCAGTCAGAACCAGAGGTCCAAACGGAAGACGTCTCCTCCCCTGATCGGAGGGAAGGGAATTATAGATATCAACGAGACAATACATAATAATATATTCTCGAAATACTAGTGGTATAAATATGTGTAGCACACAACTTACAAACAACAAGATATACAATATTATAAATTCCACAGAGGTCCATAATCGATTCTCACAGAACGCTTTTGTGGATTTTTGCTGAACTTTTGTGTTCATAGTCAACCTATGGCTGTAACGGACAAACAAGTGTAGCTCTGACCTGAATGTCAGTTAACGTTTTCATTTATTTTAACAAGTAAGAGAAAAGAGATACAATTCCTGCAGAGGAACTTCGGTTGTTTGGCAATGAAACGAGTGATGACTTTGCTGAACTGAATAATCATTTTTGAACACTGGAATGAATTGCCTCCGTTTTTTGTGCTATTCACCATGTAATGGCTACAGATATGCACACTTTATTATCACTCTCACTCTATCAAAGTTGCCAGTTTCCATGGTGTAAATACTTCAACCTTGGCCAAAAGGGACTTAACTGAATTTGGATTCAGGGAGAGATGCAACACACAGTAGTATTCCACCATACAGATAGGCCCAAAGGCAGAGCTAAGAGTAGAAAGTGATAAAATAATTAAGAAGCGATGAGTTTTCAGTATCCACTATTTTTGTTTTTTAACACAACAGCTCGCAGAATTCCGGAAAGTTTAACAATCGCTTGTACGAGCAGCTCCAGCTCACCGTGCACCCCTCGACCTGTGCTCTGGCCCTCGGGGTGCCATTGTCTGGGGCATGTGGCCCTGGAGGTCTGGAGGTGCCCCTCAGGCAGGGCCCTACAAGGCTCCTTCTGGGGGGACAACGAGGGGAATGCTCACCCCAGAGACAATTCTTCTCTTTATAAACTGGGACCTTTCCATTCCGTTGCTAAGGAGTCTAATAAGAGTTTTATTTTAAAACCACAAATGGTTGTTCTGGCAGCTGTAAAAATAGGGGAAATACTGAGATGGGCGTGCAGTTTTACAGGCGATAGAAGAGAGGCTTGCGGAGGGCTGGAGGCTGGTCCACAAGCCCTGCCCGCGGAGCTGTGCTGCCAGCGGGACACAGAAGCCACTGCTAAGGGGACAGCTTCCTTCCACAGCACTGCGGGCTGCAAGAGGCACGTCCACGCGCTGACATGAGGTTCTGATTTTGCATCCATCCGAACGAGCTTAATGCCTGCCTAAAAGCCACGGCTTAAGAGCTTCCATTTGCAAGTTCTATTTTTAAATACATCCCAGTGTTTGTACTGAAACTGCCCCAAAGATGCTTTCCTTCAGAACCATAATCCCTGGAAATGGAAAACCCATCGGAAGAATGCAGCTCTGCTCCACTCCCTGGGTGCGTCCGGGTAAAGTGAGGAATGAGGTCACCTTCGAGGTGGGTCCAGCCACACTGGGGACAGGACGGGCGTGAGCCCCAGCGGCCGGGCGGCACTCAGGCTGCACGATGGTCCGTGGCACTTGTGCCTTTGTGGGCCCTTCTTTCACAAAAAATATTAAAAATTCTATTTTACAACCACATTGTTATAAAGGCAGATGTATTAATATTATATATTCAAACATTTACTCTGACCTAAAAGTTAATTTTTTTAATTATAAAAAGTTACAACGCTTTCCCGGGCCCCTCAAAGTGCTGCACCTGCTGTGCCCGGTGGGTTGGTGGGTCCTGCCAATGCGCCCAGTGGCTGTGGCCCTTGGGCTGATGGGCCAGGTATCAAGGTCTTGGCTCAGGTGTGCGGTTTGAGACGGGCAGGGGGTGACCGTCATCCTACAGACTCGGGCGGGGAGGCGTCCTTGCTGGGGCACCAGCCAAAACAACAAACGGGCTTTTAGAAATCACTGGCTCGCCCTTTCTTAGCTGTGTGCTCACCCAGATGACAGAACAAGGAACCCACCCCGGGGACCGGCAAGCGATGTGTTCTCAGCTCAAAGGCCAGCAGCCCTGGACCCGGCCTCCACGCTCTTCAACTCAGCCCAGGTTTGCTCACCTCAAAGGCAGCTGGACAACATGCCTGGGGCTTAGACCTGGCAGAGGCCTGAGACTTGCTAACACAGCCTCGGTTTTCTCATCTGTAAAATGGGTAGCTAAGGCCTGACTCCCAGCCCCAGAGAGGCTCACATGAGAAGGTGGGAGGGAAAGATCTCTGTAAACAATTCCATGCCAGGAGGGCTCTTTCTTTTTCCCTGTATCTCTAACAAAAGAGCGGAAGGGGCTTCCCTGACAGAGGGAATTCCAGGCCCTGACCAAGGTGCCAAGCCCTGGAAACCCGCAGGGCAGCTACAGCCAACCCAGAGAGCCAGTGCCAGGCACGCGATCACAGAAGACAGCTTTCCCCGGGGTTTAAATGAAAACTCTGGAACACCCTGGAAGGGTCTCAGGCTGCTTGAAAGTGAAACAGAAAAATTAGCAAATGCTCTTGTCCCGATCGGTCTCTGTCCTGAGAGGCACATCCTCCTGAAGCTGCCTGCCCGTCGCCCCCAGTTTCCTGGGGCCACGATGAAACCTCCTGAAAGGCGGTTTGTATTCAGGAGAGAACGATGACATCCACCCCTGGCTGGAGGAGGGCAAGGCGAGGCCTCTCCCGGCAAACTTTGAGCAGCGGAGGGGAATGGAGGCTGCAGGTCCATCGGGGGGCAGGAAGCACAGCCGGGCTCAGCCTGCAGGGGCTCCTGAAGACCACATCTGCTGACCTGGCAGAGTCGGCAGGTAGAGCAGGGAGAAGGGTGGGTGGAGATCTGGGCTAGTGGGATGGGTCATTCCTTGTGGTGGGCAAGGCCTGAAGAAGCAGAGGGAGCCTCCAGCGAACCCCCCAAGGCATCCCTGGGAAGTGGCCAACCAGCCTCTGCTTGCACACCTCCTGAGACGGGGAGCTCGCTATCCACACCACCTACGGACAGCTCTGTCTGAATGGAGACTTATTCCTTACACAGGGCCAAGGCCATCTCCCTGTATTTCGCATCCACAGGTCAGTGCTAGGGCCGCAGAGAACCTTTTATCTGAAGGTTCCTCCACCCACCGGACCTTTTATCTGAAGACAGTGGTCATCTCCCTGCTCCAGCTTTTTCTTCAGTCAGCCAAATATTCCTGTTTTTAATTTTGAGAAGTACTTCCAGAACGCCCTCTAAAAATACTGACCGACTTACACACCACATCCTCAACCACACCATGCATTTTTGTTTGTTTGTTTTGCGGTACGCGGGCCTCTCACTGTCGTGGCCTCTCCCGTTGCGGAGCACAGGCTCCGGACGCACAGGCTCGGCGGCCATGGCTCACGGGCCCAGCCGCTCCGCGGCATGTGGGATCTTCCCGGACCGGGGCACGAACCCGCGTCCCCCGCATCGGCAGGCGGACTCTCAGCCACTGCGCCGCCAGGGAGGCCCCACGCCGTGCATTATTGATCCTTCTAACCTCTGCCAGCTGAAAACTTGTGCCAGTGTGGTGCTCACGTTACAGTACGTGAGCACCAGTCGACACCAGTCGACACCAGTCGACACCAGTCGACACCAGTCGACACTTGTATAGCCCGTACTACGTGCCAATGATTGATCTTTGTACTTGATAACCAGTAACATATTTATCCTCTGACGACAAACTATGAAGCCGGTGCCATGTGGATTAACCCAATCAAACACATGGGCAAGTGAGGCAAAAGCTTAGGCCATGTGCCCAAAGCCACCAGCTAACAAAGGAGCCCTCCTCAGGCTGAGGGCTGGGCACCCTGACCTGCTGGGGTCTGAACCCGAGTCACTCTCTCCAGCCTGGACTCCCAAGCTCTCTGCCCCTTTATCCCTTGATGATAAGGCCAAACGCTGGTTTCTGGCTCCTTCCATGAATTGACTGCCTATTTTGTCACTTCCTTCCATCATTCAATTGGACCATAAGTATTTTTCTTATTAATGAGAAAGTCTTTGCCTCTTATGAATATTAACTCTTCGTTAGAGACACGGCAAGTATTTCTCCCAGTGAACCATTTTTCACTTTTGCTTGGCTATACAGAAATTTTTATTTCTTATACAGCCAAGTATATATAATTTTTTTCACTTAAGGCTTCTGAAAATGTCTTTTTTAGGAAGTTCTTCTTCACCTTAAAATATGTTTAGCACTTAGTACCCTCTCTTCTAAGTGCTTTATTCCGATACATTACACTGCCTCTCACAAAATAGAACTATCATAAATAACAAATGTATTAATAGTATAATAAATATATCAATAAATTATATAAACATTTATACATATTATCAATATAAAATATTCTCCAATTATTTTCTTCCGGTATTCTCATATGTTTTGAACTGTTTAATTTCTTGGAATTTATTTTTGTATGTAATAGTTTTGCCGTATGGAAAACCACACGTTCCAATGCCATTTATTTGGACACCAATCCGAAATACTTCTGCTTGGAAGTACATTTATCGGAAATCAGAATTCCTAGACTTATGTGTCTGGAGGGGGGTCCTGTGCTATTTCAGTGGTTCATGTCTTCCTACACCGGTTCCACTCTGTTACAATTACTAGAGCCTCATCGTATGTGATCAGCTTACACTTCTTCAATAACGTCACTGGGATTTGAATTTTTACTGTTCAATTTCCAGGTTTCGGGGAGAAAGGTCTGTTTGCGTCCCTGAGGCCTGCACCCTGCCCATGCTCTGCACCCCCCGGGAACGCAGACTCGCCGTTTCCCTGGCCCTTCCCTGTGCCGCGCCCTTGCCCGCACTCCTGGGCACCCCTCCTCCACCCCCCGGGCAGAGGAAGCTAAGGGTCCACACAGCAGAGCTGGACCCGGGCAGCCCGCCGTGCTGGCTGGAGTGCAGTCCCGTGTCGGGCTGTCCTCCACTTGCCCACCCTCGGGCCTCCTGTCCTGGGGGGAGCCGGCAGCCAGCCCTGCCTGGTCCCGCCCCTCCACACGCCCTGTGGCTCGCGACCAGGACGACAGCCGGAGCCCCGGGGAGACCTGTGCCCACCCAGCCCCGCCTGTCTGTCCCCTGGGCAGGGTGGGCACGTCTGCACTCTGGAAGCTGGGAGTCTGGGAGGGCGGGGCTGGCCCCTCACTGCCCAGGTCAGAGGGCTTCATGTGCTTTACGAAGACAGTGCCTCCCAGAACCGTCAGGGCCCTCAGCCCCAAGGGGCCCCATGCCCGGCTCTGGGACCATATCGCTCCTCGGTGCCCCCAGCCAGGAGGCCCGAGTCCCCTCAGTGGCCACGGGCCGAGGCAAAGCTGCCCCTTTTGTGTCCAGCTCTGGGTGTCCTCAGGCCAAGGCCTCTCCTAAGACCTCAGCTCAGACCACAGTCCGTTCTCTCACAGGAAAACGCTCGTAGCCAGCGATCCAAACACGGACGAGGGGACAGTCCTGGACTTAACTGTGCGTCTGCGGCACATTCTCTCCTCGAGCCAGGAAGGAGATGTGCGACCCTCCAGCAAGATGGGGACACGGCCCACCTGCCCTGAAGGATGAAGGAGCTGAGGAGCCCCCAGGAGCCCCTGTGTGAGCCAGAACGCTCTTGAGAAGCCCCCTGATGCCGAGGGGTTGTGGCGACCCCGTCCACAGGCAGCTACAGCTCAGAGATGGTGTGCGGGGACACCCAGGCCACACAGCCTCCAAGTCCCGAGCTCTCCCCAGGCCACTGGCCTCCTTCCCAACAGGTCTGCCTTTGCCTGTGGGGTTTAAGGGAAAGAAAAGAATCTGTCACCAGAGGAGACCACCTCGGCAAGGGCAGAATTCACCTGGAGAGGTGGGGTCCGGCAGGGAGAGGGACCTGCACTCCCCCGTGGGGCACCTTGGTTCTTCTCTGCCAGCGGAGGAGAAACATGGCTCAAGTCCTGGTTGGGGGGCTGGGGGAAAGGTCCAGGGGTCATGGGGGGCGCATCTCATCTGTAACCCTGGCGGCCAGTGAGACGTGCCCCCAGCCAGCACGCCACCCTCAGCCTTCAGATACTGACCCGTCTGCCCCTTACTGTTGATGATGAACCTTGTTTGGGCTTTGAAACACTGTGGCGTGATCCACGGACACCACAGAGACCAGTGATGGCAGCAAGTCACTATCTGGCCCGACCTTTGATTTTCAGGTCCATCGGGGGCTTTGAGTCTACAGTTCAGAGCAAGACCCAGGAACCAGCCCCCAGGACCGGCAGAGGAGGACGTCCTCCTCCACTTGGGGAAAAAGGCTGCACAAGCCTGAGACTTTTCTTGAGCTGGGAGCTGAGGCCACAGGACAAGCACGTGGCACAGAACCCAAAAGAGGGCAGAGCCCAAGCCAGAAGTGAGAAAGCCTGGAGCGGGGGCCGCCCTCCCGCGGGTGTTCTCCACAACCTCCCAGAAGACGCTGGACAGCTTTTCACCATGTATCCCTCGCGGTGTAGACCTGGGAAAGGGAGCAGCAGCCACTGCAGGGGCAACACCTCCTACTGGAACCTTCTCCCCCTCCCCCTCTGTGGGGCAGCGACAAGCACTGTCCGCTTCAGGGCACTGCAGACAGGGAAGTGTGCTGGGTCCGGAGCTGCAGCCCGGGGCGGGCAGGAGTGCTGGGGGGCCGCACCCCAGGGACAGAGAACCACAGAGGGCTGGGGTAAACGGAACAACAGAGGGCGCCCCTGCAGCCCTGAAAGCCAGGCCACAAGCGTCTGGCAACAGGAAATCCTGGAATAATGACTACGTAACACAACTAATTGGTAGAGCAAAAGAATAATCCATCCCGATGAGGCAGGATCTGATCTACGACTGTAAGGATATTCTGACATCAGGTGACCTGGAATATCACATCAGCAGGCCAAAGGAGAAAAAGGTACACTCTCCCTAACAGAAAAGAACGATGCAACATCCATTCGTGTTGATCACGCTTTGTGAGCCGGGAATAGGACGTGTTTTCAACGTGATAAAAAAGTACCTTAAAGCAGCGGTCAACCCGCTCTGAGCAGTGGCACCAGAGGGACCATCCGTCAAGTCGGTCACAAAATGAGGATGGGGCTTCCCTGGTGGCGCAGTGGTTGAGAGTCCGCCTGCCGATGCAGGGGACGCGGGTTCGTGCCCCGGTCCGGGAAGATCCCACATGCCACGGAGCGGCTGGGCCCGTGAGCCATGGCCACTGAGCCTGCGCTCCGCAACGGGAGAGGCCACAACAGTGAGAGGCCCGCGTACAGAAAAAAAAAAAAAAAAAAAAGAGGATGATTAGCATCGTTATTTGTTTAGCAACATCTTGGGTGAAAGGCAAAGTGGAAAATAATATTTACAACGCAAGACACAAAGGGCTTCTAGAAACAAATCAGAAGAAAAAGGCCAAGAGTCCACCAGAATCGAGGACAGCTGATCAGAAGACTCAGTTCACAGAAAGCAAACAGTCCTTAAACACACAGCCAGATGCCTTGAACCCATTCGAAAAAAGAGAAGTGCAAATTAAACCTCACTGAGATCTGCTTTCTCACCTGTCAGAGTAACAAAAGGCCAAACGTGTGACAATACGCCGCTGGAAAGGCTGTGGCGAAGCAGACACGCCTGCACCTGTACTGGCGGGAGACCAAACAGCACAGCCCACAACCATCGCCTTGAAGCTGAGGTGCCGACATTACGGTGCGTCTACCCAGCAACCCGGCAACCTCGTTTCTGGGTGTCCATCCGCGGACACACCTGCACACGTAAAAAACGAAGCAAAACAAGGTCGGTCACTGCGCAAGGCTGGAAACCACCCGAGGCCAGCGACAGGGAACTGGGCCGCACGCACCGGGCACGTCCTTGGGACACTCCGCACGGCTCTGCAGGGAATGACGACGGCCTCTAGGGACTGGCAGGGCGCAGTCCCCAGGATTTGGGAACATTTTAAAAACCAAGACGCAGAATGGCATATATATAGCGTTCTACCTTTCGCGATACTGTGTGTTGTGGGAGTATAAAAATATGTATTCATATTTCCCTAAAGAAACAGAGAGATAAAGGAGAATCTAATAAAAGAGGCTGCCTACAGGGGCAAGAAGAAACAGGGCAGACGGGGATGAGAAGGGGGAGACCGCTCGGTGCGGACCTTTTGCACCACTTATTGATCCATGTTAATATATAATCTATTTCTTAAAAAAGCACTTTAAATAAAAATATGGAAGGCATATTTTTAAAATTATAGTTATGCCATATATAAAAATGTGGAATGACTAAGAATACGGATACGTGAGAGCAGTGAACGGTCATTTTCTTTTTTAAAAAGACATTTACACTTAACACTGTCATCGGATGTCACGCCGGGCTCCGTGGGAACATGGCCCAGCCCTGCCGTCCACGCGGACCAGCCGGGCCTCGCCTCCACGGGCATCCCCTGAGGTCGCACTGTGCCGGCTTCACCACGGAACGCCCCGGGGCGGGGGGCGTCTCTGCGCGCCCAGCGCATCCTGACGGCGGTGCCAGGAGCCCCGGGGTTCCTCCTGCCGCTCTCCTCCAGGCAGGGTCTGCCTGGCCCCATCTTGCCGCGGCCCGGGGAGGTTCTCCGGGGCCTCTGTCCTGCCCGGTCAAGGCCATGCCAGCTGCACACAGCACAGACCCACCTCCTGCAGCTCCATCCAGATAGCTGGAAGGGCATCCAACAGGCCCCCTGTGATTCCCTTCAGGCAACATCAGCTCAGACGGGAGCGTTGGGGGAAGGCCCTGCAACAGTCATGAAGCCAAGACACACGTCCGCGTCTCGCCCCGGGCAAGCAGAGGCCCTGTCACCTGTCTGCAGTGTGGACGCGTCACGAACGCCCCCTGACCTGCGGCAGAGCTGTGGCGACAGTGGGACCCACAGGGCTCTCCTGTCGCTCAGAGGGGCCCCGTCACCCCTTCACGGCCAAGTGTCACCACTCCTAGATATCAAATAGGGAGAGGGAGAAGGTCATTTGTCATCCAAACCAGAACCCTCCTGCAGGCGGGGAAGGGATGTATTAATAATTATGCCTCAAGAAAAGGCACGGCTGCCACCTTCCTGAGCAGATCAGGGCTATGGCTCCGCTCCCGGGGGTGCGCGTCGCGCCCCAAGTACAGGAGGGCGCAAGAGGCACCGCGCACCCGGCGTTCAGGCCGGGGTCCAGCAAGCGAGGCCCGCGATCGCTGGCCGCCGTCACCCCGCAAAGTGCTGGCTTTGACGGGGACCGTAAACGGCAGACCTAAGTGTTTTTTGGTTTGTTACGTCACGGCGACAGCAACGCTAAGAGCCTTTTCCGAGAATTGAACGGGAAGTCCGAGAGTGCAGTGAGGAACAGGACAGATGCTGTGAATTAGCCGACAGGCTGTGGCTGAAAACCGGTGCGGGCTTAGCATCCTCTGAGCTGCGCTGACTCGCCGGCCGCGCGCCTGCGGGGTGTGCTGAGCCGGCGGGGCGGGGGCAGAGGGCGGGGCTGCCGGGGAACCTCGCACACCGAGCGCACCCACCACACTGGCTCACAAAGCCCTGGTTGCGCCTCGGCTGGCCGGCACAGCCTCCGTGACTCAGGCCTTGACTTCCTTCGGAACCCCGTTTTCGGGGTTTTTTTGGGGGGCGGGGGTCTGCACCACGAAGCTTGTGGGATCTTAGTTCCCCGACCGGGGACTGAACCCGCGCCCTCGGCAGTGCAAGTGCGGGGCCCTAACCACTGGACGGCCAGGGAAGTCCCTGAACCCCATTTTCCCACCAGAAAGACCAACTTGCTTGGTTTAAGAGGCCGATCATCAATCTGGAACTCAGCTCTAAACATGGACGTAAACACTAGTTTTACAGCTTAAAAAGCCATTTAAATGTCTTTTCTCTCACTGAATTAAAAAAATAAAAGTCCTTCCCAAACTCCTTTTATGAAAACACACGTAAGCGGCAGAAGGGGACTCTTCCAGGGGCCTCCTGCCCTCTTGCAGAGCTTGTGTGAACCGTACTCACCCAAACACTTTTTAGGAAAACATGAAGCCTTTCGATTAGTGAAGTGCATCACAGGATAGAGGTGAACACAGCCCCGCCACGGCAAGAGCACACCCCGGGAGTGGACGGGCCTGGGGCTTCCTCCCAGCTCGGGCGGTGGGCTCCTGGGGGCAGGGAGGGCATGAGGAGCGAGGCGCTCTGCCTCTGCCCCCCTGGGAGCAGGCAGAAGACCCCGGAGCTGGGAGGGCGTCTGGGTCTGTGCGGAAACCGGTCCTTCAGGGCAGCCGCCTGAGCACAGGGTCCTGCGTGCGGCCTCATCCTGAACCCGATTCTTGTGGGAACTCAAGCAGACTGGTCGTCCTAAGCCTGTGACTGGTGACACCAAGCTGGTAAAGGTCCAGCCACCTCTCCTCTCGCTCGTGTGCCCCAGGGCTGCGCAAGTCAGCAGAAGACACATCCCGGTCAGTTCAGGGCAGCTTGGAAAAGAAGTCTGGGAATATTTCAGGGGCACTTGTCAACAGACTGAGAATTCCAGACCCCCACCCCCCAATCCTAAACTGCACTTATATTGTCACTAAATAACATCATCTGTCTTTACAGATTCCAGTTATCATTTTTTAAGTTGCTTATTAAGAAAAACAAGCACGAATGTCAAAGTAGAAAGCCTGAATTTTAGTCTTGTTATTTTTTTCTAAGGTTTATGTATTTCCTTTAAATATAAATATGTCGGCTCAACTTTTAATTTCTTTTTTTTTTTTTCTGTGGCCGCACCACACGGCATGCGGGATCTTAGTTCCCCCCACCAGGGATTGAACCCGTGCCCCCTGCGGTGGAAGTGCAGAGTCTTAACCACTGGAACCGCCAGGGAAGTCGCTTAAATTAAAATTTCTGAAGTGTGACTCCAGTACGTCTTGAAAACTCACAAGCCAAAGCAGAGAAAAACATTTAATAACCCCACCTGTGTATTTTATCAAAATAATAAATCACAGGATTTAATTCGTTTGTGATAAGACACAGTAATAACTACATGCAGAGACTTCCTAAAACTTCCTGAACGGTCTTAAAATTTCTGATAAATGCTTACCTGCCATACATAAGACTTCAATTTATACAGAAAAGGGGTGTCACAATGAGTGAAAATATAAATTTCCCTGAACTTTCTTCAAAGAAAAACAAACTGCACACATTTGAAAACTAAAAAAAATCCAAATGCTTATAAATGCTTTTCTCCAGGTGTGAACTGAACCGCACAACCCATACACTGATAGAAAAAAAATCGGATTATTTTTAATGATTTATGTATAAAAGAAAAATAAATTTTATGGTACAATTTGAGAGACTACTTCATACAAAATTTTACTCACAATGTATGTAATTTTTTGCAACACAAAATCTCTAGTCTTATGTACAAATTCATTAAAGGCAGACGCCTTCACTTGAAGCAAAACAGGGTCCCTTTAGGATGGTGGCTGCCATCCAAGTCAGTGGAAAAGAGACTATGAGCATGTGAGGGCTGGGGACTGACACACCTGCCCGCCGGCAGTGCTGCATTAGTGGAGCCTCGCCAAACTGAATTTTACGGTAAACTACGGAAGGGAGAAGAAGACCAATGTTTCATGACGGCAGATCTTAATAAACTGACCTTGAACTTACTCAGCTTCGAAAGTCATAGAACTACCTTTGTAACAGATTTATTTTGGAAATTACACTAAGAAAAACTTAACCGTGCCATTTGTGCTAGTCTTTTAAAGAAACAAAACTTTCTCAGGCAAATTCTAACACTTAAAATGGCCCTCCTTGGGTTACATAATAAATACAGTATCTAGAAATAAAAGTATCAGGACCCAGACCTTAAGACCCGTAAGTATGTCTCCAAACAGTGAAATCCTTTATACACAAATTGAAGACTTTAGTAAGTATTTACAATATTATATGCAGTGAAAAACTAAATAAAAACCATGTTTAAAAAAAACTTTCGCTTTAAAAAAACAATTTCCAAAAAAACGCTAACATTAAAAAATTCTGCAAATCCACGTATCCTTTTAAGTCTTCCTTTTGCAGTTTTCCCTAAGCTACCTGTCTCTCAGGTGCACAGGTGCTTACACCTGTGCAAAGGAAAAGGCATGATGACGATGCCTTGGAGAGCAAGCCCCTCTTCTGGAGAGAACGAGGCAAGTGACACAAGCGTGCACGTGGCGAAAACCCAGGGGCAAAATGTTAAAGAAAGTGAGGAAAGGGCCTGTGACAATCTCATGTCCAGATGAGGTCCATGAAGGCCATACTCAAACCTCCTTTTTAAATGTATGAACTTTAAGGGCTGGAAATATAAGCAAAAGATAAAAGGGACCAGTAAGAAAATTACATAACGTGTATGCAATTACAAAGAGGTTAAAAATTAAAGTTCACGCGTACCTTATAAAGATATGGGCCGAAATTAACCCTTTTCAAGTGGAAATGAGCTAAAAATATAATTCATTCATCTTCAGGCTTCATTGTATTTATGAAGCTCCTATCAAAATGTACAGCCATCTCACTCAGCGCTTGACTCACAGAGGTCCTGACACTAGACTCAGAGTCTGAAATCGCGGACGCCTGCATCCCTGGCTGCGCCGGCACCACCCACCTGCTGGCGGATCTGGCTCAGAACTGAACAGCCTACGGGGGAGATACACAGAACAGGCTTGTAAAGACACTCTTCACACAGGCATTTGCAAGAGTTATTTATAACTAGCAGGTATTCTAGCGGAGGAAGGTAGGAACACATGGTCTTCACACACTGAATATGCCTCACGCTTGTAAAGCTCTGAAAATTAGTTGGATAACACTGTAAACTGTTCACTGTCTTCAAACGGAAACTTAAGGAGTAACGACGTGCAAACAGGATGGCCTTTAGTCTCCGAAACGTCTGCGCTTTCACCTTCTGGAACTCAGATGGATACTGTGCACCATTTTCTGAATTTTCTCTTCATTCCTCAGAATACTGGCCTTCACGGCGCAGATCCTGTCCTGCTGGTCTCTGACCAGCTGCTCCAGCTCCGCCAGCTCCGCCTCCAAGGGCTCCAGGGCACAGTCTGTGATGCTGACGGAAAGCAAAGCCAGGGGCTCATAAGTATCTTTCACATTTTACATTTGCTTCTTAATTAAAACAGTGGAAAACAACAAAAGGGGAATTAGTCATTGCATCCAAAGAAAAAGGGTAAAAACATAAACGTACTCTTTTAGAGTGAAAAATTAAAATACTTTCAAATTACAGTCACAAAGCTTTGGGGATTTTGATAAGATACATGAAAAATATGGTATCCAAACTGCAAAGTTTGCTGTCTGTTTTAATGTCTAAATCTCGTTTTTGAACACTGACTGCAGATCTTCTCTAACTGCTACAAAGAAATGCACGTTATGCTATGAACGAAAAAGAAAAAGAAACGTGTTTCCTTCGGGGGAGGAGGTAAGAAAGAGAGGGTCGAGGGGCCGTGGGCTCTCGGGAGCCCTCCCCCTGGGCTGCGGGCACACGTGGGCCCCGGGCCCCGCCCCGGCTCTCCCCCGCCCCGGCTCCCGCCCCCCCCCCCGGCCCCCACCTCTGCTCCTTCCGCAGGGCCTCAGCATGCTGCCGGTTCTCACTGTGCCACAGCTGCAACTCGTTCTGCATGGCGTCGACATCCTCCTGGATGTAGTCCATGATCTTGCCCAGGGGAAGTGCGCTCCTGCACAGGGTCTGGATGGACACACGGAGCTTCTCTATCTCCTTGGAGACTATGTCCTTCTCCTTCTTCCACGCCGACTCAAAGACGAGCAGTTTCTCCTACGGTCAGTGGGAAGAGAATGAAGAGAGAGCAACAGCCTCACTCCTAAGGCAGGACAGGGACTAATAAGGGCGGAAGGGGCGTGGGCGTGGGGACGGTGCCGGTTCGGGACCCACCGGGCTATGGGACACTGCTTCACGCCTGTGACCGCGAGACTAGGTCAGCAGTGGCCCGGGGTGCCAGGCCCTGTGTGAGCACGTCAGCAGCGCCCCGTAAGGCCCTGTCCCTGGAAGGCTGCCCGAGGGGCACATTTCTGTGGGGTAAGATTTTCATTTCCCAACTGGCCAGAAACTTACTGCCGCTCTTGTTACAAAAGCTCAGGCCGGGCCACTGATGATCTTCCCAAACCGTCTGGCGGGAAGGGGACCTGGCCCTGCATCTCACTCCTTCTGCACCACCCTCCCAGCTCGAACGACTCTGCAACCTGGCCTGCCAGGCCAGCGGAGGGCAGCTGCCAGCTGAGGAGAGGAGGGCCGCGAGGTGGAGAGAGGGAGGTGCGGTGTGCGGACGGAGGGTGCGGCCCTCGGCAGCACGGGGGCAGCAGGTGAGGTCGAGGAGGGCTGGCCTGGGCTGGCCGGTGCAGAGGCGACGGGGCCTGGGGCCCCGGCGGGCATCGAGGGTGCAGGGCTGGCGGGGGAGGGGCTAATGCACAGCAGGCGAAGGAGGTGACGATGGAGGCGACCAGGGAGCTCCATGCAGTTTTGGCCAGGAGTTCTTGGGCTCTTGGACAAGAAATATTTAATTCCCTTCATATGAGGTTTTACCACAGACGTCTCTGAACTGCAAAAACTGATGTAAGAATCAACAAGCAGTTTGGGTCGGGAAACCTTTCCTGGGGAAATGAACAAGGTTTAGCAAGTCCCCCCTGGGTACCCCCACTCCACACAGGCTGACTAAAGGTCCCTGCTTTACCCACTGACACTGAGTCAGATGCATTAGGTTATAATTAATCAACGTCTTGTTTTATCTTTAAACTTCTTGTATTAAGTTAGAGAACCACTTGTGTCACTTCTAATTCCGGTTTCAGACCGTAGGCCCCAGGAGGGCAGGAACCCTGCATCTGGTCCATATAAGTGCTCCTTAAATATTTGCCAAATGAATAGATGAAGTGAATAAGTAATTTCTGAGTCAAGATCCTAGCCTCACTACGTCCTGGCCTTTGGCAAACACACGCAAAGCCTTAACATAATGCCTGGCACACAGACAGTGTTAAGTACACAGGACTACAAATAAAAGGCCAAGCTCATAGAACTAATAAGTGAGCTCTGCAAGGCTGCGGGATACAAGATAAACATACGAAAATCAACTGTGTTTCTATTTACTGGCAGTGAACACACGGATACCAAAATTAAAAATACAATGCCATTTATAATTGCTCAAAAAAAAGGAATACTAGGTGTAAATCTAACCAAATATGTACAGAACTTGTATACTGAAAACTACACAATGTGGATGAAATAAATCAAAGGAGATCTAAAAAGAGAGAGAGCCATACCCTGTTCATCAACTGCAGGATTCAACATAGTAGATAGAGATGGCAATTCTCCCCAAGCTGATATGCAGGTTTAATACAGTTCTTACCAAAATCCCAAATTCTCTGTAGACATGGACAGGATTATCCTAAAACTTATATAGAAAGGCAAAGGAACTAGCATAGCTAAAACATTTTGAAAAAGAAGAAATAAGAGGGAAGAACCAGGCTACCCAATTTCAGGACTTCCCAGATAGCTACAGTAATCAAGACAGGGTGGTACTGGCAGGATGGACACACAGACCAATGGAACAGAACAGAGAACCCAGAAGCAGATCCTCACAAATCTGCCCAGCTGATTTCTGACGAGGGCGCACAGCAATCCAGCGGGGGAAACAGCCAGTCAACAGAAGGCACCGGAGCAACTGGACAGCCACAGGGAAAAGTGAACCTTGACCTAAGTCTCACATCTTGTACAAAAATTAACTCAAAATGGATCACAGACTTAAATGTAAAACAGAAAACTATAAAACTTCTACAAAAAAAGCTAGAAGAAAATCCTTGGGATTTAGGGCCAGGCAAAGAGTTCTGACTTGACACCGAAAGCACCATCAATTAAAGGAAAAACTGATAAACTGGACTTCATCAGAATTAAAAACTGTCGCTGGGCAAGAAACCCTGTTGAGAGCATGCAAGAAAGCCTAGAGAGTGAGAGGACATATGTTCAAACCACAGACCTGGTGAAGGACTAGTACCTAGAATGTAAAAACTCTCAAAAGTCAACAGCAAAAAAAGCAAACAATCAAATTAGAAAACGGACAAAAGAACAGACATTTCACCAAAGATGATATACAGAAGGCCAACGAGCACGTGAAAAGATGTTCAAAATCATTACCTATTAAGGAAATGGAAATTAGAACCACCATGAGATAACACTCCACACCTATCAGAACGTTTAAAACAAAAAACAGCGACCACGCCAAATGCTGGGAAGGGTGCAGAGAAACTGGATGCCCCATTCACGGCTGGTGGGAATGTAAAGTGGTGCAGCTGCTCTGGGAAACCAGTTGGCAGTTTCTTTAAAAGCTAAACGTGCAGCTACCATACGAGCCAGCAATTGTACTCCGGGGCACTGACCCCAGAGAAGGGAAGACATGTTCACACAGAAACCTGTATAGGTATGTTTACAGAAGCTGTATCCAAGGAGCCAAAAACTGGACACAACCCAGATGCCCTTCAAGGAGTGAGTAGTTAAATAAACTATGCTACATGTGTATCGTGGAATACTACTTGGCAATAAAAAAGGAACGAACTGTTGATTCGCACAACAACCTGGACGGACCTTGAGAGAGTTATGCTGAGTGAAAAAAGCCAGTCTCAAAACTTACATGCTGCGGGCTTCCCTAGTGGCGCATTGGTTAAGAATCTGTCTGCCAATGCAGGGGACACGGGTTCGAGCCCTGGTCCGGGAAGATCCAATATGCTGCAGAGCAACTAAGCCCACGCGTCATAATTACTGAGCCTGCGCTCTAGAGCCTGTGAGCCACAATTACTGAGCCCATGTGCTGCAACTACTGAAGCCCGCACGCCTAGAGCCCATGCTCTGCAACAAGAGAAGCCACCACAATGAGTAGCCTGCGCACCGCAACGAAGAGTAGCCCCCGCTCGCCACAACTAGAGAAAGCCCGCGCGCAGCAACGAACACCCAACACAGCCAAAAATAAATACAAATTTTAAAATTAAAAAAAAAACAACTTACATGCTGCATGATTCCATTTATATAACATTCTTAAAATGATAAAACTACAAAAACGGAGAACAGATTAGTGGTTGCCAGGGGTTCAGGACGGGGGGGGTGGAAGGTAGAGAATGGACTGTGGTTATACAAGGGCAACAAGAGGGATCCTTGTGATGCTGGAGATGTTGTATCTTGACTGTATCAAGGTCAGCATCCTGGGTGTCATACTGCACTCAGTTCCGTAAGATGTTATCAGTGGGAAAAACTGAGCAAAGTGTCCCTGGGATCTCTCTATTATTTCTTACAACTGCATTTGAATCTACAGTTATCGCAAAATAAGTTTAATTAAGGAAAAAAGGTAGTAGCTATAAAAATGCTTTTAAATTACAATGCTAAATGACTAAAATGAATCAATACAATGACAAACGACTTCCCAGGAAAAACTGTGTTGTCTTTATTATATTGACTACTTACTTAGTTGAGACATTTAAAATTCTATTTAAACCGACTCATAATGATTATTAAGTAATTCCTATGTATTTGGCATCACGTTGTCTCTAACACAAAACTGTTTAGGGCACAGAACTTAGGATGGAGACTAACAGGCACAACGTCTTGCCAAACTGGCAAGTCCCAACGTGGATGAAGACAATAAGGGGTCATCTGTCAAAATCCTTCATGTTTCTGTGGCACAGAACCAAGCAGGATTGGGAACAGTAATCTTTTTTTTTTTTTTTGGGGTACGCGGGCTTCTCACTGTTGCGGCCTCTCCCGTTGCGGAGCACAGGCTCCGGACGCGCAGGCTCAGCGGCCATGGCTCACGGGCCCAGCCGCTCCGCGGCATGTGGGATCTTCCCGGACCGGGGCACGAACCCGCGTCCCCCGCATCGGCAGGCGGACTCTCAGCCACTGCGCCACCAGGGAAGCCCGGGAACGCTAATCTTAAAGGTCATAATTCTAAGAGCCTCAGAATGTTAAACAAGACACATGTGGGCTTGGACTATGATGGTCGGGAGAGGCTTTGATTATTGCTGCAAAATATCAAAATTCTGGCATTTTTCAAACTTTCACTTAAAGTGGCAGGTGGGGTGGATAAGTCGAGCACTGATCATGTGCTTTGAAAGCACACTCCACTGACGACAGCCTCTGATTTACGCAGAGCTTCTACTGCTATATCAGCAACTTTCCAGACAAATACAACCATTATAAATCCTTGTTTTATAGACTTTTAATATGTACGGTAGAATTGGAGAATCCACCACCATACTCACCATACAGGAATTAGTCACATGAAATATACTTAATTTTTGAAAACAGAAGAGCAAAAAGTAACAAAACTGTATCATGACCCAGAATAGCACCTAAAACCGTCTAGAACACAAGAGGGCCTGTGGATGAGGCACAAGCGGTCTGGAGCGTGTGCTCTGCAGGGCCCCAGCCGGTCCCGGCCCGCCTCACCGCCTCCCATCTTTACGGCCCTGGGAGCTTGACGTGACCTCTCTGTACCTCGGTTTCCTCACCATAAAACAGAAGTAATAATAGTTACCCTGCAGGTCAGATTAAGTGGGGTAATATAAAATAAGCAGCTCAGTGCCTCGCACAGAGTAAGCCCTCAGTAAACGGTAACCATTACAAATTGATCCACCATGAGGGACGAAGCCGCAAGGCCTGCAGGGGGAGCAGGCGAGTCCCTGCTTCAGTGTGGGTGCCGCCGCTCCAGGCAAGGCGACAGGCTGACAGGTACGCTGCTGTACTGTCAACACCAACCGACAAGCTGTGTGCCCAGCTGCAGGCGGACAAGTTCTTTCACCAAAAAATCATTTGCCTTCCTTCCTGACACATCCCCTTCCCCATCGCCACTTCATAAATAACCCAAACCATGAAATTAGCCCTAAAAAATCTTTACCGAAAGACTGCAGTGCTGAGCTCGGAGATCTCCAGCTCCTGCGTGTGGCTTGCCACGGGATCAGCTGCTACAGGTGACACAGAGGGGCGGCAGCTGTGTGTCGCGGGCACACACACCCGCCCGCCCTCCCGCCTGGCCGGCCCTCCGCCTGCCGCAGGCTGCATGCAGACTGTTTGCTCAGCTGGTAGCGTCTGGCCGGCCACTTCGCACGCGCGCTTCAGAAAAAGTGACTTTCCAAGAGTTTTCAGGTGAAGAGTTACTCCTGGGACTTAATATTATTTGCGTTTACCACACACACACTTGTCCCCAGAACTGTGGGCATTTGTGTTTATAGTGCTTTTTAAATTTATAATGATTTATTATTATAAGTCATACACATAAAAACTGCTGACCTCCGAGATTTGTTTCTTTAAATTTCAATTACAATGCTTCAGGGCAAAAAAAGTACTATTGTTAAAATAATGCTTGAAAGCCTGACCCTTAGATTCTGCTAGAAGTCTCTCAGAAGCCGGATCTGTGGTGCGACACTGCCCTCCACTCTGCCGCTGATCTGCGGGGTCACGGACACTCCCGAGCAGAGCTCTACCCTACATGAAGCCAACCCGATAAACAAAGGCCTGATTAATTGAACGGGGGGGGGGTAATAAATCAAAGAGTGTGAGTATTTGCTTTAAGTAACATACTCTCCCACGACTTCAGGAAGCGATTTATATACAACCTGTCAAAAGTTCATTTTCCGAGGAATGCCTGCATCCAAGTTACATGAGAGAAGCAGAGACCCACGGAATAATGATTCCAAGCGTCCTGCTCATCCAGAAATATTCCATCACCAAACTTCTCTGTAAACCACACATTCATTTCTAGTGTGGGTCAAACTGGTATCTTGAACGCACAGTAAAACAGTCTGGAATCAAACCCTTTAACCTTTACACACACACACAGAAAAGCACCTAAGACATAAATAAACGGTTTAACAAAATGATAAAGGGACACCTGCAGCCATCATCTGGGTGAGGAAAGCAAACCCTGCCAGGGTCCCCAAAGCCCAAGGTCACTGTCAGTCTGCCGTCCCTGGTGTTCAAGTCCCAGGTCTGCATGACGGGCTCTGCTGTTTGCTGACCCGTGTGCCTGTCCTATGTGCACGGGACAAATGGAGTCACACATGTATCTGCATGTGTTGGACTCTGTTGCTCAACGCTGTACCTGAGAATCAACCATGTAATTACGAGCACACGCGTTCTGTTCATCTGCATTGCTGAATGGTTATGTCATCATATGAATACACCATGATTTATCCAACCACCCCACTGCTGGTGGACACTTGGGTGATTCTTGGTCTGGGGCCATGACAAACAAGGCCACTCGGAACAACCTTATACATTTGTCCTAATACACACAGGCACACGGGCACAGGATTCTCCACGGCATGCAACAGGAAATGGCACTGCTGGGTCAACGGGTACGTATGTCACACAGTTTTCCAAAGTGCTTGTACCAATTTACATCAAATATTTTTCACAAGCCAGTATTTTACTTCTGTGCATATACAAGAACATCGACTCCGACGGCATTTCCACAATCTGACAGCTGCAGGTGTAACTACTGAACACTGGCAGCAGAGAGAAAACCGCCGGTCCAAGTCAGGGACACGCTGTTAAAAAAAACCTCCCAGCTGGTAAAATCTGCTCGCTGCAGCCACTACGGATAAGAAATAAACACGAGCAGGAAGCTTTTAGAACGTATGTATGAGAAGCTATATAGTGTGAGGTTCACTGATGTCCCACCTGTGCGACTGTCCACATAATCTTGGGCAAGATAACTCTTGTGCCTCAGTTTCCTAACCTAGAAAATGGGGATGACACCTATCTCATAAATTACTGGGAGGATTAAATGAAGTGATGTATGCAACTCCTTAGGGATAGTAAGTGCTCTATCAATGTCAGCTGTTGTTATATTGTCTACGACTGAGACTATCCGATGGGTAAGCTTCTACAGGAGAAGAAATGCATATAAGGAACCACCTAGAACCTGGTGCAGAGAGAAATCAAAAGATCATTAACTGTTAGCTACTTCTACAAACATTAACGTCCTTGGAAAGGAACGAGGAACCCTCTCGGAAGGCCGGTGTGTAAGATAAGAGTACAGAGGCTTGGCGTGGGGTCACTGCGGCTGAAGCCAAGGGTTACTGCACGGAACAGAGAAGACGTACCTTCAGCCTGGCCTTTCAGACTGACGTGAAAATGGAAAGGATTTAAAAAATCATCTTGTCACGTGGAGGACTGACCATAAACCCTAACAAAGCAGGCAACAGGGAAATGCAGAGCTCAGATCCCCAGCCACAGTGATCCCTTCTCTACTTAAAGTAATGAAAGCAAGTTAGGAATGTGACATTACTGGCCTAAACCTGGTCCTTTCACACATTTTTATGGAAGGCTATTCTCATATATTTATGCTTTCAGAAAAATTTCAGAATATTCCCTGCCAAATTCCCAAACATCCATTGAATATTTACTGGAATTGCATTAAACTTACAAGTTGACTTGAGAGAAGTGACATCTCTATAATATTGAGTTTCCACCCAGAAACACAATGTCTCTCTCGACTTTTTCCAGACCTTTTATATTTCTTGGTAAAATTCTGTGGCTTCTCAATACAGTTACTATAAATTCTTATTAAATGCACACATGCCTTGGAAACTTACATTTTTGTTTCCAGTTCTGGATGGGGGACTTGATATACATTGTTTCCAACTGGTTATTGCTGACATATAGGAAAAGTACTGACTTCTGTGTATTTATTTTGTCACTGGCCACCTTATAAATTTTTTAAATAGTTTTAACTTTTAGGGGGTTGATTGACTCGGTAGACTGCTGTCATCTTCAAATGATGGTGACCCTGTCTCCTTTCCAGAATTCAACCTCATTTCTTTTTGTACCAGTTAGACCCTCCAGAATATCTCAGCCAGGTTTCACTTCACATCCTTGTTCCTGAATTCCACGGAAACACCTGCAGCCCCTCCCTGCTGTGTAGGTTGCTGACTGCTTGTTGCAGGAACTCTCCCTCCTGTGGCCAGAGGAACCTTCCTACCCCTCGTTCACTGCAAGCTTGTAGCAATAATGGATGTTGAATTTTATATGTGCCATTTATTCTTGAGAGACAACCCACTCACTAGTGATTTTATTTGGTTCAAGAATAATTTCTTGGTTAAATGTACCGTAAGTAAGCTAAGTTCAAAGGATGCTACAACGGCTGACTTGAATTTTTTTTGACTGAAACAACTGACTCTTTCCTGGATGTGGCAGCCCAAAAGAAGAAGAAACACTGACTATTAAAGAAAATGGACAAAAATATATTTATCCACTAGGGAATAGGGTTTCCATTCCTAGAGTGTATTCTAATTCACTATTAATCATATAATCAAATATATGCTTTAGAAAAAAATAAGATTAGGAATTCGTAACCATGAACCTTTATTTTTGTATTTCTTTATCTTTGTTTAAATCTCTAAAATTCATTCTAGCTAGAGATTTTTAGGATTCTGCAATTCTTTTAAGCTACAGCAAGTAGATTCTGCCCAAATAACAGAACTGAAACCGAACTAGGGAACAACTATAAAACAGAACAAAATGTCAGAGGCAACCATGCTCAGGAGATGAAGAAAGGCAGTGGACGGCTCAGAGCTGGACAGGAGGACGCTCGGGCAGCCAGCCCACTCTTGCTCCGCTCTCCACGTGGGGACAGTCTCCCAACCGCGGCACAGAGTAGGGGGCCACCAAGCTTTGGAGACTCCACCACAAGGCAGCGGCTGTGCTGACTCTGCAGGCAGGGAGCCCTTGGAGAGGTCCAGCACACCACCAGAGCAAAACAAGCCAGTGTGGATGCACTGGAGAAGGAAAGAGAAACAGCCTGACTTCACCCACGGTATCACTCCTCCCCGAGGTGGAGCAGCTTAGGGCCAAGAGAGACCACCATGGCTGACTTCCCCCGAGGGGGACAGTGAGAGCGCCGGGGTGGGCACTCCGCTTCCCCAGCTGTGCGGGAAGCTGCCAAGGAGGCTCCTTTCTCTCTCGCCCCATCCAGAGCCGTGGGCTGCATGCCTGGGGGCTCGGAGTGGCGGGGAGAGTGGCAGGTAGCTAAACTGATGCAGACCCTACTGCCCCCACTGCACACTCCACCAACAAGTCCGCCTATACGAGCCGCTGGGGACGCCTCACCTACGGAGCCCCAGCTGGCCCATGGGTGGCCCCCAGCGCTCAGCGTGCCTCACCCACACGCACTCCCACCCTGCGGCCACTCCTGTGTGTGATCCCCACGTGGTGAGAGCAAGCTCTGACGGACGGCTACTGAGCACGTGCAGAGAGCCAGCCTGAGTCTGTGGAGGGAGAGACCACAACCTTCAGCTTGAGCTCCACTCCTGGGAAAAGAAACAGAGGCTGTCATCACCCAGCCGGGAGCTACGGGGCAGAGAGAAGGCACAGAAGCTGAGGAATTCTGCTGGAGGAGGGAGCAAGAAACGGCAAGAAACATGGGGCGAGCGTACGCATAGGAGATGAGAAAGCCTCAGAATCCCTAGCAGGGCTGGTGGAAATAGTTATCACCCAACGTCAGTCAGTAAAGACTGGAGGAGATGGCTGCCACTTCAAACGTGAAGACAGCAACATAAGACTCAAGCAACAAGGGGCTTCCTGGTGGCGCAGTGGTTGAGAATCCACCTGCCAATGCAGGGGACGTGGGTTCAAGCTCTGGTCTGGAAAGATCCCACATGCTGCAGAGCAGCTAAGCCCATGCGCCGCAACTACTGAGCCTGCGATCTGGAGCCCGCAAGCCACAACTACTGAGCCCACATGCCACAGCTACTGAAGCCCACACGCCTAGAGCCCGAGCTCCACAACAAGAGAAGCCTCCGCAATGAGAAGCTGGCGCACCACAACAGAAGAGCAGCCCCCGCTCGCCACAGCTAGAGAAAGCCTGTGTGCAGCAACAAAGACCCAACACACCAAAAATAAGTAAATAAGATAAATAAATTTAAAAAAAAAGACTCAAGGAACATGAAAAATCAAGAAAACATGACACCACCAATACTCTTCCAGTAACCAATACCAAACACATGGAGAGCTCCAATTTACCTGATAAAGAACCCAAAATAGCTATTTTAAGGAAGTTCGATGAGCTGCAAGGAAACACAGACAGTTCAACAAATCAGGAAAATAACATAGGAAAAAAATGATGTTTAACAAAGAGATAGAAACAGAAGTTCTGGAGCTGAATAACACAACCAATGAAATGAAAAATGTGATGAGAGCATCAACAACAGAACGGTTCAAGCGGAAGAAGAATCTGTGACGTAGAAGACAAGACCTTCAAAATGACCCTGTCTGGGGGGAAAAGCATGAATGAAAAAGAGTGAAGAAAGCCTACATGATCAATGGGCACCATGAAGAGAAGCAATCTACAAACTACTGGAGTCCCAGAAGAAAAGAAGGAGAAAGGGGCAGAAAGCTTATTGAAAGAAATAACGGCTGAGAATTTCCCAGACCTGGAAGAAGATTTGGACATCCAAGTTCACGAAGCTCACAGTTCATCAAACAAACTTCACCTAAGGAGATCCTCTCCAAGACACACAATAATGAAACTGTCAAAAATCAAAGACAAGAAGAGACTCTTAAAGCAGCAAGAGAAAAGCAGCTTGCAACTTCCAGCTATCCCCATAAAGCAATCTGCAGATCTGCCAGCAGAAACCCTATAGGCCAGGAAAGAGGGGGACAAAATATTCAGAGAGATGAAGGAAAAAACTGCCAGCCAAGAATACTCTATCCAGCAAAGCTGTCCTTCAGAAATGAAGGAGAGATAAGACTTTCTTAGATAAACAAAAGCTGAGGGAGTTCATCACCACTAGATCTGCCTTATAAGAAATGCTGAAAGGAGTTCTTCAGGCTGAAACTAAAGGACACTAATAAGTAACATGAAAACATGAAAATATACAATACACTGGTGAAGATAAGTATATGTCAAATTCAAAATACTCTAATACTGGCCTCTTGCCTTCGAAGATGGCCCACACTCTGCCTACGGAGTGTGTATCTCCCTGAATAAACCTGCTTTTGCTTTAAAAATAAATAGATAAATAGGTGCATGTATAAATGCAATTAGTTTTCTTGAAATGTAGTATTAACCAAATTTAAAACATTTCATCTGAAACAAAATGCTGATCTTGAAGGAAGCAATCTCAAGATGGGACCTCATAGTTCTTATGTCATGACATATAGTTACTCTTAGATTTATGGCTGTTAAATAAGAAGCCATAAAGTCTCAAAAATAGCATATTTGTTAACTGTAGACAATCCCGTGTAAATCGTGCCTTCTAAAGTGTCACAGACAGAGAAGAAATGTCACAAAGCCTTATCCATGTTTAGCGTTTCTGCTAAAGCCAAACGAAACAACAACAACAACAAAACTCTAGTACTGTAATGTGATGGAGGTATTAACCACTTAACTCTAGTATAAAGGTTCGAGGAAAAAAGTATTAAAAATAACTAAAGCTACAATAATTTGTTAATAAATACACAATATAAAAAGAGGTAGATCACAATATCAAAAACATAAGGGGGAGTAAAAGGGTAGAGTTTTTGTATGCAATTGAAGTTAAGCTGTTATCAGTGTAAAACAGACTGTTATATCTGTAAGATGTTTTATGTAAGCCTCAGAAAAAAACAAAGCAAAAAAAAAGCAGAGCAAAAACCTACAGTAGATACACAAAAGATAAAGAGAAGAGACTCAAGGCACACCACTATGGAAAATCATGAATTCACAAAGGCAGGCAGGAAGAGAAGAAGAAAGGAACATGGGAATCAGAAAACAGCCAGAAAACAACAGGATGGCATTAGTAAGTCCTTACTTATTGTAATTACTCTACATGTAAATGGATTAAATTCTCCAAGCAAAAAGCACAGAGCGGACCCAGCAATTCCACTTCTGGGAACATATCTGAAGAAAATGAAAGCACCATGTCAAAGAGCCATCTGCAGCCCCACGTTTATTGTAGCTCTATTCACAATAGCAAAGACGTGGAAACAACCTAAGTGTCCATCAACAGATGAATGGATAAAGAAGTTGTGGGATGGATGGATAGATAGTTATACACAGTGGAATATTATTCACCCACACAAAGGGAAGAAATCCTACCATTTGCAACAACACAGGTAGACCCTGGGGCATTATGCTAAGGGAAATACATCAGGCAGAGAAAGACAAATACAGTATGATGGGGGTAAGGAGAGAAGGAACTGGAGGAAGGTGGTCAAAAGGTACGAACTTCCAGTTATAAGACAAGTAAGTACTGGGAATGTGATGTACAACACGATGGTTATAGCTAACACTGCTGTACAGTATATATGAAAGTTGTTAGGAGAATAGATCCTAAGAGTTCTCATCACAATGAAAAAATTCCTTTTTTTTTTATCTATAAGAGATGATGGATGTTAGCTAACTTGTTATGGCAACCATTCCACGATATATTTAAGTCAAATCATTACGCTGTACACCTTAAAAGTACACAGTGCTATATGTCGATTATATTTCAATAAAACTGGGAGCAAGAAGGCATAGAGTGGCTGGAAGGATAAAAAAAAAAAAACAAGACTCAAGTACCTGTTGCCTGCAAGAGACTCACTTCATCTTTAAAGATACACATAGGCTAAAAGTGAAGGGATAGAAAAAGATATTTCACAAAATTAGAAACCAAAAGAGAGCAGGGGTATCTATCCTTGTATCAGACAAAATAGAGTTCAAGCCAAAAACTCTAAGAAGAGACAAAAAAGGTCATTATATATACTGATAAAGGGGTCAATTCATCAAGAGTTTAAAACAACTATAAATATATATGCATATATATGCATTATAAATATATATGCACCCAACATCAGCACACCTAGGTATACTAAGCAAATACTAATAGGAGAGAGGAAGATAAACTCTTGGGCTCAAGCTGCCCCATCTGACCTAGAAGTTCCATGGAAACAGAATTCTGAAAAAGTATCAAGCCTCCTACTGAGTCCCGTCATCAAGGCAAGAAAACCAGTGGCCATTCTGTAAAGAGGACGGATGGCTCTGGGAGTACCCTTAGACGACCAGACCGGAGGCGCCAGCCTCAACAGATGGAGAAAACTGGTATCAAGCACTCAGAGGAACTTAAATCTAAGAAGACATTCCCAGGAAGGACCCTTGCTTTCCATCCAAGGCAACTCCATGGCATCTCCATGGCTATAGCATTCACATTTAAGCATCAACTAATACATCTTCAGGGACATCAAAGTTATTAATATCCTTTTATGTCATTTTTATTACATCTCACATTCCTCTCATCTTTTTACAAGTCTATATTTGTTATTTAGATTTCTCAGGAGCTCAAGATTAAAAAGGTGTGTGCAGGCATTTTTTGTAAAATATTGTTAGGATGATCTCACCTTGGGGAAGGGGGGAGAGCCATGGGGTAAGTGAGTAAGCTTGGAGTGGCTAGGCTCATGCAAGCCAGGGCCAACAAGAAACAGTCCCTGCTCCTGAAACAGCAACCTGGGCAGACGCACCGGCGAGGAACAGGCCCCACTCCCTGCATGTCAGCAAGAGGAAGAAGCTATAACTGGAGCACACAGGCCACCAGGCAGGAGGTAGTGCATGTTCCCTATTGGTTAGGACGATGCTTTTAGATCTGCCTCAAGTCCATAGCTCCATGGCCCCCCCCACCCAAATGAGCCAGGTCCAAGAAGGCCACTGCTACCACTCAGGGATGGAGGGAGTGGACAGGCTCCTTCCTCCCCGAGCACTGACCCCAGGTCTTCTAAGGGTTTAATGGGATCAGCCCTTGTGCACAGGAACCAGAAGTGGAGGCTAAGCAACTCCTACCTCATCCCTCCAGGGGTCAGCGACCACCTGGCGCAGAAGCTTGAAGGCACCGTCTCATTCCTGGCTGTGCATCAGAATCACCTGGGGAAGTTTTTAAACATACGCACACCAGGATCCTGCCCGAAGACTGACCTATGGGTGTGGGGCAGACCCAGCACCAACATTTAACAAGACCCTTTGGACAGGGCTAATGCACAGACTATTTGAGCAGATGTACCTTAAGGAAATTTCAAAGGATACAGGGTTCTAAAGTTCACTTGCTCTGTACTTTATAATCACCTCCCATGATGTAGGCAGTGGAAGCAAATGAATCTAGGTTTAAAAATACACTTTAGAAGTGCTTTTCTCTTTTCACTATCATCTCTGGAAATGCCCATTAGGATCCTTAAATTATTTTGCTTTTCCTTTCCATCCCTTTACTAACTGAATTTGCTACTTTAAATGTCTTGCTAAAATATTTATCATTTTCTATTGAGCCTACTGCTCCAATCTGTGCTTATAATTCTGGCTCCAGTTTTTTGTTTGTTTGTTTGTTTTGTTTTGTTTTGTTTTGTTTTTGCGGTACGCGGGCCTCTCACTGTTGTGGCCTCTCCCGTTGCGGAGCACAGGCTCCGGATGCGCAGGCTCAGCGGCCATGGCTCACGGGCCCAGCCGCTCCGCGGCATGTGGGATCTTCCCAGACTGGGGCATGAACCCACGTCCCCTGCATCGGCAGGCGGACTTTCAACCACTGCACCACCAGGGAAGCCCTGGCTCCGGTTTTATTTTTTCATATTTAGACTTCTAAATTCTTACCATATTTAATGGCTCTAAAAATACCAGATAAAATAATCACACCCAAATTAAGCATTAACCCCCAAAGGCAGTTACTGGGCTATGACCCCAGTGAATTTCACGGCTGCTGGCATGGGAAATGGAGAAGAAATCAACACTCAAACCTGTAACTGGAAGTACCCGGATATCAGAGGTCTTCAGCAGAAAATACATTCCAGAATTCGTGATCAGCATAAGCAGTGTGCCCAAGGCTAGGAGGAGCAAAGGAAATGCAAATAAAGGACGCTGGGTCCCAGACACCCTGAGGGCGCTGAGGACAGTGGCAAGAGTGCTGCAGGTGCCCTGCAGACACAGATGGCACAATTAGCTCTTCTTAAACCGGGACTCATTATTCTTCGCTCCTCCAGCACTCAAGTCAGTCCAAAAACACATTCTACAATTCCAGGTGGCCACCGATGCCATGAAGAGAATAGTCGGGTCGGACTCTCGTGGGTGAGGGGCTGGAGGGAGGACTGGTGTAGCCGGCAGGCAGGGAAGGCCTCTGAAGAGGCGACATGTGAGCGGGGACTTGAGCGGGGGTTTCTGTGACAGGTCCTGATACTGGCCACCGGCCGAGAGGCCAGAAGCCGCTGGCCCACAGCACAACCCAGGGGAGGAGGCGGCTTGCCCCGCAGGAAAGCAATCAGGAAAGCAAGCCGCTAATTACACCCTGACAACAGCCCCGCCCCACCTCCTACAGACAGAAGGAGCACAGAGGGGACAAACCTCAGCTCTGGGATCCCGCCAAGCTCCCACAGGGCAGCTGCACCCAGTGTCCCTCCCAGGGCTTCCCGGTGGGGGGGGGGGGGCAAGCTGACCCACGTGTGTAGGAGAAGGACCCCTACCCAGGCCTCACTACCCGCGACCTATGTGCCCCGCAGGCAAGAGCATGGGAACCTGTGACTGTCAGCAGCTGGGGACCAGGAAACCCTGTGAGCTCCGAGCTACTTGTTCTCAAGCTGTTGTCAGATAAGAAGTGAGCTCCTGCTTCTGATCGCAGCCCTGGGGAGAGGAGCCCCCGAGGGGACCAACCTCTGTCTGAGAGGAAGGAAGGGCACCCAGCCTCAAGGCTCCATGAAACCTCTGTGAACCAGATCAGTCCTCTGACTTAAACTGTCTAGGGCACAGGAAAAAAAACAAATTTTATAAAACCAACATAATCTTGATCGTAACACCTAATGACAATACACAGACACATTCGAACAAACACCCCAGGTTAATTTCACTTGAATAAAGATACAAACTTCTATTTTAAAATAGTAGTAAATTGAATATAGTTCTGCAGTGGACAAATAATAGTCTATGACCAAGCAAAGATTATTTTAGGAATGAAAGAATTGCTCAACATTAGGAATTCTATTAATATGTGATAATCTCAACAGTTGCCAAAAAGATATTTGATAGCATTTAACATCATTTCTGATTTGATGCCTGGAACAGGATATGGCAGGTGATCAATAAACGGCTGGTGAGTGAATGAACACTGACTTGGTTTTTCTTTGGCTGCGCTATGCGCCGTGCGGGATCTTAGCTCCCTGAGCAGGGATGAACCCATGCCCCTTGCAGTGGAATCGCAAAGTCTTAACCACGGGACCACCAGGGAAGTCCCGAATACTGACTTCTGAAACAAAATAATTTATAATCATAAAACAAGTTTATATTAAGGTTTTTTTAAGGGTAAATGAAAACTAGTAACAAGTGTCCAACTTAAGAAATTAAAAAAACAAAACAAAACAGAAAAAACTCAAAGAGTAGAAGGAAGGAAATAAAGAAAACTTGAAATATCAGCAAAAAGTAAAATCAAAGATACAAAGTGAAGATCAGCAAAGCCACAATTCGGTGGTTTTAAGAGAGTGACAAATTTCTGTAAAAAGTGATTTTAAAAAAAGGAAAAAGCACAAATAAGTAATATTATTAATTAAAAAAAAAACCTAAACAACAAATAGAGCAGATGTTTAAGAGTTCTATCAAAAGCTTTTTTGCGGGCTTTCCTGGTGGCGCAGTGGTTGGGAGTCTGCCTGCCAATGCCGGGGGCACAGGTTTGAGCCCTGGTCCAGGAAGATCCCACATGCCGCAGAACAGCTGGGACCGTGCACCACAACTACTGAGCCTGCGCGCCACAACTACTGAGTCCGTGTGCCACAACTACAGCAGCCCGTGTGCGTAGAGCCCGTGCTCCACAACAAGAGAAGCCACCGCAATGAGCCCGCGCACCGCAACAAAGAGTAGCCCCCGCTCGCCCCAACCAGAGAAAAGCCCGTGCGAAGCAACGAAGACCCAACGCAGCTGAAAAATAAATAAATAAAACAATAAAATAAATTTTTTAAAAAATGCTTTTTTGCAATAAGCTTGATAGTTTATTTATTTATTTATTTATTTATTGCGGCACGCGGGCCTCTCACCGTTGTGGCCTCTCCCGCTGCGGAGCACAGGCTCCGGACATGCAGGCTCAGTGGCCATGGCTCACGGGCCCAGCCGCTCCGTGGCATGTGGGATCCTCCCGGACCGGGGCACGAACCCACGTCCCCTGCATCGGCAGGCGGACCCTCAACCACTGCGCCACCAGGGAAGCCCCAAGCTTGATAGTTTAAAAGAAATTAATAACCAGAACTGACTCAGGAAGAAATAGAAGCCTGAATACGCCCATAATTAATACAAAAATAAAAGCAGTAGTTTAAATTTTTCCCACAAAAGAAACACCACACTCGGATGGTTTCACAGGTGAGTCCCACCAAATTGTCAAGAAATATATCATTCCATCATCTACAATCTCTTCCAGAGAGAAGAAAAGGACGCTCCCCAATTCATTCTTAACCTGGGGACAAAAACAAGACGAAGACCACATGAGGAAGAAAATCAGGGGCCCATTTCACCCACGAATATAAGTGGAAAAATACTAATCAGCAACTAGAATCTAGCAGTGGATAAAAAAGATAGGAGATCACAGCAATGCTGGTTGTATACCAGGAACGTAAGAATAGTTAAATATGAGAAAAGCTATAAGTGACATTTATCAAATTAAAAGAAGACAACAGAATCATCTCAATCAATGCGGAAAGAACATTTAATAAAATCAACACCCATTCAAGATAAAAGCCCCATATTGGGAAAAATCGTACTTTCTCAACTTGTTTTTGCTACAACAATATCAGGAAGGGGTAGCTTCTAGAAGCATGTCCATTAAAAATCAGGAAGGAAACAAGATTGCTCACTCTCACGACTACTAGTTCATTACTACCCCAGCCAGAGCAATTAGACCCTAAAAAGAAAACCGTGAGGACAGGAAAGGAGGAGGTGAAGCCGCCTTGACTCGAGGTGGCACATGGGCTGGGGTCAGAAGGCCTGGGTGGGAGTCCCCGCTGCGTGCTGACCAGTCCCTTGGCCTCCTGGAGCACCACCTCCCCCGTCTGCATCTCAATATCATCTACCTTAGTATCCAGTGGCTATTACAGCACAGACCACAAAAGCATCAACAGACGCATTTTGAACGTAATCAGTTTATCGAGGAAACTGGTTATGAATCAACAGCACTCCTACCTACCAGCAACAAACAGGAAACAGTTTTTAAACATACAGCACTTACAATAACTGAACGAACTCTGGAGAACCCAGACAGAATCTAACAAGAGATGTGCACAACCTCTACAGAGAAGATCCTCAACATTCACGGAAAGACCCAAAAGAAGGCTAAGTAAATGCAGCATCTTGTGCGTGAACACGCCGACTGAACCCAAGAAGCTGGTTATAACGTTTACACGGCAGTGGAAAGGGCCAGTAAGAGCCAAACTCCCAGACGTGGGGCCTTATTATAAAGCTACAGGGACTGAAGCAGGGTGGACAGGGCAGGGCCAGCGAGACAGTGCAGCCCACAGCCCACAGCCTGGCCCACCGCCTGCTTTTCATACAGCCCATGAGCTGAGAATGGTGACCTTTCACTTTCTTAAACACTTGAAAAAATATTTAAAGAATAATACTCTGTGACACACACGAAAGTCCTATAAAATTCACATTTCAGTGTCCATAAATAAAAGTTGATTTATGGATACGTTCATGTGCGTGTTGTCTACGGCTGCTTTCACTACAATGGCCACATTGAGTACTGGGCCCAGACTGCACGGCCCTCTACAGAAAAAGTTTGCTAGCCTCTCGTGTAGAGAATCCAGGAAGAGCCTTCATATACAGCAGAGGCAGCATCGCAGATCAGTGTGGAAAGGAGGAAGAACTGGGGGGAAAAATTGTAGCTCTACCTCAAGGAATACAGGAAAATCAACTCCACATGGATCAAGGACTTAAATGTCATAAGAAAGCATTAGTTTTTTAAAGAGAAAAAATACCTTTCTGGCCTTAGAAGAGACAAGGATTTCTTAACGAAGACACAGAAAGCACTAATGACAAGGGACAAGACTGAAGAATTTGACTAGATTAAAATTAAGAACTGAGTAATCAAGAGACACTGAAGAAGGACAAGGAAAAGTGAGTAAATGACGCCGTTCATGCGACTTGACCTCCCTTGACTCTCTACCCCACTACCTGCTACTGTGTTATTTTTCTATAAAACTGATGTTTTGAAAGCTGTCTTAAGGACTTCACATTTAATTCTGTAGCCCATTCAAATTCTCTTTGCTTAACTGGTTTTAATGCTCAATTTTAATTCATTTTGTTCACACCAACGATGCCCACTACAAACATGTGAGCCACATACGTAACTTAACATTTTCTTCTAGTTTCGTTAAAAAAGGGAAAAGAAACAGGTGAAATTAACTTCAATGAATTTTTAATTAACATTGTCCAAAATCTTGTTTCAACATGCAGTCAATATAAAAATTACTAACGAGATGGTTTCTGTCTTCTTTCCTTCTACGTCTTCTATAAACCCGCTGCGTCTGTTAAGCTTACAGCACACTTTTCAGTTCAGACCAGCCGCTTCCGGGTGCCCAAATGCATCTGACCAGTGGCTCCCGCACTGGTCAGGCCTACCTTCCCCTTTCCAGAGGGGTGGGCTTGGGCTGCTTTTTTGACCTCTTAGTTATCTAGACAGACTATATTTTAGGCAATCATTTTTTCCAAGAAGAATCCAAGAGCAATTTTTTTTGAGCCCTCGCATTACCTGGGTATGTCTTTCATTATTTCTGCATACGAGACGCCAACCTGACTAAATAATAAGAATCTTGGGTCAATCTGTTTCTCTCCAAATGCTATAACCACTATTATTATTCCATTTTCTTCGGGCATTTAGGGATGCTGAGAAGTGTAAAAGCAAATCTGACTTTGGTTCCTTTGAAAAGAACCTATTGGGGCTTCCCTGGTGGCGCAGTGGTTGAGAGTCCGCCTGCTGATGCAGGGGACACGGGTTCGTGCCCCGGTCTGGGAAGATCCCACGTGCCGCAGAGCGGCTGGGCCCGTGAGCCATGGCCGCTGAGCCTGCGCGTCCGGAGCCTGTGCTCTGCAACACAGAGGGAGAGTGTTGGGAGAGGCCACAGCAGTGAGAGGCTCGCGTACCGCAAAAAAAAAAAAAAAAAAAAAAAAAGGACCTATTGTTTCTTGCCCTACGGTATACCTATAGAATAGTTAAAAACAAACAAACAAACAAAACCTCAATCCCAACAATACTGCCAATATTGTGAGTTCTCTTTTTACCCAGAACATAACAGCCCTTTTAAGTGCAGGCCCACAGCAGGTTAAGCTTCTTGCTTTTGTGAAAGTACCAAAGCACCTCTTAAAAAGCATACTTTTATGTTTAACATCACATTAATCTAGGTCAGAAAACCATTTAAGCGTCATGCCCATCACACTTTACTTGGAAATCTGAATTACTGTTCAAACTGCAAAATTCCAAGTTGTGGCAGAAAACCGCAGAGCAAGGGGGCTGTGTGCCTGCTCCCCACCACCCGGCAGCCGGCCGCCAGGCCATCCGGGGCTCTGCGCCAGGAGAGCGCCACTGGAGGGGCTGGAAGCACCAGCCAGCAGTTAGTGTGCGGCTCCCGAGGCCGCAGCCCCTCCTGTTCATTTCATCTCTGCCAAGGGCTTCCTCACATGTTAGCATTCCTTCTCCTCCATGTCCCTCTTTCTCTCCTAACTTTTGTTCAGTAGCTCTGAAATTCACCTAGTCAACAGGTAATGATCACTCACTTATGTCCAATACTATGCGAGCCACGGGAGGGGGAAATGAGATGCACGGGTCCTCACCTTATGAGATTCCCTTCCAAGGGAACGCCAGTAAGTGGCCTTTCCTGGCTCCTTTCCCTCCTGAACCATTCAGCCCTGAAGCCATGAGGTGGGCAGAGCAAGGAAAGCATCTGCACGGGTGGGAAGCCTCGGGGGCCCAGGGCGGGGAGGGGAAAGGGAGGAAGCGGGCAGCAGTCAACGCAGGCTGCAGAGAGGGCAGCCGTGCGGGGAGGCTGGCTAGTCCAGGAGCGACGGGGAGCTCGTCCACAGGGCAGCGGTCACACTGTTGTTCTGGCGAGGGCTGTTGGAACCCAAGGTGGGTGAAGAGGGCAGCCACACAGGCCAGGGGTGACAGCAGCAATGGGGACTGGCTACATGCAAGGAGGAGTCATGTATAAGCTCATCTACAAAGGATAACAAGAGCCAGGTTTCACACTGTTGGAAAAGAGAAATACAAATACAGAAGCAGAAAACTGGTGCGCACACACACACTCACTCACACACTTTTTCTCTTTAGCTCTGACCAGCGAGAGGGCCTGAGAGCAGAAACACTTCAAAAGCAGTGAGCACACCTAGTGAGCAGATCGTGGTTTCTAAAGACCCTTCTCCACTGCATGGAACCAGGGCTGAGGCAGGGAAAGTACAGGCAAGTCCTAGAACATCCTGGTGAACCGGCAAGAAAGGAAGAACTCAAAGAATGACAGGGGCAGAATGAAAGGACACAGAAGCCAGTCTGAAGGAGCCCCCACTGGCCAAATCAGAGGCCATCTGAGCGTTAAAATAACGATAAAACTAAATTGGAAACCATGAGCCCATAGTGATAGAAATAATTAAAATGAAAGTTAGTGAAGAACAGGATACTTACGTGGTTCCAAAGCGCTTCCCCACAAAGTATTATTTACTACAAAAAGTAACCTGCCAGTGGAGAAGCCTGGCAGACACCGTGAGATCCGAGGCAGAACGGGACAGATTAAAACACATGCCCCGTGACGGGACCCAGTGAGAAGAGCAGGGCCTTGCTTCTGGGCTATTCCCGCCCAAGACGGTAACAATGGTAACAATGTAGCAGCGCTCATTTCCTGGGGAAGGTGGCCCTGTTGTAGTGCAGAGAATGCCCCTGTTCAGAGAACTTATTCAGGAAAGTATGCGGGAGTGATAACAGCAATTTGTTCTCAGAGAGTTCAGAGGGGAAACTTCTTTGTATTGTACGTGCAACTTTTCTCTAAGTGTAAGATTACTGTGAGAATTAACTGTGGCAACATATCCAGGCACGTGGCTCAGGGCCTGGCCCATAACAGAAGCTCACCAACCCCGGCGCACGATGACTGTTGCTGCCACCCCAGGATGGGCTTCGGAGAAGGCCTTCCTTCCCTAGAAGCTAAGCCGGCTTCACCCAGTCGAGGGCTGAATGTGGAGCCCAGACTAACCCGAGGAGCAGAGCAGGAGCGGCCCTGGAAGGAGGGCCATGACACACACTCCTTTTTCACATTACACATCCCGATCAGTCATCTCTGAAGTATCTGAAAGTGCTCAAAAGTGGTCCTCACAACTTTAAATGTCTTCTAAGTCTGCTTTTCTTCAAAAGTAGCTTTTAAAATTGTTTAAAAGTATTTTCTGTGCCTTGTTTAGCTGTTACTATTACAACATAATTGTCTATCATTTTTCACTGCAAGTGACTCTATCTGTAGTACGGTAAAGCTTTTAAAAGCTACCTGGAAACCTAATCAGTCTCAAAGATATTAATATGCGGAAATTTCTCCTGAGTTTCAAAACCTAATAAATAAAACTTTTATAGCACATCTTGTTTGTAATATGCAGTACACATGGAAGAGTATTAGGATACAGTGTATTTATTTGTAAATAATTTATAAATAGCAATGTCTAAAAAATACACATTTCTACTTTATTTTAAGATCTGTTTTTCTTTAAGGGATTTAAGAATATTCTCTAAAATTTATAGCTTATGTAGAGCAAAACCCTGACATAAAACAAGCCCTTCACTAAGTGGCCATCAGTCCTGGCCTCTGTGACAAGGATTACGGAAAGGCTTTATTCGTCATTAAAGGGTTCCGCCGGCTGGGGAGAGGCCTTCGGCCAGAAGGAACGTTTTAGAGATTTGATCAGAAAACCTTGATAATGCTCCAATATGAAAAATTACACATGCGTCACTGCTATAAGTAGGAAATCAAGTATTTCAATGCCAAGCATTTCAGTTGTCCTCGACTACAGCACCGCTGTGACCCGGACCCCAGGAGAGCGGCAGGGCCGTGCCCTTGGTTCCTCCAGCTCGGTCTCGCTGACATGGCCATGTGGCCCAGATTACATTAGAAGCTCAAGGAAACCTAATTTATTCACCCAGGTCTGGTCCTTCCAGCAACAGAGCTTCCCTGGAAGCTGCTTTTCAAGTCATAAGTAAACACACAGGAACAATAAAGAGAGGGGAACTAGCAAAATAAAATAAACATGTTTCTCACTTAAAACAGTAAGCACAAATGGGTATGTTTCAGGATGGACCAAAATAACTAAGAATAAGAATAGTTACCAGGAAATAAATGTCTTTGTTTAAAGTGAAGACAAAGACATATGGATTTCAGGATTAAACCAGTTCTAGGAACGAGCTGCTCCACACAGCACAGGTTCTGCCCCTGCAAACTGGGGGGTGGGGGAGGGGGCGGTTTCTGGTGAATCTGAGATGTGTCCCCAAGCAGCCCGCGGGCCCTAGTGCGTTAAGACCCTCTGCCCAGGAGCAGAATAAGAGCTGGGCCCCAGGCCTTGGGTGTGAGACCTCGGCAAGGTACGGAGACGCCCGGACCCCAACTTCCTCAGCAGTGCAGTCCTCCCCCAGTATCCGGGGATTGGTTCAGGCCCACCCCCGAACCCCAGACACCAAAATCTTCGGATGCTTAAGTCCCTTATGTAAAATGGCGAAGTGTCTGCATATAACCAAGTCACATCCTCCAGTATACTTTAAATCACCTCTAGATTATTTATAACACCTAATACAGTATAAATGCTACGTAAATAGCTGTAAATTTAATGTAAATGCCATGTAAACAGTTGCCAGCACTGCAAATTTAAGTTTTGCTTTTTGGAACTTTCTGGAATTTTTTTTCTTGAAATATCTTCTGTCTGAGGTTGGTTGAATCTGTGGATTCAGACCCCATGGGTGCAGAGGGCCCACTGTAAATCATCGATGGTACCGGGCGGGGCCCTGAACAAGGTGGTGAGGTTACAGGAGATGCTGCATGGGGAACGTGACTCTCCTACCTCTGTCACCCACGGACCTGCAGTCCACCTGGACCAGCAGAGACAACTGGACACCCGCCCTGCAAGGCTGCTCTGTGCTGGGCTTCAGGGGACCAGGCCAGACCTGCACCAGCAGGCAGCCAATGCAGGCTGAGCTGGCAATGGCTCAGCTAGATCATTTTTACGCCACTCCTTGTAAGCCTTGACTTCTAATGTGTTTTTTTTTTTTCCTTAAAAAACCGTTTCATGACATCTCATGGATATTTTCTAGTCTTCCTACCTGCACAAACTAGCGAGAATTACCCTTCAGTCAGGGCAGCGCACCTGCAGTCTCTTCCTGTCGACTGAGCCCGAGTCTGGCAGCTGGAGCTTCTGTGACGTGGGACGAAATCTCTCTTATTTGTCTACCTTCTGCTCCCAAGACTACCCCCTGCACTTTTCTACAGTCAGTTTGTGTAAACTCACTCTGAATCCTAACCCCAACCAACTGACGTCCACCCTGCGGCTTCCACAGCACAATCCCCTCCTGCCTTCATGAACGCGTCACAGTGAGTACAGTCAACCCCAGGCCCCACACTACTCTGTAACTGGATGTCCACCTACAGGCTCAGGCTGTCAAGATCCGTCAAACTCAAGGTATTTTTTATGCAAAGCACAGACCTTTGGAACTGAGGCCAAAATTACTTAGCGTGACAGAACTAAAATCTAGGAAAGTATAGATACAATATGATATGAATTTTAAGTTGACATTTTGAGTAAAAATATTTGTCACATCATTCACTGAGTAAACATATTAAAGAGATGATGACCATTCAATTTGGAAATGTTTATAGGACTACAGCTAATTCTTATAATCCAAGTTGTTAAGTCACATATATATTTTTTCAGGTAAAGTTTCCTCATCCACATAACAAACCACATCACAGGATATAGAGAGAAGGCCTACGTCCTCATAATTATCTTCACAAAGTTCAGATACATACAATGTTTTGATGGTTCCTAAACCACTTTTGTGGTCTATAATATATCCATGGTATATTATCTGTAAGTATTTTGAAGTGATACTGTTGATAATTCTGTTTTAAGTTTTTTTTTTTTTTTTTTTTTTTTTGCGGTACACGGGCCTCTCACTGCTGTGGCCTCTCCCGTTGCGGAGCACAGGCTCCGGATGCGCAGGCTCAGCAGCCGTGGCTCACGGGCCCAGCCGCTGCGCGGCATGTGGGACTTTCCCGGACCGGGGCACGAACCCGTGTCCCCTGCATCGGCAGGCGGACTCTCAACCACTGCGCCACCAGGGAAGCCCCTGTTTTAATTTTATATCCAAAACTCCAAATCCCCAGCCTCTGTATTGGAAAACACTGCACTACTTGGGAATGTAAAACTATCCCCTTATTTCCAAATAAAGAAAGAAAGAAATACAAAAACCCTGTAACTCTTCATGATTACAATCAATTTCAGTGGTTCCCCAGTTTAGCTATTAAAGTCTCACCAGTGAAGAAATATCGTAGCATACGTTCCCTTTTATTTCTTTCATAGCAATTTAAACAGGAACAATATTCTTAGCAAAAGAACATCCAATAATACTAGGACCATGAACTTCCAAACTAAGAATACATTTATCAGGCGCAGGATTTCAGTTAAGCAGGGATTTGGAATAGCAGTTTTCTAACAGGGTTAAGAAATTTGTAATGAAATTGCACCATCTAGCTACCAAAATAAGAAATAACTTGACGATCTATCCAGATCACCAAAGTAAAAGAGAATACGACCGAAACCCCTGACTTTCATATAAGAATTTAGGTAATTACTATTAGCTGTATTCTACTTATTACAATTAAAATATAACATGTTTGTGATAAGATCATTTTATCCATCAAGAGGCATTTCAAGATACAAGAGGTTCTCATATGCCCAAATAAGTGCTTCTCTAAGGCAGTCATCCATAATCTCTGTGATGTGTGGGTGCTACCTTAGGTCCTTATGACAGCTTTCCTTCAGAAAGGCAGTGAAATACATACATGCAGGTCCAATTCAACACATGCTCAGGTTCTCATCTGAAGCGATGTATGACCTCTAGCAGTCCCAGTACAACACATGGTTTATGTGACTGAGAAGATGAAGAGAGTAAAATCACCAAAACGTTAAATAAACGAAGAGAAAGAAATCTACGAAGAGAAATAGACTCTGAGTCTATTTCAAAATAAAGAATTTAAATGCAAAGAAAAAGCATCTGAACTTTAACATTCACAGAACAGATATAAAATGAAAAAACACCCGAGAGAAGGCTGTATAAAAGGAGACTGAAAAATTAGGAGTGAGAAATCTTTAAATGGTACTTTAAACTGAGTGAACCATCCTTGACACTGCTGGTTATTCTCCAAAGCATCTTCATTTACAAAGCTGAAAAAGCAAGCATTTTTAAAGCATAAGGAACACTGTCATACAACTGCTTTTCTGGTTGTTTTTCAAAAACTTCATAAATCTGAAGGAAAAAAATACTTGGCATGGGCTAATATCGTACTATTAACAAAGTTTATATTTCCTCTTGAAAAGAGAGCAAGTAAGTCAGGATGATGAAGAAAATGCTCAAAGCAATCTGACTCACATATTTATTCTATAATGTATTCCTCAAGTCCATTAGCACAATAAGGAACGGCTTTTCTTCCAACACAACTTCAAAGACAGGCTGGAGAGATGCCCAGATTACAAATATGTACTTCCTTAGCATTGAAAAAAGTGCTCCTTCCAAAAAAATTAAAAGTACCGAAACTAAGGGCACACTACAAGTTACGTGGGAGCAAACACCTACTATTTGAATTTTTGAATAAGGTAGAGAAGATAAGCAATTAATATTATGATTAATACATAAAAATCATAGATAGATACGGTCTGCACATAGTCGTCCAATCACCTCTCCGTGAAATCAGCAGTGTGCACTGAAGTGTGGACACCAAAGAGAGAAAGTAAACATGCTCTGCAAGCACTCTGAAACATTTATAAAAACTGACCACAAACCAGGCCACAAAGAAAGTCTCAATTCCAAATAATCAACATCATACAGACCAAATTCTTTGAACATGCAACTATACTAGATACTGCTAAAAAAAAAAAAAAAAACAACTTTTTAAAAACCGTTATGTTTAAAAACTAAAGACCAGGGCTTCCCTGGTGGCGCAGTGGTTGAGAGTCCGCCTGCTGATGCAGGGGACACGGGTTCGTGCCCCGGTCCGGGGAGATCCCACATGCCGCGGAGCAGCTGGGCCCGTGAGCCATGGCCGCTGAGCCTGCGCGTCCAGAGCCTGTGCTCCTCAATGGGAGAGGCCACAACACTGAGAGGCCCACGTACCGCAAAAAGAAATAAAAAAACAAAAAACTAAAGACCAGACTCCTAAATAGCCCATATGTTAAAGAAGAAATAACAACCAACTACTTCATATTAAAATTCAAGGAGTTTTTAGTATTCAAAAAATTTTAAACTTAAGGATATAAAGCATGCTTAAAGGGAGATGTACAGTCTTAAATATATTTGTTTAAAATTATAAAGACTAAAAATAAATGAGTTGTGTCTTTTACTCAAGAGGCTAGAAAAACTAAACACCCAAAGAAATTAAGAGGAAGAATAAAGAGTAGATATCAATGAAATGAAAATAAAAGTGAATATCTACAAAACCAAAAGTTGATTCTTTGCTAGAGGGTGTCTCCTTCAATAGTTTTTTTCAAAGTCTTATCAAAGGAAAAAAGACGCAAAAATTTTGGAAGAAAAGGAAAACTATAACCGTAGATATATTTTTTAAATCATAAAAGTATCTCGAAACATCTTTTTGCCATGACTCCGTAAAATGTGCATGAAATAAGCAACTTCCTAGAGAAGCTCCGTGGAAGGGACTGCTGGTTGACCCCCGTGTCTGACCTCCCTACTTATAGCAAAGCTTCCTGCCCTGTGTGCAGCCCACATGTGGTAGCCATGCTGGTTCCAGAACCCTCGGCCCCTAGCCAGGCAGGCAGCCTCCGCCACTTACCCAAGTGCCTTGCAAAATCATCATTTTCTGACCATGCCAGGCAATGAGAAAATCTGGCAAGTTGTGGTCTGTAGTAATGGAACCTCTGACTGCTAGCTAAGCAAACGGATGCCTGGAATGAAGGTGTCACTTCACAGACCCCTTCGTGACAAAGATCTGGCCAATATAATGTAAATGGAAGTAGTGTGCATCACTTCCATTAAATAGCCTAAAAGAGAAGAGGTGGGCCCTTCTCCTACTTCCCTTTTCCTTCTTGATGGCTGGAACGCAGTCGCGAAGGCTAGAGCCGACAGCCGTTGTGGCCCACGAGGTGCCCTGAGGAATGGAAGTCACGCATGGAGGAAGGAGGCAGAAGGGTCTGGATCACCACCACCTCCAGACTGACTCGGGACCTTCCAGCTCACTTTAGCCACTGTTGCTTCAGATCTTTCCTGCACCCACAGGTAACCCTAATCCTAACTGATTCAAATATTAATTACCATAATAAACTCAAAAGGAAATAGGAAATGGAATAGACTCGCTTAGGAAAGTGACTTGGTAAAACAAACAGAAAGGACCAGTTTGAGAGAACAGAAGAGCCAGCAACAGAGACGCCAGTACTAAGAAGAGTGAGAGAGGAGGAAGACCCGCAGTGGAGACAGAGAGAGGTGACCGGCACCGAGCAGGGGTGACCGGCACCGAGCAGGGGCGCCAGAGAGGCACGCTGCTGTCCTGGGAGCCAAAGGGAGAGGGCACATCCAGGAAGAGCGCCCAGGTGAACCAGGTGCTGCCGCTAATTCCAGTAAGATGAGGACTGAGCATCACACGAGGAGGATTTACCAACCAGGAAGGCAGGTGACCTTGACAAGAGCAACTCGGAAGAGTCATTCACAAGAGGATGGGAAGGGGTGAACTGCAGCTGGTGAGTACATCCAGTTCCACCGAGGAGCTCCGCTATGTGGGGGGCAAGGCAATGGAGCAAGGGGGAGCAGCCACAGCAAAACCAAGAAGGATGAAAACAGTTCCAACCAACATCACAACAGGACCTTCTAATGGAACCACACAAACTGATTCTAAAGCTCATGCAAAGCCAGAAAGATTTAGGAGTAACAGCCAAGACAACCTGGGGTGTGGGAGGAGTGGAGGGGAACAATTAGAACGTCTTTCCCAGACATAGAAACATAGGACTTAAAACAGCAGAGCCCAGAAATACACCCACACACGAGGGGTCTGGGTTCACTAGAGGGCAGCACCACTTACAAGGAGAAAACAAGCAGATCCCTACCCACGACATAAACAAAAACTCCAGATTAGAGACCTAGATGTAAAAAAGAAAACAAACTATTTTAAGAAAACTATTGAGACCATCTCTACTACCAGGATAGGACAGTTTTTTTTTTAAGGCAAGAGCAGAACAACTTATAAAGAAAAAGGCTGATTAAATTTTATATCAAAATAGAAAAGTTCTGTATATAAAAAGACATTAAGTTAGACAAGTAACAGACTGGGAAGATGTTTACAGCATGAGACACAAGGGATTATTCCATGACACATGTAATATATGCAACCATAACATATACCATATATGATATTTATTATTATAGGATATATGACATATGCAACCATTTTACACACACACACACACACCAACAACAAAAGGAAAAACACCACTAAAGAAAATGGGCAAAGATGTGAACAGGCAACACACGAGAAGAAACCACAGTGTCAATTCCAAAAGCCACAAGTGCTGAAAATGGAAAGATTTTTCATAAACTTGGCACCAAAACTCATGTGAGGTTATTTTTAGCATTCTGCCCACCCCCTCAGTGGGACTCTTAATCCATGCTGTTGTGGAACTGTTCATGCATTTGATTACCTCTGACCTCAGTAGGGATTAGAGGATATACAGTATATGTACCACAGCACATTTCTAAAACCAAACACCTCTGGCATCAGGAGTTCTGCATACAGGACTGTGACTGAACTGACACCAGACGGTTGATATGAGGCCAGAACAATCAATACAAAGCCCCTAGCACAGAGGGAGGCAACAGGTGTGTGTTGCTATTAATATTAAATTAAAGAAACAAGAAGATACAATCGTACATCCTTCAGATTGGGCAAAAAATTTGTTAAGGGTGACAATTTAACAAATGATGCTGGAACATTTGGATACCATATGCAAAAACAAATAAATAAACTTCAATATACCTCGCACTCTATACAAAAATTAACTCAAAATATAAAACCTAAAACTATGAAACCTCTAGAAAATATATGAAGAAACCTCTATGACTGAGGGTTAGGCAAGACTTCTTAGACACAACACCAAAAGCACAACCAACAAAAAGAGCAAAGCCCTACATTTGACTACTTTAAAATCCTAAACTTCTGCTCTTTGAAAGACGCTGTTAAGAGAAGGAAAAGACAAGCCACAGACTGGATGAAAACATTTGCACATCATGTCTGATAAGGGTCTCGTATCCAGAATATAAGAAGAATTCTCAGAACTCAACAGGAAGAAAACAACCAGCCTAATTTTAAAAGGGGCAAAAAAATTTGGACACTTTACCAAAGAAGATATTAGAATGGAAAAATAAGCACAGAAAAGACGTTCAACATCCTTAGCAACTAAGAAAATGCAAATCAAACCCACAGGAAATTAAAAAGACTGGCCACACCGAGTGCTGACGAAGGTGTGGAGGAACTGGAACTCAACTGCTGGCTGGAATGGGAGGTGGTGCAGCCACCCTGGAAGACAGTCTGGCAGTGTTTTAAAAAGGTGAACACACGTTTACCACATGACCCAGCAGTCCCACTCCTAAGTACTTACCCAGTGGGATGAAAGTATTCGTCCACACAAAGACTTGTTCACAGCAGCTCTGTCTGCAACAGTCCCAAACTGGAAACAACCCAGATGTTCCTTGGCTGATACGTGGCTCAGCGCACGGCGGTACACCCACACCACCGACTACTCACTACTCAGCGGTAAAAGAAAAAGTGAACTGTTGATACACGATGCAACGTGGAGATATCGCAAAGCAATCAGGATGGATAAAAGGAGCCAGACCCAATAAAAAGTATATACCGACTGAGTCCATTCATATACGGTTCTAGGAATGCAAACTAAAGTGCGAGAAGGCAGATGAGCAGCTGCTGGGGACTGGGGGAGGGGGGCATGGAGAGAAGGGGGTGGGAGGGATGCCCAAGGCCGCTTCTGAGGGCGGTGGGCACGTCCGTTATCCTGGCTGTGGCTGCGCGTTGCGTGGCAACAGAGGCTTTCATTCCATCTGGAGAACAAATCAGTACAGCCTTGGGCAGCACCCGGTGAAACGGCAGCTCTGCCCGCGCTCTGGCGAGCGAGTCCAGGTCTGGCATGGCCTCTAAGGGACGGGGCTCGCAAATCACAGGCCCGGGCCTGGTTCTGCTGTTGTGAATAACGTCTCACTGGAACGCGGCCACACATCTGTTTACTGGTATCTATGCTACAGCCGTTTGCAAGCTCGGCAGCAGAGATGAGACGTTACAAGGGACACTGTATGGCTCTGAAGCCTTAAATATTTACTGTCTGGCCTTTTACGGAGGACGTTTCCTGACCACTGCTGGAGAGAGACACTGGCTCTTGTGCGCCAGGGCACACGCAAGGGAGCCCGTGGAAGCACTGTTCACAAACAGCGAAAGGCTGAAGAATCCTAAACGTCCATCAGTAAAGGAATTAATTACTGACAAACACTGGAATACCATTCATCAATTAAAATGAATAAACTAGAAACATCACGCTGTCTGAAGAAAGCAACTTGCACAACAAATCAACAACAGGATAAAGTTACAAACTCACAAAGCAATGCAGAGACACGTAAAAGTAAGGAGCACACCAAATGCATCTTAGTGGTTTTGCCCTCGTGAGAACAGGATCAGAGCGAGGACAGAAAGGACTTCAACTTTCCCAATACATTTTAACTTATTTTTGAAAATCTAATTAAAACGTTTTTAGAAGACCCACAGTTAAATTTAAATCTGATGTCTATAACATACCAAAGGAAAAAAAGCAGAGAAACTTGCTGACTTTTCCCACCCAACTGTAATACACATCGCCCCTGACTTCAGAACACTCACAAACTGTACTCCTTTAAAGCCCCAAATGTTCACCAAACGAGGGAATTTCTTCCCTTTTATCTTCTGAAGTCAGAAGATCTACTAATCTGAAATCTACTCTTCAGAGGAAACTGAAACACAGGCCTAGTGTGCTTTGCAGAAAAACATAGCTATAAAATTTAAAGCAACTGAAGCTTCAAAGGTTACCTACAGTAACAGCCCGAGGCCCACACTGGAGTTTCCTGACAGGGTTGCAGAAACACTGCCAGGGACACCGGGACAAGTCCTCAGGCCTATGAAAAGGACTAGGACATATTAAAATTCCACAGCAATAGACAATAAACTGCAGAAAGAGTTTTTCTCTTTTCAGAAGAGCTGGCGGTGGTGCTGCCGGCAGCACTCAGGCTACGCTACTCTCCCGTTACTGCTGTAAAGGGCTCCCTCTAACGGCGGGCTCTACCATGCAGCTCTCCTCAGTAGCTATTAATCCTGCAGGCCGTATCTGCATGCCAACCCAGGACATTTTAAGCAAAATTATCTAAAACAAATAACCGTTCATTCAACTGCAAGGAAAGAAAAGTGTCTGTGGGAGTGTGTGTGTAAAACTTACTGGAACTGCTGGCTGCTGACAGAGCAACTAACCAAGAAACTTCTGATAAAACCCAAAACAGGGCTTCCCTGGCGGCACAGTGGTTGGGAGTCTGCCTGCCGATGCAGGGGACGCGGGTTCGTGCCCCGGTCCGGGAGGATCCCACATGCCGCGGAGCGGCTGGGCCCGTGAGCCATGGCCGCTGAGCCTGCGCGTCCGGAGCCTGTGCTCCGCAACGGGAGAGGCCACAACAGTGAGAGGCCCGCGTACCGCAAAAAAAAACAAACAAAAAAACAAAATGAAGATTTATTCTTATTTTTTTAAGGCGCGATAACGGAAACCTCCCCGTGGCATTTGAGGCACACTACCCGGCCTGCAGGTATTCACCCCAGGTCACGTGCCCAAGGGCAGTGGCTGGTAGGAGGCCGTGGGTTCCAACAAAGCCACATCACACACCTGTAAGGGAGACGGCTGGAGGCCACATACAAATAGCACATGTATTTAAAAGCCAGCCCTGAAAACGTCCCCCGACTCTTACTTTGTCATCAGCCAGGGCCATGCAGACAGCCTGCCCACTCTGTGCAGGGAGAAGGGATGCACCCGGCAGGAAGGGGTCAACAGGGGGTCAGAGCAGAACAGGCCTTGGACCCTGACTCCTGAGCTCCCAAGCAAGGCCACTGCCCCACCCAGGACGGGACTGGATGTGGGTCCAGGGAAGCAACGTCGCCCCCCAAAAGCCCCAAATCTTCTATCCTCCCAACTGGAGGGTGGGGGAGATGGGAAGGGGATTATAAACATGTAAACAGACATCACTGATAATCACAACACTTGAAAGATGCTTTTAGTTTTTAAATGTGAATGTGTGAAACAGACTGCTAAAATGCCACTGTTGACAAAAATCATTTTGTTACCTTCTCTCCAGGTTTGGGTGACTGCTGCAACTTCTCATAATCTTTCTTAGTCTCCAAAATTTTTTTGACAAGTCCTCCTGTTGAAAACCAGTGGTTTTATGTTAAAGTGATTCTCTGCCCTAAGAAGCTATCCTGTTCTAAAGGGGTGGGGGCTGGGGGTGAGGAGGGATACTTAGTTCTTATCCTTTCTCTCTCTATACTGAAACGGCTTCAGATAATCATTGTATGATAAAAGGTCAAAGCAATTCTCTCAGCCTATTGTAGACTAAGTACGAATACTTTTTTTATATTGGGACAAGTCATCAACTTTTTTTTTTTTTTAAAGGATTACTCGTGGCATAAATATCATATGAAAAACCATTTGAATATATCTTGTTTGGTACATTTGACCTTGGAACTATGTGAATATTTTGCATAAGGGAATATTTTACATAGTTAAAACAAAATTAAATCAAAAATTTCAAAGCCTAAAACTTGAAAGCAAAATGAAACTATAAATGTAACAGTATCGAAACCTTGAAGCATCATGAACTGTTAGCTCATATTTGAAATCGTGTATCCACTGAATCAGAAGCTGGAGCAGTGTCACAATCCGTGCTCTGCAGGACTGAGACCCGAGGAAGAAGAGGTTCATCTGAAACCCTGAAATCAGACCTGCCTCCTTCCCCTTGACCCTGTTCCCGCCCCACCCCCCGTTACAGCTATGCAGGCCAAACACACTTATCATCATGTCCACCTTCTCCCATCATGCCTTGCAACCAGAGCCCTAAGACCCTGGAGGTACATCAGAGAAAACCCACAGGAGCAAATGCCTCCCTTTTTCCGGTTCTGAGGGACCATGAAAGAGTCCCTTCTAATTGCTCCTTGAGGACAGAAGTGATGGTGACTTTTTCATTTTGGTTTTTTGCTTTTGTTTCTTAATTTTTTATAAATAAATAAAAAATAAACATAATAGTATCATGCTGGCAAGCATAACCGGACAGAGAAGAATCGGTTGTACGTCCCTAATGGGATGTGCACTAAGAACAAAAAGGCAAGCAGATCTGCCAAAAAACGATCCTCAGGTGTTTCCAGTAATCACGCTGTTGTTAACCACCAGTGGTGTTGCTCTAAATTGCTGTGAGTGCACAATATAGGGTAAAGACACAAACAGCTACTGCTGCTGGGAGCCAGGACTGGGGCACGAGACAGGAACGAACGTACCTGCAAAAATAAAGAACTTAGGAAGAACCCTGCAATCATAAATCTAAGTTGGAAATACCAGTACAAACTCAGGATATATTTTCCTACAAAAAAAATTAGAAAACCCCCAGAAACAATGACCAACCCAGAAGCAAGTTGCAGCCAGGCTCCTTAGAGACACCGGGCAGGAAATACACAAAACGAGCCTGAAACATCTGTCCTACCACAAACAAGGAAGCTACAAAGTCCACTGGGACGTGTCAAAAGGCCCCCAGGTCAAACACTGGACAACAGAACATCAAGGAGAAAACTGAGATGGACTGAAATGGAACACGTCAAGCGTGTTAAAAACCACGACATCATACAGACATCAAGCGCTTGCTGCGGCAGCACATATACTAAAATTGGAACGATACAGAGAAGATGAGCATGACACTTGTGCAAGGATGACATGCAAATTCGTTCCCTATTTTTGCAAATCAGCTACTCCAATAAAAATTTAAAGAAAACAACCCCCCACCACCACCAAAGCCCTCGTTAGTCACCCCTGAAGGTGCCAGGAGGCAAATGCACTATTAAGAAGATCAATGAGGGGGAGCACGGAGCTGGGCCTCGGAGCGGCCAACTCCTGCAGAGGGGAAGCCGCACAGTGTGGAGACTGCCCACCAAAACGTGCTGGAGGGGCGAGGGGGCGGGACGAGAATGGTCACCGTCCCCACAACCCTCAGGAAACAACAGACTGAGACCAACCAACAAGCACAGAGACGGGCAGGTGTGATGAAGAACCAACACCACTTGTCAAGTGTTCTTGCCCGAAAAACCTGAATCTGACCAAGTCCCTAGAACCAATTTACAGGAACCGAAGAACATGGAAGAAACCCACAGCACTGGGGTGTGACAAGCAACACCCAACGGTGAGGAACTCTGCTGGACAACCGACCAGGCTCTTCAACAAATAAACTACAAGGGGGATGGGGTGGTAGGGGACCTAGAGGCTAAGAGCGGATTCAGAGTTAGATCCACCAGCTGCAAACACAGGGAACCTATTTGGATTCTGACTCATACAAACTAGAAAAAAAACACACAAAACCACTGGGGAAAAAAACAGGCATTTGATGATATTAAGGAAGGACTGCTTTTTTTATATATAGTAATGGAGTGACGGTTATGCCTTTTAAAAAAGAACATGTTTATGGCAAAAATGATGCTCTCCAGGACTTGAAAGCAGTCGGTGGAGACTGAGGTCAGACCAGATGACCGCTCACCGCAAAAGCTGCACAACCGTCAGGGGTTCACGAGACTATTCTCTCTGCTTCTATAAATGTTTGAAATCAAGGAAGACATTGTGCTTGGGAAGAAAACAATATGACAGAACTGTCGACCTGGGAAGGACTTCAGGGGTCATCCAATCCCACAGTCTAACCGTGCAGAAAAGAAGTGATGTCATCCCCACAACTGCCTACGGCTGCCCTCTGGGGTCCTGGCCACCCCCCGCCCCCCAGCAGCTTCCATCGCCTCCCAGAATAACCCACACATGGAGGAGGCATCCGTGCCCACGGCATCCCATCTACTGGTACTCAGACCCCTGACCAAACCCTGGCAGACAAAGCTCATTTCACCAGATCCTTTCACAACACACGGAGCAGACACACGTGTGCACACACAACCCCACGACTCACCGTGCTTCTCATCTTCTAATTCCACCGCCTGTACCTGAGCAGGAAAGGAAGGAGAAGAAAAGGAGATTCAGATTTGTTGGAATCTCAAACTCATGCTTGCATGCATCTCAGCAGAGGTGACAGAATTAAAGATGGCAGAGAACTAACTGAAACGCTGGAGGGAAATTCCTTCTACACAAATCTTTAAGTTGGAGAATTAATTCCAGTGCTGTCTGAGTGTGATTATTAAACATACGCTGTGGCTGACCAACCATTTCAAGCTCTGACGTCTCAGAGAGCTGGGGGGCGGCCTCCACCACAAACTGGTCGGCGTCCTCACTGTCAGAATTCTGTGACTCTACGATCACATTTGAGACAGTTTTACCACTTCCTGTCCTAAATGAAAAGAAATCAGATTAAATTAGAAACGTTCTCCAGGTCACACGTCCTCATCAATCCCAGCGTCCGGAACTGTGTCTGAGGTTCCCTGAGAGGAGGCCGGAGCTGAGACGCAGTCTGCGAACGTGCAGTCTGGGGAAAGCCGCCAGGCCCCGCCCCACTGTGCCACCCCGCCCCGCGCCGTGCCCTCCTCCCAGCCGGGCTCGCTGCGGGACCAGCCCTGGGCCTGCAGCCCCTCTCCAGGAGAGGCCCGGTCTCCCAAGTCGCAAATCTCAGGGCAGGGGTGGCACTCACTGGTGGCCCTGCTGGCCAGTGCCACCCCAGACCCCGCTCCTTGGTCTCTCGCGGGAACACAGCAGCCTCCTCGAGGCCCCTCATTTGGCTGCTGGGTGCTGTCCCTGACCTACGGCCCCGCCCAGCACCCTCACTTACACACTGCCTCTCCCCGAGGGCCTGCCATCATTCTGGACCAGTCCGATGTCCACGGGCTCCTGACCTGGTCTCCCTGGTAACCGCCTCCATCCAAGGGCTCTCTCCTGCCTCCAGTGGCCACCGCCGGAACTGCCCCGCCTACTGTCACCCCGCGGCAGACCACCACCAGCTGCCTGCTGCTTAGGCACTGACTTCTGCTGCGCCTGCACTTGGACCACAGCCCCCAGACCCCAACACTCCACGGCTCCCCACCAGCCCCTCCTGCCCTCATTTCTTCCCTACCAACCTGACACAGTTACGCTTCAACAAATACCCTTCAGCCCCTGCCACTATCTCTCCAGCGCACGTACACACGCGTGCACACACACCCTTCAGTGGGATGGGAGGTCCAGAAGCAGGCCCTGCGCTTGGGTGTGAGCTCTCAACACAACACCCACTTCCCACTAACACCTTCGGCTCCACCCCCAGGGTCCTCAGACACTCCCAGCCACCCGTCCTGCCCCACCAGGACCGACCTTGTCTCGTCCTTGGTCTTCCACGCCCTCTGTACACCCCGTCCGGCCTACATCCCACCACTTGCAGCTCCCGAAACCCTCCCCCACATCCTTCCCTTCAGTAAACCCTCCCCAACCTCACCCTCGCCCCCGAACGCTGCCGCCACGTGCCTGCCCTGCGGGGCCTTCCTCCTTCTGGCCTCTGACCGCCAGGTCCCGAGGAGGGTCGAGGTTTCCCTTGGGCTTATGGAGGCTTCCAGATCTCCCTAAAATCTCCCAACACTGAATCTCACGTTGTCAGAGATTCCCCGAGAACCAGAGTCTCGCCCTGAACCCCATTATGAGTGCCGCCACCTGCCAATCCCGGGCCTCACCCCGCACTCCAGGCTCCTGGCTTCACTCTTGAGGATTTCAAGGGCTGAGAAATCACTCCCAGAGTGATGCCTTGTCACTGCCACTGACAGCAAATGCTTAACCGCGGATCCAAACACGCACTCTGTGGCCTCCCCCACCCATCTTCCCAGCTCCGGCTGGAGAACAAAGTCCACGCGATGCTGAGCCATCGCTCCGCCCCACGTGCCCCGGGAGGCACGCCACGGATGGGGTGGGGCTGCCTGTCCTCCACAAGATTTCAGCAGCATCCTTGGCTCCAAGCCCCAACTAGAGGCTAAGGGCCTCCCCTGCACCTCCTCCCCAATCACGGTGCTACGAAACGCCCCCAGACGTGGCCCTGGGCTGGGGCGACCCCCGGGTAGGACCTCTGCCGTCGCCCGTTCACCAGCCCCTCTCGTGGAGGACACTATCCACCACCTCCTCTCTCCTCTGAGCCCTGCCCCTCCTCGCCCAGACTCGCTGTTGGCTCAGGAGAAAGATGAAGAGCCAGGGTCTCACCTCCTGGGATCTCACCCGCCCGCCAGCCCCCCGGCCTTCGCTGAGGCCATTCCCTCCACACGTCCTGGCCCACCCAGGGGCTCTGTTCCCACAGTCCCCTCTCCCCACCCCGCAACGCCGGCATCTCCAGTCTCCCCCTCTCCACTGGACCATCCCCCGCACCACAAAAATGTGCTAGCCGGCTCATCTTAAAAACAGAGACCCCTAACTTCCCTTGACATTGCGCATCCCTCTGCTTCCCCCGGCAACCATACGTAAAATACGTCTATGCTGCCTCCAGGCCCCGCCTCCCGTTCCATCTGAAGCCCACTCCGACCAGCCTGTTTTCATCTTCCTAGTTTTTTGTTTTGATTTTCTGTACTGGATCCACAGGCAGATTTGTAAAATTTATAAAAGCCCTGCCTGAGGCTTGTCTTTATACTGCTGATGACTTTCTGACCACCTTTTGTTTTTTAATTTTTGTGCAATTAAGCCTTTAAATTTTTTTATCCTATTTTTCCCCTAATTGTTTTTATGCTTAGAAAATCCTCTATGTAGAGATGGGGGCAATCCACTTTCCCTGTAACTGTAAAGACATAACTGTACGAGCACGAACACCTGTGTTTTCCCTCACTTCTTTCTGAAGTGTGTGGCACGCACGAGGTTTGAGGTGACGCTCTACCCCGGGTTCTCTTCTACTCAATAGCAGGTGCTCCCTGCGCCGTCTGCTGCCTGCTCCGCCCCCATCTCTCAGCACACGCACCATCCTCACCCGTCCCTGTCCCACCAGCGCCAGGGAAGCCCTGCCCCTCGGTGCCAACGCGGATTCCAGGGCCTCACCTGTCCGTCGTCGGCACCTCCGCACTCTCCGGCCGCCTGACCCGGGGAGGCGCGGGCCGTGCGCTCCCGGGCCGAGGTATCCTCCTGAAAAGGGATACAAAACGCTTGCACGTTTCAAAGTGGACAGATGAAAACCCACATTAATGTTAATGCTAACTTCCAGGCCACCATCAATATGCCAGTTAGGACACAGCCTGCAGAATATTAAGAACGTTCCATTAGCCTGACAAATCTAAAAGTATCCATCTTCTAATCTTACATTCTCGTTAATTTTAAGGTACAAAAAGTAGTAACCTAACTATCAGGAATCAAACCATGACATAATTTAGCCTTAAGTACGAATTTCCCTAAATCTCTAAAACATTCTACGTGAGTTAGTTACACCTCAGGTACAAGAAAATTAAACAGTTTTTGCTTTCTTCGTACACACACTTCCTCACAATTAAGCCCAAGCATTACATGAGCTGTGGAAGGTACGGAGAGGAGCAGGGCAGCTGCCCGGGTGGGAACCAGAGCACACGAACCTGACGGCGGCTGGGAGCTCGCCTGGCAGCTCGGAATTCTCCGGCACCTCACACTTCTCCTGGCCAGAAGGTCCAACGTCTCCTTCTGGACAGGCAGCAAGCCAACCAGCAGTTCACAAAGAAAGAAACAAACAACTAGTAAATATGTGAAGAGACAGCAATCAAACAACTGCAAATATAAATGAGCTTTTTTTCATCTATCATTTTGATGAAGTTCAGACAGACACTTGATATCTAAATTTGGGGGGAGATTTGGGGAAACGGGCACACTCAAACCCTGGGAATACAAACTGGTTTAACTTCTCCAGAAACAGAATTCAAAAGGTAGGTCAATCAAGTCAGCAATTTAACTTAAAGGAAATACAAGCTAAGGAAAGAAGTGGACACGTGTAACCTCGTGTCAAGACGCTCACCCATCAGCATTTACAACAGTGACAGACACTAGGAAACTTCAGGGAGCTGCGGTCTGTGAGACCCTCGTATAAAACAGTCGTCATGTTAATGTACGTATCATCAGTAGAGTAGGGTAATGTATCTGATCATTACACACACAGGTGGGCTCTAGAAGGACACCCATTCGAGTTACGAGCAGGGGCACTGCCGCTGCTTTTCATTTTCTTCTCCATAGTTTTCTGCATTTTTAAGGTTTTTCACTTTGGCTCTGTACCATATTGTTTTTATAATCTGAATAAAGTTTTGTTCATTTTGATAAATATTTAATCAGTAAATAATAAGCCCAAGCTATAATAGTAAGACAATTAAATTTACTCTTACTATTTAAAGTAAAAGGACTTTATACATGAGAAAATAGTAAAATCAGAACTTGATTATTGGAAATACAGTTTACACTCAGGAAGAAATTCTGAAATGTATTCTTTTGAAACATATTTTCATAAAATAGGAAAATTAAATCTTAACTTGGTGTAGTTATGTTTCCTTAAGTTACTTTCACTAATACAATTTGTAAAACATAAACCTGAGAGTACATGTTAATAACTATACACACGTACACAACTTACACCAAACAGATTTACTTACAGCTATTCCTTACCTGCATCACTAGGAGAATCACCTAAAAAAAAAAAAAAAAAAAAAGGTACATCAGAAAATCAACTTCTGTGTTAGGAAACCTCAGTATATTAAATGAGCAGAACAGGATTAGAGAGAAATACATAATTAATAATTTTGGATGTCTATTGGGGAAAAAAGGGGTCATTTCCTCATAGCCTTTTTTCTAGTTTCCTATTGCCACTGCTTTATCTTCAAAGAGAGAAAGACAAAGAACAAACAAAACTATGAATCAGAACATGTTATTACATGGAAACAGGAAGCAGCAATGAGAAGAAAGTGTATCCATCAAAGAGATGAATGAAAGAAACAGAAGATGGAGAAGGTGACAGAGCCTCGAAGCCACGGATGGACCGACTCCATGTGTGTGGGACGAGCCAGGGGTGAACTGGCGAACATACCTTGGGGCATTTTCCAGGCTCTGGATGGAAGCAAACAAGAGCCTGTCTTACATAACTCAGCAGCAAGTGTTTCTCCATCGGCTCCTAAATTAGAAGAAAGTGTCTCTGCTCCACACAGGCCTGCCTTGGCACTCTTCCCCCAGGACCCTTCAAGTGCCACTTTATGGGGACAAATGTGACCGACGCGGCCACAGTCAACGAGTGAAGCATTGCAGGGGTGGGTGGACCCAGGAAGGTCTCTGTGTTACACTCCTAAAATGCATGAACACGTGTGCAGAAGACCCAAAACTCCCTGGATTCAGGTGAGGGCCTGGACAGACACCCCCCGGGGATGGGCCCAGCTTACCCTCAGGACACAAAGACGTGACAGACAAGCGCCCCTCAGACCCCGGAGCTGTGCACCGGCGGGGGGGACCTCGAGCGCTTTGGGTGGCCTGTGGACGCCGTGGTCAGAGCCACAGAAATGCTGCCCCAAAGAGGGCGGCTCTAGGGGTGGGGGGGGCCCGCTTAGGGCATCGGGGGGACCTGGGAGCCCTCCAGGACTCCATTTGTGTGGAACACAGAGCCTCCCGGAGGTCCCGCCCCACAGAGGGACAAGGTGAGGACAGGCCTGGGGAGCGTGGCTCCAGGCAGAGCCTCTGGAAGACGGGGTGACGGGGGCTGCCCGGGAGGACACACAGCGGCCGCAGCCGCCCTCCTTGCTGCCCTGTCGCCTGGTGTGCGGGAAAGAGACCAGCGTGAGAGCCGCTGGGCCCCCGGGGCCCCGACGCCACACCTCCAGACTCTCTCCAAAGCCCATGCCCTCGGTGTCGCTGGGGACAGGCCGTGGGTCCCGGAAAGGTGGCTGAGTCATGAGCTGATGCCCAGGTGGTGAGGGCACACGGCAGCCCCGCCCACAGATCGGCCTGGGCCCTGGGCGCCCCGTCCTCACGGATGCCCAGGTCCTCTGCGGCTCCACCTCCTCCCCAGATCCCGGGGCCGAGGCGGCCCGGACGTGCAGGCGCTCTGTCCCCCTTGGATCCCTCGTCCCAGGTGAGCACACCCTCACAGCCAGCCGCGCCCCCCTCTGAGCTTGGGAGCCTGCCCTCAGGTGTCTGCGCGCCTCGAGACTCTGCCCCCCACCCCCCGCCGCCACTCCACAGCCCAGGCCGCTCTCGCCTCTGGACCACGCGCTGCTCTGCCCACGTGGAGGCCATCTGAGTAGGGCTTAGCCACTCATCGTAAAAATGCCATCAGCTTCCTGCTGCGAAGCTCCCTGATGTGGCCACTGGCCCCAGCTCTCACCCCTGCCCCTGCCCAAAGGCTCTCCCTGACCCTCCCTGAGAGAGTGCAGAGTCCCTCCCCCCAGACCACCCCCAGCACCCCTTAGGGCACCTACTGGCTTCTGCCCACTCGTGCACTCACTGCCTTAGGGCCTAGCACACAGTAGGCCTTCAACCAACATTTTCTACTGGAACAAACTGACAAATGTCGGCCCTCACCTGGCCTTGCCCCTGCTGCCCCGGTCCCAACACCCTGCACCAGGCCCGGCACTGGGGCACGTGCACCCCTCCATGCTCGAAGGAGCTCCAGGGCCTTAAAAAGCAAATGCTGAACGTGGACTTTACCACGACTTTTTTTTTTAACTGCTGAGAAAAATCATGCCAAAAGCAGAACCCCACTGAGGTGGGACTTAAGACACTCAGAGAACGTCACAGCCAGAAAAGTCACAGTCGTGACAGCGCTCTGAGCTGCTTAAAAGTCCTCTTTGGACCTGAAACCTGGGGGATGCAGCTCGGCCTCTGGGACCCCCAGCAGCGACTGAGGCTTGTTCCTGTCGTCCCGACACCCCGGGCTTTCCCACAGTATCTCAGGAGGAACACTGGGGACACAGGACAGTCTGCTGTCATCAGGCAGTGACTAGAAGACGCTTTCTAGTTTCTGTAAAAAGGCAGAAGTGAGCCATTTGCCACGTTCGGTCCTGATGGTGAGAGAACGAGGGCCTGGACTCTCTGGGGTGTCAGAGACTCAGGGTAACTGTGGCTGCAGCCGTGGCCTTGGGCTGAGAGGCTTCCACACAAGCGCGCCACATCTGGGGCGCCGGGTCTCCCTCACGGGACAGGAGTGGTTGACACGGGGCCCCTTTCTCACCTTTCTGCTTTACTGCTGGTTCTGGCTCAGCACTTTCTCGTGGCAGACTAGATGAATTAGCATCTGAAACACTAGCTGAGTTAGTATTAGCTTCCTTTGTTCCTGATGTAAGACAGTTAAATGGGTTATTAAGACGGAACTGGTCATCAGGCACCTTACTTATCTGTGCTTCCCCACCACAAGCTTCCCAAGGATGACCCAGGGCAGCTTCTAGAAAACGCACCTAGAACACTCCTCCCAGGCCTGGCTCTGGGATCAGGAGAGCGCGAAGGGACACCCAGACGTGAGCAGACCCCGCCCACGTGGCCCAGGCAGAGGCCTGGGCTCCCACAGCCAAAGCACCCTGGGCCCCCATTTCCAGGACCACCCGACACTACCAGTCTCCCCTCATCTCCCCACGACAGCCAGGCCTGGGAGTCACAAGCTGCAAATAGGCTGCAACTTCAGGAAAGCAGGAGGAGAAGGAAAAATATTTCTGGCCTCGTGCACAGCCCTAGACGTCTGAAAAGCTCCCAAACGCTTGCCTCCTGATTACTGACTCATATGCGGATGTTCATAAAAATAGAAAAAAACACCAAATACCTGAGAAATAAAACATTTTTTCCTAGTAAAAACAAAAGGATGGGTGCTGGGGGAACAGATTTTGAATTGTGGCAGGACCCAGGGAGGAAACCTGACCCGTTACCAAAGGACCCTCCCACACACTCTCTGAAATGGATCCAGAGGCAAAAATAAAATTAGGAAAATGTTCCCTTTCCTGAAACACGATCTTATAATTTCTTAAAAGTACTCAAAGAAATAGTTTATGTCAGAATTAAACTGTCACTAACTATCAGAGAACTGCTTGATTTTATGTAGTGCAACTACATAAAATAGACAACATATAATTTTCTGAGGAAATTTTTTTTTTTGATCTGCAAAAACGATGCTGACTTAAACAGTCTGATTCATGTCTACAGTTAATTATTTATGATATCTCATAGGACCAACAAGAAATACCATTAAGTTCTAAAACAAACAAATCTAAAAATAAGTGTAAGTTAGGCAGCTGTAGATTTTCAATTTTAGAAGAAAACACCCCAATAACTTTAAGTTGTCATATGTTATTTGAAAGTATCAAATATTTTCTATATTGTACAAAACCACCAGCACAGTAAGTAAATTACAAATGCATTATTTCTGTCCATAGCTTGAGGAGACCAATGACACTCTGCACAATTTTATCTCCTCAAAGCTCTTTCTTTCTTTACTTTTTTGAGAGGCCTATAATGGTTGTTTTAACGTTTCTAGTGGTATTCTTAAGTAAGGTTTACTAAACCCCAAATTCACACAAACAGAAAGAACATAAAAACAGACTATCATTCACTAATAATACTACAATCGATTCTTAATCAGAGGGCGGGTTAACCAACTTGCCAAGCAACAGCTTTTAAAACAATAACGCACCCATAAGAAATTAAAATTACTATGAATTGGAAAAAAAAAAAGTCAGTGCATTAGCACAATCTGCTGAGTTAGCGGCCATTACTGAGCCCTGCAGGTAAGGACGTGGGCGGAGCACCGCGCCTTGAGGGGGTTCTCATCCCAATAAGATCACCCGCGCAAAGCTGGGGGCACCGGCTGGGGCCACGGAGTCTGCACCAGTCACTCTCCCTGAAACTCACCAAGCAGCGCAGAGCCCACAGCACTGCACAAGCAGCTTGCCATTCTGCCAGGCCTCTGTGCAAAGTTCAGCTGCACGGAGGTGCTGACTACATCTGAGGGTAAATGCAAATAACCAGGGTTTAAAATGGGCGGATCTGCCTGGCCCAGTGACCAGCCTTAGCATCATATCATGGGATGCAGAGACACTAAGTGCATCCTGACAGGACATAAGGTAAAGGGCACAGCATCACCTACGTAGGGGTGAGGGAGAAGCAATCTCTTTAACCCAAATCTGATCAGGCCTTTAGATCTAACAGAAATACCGGGGGCGGGGGGTGGCGCCATAAGTTAAATGACAGCACGGGAGCGATGAGACAAACACAGAGGAGGGAGCGCTGCACAGGACAAGCAGCCTCACCTCTCCACAAAGTCAGCGCTCTGGAACGAAGGTAGGGGAAGGGGGGCTGTTCCACATTCAAGAGGTTAAAGACACAAAAAGAATAATAAAAAACATACAGTGTGTTCTGGATCCTGATTTTTTTAAAAATAACATTGTTGAGACAATAAGAATGCAGCCTGGGTTTTAGATGCTCTTGGGGAATGACAAGTCTGTTGGGTGCAACAATAATTTTACGGCTATGTAGGAACATTTTTTTTTTGAGGTGCATGCTGAAGTATTTAAATGGAATTATTTAAAGTATTAAAATATTTTTTAAATACTCTGAAATATTTCATAAAACTACGTCACCATAGATGAAGCAAATGTGTCAGAATGTTAGGACCATTGAATCTACATGAGAGGTACATGGGTGCGAGTCATTCTACTCTTTCTACGTATTTTTCATAATGAAAATGTCTAAACAATAAAACAAAATGAAATGAGCGAACCCGAGCAAAATGAAGACATGGATGCCGTAAGGTTCCGGGAAAACATAAGATGACCAAACAGCTGTAGAAGGAGCAAGTCTCCTCAGACAGCCTGTGTGACAATGTGAGCAGGGGAGGAAGACGTTCATGTTTTGAGAAAGAAATGGATAAATTCCTTGTTGAATTCTTCAATCCACCGGCAAAGGCAAATGAGAACCACCAAGCCCAACCATTGTCCCGGGACACCCCAACAGTAACGCAGGCCGGCCAGGCGCTGGTCTGAAGCGCTGGCCAGGAGAGGAAGGGGGCTGGGAGGACACACCCAGTGGCCTGGATCTGGAAGCCATAATCAATCTGGAAACTTAAGGAACCCTAACGACTGCTGGCAAACCCTGAATTCTGGAAGCAAAATGACTGCCAGTGCAGGACGACACTTGTGATGACAGGGACCCGGGGTGTGTGCAGTGACAGGACTCAAGGGAGTAAGGGTTTGTGGGGAGGGAGGCTCACTAGGGCCACCCAGGGACAGGGAGCGCACAGGACTCTGCTGGCGGCCACCAGGTGGCGCCAGGCTTCCTTCTAATCTCCACAAAGCGCTCAACCGAGAATCGCCTGCTGCAATGTTCTGTGCTTCTTGAACACTGAGCTTTTATTATTTTCACACATGCAGATAAAGATCTATACAGATCCATAAAGTCTAACATATGTCTAAAGAACTACCCCAATTTATTTTAAATCCAGCATACCATCTCAGAACAGCGCTGACTCACCCTGACTTGGGGCTCTCGAGTAAACTTTATATATAAAGTGATGGGTACTAAAGCAATGGTGCACGACATGTCTGTGACAAGCCAGTCACTTCAGGATCATCACCTCATTTACCCTCAAGGCAGGTCTTCTCACACCCGTGTACCCACGAGGAGGCACTGGCTCAGAGAGTACACCTGTGCGGCTCGTTCCAGGGCAGCAGGTACGCAGGTTTGGGTTTGGATGCGAGGTGTGCCCACGTGGGCCGCCCAGGGCCTGCGCAGGGCAAGCCCTCACTCAAGCTTCGCCCCGCCCACTCCCCTCTCCTGCAGTACCAGGACTGCCCTGTGCTGCCCCCCACAGGACCCGCCTGTGGCTGAGAAAAGCTCCTGCAGAAATGAAATAAAACATCACAAGATGCAGCTGAATTGCAACGGGCGTGGCCACTGAGAAAAGCATTTTCATCCGTAAGAACTCATTCTGTCCCAATTTAGGTCGTTCGGTCCTCCCACACTGCTAGAGACGCAGATAAACCACACAGAGCTGACCTACTTGGAACAGAATAACCACAGACCATCACTGCTGAACCAGCGATGGAGCAGACGGCTTGCAAACACACCCCTCTTAGAAAAGCAAAAACTAGTAAAGGGAGAACGCAAGTGCAGAAAGATGGGCTCATTGTTATTCTAGCTACAGTTACAGAATGTTAAAAAAACAGGTAGATCCGAGGCAAGTTCAGCCTAGAAAAATCTTTATCTTTCCCCGGGGGCAAGATTTACACTATTTTTCCCCTCAAATGTCACTCAAGAATTGCCGTATTTCTGAAGAATTTAGTTAAACATCACAGAAGACTCCATACAGTTACAACCTTGGATCATCCCACTGAAATTCCATATCCGTACGTCTAATCAGCCGGTATCAGCAGGGTGAGGATGTGCACACACGTCACACTGCCAGCCTCGAATGTAAAAGGTGTGCCACGGGGACACCTTCCCCGGGTGCTCCGAGCAAGCACTTGAAAATAGTTCTTGTGGAGCATTTTCTTAACAGAACACAGCAGAGCACGCCGCAGAACTGAAAGATAATTTCTCTAACTATCCACAACACTTTTTAAAATTCCAGGAGTAAGATGAAGAAAGCATTTTGACTTAGATGCAAAGATGTTACACATAATAAAGCATGTAAAGGTTAACTTAGAGCTAAGTTCATCTTCTTTATCATAAAACTTAGCAAATTAAAGCAAACAGACTATCAAGTCATTTCTGTTCTTCAGTACACCGTGGGAAAAAAGAAATCTGATGAACATTAAAGTGGTTAGAAAAATAAAGAATAATGATAACCCCACTGAGATGTAAATATTTCATACCAAAGTGGTGAGGAATTTAAACTAAGGAATATATTTTTCTTACCTATTTCTGAAGTTGTAGTTTCCTGATCTGGTTCATTATTTAATCCAGACACTATGGGGTCTAAAATTTTAGCTGAAATATCATCCTCCTTTCTTCCTGACATAAAACAGTGAACAACAGATTAAACTATTGCAAAGGTTTTCGCGTTTGGTTGCTTTGGTTGGGATTTACAAGGCTTTATGCCAAGGTCACCAACTAACTGTCCCATCAACTCAACGGTCAACCCTCAGCCTCCACGGGACCTGTCTCGGAAGCGCTGGATAAGCCCCTCCGCCTCCGGAAGCCCCTGGCTTTCAGGGCGCTGGCTCTCCAACCCCCCAACTTGCTGGCCTCTGTCTCCTCTGCCAGAGCCTCTCCTCCTCTCCGACCCTCGAATCCTGGGCTCCACGCTCCCCGGAGGCCATTACTGCATGAAGGCCCGCGCGCTAATCTGGGAACCCCCAAGTTCTTCATTTTAACGTCAGCTTCTCCAGCTCTGCCCCTGAACCTCAGGCCCACACGCCCGCCCGCTGTCCCAACGCCTCCACCTGCTTGTTTCACAGGCATCTTGAACTTAACGCCTCTAGAACGGATCCGCCAACCAGCTTCTCCCAAAGCCTTCCCCGCTTCAATAAATGACACCACGGAGGTGCCGGACACCCCCAACCGATCCCACCTGTGATTCCTCTCTAACAGGCGCCGTGCAGTCCATCGGCGCCACTGTCATCCCTTCCGTGAGAGCGGCCTACCCCGCCCCACCCCCACCCCCCATCTCCGCAGCAGTGACCTTGGGTCCCAGACGTCGCGGCCTCTCACCTGGACGCCACAGCACCACCTAACTGCTCTCCGGCCTTCATTCCCGCCCCTGCAGTTTTAAGGGGGGCGCCTCTCAAACCTAAGCCAGAGCCTGTCTCTGTCCTGCTGGGCACCCCGGGACTTCGCTCCCACCTACTCCACCGTGCCCCCAGCCTGCCCGCTCACAAGCCCCTTCTCCTGGCACCTGCCCTCTCTCTGCTCCAGCCTCACCACCTGGCTTCCAGTCACTCAAACAGGCAGGCCTGTCCCCAGCTCGGGGCCTCTGGCCATTCCTGGACACCCACAGGTCATGTGCTCTGTGACGCTAGTGGACTCTGTCCAGACACCCCCTCCTCAGTGGCCCTCCCTGCCTACGCACCCCCTCCACCTCTCTCGGCTTCACCTCCCTTCAAAAGACTCATGGTTAACTAACACGAAGGTATACATCCTGAGTTCTCTTTACTATCTGTCTTCTCCTTCTAGATCATACTCTCCACGAGGGCAGGTACTCCACAGATATTTGCAGAATTAAGAAAGGAAGGCTCACATGGACGATTTCGGCCAGTGAGGGGGTCACGGACGGGAATCCATGCACGGCGGGGGCAGCCCCATGGCTCAGACAAGGGGGCTCGCTGGTCCCCTGCCCCTGCTCCCCTTGGGGCCCCGAGAACAGTGCTCTAGCACCCGGGCCACGTCTCTAGCACAGGGCGCATCTCCCCTGCACCACCCACGGGGCTCCATCTGTTCAACGATCAGACGGAAGCAAGGGATCAGGCGGCTAAAGGTTTCGAGTCACAAACCCTCGCTCGCAGCCTCCCTGGGGTTCGCTCAGTCTTACCGAGCTGTTTCCCGGCGTGTTCCTTCTTAGCTTTACTGCAGGAAGAGTTACGTTCTTTTTCAGGGGAGAGACTATTTTCACTGGTTCTAGAATCCCTTCTTCCTAACATGAAATTGCACAATGAAAATACGTATTAAACTTAATTTGCGATGCTGCATATTATCAAACAAATGAAATTAAAATGCACCCACTAACTCAAAGTGATTTGCTCTGCTAGTCTCCACTGGTTAAGAATAAGCAAAAATTATCATATTCTTACGCAGAATGGTTTTTGGATCCTATAGGGATTCTAGTGTGGCCTTAAGATTCTAAGTATGTCTAACAAACGTGATGCCCTCCCTCTCTAGTAAAGGCAAGGCTTCGCTCCTCGGCGGGCACACAGAGGACCTGTGTCTCACACACCTCCTGGGCGCTGGACCCTTCCCCTAATGCTACCCGCTAAAGCGAGGCAGCACGACAGGGCGCAGCGCCAGCTTTGCTGGGCAAGGACCCGGGGTGAGGTCAGTGCCCGACTAGCAGAGGCAGGGAAGAAAGAGTTCACCAATTTGTCAACAGCTCAGTAAACCTTAGTGTCTTAAAGCTGGCAACTCTCTGATAACCAAATCTCTCAAAGATCAAATACAAGGAACCCTACAGTTCAAGCTTACCAGTTAACTCAGATGCTAACATCCTGAGTTAGTAAAAAAGAAAAGCAGATGATACGACCATCAGCTTAGAAAATCAAAACATCAATGGAACAATTATGGGTTAAGATTCAATACAAGCTAGATTTAAGATACATTTACAAAAATCAATGAAGTTTCTATATTCCAACAACGATCACTAAAAATTAATGAGGGGAAGAAAGATACCATTTCCAAAAAAACTGAAAACAAAACAAACAATCGAGCAATCCCTGACTGACAGACACACCCAAGCACCCAACACACATCTTGGGAGAGGAGGAGACCCCTGTCTAACTTGAAAGTAGAGGTATCCAATCTTCCCAGAATAACGAAAGCCTAAGTTTCACCCAAGTCCAATTACATCCTCATCCATTTGTTTTGTGGGATGTGGGATTCTTTGACTCATGAAGTGATTACAAAATACATCTGGAAGAATAGCAAATAAAAGGGCTTAAAACGTCTTTGAAAAGAAAAATGATAGGGAACTAGTAGTGAAACAGAAAACCGTAGAGAAAAAACAAAAACAGAAACACCAGACTCCAGACTCCAAAAGGCATGTGGGGAGATCACAGAGCAGGAGGGAAGGGAACAATTATTTAGTAAGTGACCCTGGAACACCTGATGAGTTATTATGAAAAAATAAATTCAGAGTCTCATTTTATACCATGAATTAAAATAAGAGATAACCAAAAAGATTAAATATTAAAACGTATGACAAAACACAAAAATTCATCTCTCAAATCTCTGGAAAAACTACAGAAAAAAGACTGGTAGCTTCCAGTGCATAAAAATTAAACACCTAGGCTTCCCTGGAGGCGCAGTGGTTGAGAGTCCGCCTGCCGATGCAGGGGACACGGGTTCGTGCCCCGGTCCAGGAGGATCCCACATGCCATGGAGAGGCTAGGCCCGTGAGCCATGGCCGCTGAGCCTGCGCATCAGGAGCCTGTGCTCCGCAATGGGAGAGGCCACAACAGTGAGAGGCCTGCATAACGCAAAAAAAAAAAAAAAAAAAAAAATTAAACACCTAGGCAAGTCAGTAACCAAACAAAATTAGAATTTAAAAAGTGGAAAAAAAAAATAAGAAACAAATACTTATTTAAAAATCGGCAGGGGGGTGGTGGTGGGATGAATTGGGAGATTGGGATTGACATACATACCTAAAATAGATACCTGATAAGAACCTGCTGTTAGCACAGGGAACTCCACTTCCCTGTACAGTAGAAACCAACCCAACATTGTAAAACAACTATACCCCAATTAAAAAAAATAAAACAATAAATACTTTAAAAAAAATTGGCAGATGTCCTTAACATACAGGGAGCTCACACAAATTAAGAACACTCAGACTCTGAGTGTTTTCCATCTATCAAAATCAGCGAGCCTTTCAAACAAATCCCCAGAGAAGGTGTGGGGTAGAGGGTACGGACAGTGTCCACTGTAGCTAAAACCTTACAATGGCCCTAATGGCCCTCTGTGCCAGTAATTATACCCTGGGAACCTGTCCCACAGACATCGCCCAAAAGGAAGAGAAAGCTTCTGTCACAAAGAAGTTTACTAAAGCATTTATCGATGTCAAAGAGTGCAACTTACCACCTAAGTTCAATTTCTCAGTGAAAAATTCCAACTACTACATTCTTGCCATACTTCTTTAAGTTTTACAATTTAGGAAAAGGATGACTTTTCAGGAACTACTACCGCTCATTCAAAGTAACTTCATGCTTCCACTGAAAGCCTCCGACACTGCCAGCCTCCAACTGTACTTCCCTGCATTGGACTGACATTCTTTCCCTACTTATTGGTCTGTCACAAGGAGACACATCTTCGGGCAAACCCAGGCCAGGCCCGTTTGCTTCAGCTTCAGCTTTTAGCATGACTGCCAGTGACATTTTCTGCTATGTTTTAAATGCATAAACATCACCTGTCTAAGGGCAGGACGCTCTTGATGTCCGTCCTGCATCAGGACTAAACTTGCTTACCCATTCAGAAGAGTCAGTGAGACACGGATGACTGATAAATATTTCTGGAAAATTAACATTCAGTCACACCTTTTAGATTGGAACACAGATCACGCAGGTGTACTCTGCCCCTGGTGTCGTGAGCTCACACATGTGTGCGAGGGCATGCACATGCATGTGGGTGTGAAAACCATATATCTTCATCATTTTCACACAGTCTTTGTTCCTTCCAAAGGCAAATCCGCTTTCTAGTCACAGAAGCTTTTTCCTACTAGATGTTGTGACTAAAGCAAAGAATCTAGTATTGGGTTTCCCTGGTGGCGCAGTGGTTAAGAATCCGCCTGCCAATGCAGGGCACATGGGTTCCAGCCCTGGTCCAGGAGGATCCCACATACTGCGGAGCAGCTAAGCCTGCGTGCCACAACTACTGAAGCCGGCGCGCCTAGAGCCCATGCTCCACAACAAGAGAAGCCACCGCAATAAGAAGCCTGCGCACCACAACGAAGAGTAGCCCCCACTCGCCACAACCAGAGAAAAGCCTGTGCGCAGCAACGAAGACCCAACACAGCCAAAAATAAAATAAATTAAGAAAAAAGAATCTAGTATTTTCAGCTACATTGTATGATAAATTTTGCAGTACCTTCCACTGAATTTTTGGATCGCCGTTTTGATGTCTTTGTTGTCACTGACCTGGATGCTCTAGTGGAAATCTCAGTCTTAAAGAAAAGAGAATGAAAAAAATAAATTAATTGATGCACCACAGAGCGACATCATGAGCAGATTTATTATTCAAGCTCAAGGAAGAACAAACAGGAAACACAACAACATCCGTACGCATTCAAAGGGGAACTGACTCCAAGTCAGCGCAGCTAAGCACTTAAGACCTAAGAGTGTGGATTAGAAGGAAGCCGAAAGCTCTTTCACTCTAAATGCAGAATTCCACTTTTTGGTACAGCCCTAAAAAGGTCAGCCGTCCACTGACCATACCTTGAGAATCACTCTCATCAGATGAGTTTATGAGGACTCGACTTCTGTCGCTATATGCTTAATTACCTCAATGCATTTGTGAACAACTCTGAGAGTGAAAACGTACACAGTGTGTTTAAACAGAGCGTAAATCAGAGAAAACAGCACATCCCGTCCCTCCCACCGCTGGCTCAGTTCCCTGGCCCGACCCCTCCCTCAACCTGCCAAGAGGGCCTCTTAACTAGCCTCCCAGCCTCCACTCCACGCCTGTCCATCTTGCCTGTGGCTGCCCGGATATACTTTCTGAAATGCAAACTGGACGATGAAGTTGGGGTGAGTCTAACCTCCCCAAGACAGCCCGGCCTGGCCTGGACCTCACCCACAGGAACTGCACTGCAGGGTCCCACCGGGCCAGGCAGAGCTTGGACGGGTCCCTCCAGCCGGCCCTCTGGTCCCTGCCTGCCTCATGACTTAATCCTCTCCCAGACTCCTCCAAAGTGCCACCTCCATCCTCTCCCAAATGACTGCCTTACCCCTCTGTACTCCGCACATCATACTTGTCACATAAAGGTACGAGGAGACCCAAGAGTCCACCACAGAGAAGCAGAGAATAAACACACCCCACCTACCTTGCAGGCAGTAAACCCTTTAAAGCGGTACTTTTACAACAAAATAAATATGGACCTATTGTGTGTGAGCCTCCGCCACGCCCCACCCCGTGCCTCCGTGGACTGGGGGTGGACCACACACAGCACTTACTATTTCAACACAGCTATGGGTTTATGGGTTTATGTCTCTCAAAATTATTTTTTCAAGTTTACCTCTGTTTCAGCTTTGGAGTCTTTGAAAGATCCATCTGACGACTTTTTAGACATCTCTCCTGAGCTTGAGGACTATAAAAAAAAATTTTTTTTTTCAAACTCTAGAATTACTCAAGTCTGTGACATCTAAAAACGCGCCGAGATGTTTTCTCTAACACTGACCAACAAGATAACCCTTCACACGGGAGCACCACGTCACATCCCAGCCCTGCCCCACTGTGGTCGCTGTGTGGCCTGGACCTCCAAAGGCCTATCCGAGATCTCCGCCCACTGGGGGCTGACCAGGAGGCCAAGGGCAGCAGGGGCAGGGCCTCGCAGGGAACCGCAGGGAGCAGCGTCTCCCAGGCCCACGCAGTCCCTACGCCAGGCCAGACTTCTCGGAGATGTTCCAGGGACACACAGGGAATCTGGAAACGAGGGAGTCGCCCACTCCTATCTTCTGTGAGGGAACCACTCTCACCTCCCAATGGAGCGGTTCTTTTTGAGCAAAGTCTCCAGACGCTACATCAGGAAAGCACTCTCAAAACAAAAATGACATGAAAACTGTAAGCATGTTAAATCAACACCCTAAAAAACCTCACACTTAAATCAACTCTCAGAAAGACATATCTCGACATAAGGAGTAGAAGAGACACGATCACTGAGATTTTCCTCCATGAAAAGCAGTGGATGCCTGTTGAGTACTTCAACAATTAACTGTCCTCACGACTTAACTATGAAGGTAGCAGACTATATCCGAAGTAGTTTCCTGTGCGGGCCGGGCTCTGTGCCTGGGGTCCCCCCAGCCCAGAGTGCTCAGTTCCCTGCAGACATGGGAGGAGGGCAGCACCCACACGTGGCCACTCTGACCTCAGACTCATCCTCCACCGCCACACGGGGACACACCCGTGACTTCTCAGAGTGCCTTCATACCTGCTGTTTCACAGGCTGAGAATGTCTCACCATCGTCTCTTCTAAGTCATGGGATTCGACTGGAGGCTGCAGACTGCCTGGCAGGGCCCAGGTGAGAGCTGAGTCTCCTCTTCCCTGGAGCTGCCCTCCCGGAAGCCTCGAGGCTTGGCTCTCTGGGGGTCCCACCACTCCTGGGGGAGACAGCAGCCTGCCCCCAGAGCCCTGTTCCACAAAGGAGCCCCAGATGGACACAGAAGGGCCAGTCCAGCAAAATCACCACGACAGGTCTATGAACACCTGCCTTCGGCCAACAACGGCCAGCTGGGAGCAGGAACGCAGTCCGTTCACCCTGGTCTCACACATTTAAACAAAAGCACGCCTCGCTCGTGGCTCCAATACGTCCCATATATCCACCTATAAAAGTTCTCTTTGGAACTGTCTCTCTACTTAAAAAACCAGTCATACCACCAGCAACCTCAGTGAACATCACGGGTGGGACACTGGGTCTGAAGGCCTGGAGGGCTGAGAAGGTGCCCCAGGCAGGGGCTGCCTCGTGCACAGTAAAGTGCACGAGAATGTTCGAGCACCACACTAAAACCGGCTCAGCGAAAAAGACTTTTCTTAGACCTCTAGAAAGAAGCAAAAGACGGGGAAGGTCTTTGTTATTTCTAAAACTCCTACGGGAAACCAGGCTTTTATGATACATACGCCGTGGTGGGTTACATGACTCCAGGGTGTCCCTGGGAGACCCCAGGGTCCCAGGTAGCATACCAACAGCCAACAGAACCACCGAGCAGACCAGCTGCCAGGCCTGGCGTGCAGTCCGTCCCACGGAGCCTGCTCACCTCCCGGTGCCAGGGACGCGAGGCCACAAAACCAGAGGCCGGCTCAGCAGGAAAGAGCAAGCTAGCCCCTCACTGCCTGGCCGCCTCACTCAGCAGACCTTGTACTTTCCCAGACCTCAGCTTCCTCCTTTCTAGCAGCTGGAGACCAGAGGATTTCCAGGACCTGCCCAGGACACTTTACAGTTATCTGATGTCCCTGCAAGAACCAGCATTTGCAATGCCAGCCCTGCCAGGAGACTTACCCTATTTACAGTGGGTCCGAAATAACCTGCACCTCTAGAAAACAGTGTCTGAAACCAAAAGAATTTTCTGGAAAACCCTAAATTTACCTGAAAATTTAATTAAACAAGAATTCAGTAAACTGAGGTCTCATTTTACTCATCTGCTAATGCTTCAGAGACTTAGAAAGTATCCCCAATCCTTAATAAACGCAGCCATGCCCACACCCCGGGGACCCCACACACTGAGGCTGCCTGGAAACGCTGCTCACAAAGCCACGGGACCCAGTGATCCCCAGTCTCCAGGAGAACGCCCAAAGGCACACACACACACAGCAGACAGGAAAAGCAAAAACCAGTATCGCTTTAAGGTTCTCCTAGGAATCCACGACTGTCAGAATTTTAAATTGGTGATAAAGAAATCCAGTTTCCTAATCACACTACAACCAAGACCAGAGTCGTTGTGGAGAACACCACGAACCCTTTCTAAGTTAAAGGCAGAGGTTTTCCGACAGGACTTACCTTTCTCCCCGGCTTCTCGCGCTCGTGGCTCCTCTCCCTGTCGGGGTCCCTGGAGCGCTGCCCGTCCCGCACCCTCTGCCGGGCCCGCTCCTGGCCCTTGTGTCGCTCGCGTTCGCTCTCCCGGTCTTTCCACTTCTCCTCCTTTCCGCCCTCATTCTTCCGCTCGCTCTCCCGCTCTGTGCCCTTATCCCTGGCCCTCTCCGGCCGGGCCCTGTTCTTGGCCCGCTCGCTCTCCCCTTCGTGGCACTTGTCTCTCTCGGGATCTTTGTGTCTGTCTCGGTCATTCTCCTTGGCCTTCTCCCTGTCCCTTTCCTTTTCTCTTGGTTTGCTTTCTTCCTTTAATTCCTCTTTCTGTTTTCGACCTCCGCTTGTATTCCTCTCATTTATTTCAGAGTTTCTTCTATCCTAGGAAAAAAAAAGCTGGATGACAACATCACTTATAAATGTCTACCTGAACCACAAAAAGCCTCATTATTTCATTTTCAGATGCACGTAACTTGCATTCACCTCTTTATCCTTATGAACCCTGGATGCTTCCTCCCTCACGTTCTTATTATCCAATTCTTGAGGTTTCGACGTCAGTGAGGACCTTCCTTTTGTTTCCACCTTCTCTCCGGCTAACACTCTCTTCACCGCATCGTCGCTGGAGAGCTTGTCCCAACGTGAGGAAATAAAATGCAAGGTTGCGATGAAAGTAGTACATTTAATAAACATGAATGTCAACATTCAAAGATTGCTCATTAAACGGAATCTTTGTCTCCTAATGGATTTCAAAGGATAAAATATTAAAAGGAAATGAACGTTACCACAGACAACGTACAGCATCTCCTCTAACCGAGCCCTCCAGCACTCCTGCGGTAACCGCACAGTCCACTCAAGCTAAATGAACCCTGGGTCCCTTCTACCCAAGGTGCCAAGCGTGGACGTGTGTGCTGTTCAAGGACGCCAAAGCTGGCCACACGACTCTACGACACCCTTCACTTCTCACGGGGCCACAGAGGCCCAGCACCGAAAGGGCCTAAGGAATGATCTAACCGGAGCCCCATCAAATGCCAAAATCCCTTCTGCAGCATCCCTGACCGCCCCCGAGAGTCTCTGAACACCTCGGGTCAGGAATCCCACTGGCCACACACTCCCGCTTTCCGCAAGCCTGCGCTGAGTGACTGCTACACGCCCGGCACTAGACCGCGGGCCGAGGACACGCTGCACACCAGCGAGGCCGCCAAACACAACAACCAAAAGTCAGTGCGCTGGGGAACACGACGGGGGTTCCAGCAAGAGCAGCCAATCCCACACGGCTCCCGGGAAGCAGCTCCGCACAGAGAAAGCAGCAGCACAAGCGAGGGAGTGAGACCAGGGCAGGAGCCCTCGGGGCGCAGGCACAAGGTGAGAGATGAGAGAAAAGGACCAGAGGAGACGGGCTTCGTGAGCGGTGCACGGAGCTGGGGGCGAGGGATTCAGCAGGAAGGCTAGTCAGATTTGCTTTTTGGAAAGATGAGCAACGAGAAGGATCTGGGGGTGGGGGCGGGGGACAGAGGTCAGCGCACTGGAAGATGAGCCTCTGCGTCTCCATGCCTTGGACCCAGCACACCAGGGCGAGGCTACCCTGAGGCCCTGGGGGCCAGTCTGATCCCACTCTCCATCTCCCACTGCTGCTGTGTGAGCTGAAGCCCACCTTTCCCATCTTGGTAACATGGAAGGTGAGCCCTCAGCCCATCAGGTCCATGAAGGGCTCTGTTAGCCATGCCTTGATAAAGGTCCAACTCTGCTCCCCTGGGGGCTACTCAGATCCCACAAAGAAGGCAGGCCCTGGGGATGACCTGCTCCTACGGCCCAGCTGGACTGTGAGGGAGAAGCCAAGATTCCAGCCCTTGGTGAGGATCTCAGGAAATCCAGTCCCTGCACAAGTGAAACGGGATCTCTTTGAAGGCAGCACAGCTCTGCAAACACCCACCAGGGGAGAGGGAGGGATGGAGGGAAGGAGGGAAAGAGGGAGGGAAGCAGACCCAAGAGGCTGGAAAGGCGGGCAGAGAACAGGGACATCCCACAAGCCCCAAAGATGAAGAAAAGCAGCTCCTCCGGCCACCCGGTTGGAAACAGTCACCTGCCCTGAAAGGAGGCCCAAAAGGAGAAAGGATGCAGGGCTCAGCAGGCCGGGCACGCAGCCTCCAGCCACGTGCCCACGAGCAAAGTGCCTGTGGAGTCCCTATGTGATGCTGACAGCTCGTAGACCCTGTGCGTAGCACTGCCTTATCTGTTTCAGCGTACAGCTTTAAACTACTTCTGCAACTCTGAGGCTCCAGGAGAGGTGGGGTCAGACTGCAAGCACAGGGTTAAAACCCCCTCCTTAAACACCTCGGCTCCGCTGCGTGGCCTGCCCTCCCCGTCTGGTCATCCCTCCCGCGCTGGCAGCTTCCAGCTCGGGGGCGGCGCTACCTTGTTGAGACAGCACTTTCCGATTCTCTGGAGCAGCTCGTTGGTCCTTTCAGGCTCGTGCCCGGCCACGATCCGAGCCGGTTTTGCCAACAGTGGCTCTCCGGAGACCATGACCACCACGTCTATGGCCTTCTGAAGGAAGCTAATTTTGGCGTCTTTATCCTGAAAGATTTCCATTTAAAACACAAATATTAAAATACTTCAAAAAGAGCTTGCATTATCTTCAGTATGTCCAACAGGCACAGTTCCCGTTTAGATAAAAAGCTATTTTTAGATGTGTATTAAATTTAGAAATCCTGACTCTTTATAACAACCACCACCAAAAAAAATCTTCGGTAAAGCTTTTAGTTGTAGGTGGTGGGCTAGCATCACTAACCTTTGGAACACTCATTCCATTTCTCCAGGATAACGTTAGCGTGCTAGGCAGCTGCCGCAAAGACCACGAAGTGAGGAAGGGCACCTGGCAACGCCCAGAGCCACCAGCCTCGCATGCCAGCCACAGGTCAGCCGTGAGCGAGGGGCCACCACAGCGCACCGCTCACAAAAACCCTGTTCACGAAGGCGAGCAGGGACAGTGCCTCAAACCTACCTTAACGTTATCGGACTTCATCTCGGCGTCTGTGTAGAGGCCCTTCATGAAACCGGTCATCCTGATCACCTTCAAAAGATAAAGCGAGGCCATGGTCAGCGCCCCACGGGACAGCCCGTGCCCTGGCCTCGCCCACTGCCCACGCTAAGGGCCGCCTGGATCTGTCTACGCCCAGGACGTCATTCATCCACTGACGCAATGAGCACTGAGCATCTGCCACGTGCCAGGCCTCGTCCCGGCAGGAGCCAGCCTGGTCCTCACAGAACTCAGCCTGGCTGTGACGACAGGTGAACATGATGGACCCGCGGGGCTATAACGGGGGACAGGATCCCTCCTAATCCAGGTGCAGGAGGCCCCAGGGAGTCGGGGAACACTTCCCAGAGCAAATCATATCTAAACTAAGACCAGAAGCTTACGGGAGAAGAATTGGGGGAGCGGGTATTGAGGAAGCACGTGACAGGGAAAAGAAACAGTCCCACAAGGTCCAACTAGGTCCTGTCGAAGGGGCCAGAGGAAGTTCGACAAGAGGAGCCTGAGGCCAGGGAGTCGCACGGGCCTGACTGGACGGCCTTTGAAGCCATCAGGAATATGGACTTAGCCTCACGACCACGAGGAGGCCCCGAGAGGTGCACAGACAGGAAACGGCCTCCTGTGAGGATGGCTCAGGGCAGTGGAGAGCGTGGACTTTGGAAAGAAGAGGGACTTCCCAGCCTGGGTTTCTCCTCACTTCCTGGGACACAGGGGTGCTCTGTGCCACATCACTTTTGTTCTCCCCCCACCCCTTCCTCTCCTCAGTCAACCTGGACCTCCCAGCTACCCCTCAGTCAGGCTTTGGGGGTGGTGATGTGTTCCGTTCCTCCCCACCTCCAGACACACCAGGGCCCTGGCTTCTCTCAGACCAGAGGTTTTCAAAATGCGGCAGGTCACTATAAAGTCAATGTAATGGGTAGCAATAAGCATTTTTTAAATAAAACATATAAGAAAATATCAGACTGCACTGTATGTAGTTAGGATGAATATTGCCTATATGTGTGTGTCCTGGGTCAGACATAAAGAGTATTTATTACCTTAAAAAAAAAAAAAAGACAGTCCCACACTAATATTGGGCTCCTTCTCTGAGACCAAGCTACAACTAGCTAGCTATTAATTAAGCTAGCTTTCATTCCTCAAACTACTTAACAGCTGTGCTGGTTTTCTTCCTGACAAGACAGGCGGAATATTAGGAGTATCCTGCATTTAATATTCCTGGAACTTCTGCATCCTCAAAAGGAAAAACCTTTGGAGCTTTTTCCAGTGTGCTGACAGTTAAACTTGTGAGCAGTCATTTTAACCAACAAGAGACATGAATTTCGCAGGATCAGTGCTTCAATTGATGAAAGAGGCAGAGTTGGTTTAGCAGTAGCTAAAATACTAACAGGGAGATTTGAATACAATACTCAGGGGCAGTGAAGAATTTTCGTACAAGGATCTGCACATATTATCTGAAAATGCTTTCCAGATGTCAACTGTCCTAACATCTTTATTGAGTAGGTGACAATTAACGTATTTATCTTTACACAGGTAGAGAAATTAATTTTGACCTTAGATTAGGAAAAAACTGAGGAAGAAAAGCAGACCAGTGGATCCCGATTGGGAACACGGAACTCCTTCCCCACACCCTGGCTACCTGGCCAACCAAGCCGATTCCTGCCCGAACCTTCCTCCTCCTCCGCCCTTCCAGGAGGTGGGGACAGCAGCCACCATGAGCCCAGGGCCATACCAAGACCCACAGGACGAGGTATGGCCCCCAGCCTCCTTCCTGGCTCTGTTTCAGTGAAGAGATGGGACTAACACAGAAAATGAAAGTGTGAGGCTGGGCGGCAACCGCTGTAGTTGGCCACTCACCTCCTGGCTAAGTGACTTGACCCCTCCTGGGTTAGAGGACGCTACCTGCCTACTTCACAGGGCGGGGGTGATGCAGCTCAAGGCCCGGCTCCCACCAGGCTCTCCACACAGCCAGGTCCCTTCCCCAAACACTGTCCAGGGCAGGTCTAAGTGCTGCACTAGCTTAGGAGGAGGGGGAGGCCAGTCAAGGCAGCCCTTGGGATGTGGGTGGGTTTCAAGAGAGCTGTAAGCACGATTAGGGTTTTTAACAGGGAGAGGCACACATTGTAAGCTAAGCTAAGATAGCAAAAACAAGCAAAGCAAAATTTGTGTAATTTCCAGCACCTGCTGGAAAGAGTGAGACGTGAAGTTTAAGGACAAACATGGGGCAAGAGTGGGAGCCTGAGCCCCTGGACAGCTGCAAGTTCGAGCTCTTAACTCCCCAAGAGCATGCCCGAGTTTCCAAGGTCAACACTGCACTCAGGTGCGCCACGGAAATGGGCGCTGCCACCCTGAGTTACAGGAGCCTTGACTGATTCCATTCAACAATGAATGTTTGTCGTGCACCTTCTGTGTACCGTACCCAGGATATGCCAACAAACAAGCTACCGTCCACGTCACTCAGGAATTCACCAGCCAGTGGGGAAAAGTTTACAGACGACCAATCTCAAGACATGCTCTGTCGTTTATCAGCAAATACTGACCTGCTCTTTTAGAGCGTCTTCTTTTCAGGTCCCCTAAACCACCTTCAATCAATTCACCCACAGGTACTGATTAAGCATCCAGTATGTGGTGACCACAGTGGAGCAGGTGGAGGAAAACTTGGGGAGAGGGAGTTTATACAAAAAAAAAAAAAAAGATTTCTTTCTCCCGGGATTTGTAAGCACTCTCCACATGCTAGACACCGCAGCAAAAAAAATCACAGAAACAGCTTTGCCAGGTAGAGTGGAAGATGTGCTCTAAGAGATACATGGGTAGGATGGGAAGAAATAAGAATGCTCCCCAAGGGGCCGGGAGTCTCCCCGGAAGAGGGGGCTCAGGGGGTTGGCGCGAAGGGGAGCACAGAGGTGAGAGCAGAGGCGCCGCGGAATCCGGCCAAAGCCCGGCTCCTCGGGCAGGGGACGCGCTCAGCGACGCGAGGTCCGACCCTGACGCCAGCCCTGGTCCCGACCCACAACCCGGCAGTGACCCCCGACCCGCATCCCGGCCCTCACCCCGACCCCCACAGGGGCCCTGACCCCCGGTCCGCACCCCGAGCCCCACAAGGGCCCTGACCCCCGGCCTGCACCCAGACAGCGCACCGGGACCCCGGCCCCGACCCCGACGAACCCCGGACTGCACCCCGACCCCCGCCCCGGCCCGGCGCTCACCTCCGTGATGATGTCGTGCAGGTAGCGGAACGGGGGCTTGTTCAGCAGCTTCTCCGTCAGCGGCGGCCTCCGAATCACCTTCCCCAGAGCCTCCTGCGTCCGCTTCACCACCGCCGCGTTCATGGCGGCGCCGCCCGCGTCTCGCCGGCCGCCGAGCCTAAACTCCGCTACCCGGCCGCCGCCTGCCCCGCCGCCGCCGCCAGGTCCGGCCTAGACGCGCCGCTCGGGTTTCCATCCCACAGTGCACCGGAGTCGGCCAAGGCGCGTGCGCGGGGCCGCGGCCCTCGGTCGCCAGGGCGGCGCGGCCTTAGCAACGGACCCGCGGCGGCGCCCCGGGCCCTGTCCGACTGCGCGCGCACGCGGGCGGTGTCTGCGGTGGGGCTGCCTCAGCGTCCCTGCGGTGACAGCGCCGAACCCCTCCACCGCTCAGCAGCCTCGGGAAAAAGCTGTTCGCCCCGCGTTAGAGGAGCCCTCCCGAGGACTGGATAGCAGCAACACAGCTTCCAAGATTCATTTCAGGGGGACTGGACTAAGTTATCTCGAAAGACACATACCTTATCCTGTTGTTACTTAACATGGCTTCTTGGAAGAGTAACTCCTTTTCTCTGAGGCTATGTTTCTGTTCCTATAAAGCAGGGATAATATGTGCCAGCCTCCCTAACTCCCAGGGAGATGAGGAGCAAACGATGCTTCAGGGCTTTGTAACCAGGATGAAGCCGCTCCCTTGTAGTTCTGCCAGGTGTCTGTGGTTCTGTCCCATCTGTCTTCCATCCGCCATGCACAGGCTCACTGCAGATACTTCTATCAATTTTGAAGCTTTGTGGTCTGTTTTTAGTTCTTCTATTGGATACCTTTATAATTTTTATTTACATTCATTTTTACCATTTTCAATGCGCTCCATTCTTTATGTGTTCTTTGCTCGAGATGTATCTGGATGTGGAGTTTTTTAACTTAAAATTTATATTTGACTTTTTAAAATATTTATTTATTTGGCTACGTCAGGCCTTCGTTGCAGCACGCGGAATCTTCGTTGCAGCACGCGGAATCTTCGTTGGCGGTATGTGGGATCTATCGTTGTGGCGCTCCTTGCAGCGCGTGGGCTTCTCTCTAGTTGTGTCGTGCGTGCGGGTTTTCTCTTCTCTAGTTGTGGCCTGGGCTCCAGAGCGCAGGGGCTCTGTACTTTGCGGCACGCAGGCTCTCTAATTGAGGCGTGAGAGCTCGGTAGTGGCGCTCAGGCTTAGTTGACCCGCGGCATGTGGGATGTTAGTTCCCCAACCAGGGATTGCACCCATGTCCCCTGCATTGGAAGGCGGATTCTTTACCACTGGACCACCAGGAAAGCCCCCGATTATTATTGACATTCAATAAAATGCACCCATTTTAAGTGTACAGCCTGATGCGTTTTGGTAATTTTACACAATTATGCTACCATCACCACAATCAAGATACAGAACAGTTCCTGTACCCTAAAACATTTTCTCCTGCTCATTTGCAGTTCATCTCCCCCCTGACCCCAGCCCCAGGCAACTGCAACTGTCATTACAACCATGCCTTTCCTAGAGTTCCATATAAATGGAATCACACAGTACGTAGTCTTTTGTGTTTAATTCTTTCCTTTATAATGTTTTGAGATTCATCCATATGTCATTCCTTTTTGCAGCTAAGTAGTATTCCGTAGTACAATTTGGTTATCTGTTCAACAGTTGATGAATATTTGAGTTGCTTTTATTTCTTATTATTTATGAATAACACTACTAAAACCATTCACATACAAGTCTTTGTATGAACATAAGTTTTCATTTCTCTTGGATAAATACCTAGAAATAGGATTGCTGGATTATATGGTAAGAATATGCTTAACTTTACAAGATACAACCATACTGTTTTTAAAGTGGCTGCATCGGTTTTCATTCCCACTAGCAACGTATGGGATTCCCAGTTGCTCCATGTCCCCTGGCAACACCTGATGTGTCCGTCTTTTTAATTTTAGCCATTCTAATAGGTATGTAATAGTATCTTATTATGGTTTTAATTTGCATTTCTCTGGTAATTACTGATTTCAAGCACTTTTTATGTACATGTACACTTTTCATTTTCATGGGCATTCGTATATATTTGGTGAGGATAGCCTACAAAGTATCATTCAGGCATTTATTGAATCACTGCTGTATGCTGAGTATTGTTTAGGTGCTGGGGATTTCTGTGGAACTACATACCTTCTAGTAAGCAACTTCCACAACAGCAGTTGTTCACTGCTCCTAGGACCATAGCTCTCTCTGCTGCTAACTGCATCCAGGACCATGTGAGCATTGGTTATCTAGCCAGAGGCCAGGTGAACAGCCAGAGCTCATCTCCCTCCAGCAGTGCCAACCTCATTTCTTTCCACACTTCACCATGCAGGTGGGCTGGCTGTAAGAGACTTTACTGAGAGGTTGAGAGAAGCCTAAGAGGTGACAACCTGTGAGGGAAGGCATTTGATAACACTCACTGTGTAGAGCTCTTCCACGGTCCATGAGGAAGAAAGCCCCCGGAGAATCGTGCTCTAAGATTCCCTCCCGGGTGGCCCTCGGCTATTAACCCTGCTTCCCAGCTTCCAAGTCCACCCCTTGGCCAGAGCACCTCCATCCTCTGGCCCCGCCTTATCAAACCTTTCTGACTTTCTGGGAACCCCACTCTACCCATGGGAGCTTTTGTCTTCCCATCCATTCCCTTTCGCCCAGCAGTACACTTCCCAGAGTCTGGGTTCTCCCGTCCAGACTCACAACCCAAGGTCTTGGTAGGACAGTCCCCTGTGGCATTTGGCACCTTGGTCCCTTGGGTGATGGTGGACACTGTGAACCAGGCTCCTTCCAGGGCTCTCAGATTCCTGTTATCCTCCTTGTCGTCCACACACTTATCTTTATCACACATGTATCCTGTTGCCCAAGAGCAAACACTCGTTTTAAACCATCCATCAAACGCCATAAAGAAGCGTAAAACAGTTTCCCAACTGCCTCGCCATTTCTGAGCGTCCTCACCTGCGCGGACGCTAGTACTTCAATCACGATGGAGAATGGTATTCACTCCCTTCCCCCTCCCCGTCCACCACCCGACCCCACCTCAGGCCCCCTGGAAGTCTATTAAAAGGGGGGCCATAATGGGACTGTGTACTTACTTCTTCATGGCTGGGCCCTTAGTTCATGAAGCTTGGCCCAAAGCTCTGCGGTGATTAAGCCCTTAGACGAGGATGCACCAGCTTCCTGCCCTGCAGGCGTTAGGGAGAGAAGGAAGGGGAACTCACTGGCACAGGGCAGCCAGGCCCTCGGGGCCTGCAGCAGACGCAGAAGATGCTGTGGAGTCTGAGAGCTAGAGCGTCCCACCCAGACCTCTTCCTCCACCTGCCCACCGTGGCCAAGCTGGGAGCCCAGAGTCTCCCGTCAGGGGCACCCACCTGTGAGCTTTGAACACTGGCTGGGCTTGACCTGAGCAGGGGCAGAGGGGGAACTCAGGGAGGTCAGTGACCTTGGCCTCTGACCCCCAAGTACCCGGCCTTCTCAACAGAGGCTCCCCAACCTCCTGCCCAGAAAGTTCATGCCAGGCAGAATCCTCCTCTGGGCCCGGAGCAGCCAGGGCAGCTGTGGCCAGTAACCAGCTTGTCTGTGAGCAGTGGGGGAGGGCGTATGGCTGTGGAGAGTCCTCTGGCCCCGAGGGTCCACCGAGGACCCCAGCCAGTGCCGCACGAGGAGGAATTGTGTTTCTCCCACAGCTGTGGAGAGTAGGGGGACTTCTAGGCTGAGGAGGCCCTGTGGAGGCCGGAGGGCACAGGCCTGGCCCCTCTCTGTGGGACCGTGAGAGAGGGTGTGAGATCTGAGATCTGGGACAAGGGAGCAGGGTCACCACCCCGCACTGAGGGCCTGTCTGGGCGGAGGTGACTGTCGAGTGGACATGAGTCCCTGTAGGTCACGTCCTTAACACTGTCCCTAGGTGAGTCCTCACCTCCCACCCGGAAGGCAGGTGGGCAGGCATTCTGGGGCCTGGGAAAGCAGGGCTAGTGCATGCAGCTAAGGATTCCTGCCTCCAGGAAAGAGACCTGGCACCAGGGCCTCAGGAGTCGGGACGGGAGGAGGGCGCCAGCCTGGGGCCTCCAGTTCTGGGGGCTGGCTGCAGGGAGTGGGGGCTCTGTACCCTGAATGCCCCTAAGTTCCTCAGAGTCATGAAAGGATTAGAGAAAAAGGCAGAGCACATTAAAAAAGTGTCATTCATAAAAAAAGATAATTGATTGAATAACTAGAGAAAATCACAGCAAAGAAAGTGTTTGAAACATAAAAGCCTGGCAGGAGATGCTTTTGAAATCGGCAGTTTCTGAATGAATGAATGAACCAAGTAACCGTGGCCAGGACTCACCCCAGGAGGGAAAGTCCACAAAGCAAGGTGGCTTCCAGGCCCTACCTTCCCTTGCCTGAGAGGCGAACATTCCTAGAGACAAAGGCCCACAGAGGCTGGGGAGGCCCAATCCTGAGCTCCACATCTGAGAAGAGCCCAGAATGTAGGTCAGCCAGAGGGACGGGCTGGGAAGCAGGCACCAGGAGAGGGAGAAGTGGCCAGAGCCTGGGGACAGCGTCAGAAGGGCAGGTATCAGTCTGTATGGCCAGTAAAGTGCCTTGCTGTATACTCCATCATCTAAGCCACGAGGTAACTGACATCATTTTGTGAAATCTGAGGGGTCTGCCTAGAAGGCTGTGTCCCCTCCTCTCCAAGTGAGCCCAGAAGACAAAACCTTCTATCTGTTCCTGAACTTGCTAAGATCATTTCTGCCCCAGGACCTTTGAACTTGCTGGTCCTTTCAGCTGAATAACACTGGTCCCCCAGATCTTCATATGGCTGCATCCTTCCCATTATTTGGGTCTCAAATCACATGTGACATCTTCAGAGATGTCAAAAGTAAACCACATCTGAACTCTCCAGCCTGTTATCTTTACTTTCTTCAAAGTACTTATCACTCTCTGGAAGTAATTTTTAAAATTCATATCTGTCTTTTCATTTTCTGTCTCCTCTCCCACCCCAGTTGCCCCCCAGAAAGTGAGTTCCATGAGTACAGGTTGATTTGCTCACCTCTGAATCCCCCATACCTTCAACATTGTCAGATGCATACGATACTCAATACCTATATGCCAAACGCTGACTAGCTTATGCAGTTTGTAGAATTGCTCTTTACTAAGGACTCTTAGTAACATGGTTCACTTATACCGCAAGTTTAAATGAAAAAATCAAACTATGATGTTATGTGGACAATATGATCTCAGTCATGTTAAATGTGTACTTGTGTGAGTGTGTTTGAGAGTGTGAATAAGTCCAGCAGTCCCAAGGTTTCAGAGATGATCTTGGAGTTGGGATAATGGGACATTTCTCTGCTTCTTTATACCTCATTGTAATTTAGATTTATTTCTCAATAAATAATAACTTTTCAATCAAAAACAAAAGTTAAAGGTTGTCAGAGGAAGCCCCCACTTAGGAAAAACCACAGTATTGATGCCTTGTTGGTGAATGTTCTGGGTGCCCATTTATACCCCATTCAAATATAACTGCATCTGGGCTTCCCTGGTAGCGCAGTGGTTGAGAGTCCACCTGCCGATGCAGGGGACGCGGGTTCGTGCCCCGGTCCGGGGAGATCCCACATGCCGCAGAGTGGCTGGGCCCGTGAGCCATGGCCGCTGAGCCTGCGCGTGCGGAGCCTGTGCCCTGCAACAGGAGAGGCCACAACAGTGAGAGGCCTGCGTACAGCCAAAAAAAAAAATATATATATATATATATGTGTGTGTGTGTGTGTGTATATATATATATAAAACTGCATCTAACAGGATCATTTAGGAGACTGAAGTTTACCTGGTACTGTTGTGAGTTCCCCAAATTAGCAGTGACCAGCTGTCACTTTACCTGTAACCAGCTGTGTGACTTTTTGGTCAATTCTGGCCTTTTTAGTCCTCATCTATTTCACCAGGAAAGTGAGGGATTTGAATTAGATAAGCTCAGACGCCTCCTCCAATAATTATCCCTAAAGACAAGCCCTTGGAGCAACGCCCCGCAGAAGAATCCGGGCCGAGCCAGATTCCCAGGACTTTCTTAAACCGGGATCTCCCGGGACCTAGAGATCTGATGGAGGGCCCTTACATCCGTGAAAACACAGACAGAATAATTGTTCAGGGCACCTTCCTGGAGTGGAGGAGGGGGGCGTCCACGGCTTTCCTCTTATTTGAACAGAGGGGCAGTTTCTCAAACAAAGGGCAAGAATCATCTGCTGTCAGAGACCCAAGCAAGCCCTTTCCAGGAAAGCCTGGTTAACTAGTGTCCAAAGTCAGTCAGGGTTTGCCCGAAAGCACGAGGACAAGGTACACACGTGGACTTGGCGCTTTCTGCCAGAGTAGGTGTCACAGGAGGGCAGGCGGGCGGGTTCCGAGGCCTCAGCTCTGCCTGGCGCTGCCCCTCCGCCTCGCTGGGCCCAGCCCCTCCCTCCGGAGTGCCTACCACACACCGTCCACGTGAGCCACACACCGTGAGCCACACACCGTCCACGCCTCAGAGCGGAGTTTCAGAGCACAGCTTCTGTCTGAATCATGTAAAAACTGAGTTTTGCACCCAAACTACGCCAGCCTGCCACCCCTGCAAGCCCAGTAGGCTTGTGGGTCATTCCTCGCGGAGCTTCCCCTGACCTGCACCTCCGGGTGCCTCGCCAGGTGGCCCACGGCCGCCCATCAGCTTCCTCCGGGCTGCACCTAAACGAGAAATTGTGTAAAGGGATGTACAGTGTCTCCTCCCCGCTAGAACGCAAGCTCCAGGAAGACAGGAGCCTGCTCTGCTGTCTCCTCGGTACACACGGTGCACCTTGGCTAAATGAGCCAAAGTCTGAAACCACTGTCAAGGATGCTGTGGACGGCCACCCCGATGCTTCTCGGACCAAAGCCCACTCCACAAGGAGTACTGGTCCTTGTTGGCTCCCAGCTAAGCTCCTCTCTGGGGAAATTCAACCAAAGCGGCTTACTTCCCCCCTCTTCCCCCCGGGGAGGCCCCATTCGAGTTGGGGCTACAAACCCACTTTCTCAGGGACCTCCACCTAATATAGTTGCTATCAGGAGTGGTCTGGGGAAGCAGCCTCTAACCTTTGAAGCGGAATCACCCACTGGCCAGCTGAACTGAAATCCCCATGATTAATATAAGAGTGGGAGAACTGAGCACCTGGTGCAGTAGGGATGCAACTGTGAAAAATCTCCCCAGCGCTGGAGGGAAGGGAGTCCAGCAAGAGGGCACTATCTTCAGCATCTGAAAGAACCATGGGGTCAGTTGGTGGCTGTGGGGTTGCCAGGGCAGTGGATAAAGACAATGAAGGCCGAGGCTGAGAGTCAGAGGACCTCCTTGGCAGGTCGTAAAGAAACCCTTGTCTCTTGCAGCCAAAGATCAGAAATAGCTGAGGATCAGGTCCAACATTAATTTTTTTTTTTTTTTTTTTGGCGGTACGCGGGCCTCTCACTGTTGTGGCCTCTCCCGTTGCGGAGCACAGGCTCCAGACGCGCAGGCTCAGCGGCCATGGCTCACGGGCCCAGCCGCTCCGTGGCCTGTGGGATCTTCCCGGACCGGGGCACGAACCCGTGTCCGCCGCATCAGCAGGCGGACTCTCAACCACTGCGCCACCAGGGAAGCCTCAACATTAATTTTAAGGGCAGTGGAGCTCCAGAGAAGGTTTATTTCTCAACTCCAGGAGGTCTGTTCTGCCAAGATGAGACGTGTGATTGGGAAGCCCTGGGACTGAGATTTGAACAGGACATCTGGATTGATGTACTCAAAAATCTAGAATCCCCACATTCCCCTGGGCTTACAGAAGTGGTCCACTCCTCCCCGTAAAGGGCTTCTCGAAGACAACACAGAGGTCATTGCATGCAAGACAGCACGCACCTTTCTCGGGATCCTCCCCATTAGCCCCCTCCTGTCCCCAGAGTTGTCACCAGGGTCAAGTCACGACATGACCTGCTGGGAAGAAGGCACTAGACCCACAGGAGCTGTAGGGCCCAGCAGAGCCTGGAGGCCGTATTTGGGACGGCATCCCAACGTGCTGGATCAGCAGGGGATAGAATGAAAAGTTGGATGAGAGAGAGTCAGTCAGTGCGGCAGGACTTCTGCCATACAGTATAGGATTTACGACCCTGGCAAGGACCCAGGGACACGGGACTAATCATCTTAGTTGTTAGTATGGTTCTTGAAAGCCTGCAAAACGCTGTGGCCTTCACTAAATGAAGGAAAACTGCCGTCCCTGCCACGGGATGTGGTGGAGAAAAGGGTCAAAGGCTCAGAGAAGTAGTCCTGCTAGAGTAGATGCAGTATGTAACGCCAGCAAACCCACCAGCCGACTTGCTTCCATGGGGGGTCCTGGTGGATCACTTCTTTTACCAAAGCAGTGACTGGTGAGAAGTGCGCCCGGCGGGGGCTCATGGTAGGGAGATGCTGTTGTGAGTCTGAGCTCCCTGGTAACAATGGGGACGACAGGATCTCAGAATAATAGAGGCCAAGCAGCGGTGCCTAATGATCAGAAACAGGGTAGATACAGTTACAGTAAAGAGTGGCAAGGTTGGCGTGGTAGCCAGCAGGAGGTGACATGCAGACAGCCATGAAGATGGTGGATAGAACACAGTGTTCCTAGGGGCCAGATGCACAGGCAGTGAGTGAGGTTTAACCAAAGAAATCAAAGATAATCCAGAGGCTGAGGGTTTCTGCCCCCCGTAAAATGCCTCCACCCCTTACTCACTGTTCAGACCTGGACCCCACTGACTGAAGGAAAGCCCAGATTCCCGACATCACCGCCATTGTATACAGTCATAATCTCCCCCAGTCTTTCTCCAAAGAGACCTAAGGTCACTCATCCGGGTAACCCTACACTGGGGGGACAGGGGCGGGGTACACACAACCATTTCAAGGAATATTGGACGCAGGGTCCTGGGGACCTGAAGCGTCATCATGGCCCCTGTTAGAGGGAGGGCATTCGGGGTCGAGTGATAAATAAAGTCCTGGCCAAGATTTGCTTCAGTTAGCTGTAGGTTTGTTTAGCTTTTGTTAGGTCCCCTGAGTGTACGGACCCACCTGGTAGTCATTTCCCAAGCCCTTAAACGCACAGTTGAAATGGACATACTTAGCAGGTGGGATTAGCCCCATGTTGCCCAGGTCCTTGGACTGTGGAATAAGAGCTATAGAAGTGGGGGAGCCTGTGTGGGAGCCCCTGCTCACCTCCGCTGGGACAGTAAACCAAAACGGTACTGAATACTGCTGAGAATGACAGTAGCGACAGTGTGGGATCTGCCCCACACTTAACATAGTTTGCCCCATCATATAGCCATTTAATTCATCAGTCTAACTCCTATAAAATTCATCTGGGTCCTGGAAAATGACAGTGGAGTACTGCAAACCCAAACAAGTAGTAGCCCCAATTATTGTATGTTTTCCAGAGCAGGTCAACACAGCCTCAAGTCCGTGGGAGGCAGCCAATACATTCTTTTCCATCCCTACTAAAAAGGAGGACGAGAGGCAGTTTACACTCATCTAGGATGGACAGAGGGCACATTGATGGTCTTGCCCCAGGGTTATGTTAACTCTTTTCCCTCTGTCCTAACATAGTCTGGACTGTCTGGGTGCTCTGCATGACACCATATTGGTCCAGCATATTAACGGTATCATATTAATTAAACTGGATGAACAAGAGGAAAACACATCAGAGGCTTTAGTAAGATACATGCTGCAGAGGCTGGAGAGAAATCCTATGAAGACTCCGGGGTCTGCAGGAGTCCAGTGGTTTGGAGCATAACAGACACCTGCTCCAAAGGAAAGGACAAAAAAAAAAAAAAAAGGAGAGGACAAATACTGCATTTTGCACTTCCCACCACTAAGAAAGACCCACGGCGCCTCGTAGCTTCTTCGGATGCTGGTGGCAGAGTGGGCCACACTTGGGAATAATGCCCCGATGTACTTACCAAGTGGCTCTGGGAAAAGTCCCAGAACAGCAAAGAACTCTCGCAGGTGCAGAGGCTGTGGTACAAGCATCCCTGCCCCTTAGACCATGTGATCTGGAAGATTCTGTGGTTCTAGAGGTGCCTATGCTGGGAAACGATGCCATATCCCTTTAAACCACTAAGCCTGTGGTGATTTTATGGCAAGCCCCAGGAGGAGAATCACAACGTAGACCCTAGGTTTCTGGAGCAAGGCCACACACTACCCGCAGCGAAGACCCGTAGCTGCTGGTGCGCCTCTGTGTCCTAGAGAAGGAGTGCCTGACCGCGAGACGCCAAGTGGTCACCACGCCACTAGAGCTGGGTTCCACCAGACCCTCCAAGTTGCGAGGTCAGGCACAGCCAACTGCGACCCACTGGAAGAAAGTCGTATGTCAGGATCGGACACGCGCAGGGCCAGAGGACGCAAGCAAACCTCGTAAGCCCAGACCCTCGTATCACCGACTGCTGTTGCCCCCGTTGCCTGTCCCTCACCTCCACCTACTGCTGTGTTGGGTTAGGGTGGCACTTATGACCAGCCGGCAGAGGAAGAAGGGAGCCGAGCTTCCTACGTGGATGGGTTGGCTCAGGGTGGGGCGCAAAGTGTGCCTACGAACAGCAGCGCTACCCTACAGCCTCACTCGGCGTCCCTGAAAGGCAGAGGTGAAATGAAATCTTCCCAAGCTCCCAGGGAGGAGAAACTTGGTGTGTTAGTTTCACTGTTGCTGCTACAACAAATTTCCACACACTTAGGAGTTTAAAACAATATACATTTAATATCATACAATCCTGGAGGTCAGAAATCCAAAATGGGTCTCCCTGGGCTAAAATCACGGTGATGGCAGGGCTGTGTTCTTTCTGGAGATTCTTGGGGAGAATCCACTTCCTTGATTTTTCCAGCTTCTAGAAGCCACCTGAGTTCGTTGGCTCGTGGCTTCTTTCCAGCAATGACATCACTTCAACATCTGCTTGTATCGCCACATCTCCCTCTCTGACTCTGACCCTCCTGCCTCCCTTTTTCACTAGTTAAATTGAGCCTGCCCAGATAATCCAAGATCACCTTCTCATCTAAAACTCCTCAACTTGATGACATCCACAAACTCCCTTTAGCCATGTACTGTTACCTATTCATAGGTTCTAGGGATCTGGACGTGAAGATCTCTGGGGGCCATCATTCTGCCCACCGCCCTTGGGCAGCACACTTGGCTATTCGTTTTACGTAGAAAGGGATGTGACCTGAATGTATTCAAGCCCATGGACGGTGACTAAAGGACCTGGAAGGATCCAAAGATTGAGGACCCCAGGAATTCTGTGGAGGGGCACGTGGGTGGATCGACCTGGGGGTGGGCGTGGTGCGAAGACCTTTGTCTTCCACGGTGACACCCACAAGAAAACACCCACCAGGGAACAGGCAATAACCAACCAAGCAGGCAAATGGTTTGACTAGTTGAAATCAACATGCCTCAGCCATGGGCCACTCAGCGATCAGCCCTGGTGGTGGGATAACAGGACGGCACGGGCCCAGCCTGAGATCCTACCCACCGAGGCTGAGCCAGTTATGGCCTCTGCTGAAGTTCAACCCGACAGCACCAGGAAGCAGAGCTACCCCCATCCTAGCACCGCCCCTTGAGGAATCCCACAGGCTACTTTGTGGAAAGTTGATCACTTTGGACTTTTCCACCCTAAAGGGGGCAATGATGCATGTTGGTTGAATCAACGCATAGTCCGAGTGTGGATTTGTTCTTCCTGCCTTTATGGTCACTCTCTGGGGCTTATAAGAATGTTCGATCGTCACGTATAGAACAGCACATGATACTGCTCCAGACCAAAGGGCCCACTTGACAGCAAAGGGGGTGTGGCATTAGGCCCATGAGCGCGGGGTCCACAGGATCTCTCATTTACCTCTCCACCCAGAAGCGGCGCGCCCAGGTGAGTGACGGAGCGCTCCTCTTGGAGGCTCAGCTGAGGTCCCAGGTGGGAGAAAATACCCTATAAGGATGCGACTCCATCCTTTAGGACACGGAATGTACCCTAAATCATTATAAATTGCTGTCTCCAATTGATAAAATGCATAGGTCCGGGAACCAAGGAGTAAAACTAGAAGCAGTGCCCTTTCCTTCACTTCCAGGCATTCACTGGGAGAATTTGTGCTTCTCCTCCAGAGGGAGACCACTTCCACCAGCGTACCCAGTAAGAGTGCCACTGAGCTGTGTCATGGCTGTCAGCAGTCACTTGGGGCTCTTTGTGCCCAGAGACCGGCAGGCAGGAAAAGGAGTCACCACCGGAAGGTGGGGTACAAATGTAAGGTCGGACCTCCTCAAGCACAAACAAATGGGAATGTGGTTGAATTTTTAAATAACCTTTTAAATAACTGTAAATCCGGCTACATGAATTATGAAACCCAAGCCACTGTTCTGCACACTATACACAACATACGTTTTTTTGGATAAGATTAAAAAATAAAAACTAACCAAAGGACGCCCAAGGTTGCATCTCCTGTGAGACCTTCAACTCCCACCTCAGCTGGTCCCCAGGGCCCATCCACCCAACCCCTTTCTCAGGCCATGTCCTGGGGATCATTTTGATGGTCAGACCCCAGATGTCTTTCGACCCTCCCCTACCATGTCCCGCAAGGCCTGCACTGTCTCCTCCCCACCAACCCCACTCCTTTTCCTTTACTTTGTCCATCAAGTTGGTCTCTGATCCCCCAAACAAGCCTGTTTACCACCTTCTGAACAAGATTTGACATTCATTTCCCTCTGATGCACTCGCCTTCAAATCAAATCAACATTGTAAAAACAAAAATAACACAAGCCAGAGAAACAGGAAAATAACGTTTATATCAATTCCCACAATGTTCACTGTACGCAAACAAAAAGCTGAGGCAGAGGTCCAGGCGTGATGTGTTTCTTCAAAAGGCAGTATTTGGCTAACAATTTAAATGTTAGTCTTGCCCATTCACTCTGTGCAGTCCAAACAGATGAATTTTATATGTGCCCAGCAATTGTTACAAATTTAGGACAGCTAACACTAGGCATGATGCCAGCTTCTGGAAGAAGGCAGGGCTGCATCATTGTACGGAGCCATTAAGTGAGGCCAGGCCCACCCCTGAGACTCCTGGGGGTCCACACGCAGGAGGAGCACGGAATAGTTTAAGAGTTAAAACAGGGCTTCCCTGGTGGCGCAGTGGTTGGGAATCTGCCTGCCAATGCAGGGGACACGGTTTCGAGCCCTGGTCTGGGAAGATTCCCACATGCCGCGGGGCAACTAAGCCCGTGAGCCACAACTATTGAGTCTGCGCGTCTGGAGCCTGTGCTCTGCAACGGGAGAGGCCGCAACAGTGAGAGGCCCGCGCACCGCAATGAAGAGTGGTCCCCGCTTGCCGCAACTGGAGAAAGCCCTCGCACAGAAACGAAGACCCAACACAGCCAAAAATAGATAAATACATTTTTTTAAAAAAGAGTTAAAGCAATTGGTTTTATTGTAAGTGCAATGAAATTTTACAAACAAACCAAAACCAATTCCACTTGCTGGGACTTAGCGGGCTCTCAGCAAATGCTTAGTGCACTCGGCTTGCCCTTCACTGAAGCTCTCTGCAAACTCAGGGCTCAGCCGTGTGCCAGGGCTGAGCCTGGCGCCTGTGAGGCGCTCATCACCCCGGGGTTTCACGGGCCTGAATCCCAGGTACCAACAGGGGGTGATGTTTGCAGGGTATTTCCATTGCCCCCTGTTGACTTTATGCCTAAAGAGAGGCTTCCATTATGACTGAGCAAAAGGAAACCAGAGTCTTGTAAATTTTCCAGAAAGAAAGGAGGTGAGATTTCACAGGAGAGCCACGGCCAGGCTTCCTTCCCACCTGCTAAGCCGCTACTACGTCTCTTAAAAACAACCTGGCCCAACTGGAGATACATTTCCGCTCTCCCATACAAACTGAACAAAGGCTTCGTCGGCTGCAAGAAGGTGGCTGCAGAAAGTGGGTCAGTCTTTTGATGCCGGTGAAAGATGCTAGTCCCTGATGATAGGCATTCACGCACACACATGTGCACACACACACACACACACACACACACACATCCCTCACTGGGCCATGCAGCCAGAGCCCCAGAGCCCCCAGGGACAGACATGGCTCTCCCAGATATCACACGCAGCCTTGGCCTGAGCACCCTCCAAAGACCTGGAGGGACAATTCCCAGTCAGAAGCTCCACGTACAAGCATGCCAGGAGCTCCTTTGCTGGCCGGCAAAGGGTGTCTCAGAGGAGAGTTCATCTCTGGAGTGACACAGATGTGGCCTGAAATCTTGGGGACCTGAACAACGAGGGGGAGAGAAGAGAATATTGAGGGAAAGGTAGGGGACAAAAGAGTTAAACAACAACAAGGCAAAGGACTTCCCTGGTGGCGCAGTGGTTAAGAATCCACCTGCCAAGGCAGGGGACATGGGTTCGAGCCCTGGTCCAGGAAGATCCCACATGCCGCAGAGCAACCAAGCCCATGTGCCTCAACTACTGAGCCCTCGTGCCACAACTACTGAAGCCCGTGCGGCTAGATCCTGTGCTCCGCAACAAGAGAAGCCACCGCAATGAGAAGCCCACACACCGCAACGAAGAGTAGCCCCGCCTCGCTGCAACTAGAGAAAGCCCCAGCTTGGCAGCTAAGACCCAACGCAGCCAAAAATAAAATTAATTAATTACTTATTTTTAAAAAGGCAAAAACATTTGGATAGGATGAGGTGAAGCTTGTCCTTGGAAAAAAGAGTGAGTTCCAAACAGATTTGGAGAAGAGCACTCTTAAACCTAGAGCCCAGGGTGGCGAGAACTTACCCCCTCAGAATAAAAAAGCCTCCATGATCCCGGGCAGGGACGCCATCAGACGTTTCCCGAAAGCGGCAGTTGGATGAGGAGTTCCGAGTGTTAGAAGAACGCTGGAGTCCCGAGGGTGAGGACAGAGAGGAGGGCAGGAGAGGAAGTCGGGGACGGGTGGCAAGGCATGGATGCACAGTGTCCTTGCGTCAGGGCCGGCGGAAGGTGAGAGCCGGGGACAGATTCTGCACGAGGCGGCTTCCAGGATGCAAATCCGCCCGCACCCAGCGCTGACCGACGCTGTCGTTTTGGGGCCTGATGTCTTCACCCAGATGACACCCAGGGCCACGTCCAGTCTTCGTGGACGGAGGAGCACGAGCAGGCAACCCGCGTTCCAACCCGGAGCCTGAGGGAGTCGGAGGAGGAAGGGGCTGCAAAGTGACCTGGAGGTGCGCTAAAGCCTCGTGGGTCCAGCTGTAAGCAGGTGGCGGGCAGGGGCAGGGTGAGCCCCCCGCCCGCCCCCAGGGCTCCCCCGCACTGCCCTGAACCGCTCCAGGAAGAGCCTCTTGCCACATCTCTGCCTTAGCGCCCCAAAATCCCACTCTTGAGAGATGCCTGGTCTTTTTTTTTTTTTGAAGTAGAGTTGATTTACAATGTCATGTTAGTTTCAGGTGTACAGCAAAGTGATATATATATATATATATTTATATATGTGCATAACTGAATATATATATATTCTTTTTCAGTTTTCTTTTCCATTAAAGGTTATTACAAGATATTGAATGTAGTTCACTGTGCTACACAGTAGGTCCTTGTTGGTTATCTATTTTATATATAGTAGTGTGTATCTGTTAATCCCGAACTCCTAATTTATCCCTTCCCCCTTTCCCCTTTGGTAACCATAAGTTTGTTTTCTCTATCTCCGTTTTATTAATAAGTTCATTTGTATCATTTTTTTAGATTCCATATGTAAGTGACATCATAGGATATCTGTCTTTCTCTGTCTGACTTACTTCACTCAGTATAATGATCTCTAGGTCCATCCATGTTGCTGCAAATGGCATCATTTCATTCTTTTCGTGGCTGAGTAATATTCCACTGTATATATGTACCACATCTTCTGTATCCATTCGTCTGTTGATGGACACTAAGGTTGTGTCCATGTCTTGGCTGTTATAAATTGTGCTAGATGTATGGTCTTTAAGCAAACATGCTTAGAAAGTTTTGTTTTGTTTTGTTTTGTTTAAAAGCTAGCTGAGAAAGCACAGGAATTAGCATCCCCTGTTTGTTTGTACAAGCAAAACAGAGCTTGGAAAACAAGTGAGGAAGCCACTTCCACTCCACCCACCCGACAGAAGTGTATTCCTTTCACGTTTTCCCTCCCCGCACTCCCCATTGGCACGTACGCTTCATATGGTTGTACATGTAAGATACGTACAGCCAAAAGCACAAATTTTGCTTTGTCTTTCCGCAATGTTGCCACATCTACATTCTTTGGTTTCACAGATACAGCCAAGCTCATCATTTTATTTATTTTATTATTTTACCTTTCTGTAGCATTTGTGTCTTGGCATCTTAAAAGCCCCCCAATATTGGGTGTTTTCTGTCCCACCTGAAAGCCCACTGCTCTTACTTCCATTGTTTGTTTGCTGCACTCATGGCTGTGCCTGACCTATGTCTGTCACATTATTTTCTGTGGTTTGTTTATTGTTCTATCATCTGACTTTGGCTCTGTAGAATATTTTATTTGTTTATCATTTCTGCAAAGGTGTGGACAATAAATATATGCTTGGTAAATCTCTAGCAGTGGTTGTTCAAAACAGCATGAAACTCATATTCATGTAATTACTGAAGACAAAAACTGGGAAATGAAGAGAAGTCAAACAAAAATAGTAACTTCACAATATGAAGAATTCAGCGTCTTTGCTTTTCACTGCTCTGGTCCCAATTCTTCATCTCTATTGGGGTTACAAAGCCAACCATTTTAAACTGATACTAAGCACCCTATTCAAAATTAATTTTTTAGTTCAACATATGCAAATCAATGTGATACCCCACATCAACAAAAGAAAAGATAAAAACCACACGATCATCTCAATAGATGCAGAAAAAGCACTTGATAAAATTCACCATCCATTCATGGTAAAAACTCAAAATTAATTTTTGATCTATATTTAGTAGTTTATAACATTTAAAACTACATTTTTCTAATTATAAAAATTCTTATATAAATGTAGATTATCTAGAATTTATACAAATATATAGAACATGTAACGAATGCTTATTATAGAATATATGACAGACACTGAAAATTATGGTATAAAAAAGAAAACTAAGGCCACCCATATTCCACAACTCAGGGAAAAATCACTGTAAGAGGTTTTTTTTTGGTTTTTTTTGCAGTACGCAGGCCTCTCACTGTTGCGACCTCTCCCGCTGCGGAGCACAGGCTCCGGACGCGCAGGCTCAGCGGCCATGGCTCACGGGCCCAGCCGTTTCGCGGCATGTGGGATCTTTCCGGACCGGGGCACGAACCCACGTCCCCTGCATCGGCAGGCGGACCCTCAACCACTGCGCCACTAGGGAAGCCCTCTGTAAGAGTTTTGATGTTCCTTTTTGGTTTTCTTCTATGTACACGTTCACACAAACACACTCCCCTAAAAACATAGGCTGTTAACTGTGCACCTCATCTGGAAGGGAAGTCCATACTCTTTCAATAAAGTGCACGTCAGGCTCTCTCAGGCCAACATTCGACATCAAGGGCGGGGGGTTTGGGCACAGCTCATCCCCTGCTGACCCTGCTCCCCCCCCTGCCACTGAGGAACAATCTGTCAGGGACACTGAGACTTTCTGGTGACCTCCTCCTGACCTTTGACCCTGAGGGCTGGCTCAGATGTGAGAGGCAGGGGCGGGAGGAAGCATCCCAGAGGGCAGGGGTCATTCCCAGGGGATGAGACAGGGTTGCCTGGCAGCCATTTCTCCTTCACTGGAGCCCTAATGACTCACACCGATACCTGGGCCCTCATTCAGGACGGAACCTTGAGCCGCCTCCTCTGTGCCGACAGCAGATTGTACAGCCGTGACGAGCAGGAGCGCTGTGGCTGTGGACTGGCCTGTCCTTGTCCCGAACAGCTTCTCAGGAGCCATGATTCCAAGCCCAGCGTGAACTGACTTCAGCAGAATCCTCCTACAAGAGGCCTCAAGAACCCTGAGAAATGCTTGTACGATGAACACTTAATTCGGATTATTCGGTAACACTTGCCTCTTTTTAAATCTCCTAAACAAAGAGTCGTGAAAAAGAGTCTTTTAGGTGTTGAACTTCGGAAGACCCATTTCTCCTTGCAACTGAGTGAATTCACTCTATTTTCTAAAGAAACGCTTCTGTCAGCCGTACTGGACTGAGTCCGGTGCGGATCTTTTCTCTTCACGGTGTGGCCTTGGTGGGCATTGCCACTTTCCTAAGAGAGTCACATTGGTAGCTGGAAATTGGCCACAGTGGGGACACTTACACCATGACAAACATTTTCTCCCTCCAGAGACCCAGCTGTTAAACTTTTACCAGCACACCACTGGACTCACCCCCAAGAAATGATTAGAACAAGTTCCCGGTGTTCTTGCCAAAACGTTAAGTTCTAAATCACAGAAGAGTGCCCCACGCCAGTGAATCCTTCTCTAGCCACCGACCTAGCCTTGTAGTCCCCCCCCGCCCCCACTGCAGCATTCTGAAGACCCACCATCACACATGTACTTCAGGTCCTGTGGGTACAGGTCAGCCAGGCTTGCAATTCCTTTGGCGTGTGGGCTGTTTCTTACCAGGGCAGGGCTTATCTTCCCTGCTCCAGCTATGCTGAAACCCGATCCCCCTCATAGGCCTGGAGTCAGAGAGGCGTGCTGAGAGTAGGTCTTGAGGAGAACAGGCATCGTTCTGCAGGGCACCTGCTCCAGGTGAGGCAACCAGCAAGGACACTCAGTTCTCTGGAAGGGGGAAGTGATCGTTTCTGCCGACGAGAAGACTCCTGGGAACTTGGGGCTTTGAAAATTTCAGTTCATCCATGGCCCAGGATCATTCCCTATCTGACTCCTGACCTTGACATAAGGGACCTGTCAAGCCTGTGACTTGGTCTCCTTTGTAGCTCTGGGAACCTCACAATCAGAGTCTAGGCCTGATTTCCACCAGTCTACCCAGTGGCCGTGGGAGATGTGAATCTGCTGGGCTGCAAAGGGGCCCTCAGGCTTACAGACTTGGTCAAGTTGGCAGTGAGCTGTCCTAAGCCTACCATTTTCTTTTGCCAAGGTCTCCAGCCCCAACGTTAGGAGCCACCCTTCTCCATGATCAATATCATTACCGTTGTCCCCTCTGATGAAGTACCACCTCTGCTTGACTTCCCAGTACCTTGCTCTCTACCTGTGCCCCATCATAACCGACCACCTGTGAAAACCTAAGGAATTGCAATGCTACTGCGTGGTAAGTTATTACCAGCGGTCAGCAAACTTCTTCTGTAAATGGCCAGACAGTAAATAATCCAGGCTTTGTGGGCCTAGTGTGATCTCTGTAGCATATTCTTTGACTTTTTTTTTATTATTATTTTTATTTTTTATTTTTTTTGCGGTACGCGGGCCTCTCACTGTTGTGGCCTCCCCCGTTGCGGAGCACAGGCTCCGGACGCGCAGGCTCAGCGGCCATGGCTCACGGGCCCAGCCGCTCCGCGGCATGTGGGATCCTCCCGGACCGGGGCACGAACCCGCGTCCCCTGCATCAGCAGGCGGACTCTCAACCACTGCGCCACCAGGGAAGCCCTCTTTGACTTTTTTATTCCTCCTTTTTCCCTTTAAAAAATAAAAACCAGGGAAGCCCTCTTTGACTTTTTTATTCCTCCTTTTTCCCTTTAAAAAATAAAAACCAGGGAAGCCCTCTTTGACTTTTTTATTCCTCCTTTTTCCCTTTAAAAAATAAAAACCAGGGCTTCCCTGGTGGCGCAGTGGTTGAGAGTCCGCCTGCCGATGCAGGGGACGCGGGTTCGTGCCCCGGTCCGGGAGGATCCCACATGCCGCGGAGCGGCTGGGCCCGTGAGCCATGGCCGCTGAGCCTGCGCGTCCGGAGCCTGTGCTCCGCAACGGGGGAGGCCACAACAGTGAGAGGCCCGCGTACCGCAAAAAAAAAATAAAATAAAATAAAAAAATAAATAAAAACCATTCTTGGGACTTCCCTGGTGGTCCAGGGGTTAAGACTCCGCGCTCCCAATACAGGGGCCCCAGGTTCGATCGCTGGTCAGAGAACTAGATCCTGCATGCCACAACTAAGACCCGGCACAGTCAAATAAATAAATACTAAAAAATAAAATAAAATAAAAATTAGAAAGAAAATAAAAACCATTCTTAGATCAAGGACCACACAAAACAAGCCACGGCCGAACCCTGGTTGTTACAATCCCGCTTCCCCCTAGGAATGGATAAAGCGGTGGCTTTAAGACAAGTGGGCAGTTCAATCCCAGAATGAAACCCTGAGGGTCTGCTTTCTAAAACCATTTTCAGTCTCCAGTGTCTTCGTTTAGATTCCCTGGAAAACAGAGCCCGAGGAAAAGCTTAAGAACCCACACTTTACCAGGAGGCGCAGTCCCAGGGCAGTGAGCGCAAAGGAATATGGAGGAAAATGCGAGATGCAGCATTTCCGTGGCCACCTCTGCTCCCCAATGAACCACGTGAGACACCCAGACAGTCAGCAGGTTCACGTGCTCAGCCCAGGAGTTTCTCTGGAACAGCTGGGAATTTTGCCCCCTGGAGGGCGAAGGGTGAGGCACTGGTGAGCTGGCCCTCTCCAGCCTCTTACTGGAGAAGTGCAAGGCCGGCTCCACAGTCCCACCAGGACAGCAGTTACCACGGTGACCTTTCCTGGGCTCCACCTGGGACCCCAGGCCTAGGATCCTTCCCCTTTCCAGTGTATATGACACAGAGTCTTCAATCCCCACCCAGGCCCAAGGGAGCAGAGGGCCAGGACCTCGGTCCTCATCTTCTGGTTTGAAGGACTCCGGGTGTAGGGAGGCCCGAGCAGGACTGGTCTGGCTGCGTGGACCCTCCAGCCACAAGCCTTCCCTTCAGGAATGCATTTCAGTGTTGTCAGAAGCGGCATGCCAGCTCTTCGGCCGCACTCCCAAGTCCTTCAGAGGGGTAGGAGCTTTGCAGGGTCAGAGGTGAGGGTGATGGGCTCTTCTCTCCTAGGGAACCCCCGGCCCCAGGCTTCCTCTTGCCCTCCCTTCCTAGTTTTCACATTACTCTCCCTTCACCATCTCCCCACCCCTGTCCACACACTTCCTTACAAACGGTCCCTTCCCTACTCTCACCATGGGCCCCTTAGTCCTCCTTCCTGATCTACCAGCCTTCCACGGTGTAGGATTAGGCAGGCCACCATTTCCCTACTCAGCACCCTTTGTTCCCAAGCCATGGCCACACCGTTTGGGAGGGGGGCAAGTCCTCCCCGTCTTTGCTCCCCTTTCCTATCTCAGGCAGAGATCTGGGAGGACCGTTCCATCCCTGACACCGCCTCGGGACTGGAGGAGCAAAGCCGAGGACATCCCTCCTTGGAGGCCTCACAACGTTAAATCACTTGGCATTTTCTGACTCCAGAAATTGTAGTCAGGGGTTCTTCCTGGTTTCCCACAAGTTCCCTCAGTAATGCCATGGCCTCAGTGGGGTGTCCTAGTTTATCCCAAGGTCTCAGGAGCTCCCCCAGGTAGAGCTGGGGGGGTATGACGGATGCCCTTGAGCACCCACTCCAAGACACAAGTGGGAATGCTAGTCTGTCCAGACCACAGGCTCCGAGGCAGGGGTCCTGGGTTGGCCCCCCACCTGCCCTTTGCTTCTCTCGGCAGCAGCATTGCTGGCTCTCATTGTGCAGACGAACCCTCCCGGCTTCCTGAGAGTCCGGAGTGCTGGTGGCAGCAACGCCAGGGGGAGCCCATCTCTTTAATGAGCACCCACACATATCCCACCAACACGTGGTCTTCTCCCTGCACCACGGGGCCCCAGAAGCTTCAGTAGTGCCCTGTGGGTGGGGGTCTCCTATTTTCCCTTCCTCCTCCCTCGCAGGGCTTGATCTGTTGAAGAGGAGTGGGGGTATGGGCCCACAGCAGCCTTCTCCCCGCAACGGTCTCTTTCACGATGGGACCACCATGTGCCCCAAGGCTGCTGCCTTCCACAGCTAAGTCACCTGGGCTCCTGCCTTGGCAACTCAGCCAGGTGACCTGTCACCATCCCCAGAGGCGATGCTGCCCATCCTGAGAGTGGTCTACTCAGACCCCTTTGTTGCTTCCAAAAAGGCGTGGTCCGGGCACAAGTGGTATACTTTCCACGCTGGACAGCAAGGAGAAGCAGGTGAGCAAGGACCAACATGGCAGGTAACGCAGGTGAGACATATGCCGCAGTTTACTGGAGGGAAAACTTAGAGGTTCAGGCAGAAGGCAAGGGCCCTGCCATCCAGGGAGGCCCTGCGGGCGGCAGGGCCAGTGGTGGGTGGTGGTCCACGAGGGGGACCTGTGCTCCAGACACTCCCACAGCCCATTCCCCACCACCGTGAGCCTCTATATATTTAAAGGCGAGTGAGGAAGGGGCAGGCACCTGGCCAGCCACATCACAGAGGGAGATTTCGGGTGGGGTTAATGTTCTGGGGATGAGAGAGACATTGGAGTTTGGACTCTGGTCGCCTTGTTCCCAGGCTCTGCAGGAGCAAGCGGCCACGAGATCGCTCTGCAGACAAAGACCGTCTCTCCTTGATGACATGAGACACGGCTCTGCACGATTCCTTAGTGTGTCCTGACATCGAGGGTGTCTTTTGCAAAGGGACCGTGGGGATCTGGATACACGCCTCACAGAGCTGTGAGGATGAAAGAAGAGAATTCACGTAAAGCGCTGCCAGTGGTGAGCATGTGCGAAGTCGTAGCTCGTCCACAGGGTGAGAGGCGTCCTGAGGTTCAGGCCGTGCATGAACGTGGAGCTCATCTCAGCGTCCTGAAGGATCACACGCCCTGACGGGGAGGGCCCCTCTTCGCCTCCCGAAGCACGCAGTGTTCCAATTCCAGACACTGCCCCAGGATATGGATGTTTGCGGGGGTACCGGCTGGGCTACACTTCAGCACCAACCCCAGCAATGCTAGCAGAACCAGCCTTGGGGACACACACCAGGCAGAGTGTGACAGGGCGAGAGACTCTGCCCCAGGGGCCTGCCTCGTCCAGTCCATGGCCCCAAAGACCAGCTGGATGGCATGCCAACCAGTGAGAGACCTTCTGCCCTCTGAAGAAAGGGGCACCTCGGACATGGGGGTCACCTTGGACATGGGGGCCTTGTTGGTAAGCTGTCTTTATTTGGGCCGTCCCAGGAGAGTGAGGGATATTAGTGGCCCAGAAACTCTAGGAAGGGGGCTCAAGCTTCCAGAGACCAGAAAATCTGACGCACAAATCAGCCATCAAAGTCACGAGGCAAAAATCTTTTTTTTTTTAACATCTTTACTGGAGTATAATTGCTTTACAATGGTGTGTTGGTTTCTGCTTTATAACAAAGTGAATCAGTTATACATATACATATGTTCCCATATCTCTTCCCTCTTGCGTCTCCCTCCCTCCTACCCTCCCTATCCCACCCCTCCAGGCGGTCACAAAGCACCGAGCTGATCTCCCTGTGCTATGCGGCTGCTTCCCACTAGCTATCTACCTTACGTTTGGTAGTGTATATATGTCCATGGCGAGGCAAAAATCTGACCAGCAAACTCAACCTCCCCACTGCCACATCCCTCTCCCTTACCAAAGGGCACAGGTTTCACCTCAGGGAAACCCTCAGGTTACCTTTTAATGGCCTTGTGATTAGGAAGTTTGAAGTTTTAATCCCCTCTCAAGTGACACAATAACAAACAGTTTTTTGACTTCGCTAAAACCATGCCTTTTATTTGCAAAACTGATAATAAGAGAATTCTGTTGGGTACACATTTAATCATTGGGTTCTGAGAGCAAAAAGAAGAAACTGACAACATGAAAAAGGCAGAGTCTTAGGCACTAATTTTTTTATTCATTAATATTTTTTGTTTTAAGACACAATCATGAAGTAAGCAAGTCTATACACAGTGTTGCATAGTAAAGACAAAGGTATGGTGATTTTTAAAAAAAGTTATGGTGACTTAAATTATTTGCAGATCTAAAACAATAGATTAGATTTATTTGGGAGAGATTTTTAAAATAATAATAATTGCCATGGATTAAAAGTCATTGAACCAATGTATGAGTTTAAAAAAAACTCTCAAAGGGATTTCCCTAGCAGTCCAGTGGTTAGGACTCCCCACTGCCGCTGCCAGCGGCCCGGGTTCGATCCCTGGTCTGGGAACAAAGATCCCACCCGCTGCGCAGCGTGGCCAAAAAAAAAGAGAAAAGAAAAATACTCTCAGCAAACTATACTAATAGAGAATAATATTTACATTAGTGCTATAATAGGTAATATGATTATATTAATAATAATATAATAGAAGGACACTTTCTCTATGTGACAAAGGACATGTGTAAAAAACTAAACACCTAAGGCTCACATCATACTTCGTGGAGAAACACTGAGCACTTTTTCTCCAGCTGGGGCCTGGGCATGATGTCCACCGTCACCGCTTCTATTCTACGTTGTACTGGAGGTCCTAGCCTGTGCCATCAGGACTGTGATGCTGGGGATGTCGCTTGCAAAGGGGCCATGGGGACGCGGGGCCAACACTCCTGGCCAGGTAGTACTGTGCAGACTCGCTCAGTCATTTTCAAAGTCTCTTATCCGGGGTGAGGTGAAGAAAGATGTTGGCTGCACACTCACTGCCGATGGCTCAGTCTACAACTTCCCGGGGGAGTACTATGAACACACACATGCGCACACACGTGTGTCGTGCACACGCAACACAGACACACGGCTCCCCAAAACAAAGAACAGACTTCCCTGCATCTATATTTAGTTTTAAAAAAACAAAACAACAACTTTCTCAGTAGGTGGCTAGAACAATAAAGACACCTTCTTTACACTGGTCCCCAGAGCACCTCACAGCCACAGAGGAGCACCAACCCTCTGGTCACTGCCTGATTCAGGAGACTTCCCAACCATGAGGCGCAGGTAGGCCTTGTCTCACCCATGTCTTCAGACCCTGGACACAGCTGCCCATGCCTTTGGACCCACCTCTGGGAGATGGCTGAGGGTGTGTCCCCGACAGGAGCTGCCTCTGTGCCCAGTGCCCAGCATGAGGGAGGCTGGAGAGGGAGGGTCAGGGTCCGGTGTTCTCATCTCCAACGTCCCTAGAGCCAGAAAGATGCACAGTGTCCCCTCCATCTCCTTAGAGAGGACATGAGAGCTCCCTCCCCGTTCACAGACCTAATTCTCTTCCCGGCCCCTGTCCTTTGCCTCCCCAGCTCACGCCCCAGCTTGCCAACTCACAACCCACGTGATCCAGGAGGAGAGGAAGCAGTGGCCAGCACCGTGCCTGTCACATAGTAGTTTCCCAGTAAACAGCTGGCCGACTGAGTGCAGGAGCAAACGAGAGAGCCAGTGCCCTGGCAAGGGCACAGGGGCCCAGGTGCAGAGGGGCCCTCCAGGCAGGGCCCCGCAGGAGTGGGCAGGGCTGACCTGGGCCAGGCCCCCTGGAAGAAGCGGGCTGCTGGGAATAGACTGGGCGTCCGGGGAGAGCAGCTTGGCTGGGAGGTGGGGTGAAGGCTGAGACCAGAGGCCAGCTCCTTCCACAGACAGCACTCCCCAGGCACCTGGGGACCCTGGCTCAACACCCCTGCACCCAGGCTTCCTTCTCGCCAGCATGCCTCCCCCACTGCCCAGAGCTCTGCACTAGAGGTGATGGCTAATCTGAACACATTTCCAGGTCAGCGTAAACTGACCAGGAAAAGATATATCCCCCCCGGCCCCTCCAAGCTGAAAGCACTAATGTGTGTACCTGAGTGCACACACACACAATCTCTCATACACACACACACACACACACACACACACATGCTCACACACCATCTTGGTTCAGTGAGAATGTCATCATGGACTTGGTACTAGGAGTTTGCGCCCTATTGGAGCTGCAGTGGACACTTCCACCCAGGTCTATGCAGTTCTCCCAGGACTTACAACCCATCTTAGATGAAATTGCCTCCAGACCTGCCTCATCACCCCTTCTATGTTGCAAACTCCTTACAAGCAAAGGATCCAATGAGATGCATTTTTCCACACCCCCCAATACTCAGGTGTCAACAAATATTTGTGGAGTGAATGAAAATTTCCAGAAACAAGAATAAAGAAACCAGCTGTGAGACATTGAAAATAGATTCAATTCCAAAGAGTTCTCGAGGTCCATAATGTTTGATAATTTCTAAAATAATGGATTTCACTTTTTACCAGATTTTTGGGTGGAAATACAAATGGCTAAATTTAAGGAGGAAATGTGACATTAAGCTGAAGGCTGAATATGGAGCAAAAGACCAAAGAAAAGTGGAGCAGGGGGAGAATCTCTGTGTGATGTGAATGAGCTGTCTGTTTCCTCTCGCTTCCAGAACAATGGAGCTCACCATTGATGTCAATGTATGTGAAGAAACAAAAGGTCTTTGGGGGCTTCCCTGGTGGCGCAGTGGTTGAGAGTCCACCTGCCGATGCAGGGGACGTGGGTTCGTGCCCCGGTTCGAGAAGATCTCACATGCCGCGGAGCGGCTGGGCCCGTGAGCCATGGCCGCTGAGCCTGCCCGTCCAGAGCCTGTGCTCCACAACGGGAGAGGCCACGGCAGTGAGAGGCCCGCGTACCGCCAAAAAAAAAAAAAAAAAAAAAAAAAGGCTTTGGGTGTGTTCAGGGTGCAGCTGAGCCTGGATTTGGTTGGGTTTGTGTATGTGTATTTAGGGAGGGGGACGGGGAGGACGCCAATGTCAGAGAAACAGGAGGGGCCGCTCTCACCAAGGAGTGTGCGGCACGCAGCAGGCCTGCTAGGACTTATGTGGGAAGGATTGTCCTGATGAACTTGGCATTGCTCCGCTTTGCATCTGTGTGTGATGAAGTTGCACACACACCTTGCCCAGGAGAGGGAAAGAAGTGACGTGCACATAGGAAATACTGAACGTGCATTTGGCTTTGGGAACAAGCAGCTTGGTTTGTTGCAGGCCACCAGATCATAACTCTTCCCTCCCTCCCATCCCTCGTCCCCAGGAAAGCCCAGGAAGAAGAATGGACAAATGGAGGGAGATTCTACAGGTCCCTTCAGCCCTTCAGAGCCCAACCAGCCTCGCCCATCAGACCCTGCAGTTTCAGTGGTTAAGAATACGCCTGCCAATGCAGGGGACACGGGTTCGAGCCCTGGTCCAGGAAGATCCCACATGCCACGAGCAACTAAGCCCTTGCGCCACAACTACTGAGCCTGAGCTCTAGAGCCCACATGCCACAACTACTGAGCCCGTGCGCCTAGAGCCTGTACTCTGCAACGAGAAGCCACCGCAGTGAGAAGCCTGCGCAGAGCAACCAAGAGGGGCCCCCCGCTCGCCGCAACTAGAGAAAGCCCACGCGCAGCAACGAAGACCCAACGCAGCCAAAAATAAATAAATTAATTTTTAAAAAAAGAAAACCCTCCTTTTCCAAAGGCCTTTCCCACTCTTCAAGCGCTGCCTCCTCCATGGAGCCTCGGGCATGACTCTAGCCCCGGTTAATTTATGATCCATACCGCCCAATTTAGTATTTGATTAAGTTCCCTTTTCATGAGACGTCCTTTCTCCCTAATGACGTGGTTGGGGGCAGAGACAACATCATTTATTTCTTTTGTACATCCTTCCAGTAACAAGGACCCTATTTGCTGAACCAAACCTTGCGACACATGATCTGAAAAATAAGAAAGGCCACCTGGAGGCTAACTGTCCTGGCAGATCTGGGACAAGTGTCAATCTCAGTGGCCTGGGTGGGCGTGCACCGGGAGCTCCTGCAGGGCCGCCCAGTCTCCGGGGCAGCTACAGCGCCTAGCGATGAATGAGAGTGAGTAAATGAATGAGTGTGAATGAGTGAATGAAAGATATCTTCGGGGGGCGCGCCTCTGGCCGGTTGCTCAAGGTGACAGTCTCTGGGGGCCTGGGCTTCAGCGGGGGTTCGGCTGCCCGGCGGGCCGGCGCGGGTGCACAGGAGCCCCAGTCCCGCGCCCAACTCCCCCCGCCCCGCGGTGGTACGCGCCACTCCGCACTCCCTGAGCCGGCGGACCTGAGCTGTCTTGAATGGAAGGCACCAAGGCCGGAAGTGGAAGGGCCCACTCGGGAGGACAAGGAGGGGGGCACGAGCGCGCCGCGTCTTCATTGAAGAACCGAATCTGTGAACATGGAATTCCATGTGCGTCTTATGTAAAGAGAGCGACGGGTGCAGCATCCAATGGACGCGCGGCGTTTGCAGGCCCGGCCCCCCTGGTATGCAGATGAGGCGGCACCCCGGCCAATGGCGGGCGCCGGGGGCGGGCGCGGCGAGCGGTCACGTTTTCCACTATGTGACAGCGGCTAGTCCCCGGCGGCGACGGAGGCGGGCGGCCCTGCGGAATCAGTTCAGCTTTTGGCGGCTGCGGCGGCGGGGTCGGAGGGCGACTAGCAGACGGGCTGGCGGACAGGCGAGGGCGCGGCTCCGGTGAGTGCGCGGCGCGGCGGGAAGGGCGAGCCAGCCTGGGCGCCGACTGGCGTCCGGCCGCTGGTTACGTAACCGCCTCCAGGCCGGCCCCGGCCCCGGCCCCGGCCTCGGGCTGGCGGTCTGGGTTCTCGGCGGGCGGGCTGCGGGAGGCGGCAGAGGATCCTCTAGCCCACGGATGCACGATCCGAGGGTTTCCTGGGCGCTTTTACTCCTCGTCTTGAAACCAGCCTTCTCGTCTCTTGAAACCGGCCTGGGGTGGGGACTGTTATTCCCATTTTGCAGATCAAGAAACTGAGGTCCAGAGTGGTTAAGCCCATGTCTGAGGTCACAGAGCTACTGAGTGGCTATATGTCGGACTGTCCTTCTCTAGACGATTTTCTTTTATGAACCCTCCTCTTCTCCCTCCCTGACCCCCTCCCTCCCCCCGCACCCCCGTGGGAGAAGGCTGAGAAAGGCCAAGGCAACTGAGGGTCAGTGCGACAGTCCCTGGGAACATGGAGGGACCCTTGGGGAGCCAGCTTCCTGCTCTGAGGCCACAGAGTCAAGTCTCTGGCTGGGGAAAGGCTACTGCTGGGCACTAGTCTAGGAGCCCTACCTGGACAGCCCATGGGTCCCCTGGAGTGGGTGAGTAGAGAGACAAGACAGTTCCTGGGCCGAGCCAGGCCTGAGCACCTTTGTTCATCCCCTTTGCCCACCCTGGACCGCTCTGTATTTATTCTCTCTCCCCAGGTTGGGTGGAAGAAGGGGGAGGGTTGTACTTTGTGATGTAGCAATCCCATTAACCTTCTGGGGGGTACTTTGGCTGCCAAGTCCTGGACAGGAGCCAGGGGGTGGGTAGTGGCCTGCTTATCCCTCCAGGAAGGCCAGGATAAGGGATGACAACTCGGTTACCAGGGTTTCTGATATACAGAAGAAACCAGTTTGGAAAACTGATTCATACAGAAAAAAAGAGCCAGAAGGTACCCTGGAAATCACCCAGGGTAACCCCTTAGCTTGACAGATGAGGAAACTGAGGCCCAGATGCCTGCTGGGCACACATCACGGCAGGGCCAGGCCCAGGCTCAGGGAGCCTGCAGTGTCTTTCCATTGTCCTGAAGGTCTTGATCTGGGTCAGGATGAGCTTCAGAAGTTCTGTTGGGTGCTGCTGAATCTTGAATGAGCTGGAGTTTAGGGAGAGGGGCCTCAGACCCCCCAAACGTTAAGAACCCTAGCACCATGGCAGAAGCCCCTCCATGAATACCTCTCCCCTCCCACGTCCAGTGCAGCAAGGCCACTGGCCTTCTCTCTACCTGCAAAGGGGAGATGCCCATCCCCTGTCCCCAGCCGGGGTTTCTGGTCCTGGGCTGGTTTGGCTGAAGAGGGAACAGGACTCTACCTGAAGGCTTGCACTGGAAATTGAGCTTTTAAATACAAGGCTAATCACTTTTTATAAGGCGTCTGAGTAAAATGAGGAAAGGGACTCCTTTTTCTCAAGTGGAAGCTACGTGATATGCCAACAGGGATGGAACCGTGGGTGTTCGCAGTTATCTTGTCGCTGTCATCTTGGTGTGATTCACTGGTACAGAACCAACACAGCCCTGGCTTTCTGTGGAGGCTGGGGCGCTGGTGAGGAGGCGGGGTGGCCTGTCACCAGCCAGCGGGCTGCTGCTGGCTGACTCAGCTCCACCCTGGGGCTGGTCTGTACAGCGGGGCTCAGGGTAGGCGATCTTTGAGGTCTGTTTCCATCCCTAGCTTTTTGGATTCCTGTTACTCCACAGGTGATTTCCTTAGGCACCTACACAGGAGACACAAGTTTCTGACTCTGGGGCACATAATGTTACCCTGTGAGGCTTAGAAGGAAACAGGAAAAATTCCTCTCATTTGTACTATTTCTCAATCACACTTAACTTTCAGAAGAATGCTGGTGGGCACGCCTCTGTTTTTAAATGATGATGTAACCTGACGGGGCTTCAGCAAATCACAGGCTCTGGCAGGTCACTCAGTCTCTGGCGGGACCTCTCAGCATGCAGTCCAAAGAGAGAGTGACGCTGAAAACTACCATATTCGGCAAAACTAACTAGAAAGACATAACCTGGCGTCTCTGCAGATGCTCTGCACCCCTGCCCAGTGACAAGCTGGCCCACCTGCCAGCTCACAGAGCACCAGAAAGTCTGGACAGGGCCTCTGATGGGCCTGCCCGGAAGCTCTTCTGTGAAGCCCTCCTTGCTTTCCAGCTCTGTGCTCTTTGCAGGCACCTCGGTAACAAGTTTGTTACTGTATTTCCAAGTCTAGAGCAAATCAGAAGCAGTGAGCGTCCCAGCAGTGCAGGTCAGGGCGAGGCCAAGGCCGCTGTGTTATCAGAGGCGGGCAGTTCTGAAGGTGGTGGGGCTCTCAGCTGAGTGCCGGACCCTCCCCAGGCCCCGAAGGCTTTGAGAATCCTAGCACTCTCCCTGGGGTGACAGAACAATCAGAACAGCTGGGCTATTCCCAGGCCTCCCCACGCTGAAGCCAGGAAGCTGACGCCTTTGCATTATTGTTGTTTTAAATTCTGTGCTTCTGTATGTGAGGTTTTAAAGGCAGAGCTGAGAGTGTTTGAAGGGGTCTTAGTGCGGCGGAGACAAGCCTCTCCCCAGCCACCTTCCCTTCCATATTTGGACAGCTGCAGTCATTTTCCTCGGTTACCAGCCGTTTCCATGGAGAGTTGCGGGTGTTTATTCAGCAGGACAAACATTTTCTCCAGATTACAGCAGGCTGGCCTCCGGGAATTGGCTCCTACCAGGAAGTAGCAACCGTGTTATAATATTGGGGGTTGTAAAATACTGAGGTTTGCAGAAACAAAGTACAGGCTGTGACATCCCTGTTACATAAAGTTCAGAAACAGGCAGAATGAACCAGGCTGTGAGAATTCAGGCTCACGGGGCCCTGGGGTGGGAGGGGGAGGGGTGGGGGGACCACCCGGGGCCCCTGGGGGCTGGCAGCATTCTGCCTCCGGGGCTGGGGGCTCAGTTTGTGGACAGGGAGCAAGACCTTGCCATCTCAAGTATCTTATCTTCCATTTCAAATCATTGATCGTCTTAAGTGATTGAACCTACACCGCTTTCCGCTTTCCACAGAGAAATGCACGTTCCCCCTTAGACTCAGGGGTACTGAGTGCAGGGAGCCTTTACCAGTCCTGGCGGTGGCAGTGGAAGGTGGCCCTGGGGCCCAGGCTGTGTTTTTGTTCTCCTTTTTTTTTTTTTTTTTTTTTTTACTATTTATTATGGAAACTATGAGTACACGTGCAAGTAGAGAGGACAGGGTAATGAACCCATAAGCCAGCTCGGGTCTTGGCCCTTCTCCTTCTGTATCCCTGCCCATTTCCTTCCCATCACGAATACTGTGAAGCCATCCCAGATGAAGATCTCATCGTGGACGGCACTTTCTAAGTGTTCCTCTGTCCAGTCAGGGCAGCCATCACTGCTGCAGGTGTGGTCGGGGGCCCGGAGTCAGGGGTGCGAGCTCAGCTCCTTTCCTCCGGTCTGACCGTTTTCCGGGGCAGAACCCATGTGTGGATGACTGAGAAGCAGCCGCGATGGGCCTCTAGCATTAGGCGCTCGAGCTCATGCCCAGCGGCACACCCAGCTTCCCCACAGCCCCTTTGCAGCAGGGCTGTCCTTTCCTTCGCGGGGCCCCTGGGCTCACGAGGACACCCCACTGCCCTGGTGGAAACACAGGTTTCCCAGGGCTTCCTTGGGGCCCTGGCAGTGCTGGCGCGAGCGGATGCTCAGTGGACGTTGGTGGAAGGCAGGAGGCAAAGTCTGCTTTGACGGGCACGTTGGTTTTGCCGACTTGGCAAAATGCGGTTGGTCAGTTAGAGCTGTCAGTGCCGAGTGACGTGTTTTTCTGGAATAATGAAGCTCAGATGGTTTGGTTTGTTGTTTCCCGTTTCTGCCATGCTTGCCCTACCCTCTTAGCAAAAAGATTTACCTTCCACCGAAGGTCATCTTGTGACCCCTGCTCGATGAATCCTACTCAGACAGGCTCCCAGGGGTGGGACTGGTGAAAACCAGGAGGCCCTCCGGGGAGCTGAGCGGCAAGCCTGGGCGAGCGTGGAAGCAAAGCGCGTGACGCACCCACCAAGGGTCGTCCGCATCGCCTGGGGCGGCCAGAAACAGCACTCGTGACAATGAAATATCAACTTTTTTTTTTTTAATTTGCTTTTTGTTACGCTGTTTCTTTTCCTCTAGTGATTGGCAGTGATAGTAAAAGCCAGCCTTTGCTGGACACTTACTGCATTCCAGATACTGCACTGCTGTCCTTTAACCCTCCGAGCAGCCAGTAGGAGGCAGGTGCTGCTGCAGCCCCATCTCACAGATCAGGAAGCGAGGCCCCAGCACGTGTAGGAACTTGCCCAAGGTAACGGCCAGGAAGTGGAGGAACCCGCCAAAGGCCCTGCTGTCCAGAGTCTGCTCATTAGTCCTCTGCAGCTGCCCCGTCACCTTCATAACTTACCCAGCAGAGGACCGGCGCTGCTGCTTGTCTGGGGAGGGCTGTGGGATGGGACAGGTGGTGTCCAGGGAGTGGAGGGGACAGAGTGAATGTCCTCTGCACCCTGGGTGGCCCAGAGCCCCTTTAGAGGTGTCCTGGCTTCCACCTTGCCTCGACCCTGTGGCCCTGCTAACACGTGAGTCATACCTTGTTGTGCAGGACTCTACAGCAGTTCCCACCTCACTCAGAAAAAGCCAGGGCCCTGGCTCTGCCCTGCGAGGTGCCACATGACCTGGCTCTGACCTCACATCAGCTCCTACCTTCTGCCTTGCCCTTTCTGCTCCAGACTCGTCCATTGTCCTCAGACCCATCTGCCTCAGGACCTTTTCGTGTGCTGTCCTCCTGCCTAGAATACTCTTCTTCCAGCACCCTCCTGGCCCATTCTGTCACTCTCGTCAGTCTGTCTTAGTTTGGGTTCTCTTAAAAGCAGAGTGCGGGCCAAGGCTTAAAGGCTAGTGCTTCCGGCAATCAGAGAAGAAAAAGAAATAAAAGGAGCACAAATTGGAAAGAAGTAAAACTGTCACTGTTTGCAGATGACATGATACTATACATAGAAAATCCTAAAGATGTCACCAGAAAACTACTAGAGCTAATCAATGAATTTGGTAACGTTGCAGTATACAAAATTAATGCACAGAAACCTCTTGCATTCCTATACACTAATGATGAAAAATCTGAAAGAGAAATTAGGGAAACACTCCCATTTACTATTGCAACAAAAAGGATAAAATACCTAGGAATAAACCTACCTAGGGAGACAAAAACCTGTATGCAGAAAACTATAAGACTGTTGAAAGAAATTAAAGATGATACCAACAGATGGAGAGATATACCATGTTCTTGGATTGGAAGAATCAATATTGTGAAAATGACCATACTACCCAAAGCAATCTACAGACTCAATGCAATCCCTATCAAATTACCAATGGCATTTTTTTACAGAACTAGAACAAAAAAATCTTAAAATTTGTATGGAGACACAAAAGACCCCCAATAGCCAAAGCAGTCTTGAGGGAAAAAAACGGAGCTGGAGGAATCAGACTCCCTGACTTCAGACTATACTACAAAGCTACAGTCATCAAGACAGTATGGTACTGGCACAAAAACAGAAAGATAGGTCAATGAAACAGGATAGAAAGCCCAGAGATAAACCCATGCACCTGTGGTCAACTAATCTATGACAGAGGAGGCAAAGATATACAATGGAGAAAAGACAGTCTCTTCAATAAGTGGTGCTGGGAAAACTGGACAGCTACATGTAAAAGAATGAAATTAGAACACTCCCTAACACCATACACAAAAATAAACTCAAAATGGATTAGAGACCTAAATGTAAGACCGGACACTATAAAACTCTTAGAGGAAAACATAGGCAGAACACTCTTTGACATAAATCACAGCAAGATCTTTTTCATCCACCTCCTAGAGTAATGGAAATAAAAACAAAAATAAACAAATGGAACCTATTGAAACTTAAAAGCTTTTACAAAGCAGAGGAAACTACAAACAAGATGAAATGACAACCCTCAGAATGGGAAAAAATATTTGCAAACGAATCAACGGACAAAGGATTAATGTCCAAAATATATAAACAACACATGCAACTAAATATTAAAAAAACAAACAACCCAATCCAAAAATGGGCAGAAGAACTAAATAGACATTTCTCCAAAGAAGACCTACAGATGGCCAAGAAGCACATGAAAAGCTGCTCAACATCACTAATTATTAGAGAAATGCAAATCAAAACTGCAATGAGGTATCACCTCACACCAGTTAGAATGGGCATCATCAGAAAATCTACAAACAACAAATGCTGGAGAGGGTGTGGAGAAAAGGGAACCCTCTTGCACTTTTGGTGGGAATGTAAATTGATTCAGCCACTATGGAGAACAGTATGGAGGTTCCTTAAAAAACTAAAAATAGAATTACCATATGACCCAGCAATCCCACTACTGGGCATATACCCAGAGAAAACCATAGTTCAAAAAGACACATGCACCCCAGTGTTCATTGCAGCACTATTTACAATAGCCAGGTCATGGAAGCAACCTAAATGCCCATGGACAGACGAATGGATAAAAAAGATGTGGTACATATATACAATGGAATATTATTACTCAGCCATAAAAAGGAACGAAATTGGGTCATTTGTAGAGAAGTGGATGAATCTAGAGACTGTCATACAGAGTGAAGTAAGAAAGAGAAAAACAAATATTGCATATTAACTCATATATGTGGAACCTAGAAAAATGGTATAGATGAACCGGTTTGCAGGGCAGAAATTGAGACACAGATGTAGAGAACAAACATATGGACACCAAGGGGGGAAAGCAGTGGCAGGTGGGGGTGCTGGTGTGACGAATTGGGAGATTGGGATTGACATGTATACTGATGGGTATAAAATGGATGACTAATAAGAACCTGCTGTATAAAAAAATAAATAAAAGAAAATTAAAAAAAAAACCCAGAATGCTAGTGCTCCCCTGGGAGGTGCAATCCCAGCACAGCTGGAGTGAGGGAGAGGGGAGTGCAGAAGAGAAGGCTGTGACACACGCACACGCACACACACACACAGGCACACATGCGTTGACACCCTGCTTCACAGACACTCAGCTGGCCGCTCAGCCCCTTGGGGCCTCATCCAAAAAACTATCCAAAAAAAAGGAAGGAAGGACACAAAGAAAAGCTCCAGGACAGTCTGTTCGAGGGTGGGGTGGAGAAGGATGGGTGCTGTGGTCCGAGCTCACCCAGGGAGTACAGTCTCCCTGGGTTCCGGCTGCCTCACCGGCCCTTCGGCAGCAGTGGGGGAAGCAGGGCGCACCCCGTGGTGTGGCACTTCATCCAAGGTCACAGGCATCCGGCAGAGCCAGAGTCTCCTGATGACCTCAGGTGTGGAGCCAGGAGGGCCGCATGGGTGTGTGCCTAGCAGTGGCCGGCGGGGAGTGAGGGGCTGCAGGCCGTGGGGAGAGGGAGGCCAAGGGGCTCTGAATCACCACCACATGGGGGTGCAAGGCCAGACATCACTTACCCATGGGCCTTCCCTGGCCACCCTTCCCAATTCACGCCGCTGCTCCACACGCCTCCTGGACTCCGGCTCTGCGTCTTTCTCTTAGCACTTACCCTAATCTGCTCTACGCGTCGCTCCCCTCTTGATGGTCTGTTTTCCCCACTAGAATGTAAGCTCCGTGAGGGCAGGAAAGATGGCTGTCCCGTTCTCTGCCGGCACGGTGGCCCTCAGTGCTGTGCACAGAGCAAGTTGATCAGCAGAAGCAGCCCTGGAGCAGTGCGGGCGCACGCCGAGCCCTGCCAAGCGCTGCCTGTCATTCTTACTGTCGCTCCCGCTGTTCTGTGACTTGTCCGTTTGTGCCCCAGAGTCTTCCCACATCAGTGTGTCTGGTCTCCGTCTTTTTGATGGAGTACATAGTATTCCACAGTGCAGATGTCCCAGAGTTTATGCCTTCACACCACGTGCCAGGCCCTGGGGTACAGCCGTCAGCAAAAGCGCCCACGCGTCAGTGTGCAGTTGGGCAGTGTCGGTGCCACGGGAGAGAAAGCCGAGAAGGGGATGCAGGGCTGGCAGGGCCGGGGAGAAGCCAGGGCTGTTTGTGCAGGACAGTCAGGCCATCTGCCGGACAAGTGCTGCGGGCACCAGGGAGCAGCAAATGCAAGGTCCCCGAGGTCGGAGCACAGTGCCTGGGCCAAGGGGGTGGCTGCACGGGAGATCCCAGGAGGCAGCTGGAGGCCTCGCTGAGCTGTTGACCCCTGTGCAGAGCAGGGCTGAGCTCTGTGCCCAGGGGAGAGAGGAGCTCACTTGCCCCATGTGGACCGCAGTGGGGTCAGGTGAGGCAGGGGGCCCAGTTTGGAAGTTGCCCTGGACAGGATGCGGGTAGACTTCTTGCTGGTGGTTCTTTCCAGGTTTTTCTTCCTCCAAACCCCGTGCTCACACGTCTCTGTGCATGGATGAGCATTCCCACGGAGCAGCTTCCTAGGAGGGGGGAGGGGGAGTGGCTGGGGTGTAAGCATTGCTAGACACGCCCAGAGACCCCCCAGGAAGACTTCGTTAGTCCAACACAGTGCACAGGAGTCCTGCTCCTGGCCAACCCAGGATGCTGTCGGTCCTGTTAGATTTTGGAAACCTCGTGCTTTGCGTTTTCCTCGTGTCTAAAGGTTGGGCATCCTTCCAGGTTTATAGCTCTTACCTGGTGTTTCTCTTTGTGGGAACAGTCTGTCCTTAGTCTTTGGTCTCTCTCTTCCCAGATGTTAGTTCCCAGATGTTAGCACCTTTCATTCTTTCATCGGATTAGCTAGAACTTCCCTGAAATGTTGAAGACCGAGCAGTAGACTTGCTTATTTTGTTCCTGACTTTCACTGCAAAGAGCTGGCGTTTGAGGTTCTCTGTGATTCGGGACCAATAAACAGCTTCCGTCTAAAGCCATAGCACGATCCTCTGAGACTTCCTGCCTGTGGCCGTGACCGTCTCCTCTCAGAGTGTAGAGACTTTATCTTCTGAAAATTTAACATTACAGCAGAGATGTCCAAGACTAGCGTGACTTAGCATCCTTCGCAGGTAACCTGTTTTTCCTGTTGGGATGTGGGTAGAATTTTCTTTTTTCTTGAAAGCATCATTTTCATCAGGACATGGACGGGCTTTGACACTCCTCACATAATTCTGCCTGGTCCTCAGGGAGTCCCGCAGCTGCAGATCTGCCTCCAGGATGGTTTCCTTCACGTGTATCTTTCACTGTAGTTTCTGTTTCATTGCTATGGTGTCTTTTTCAGAAAGAGATGTTATCTGCAGGTAACAATGTGCCTCTAACATCAGCCCTTTCCCTGGGCGTGTTTAAAAGGTTTCTCACTCTCATCCTCCCCGTCGCTGAGTCTGAACTTTAGCTTTCTAATTGTCTGTTGTAATGTGACATTTCCACCTCAGTCTGCAGCTTTAGCTCATCCTTCATTACGTGTTTCATCGAATCCGTCGTTTCTTGTCTTTTGCTTACGGTACAGAGTTGGTGCTGTCCTAAATTTGCTTGTTTCCTCGTGCCGTGGAGGTTGTGTGCATCTTGTCTTCATTGCACTTCTTTTCAGAAGCTGCATGTTGGCTCTTTTCTGTTTATCTGGTTCATGAACAAGACAGGGTCTGATCGGACCTGCTGTTTTCCAAAGCGTGATGTGGTTGGATTCTGCGCGGGTCCCCATCTTTGGCGGGTGAGGGAGCCTGAATCCGGCACTGTCTCCTGCTGTACGTGGCCTTGGGCAGCTCACCGGCCTGCTTGCCCATCCCTAGAAGGGAATGCTGGTGCGCCGTGGATGGCGATCATGAGGGTTACGTGAGCCAGCACGTGTCACATCCTCAGCACAGTGTCCACAGAGGCCTCCCTGCGGCCTCTGGTCCAGGTGCCTGAGCGCAGGAAAGCTGCAGGGGCACATTCTGCTTTCTGGGGACCCCCCTCGGTGAAGGCGCCACTGCCTGGGCCTCCAGATCCTCCCCCACTGCTCGGTGACCGAGGCTGGCCTTTGGGGACTGTGTCAGTGTGTCCCTTTGCCTTCCGGCTTCCTGACCTCCAAGCTCAGGAGGTTGATGCCCCCCACGGGCCGCAGGTTGTCTGGGCGCCTCTGGTTTCAGTAGCCCTCCTCTTCCTGCCCCTCCAGGCCCAGAGAAGGTAACAGCTCCCTCCCCCTAACCGGTTGCCCCCAAGCTGCACATCATTTGTAGTTTCCTTAACCCTGACCACGCCCTTTCTGTGCCGGGCCTTCCTCAACCTCCCCGCTGGTGTGCATGAGTGCCTGCTTCCTCCCGGGACCTCGCAGGGGGGCACCATCCCAGGTCCTGCTTTTACCCTGTGACGTCTAAGTCTCCCGTCCTTAGGCTTCTGGTCAACCCCTCCTGCCCTGGGTACTCCCTGTCTTTACTCATCCCCGCCTGTGACCAGTCGGTCTCTCATTTCAGCCCCGCTCCATCCACCTACCCCCAAAGCACCAAAGCTAAACTTGCTGTCCAAACGCAAGCGAAGTTATAGGAGCCTCTGCTTCCAGTGCTCCAGCGGCTCCTCGTCGATCCCAGATAACTCCACGCCGGCCTCGTACTGGTCCCTCCACCTCCCCACCCCTCTCGCTCGGCTGGACCCCCCGTGCCCGGACCCCCTGCTGCTGTAAGGGCCCCCGCCGCTCTGCCCTCCTCACGCAGTGACGCCTGCTCCCCGAAGCCACATTTCTCCCTGGCCCGCAGCCTGGTTCCAGGCTCTGCCCCTGCCCACAGCCTGGTTCCAGGGCCTCCTGTAACTTGTGGTGGCCAAGATTTCTGAACCCCGCTGCCCCCGCACACTGCCTGGGGAGGCCGTCAGCAGCTTGGTGTCTGAGGCAGCGGCCACCTGATTCACGCGCCTTCGCAGTTCATGGCAGCTGGGAGCCCTGTGGATACGAGCGCAGAAGACCCACGATTGGCCGCACCTCCTGCCGGCTCCTCCAGCGAAACGTGGAGAGAGATTCCCACGGGACGCTTCGCCTGATGGCCGCACGACCCCCTGCCCCCTGAACCTGATGACCTTCTCTCGTTTGCCAGCATCACTCAGGAGCCGGCATGAACGGATGCGCTGACTACGCCCCCAGCCCCAGTGACCCTTCCAAGGAGCCTATGGAGCCCTGGCCCAGCCAAGCCCCCCTCCAGGAGGACGTGGACATGAGCGACGGCACAAGCGGGAATGAAACCAACGAGAACGGCTCGACGGGGCGGGACTCACGGGGCAGCAACTGTGACGACAGCGGCCGGGAGCTGGGGATGCTGGTGGGGCTGCCCGGCACCTGCCAGGGGTGGGTGTGTCTGAGGCCCCCAAGGCGAGGCTGGGCATTTGTTTTCTCAGTGTCTCATTCCATGCTATTGCGATTACTTTTGCAGTCTTTAAATCTTGGTGACCACGTTTTTTAAGACTTCTGAAAATCTTATTGACTCAGAATAACTAAAATTTGCTAGGGTCTGTCCTTCCTTATGACGGTGATTTTGGGTGTCAGACCGCCAGTAGCTAGACACGTAGCACGGTGACCAGATCTTGGGAGGCGGAAGAGTCAGGGAACCCCTCGAGCAGCTACTGAACCGGCGCCCCGTGGTTTATAGAAAGCGAACTCCTCTAGTCTTGGGTTTATATCCCCCAGTACTTAGTTTCTTGTTTCTCCGGTGTCCAGAGGTTTCTTGTTCTTTTTCTCTTAAGCTCGTATTTTTTCCTAATTGACTTACTGTGGTGTAATCCAGCCCGTCATCGCTGGGTGGATGGGGGGAGAAGTGGATGGACACACTCTTCTGAGTGTGGCCTTTATTTTTTGTTCTTTTAGTCCAGGTACATTTAGCGTGATGATGGTGAAGTCTGAACACCACCCGTCCACAAGTGGCTACAGGTAAGACCAATTAGAACTCCCTCAGTTTAGAGCCTTTAGGGAGATGGAAAGATTTGTAATGAGATAAGGTTTTGGGGGTGATGCAACTTTTTTCAGGCTTCTGCTAGAACCTGTTAGTCTGAGCAGCTGTCTGCCTTGTGAGCCCAGCCACGCCCTTTCAGACGACCATCCCCACGGGCCGCTCACAGCCCCTGATGTTGCCCCAGACCTGTAGCTGCTCAGCTCTCGCTAAGCAGACCTTGTCTGCGTCTTGGACATGTATCTGGAACACTCACTTTTTTTTACGTGTTTGTAACAAACGTGTCCTTAATTTCCTATTGACAGACACTTTCACATCCCCACTGGAGCAAAATCCTGATCTCTGTCCTGGGCATATGGGGCCTTTGCCATCACCACCCGAGAGGCCTGACCCCGTCACTCTCTCGGTGCCCTCTGTCTAAACAGGCCCATCTCCCCCAGCAAGTGCCACCTGCCCCTCCTCCTGCCCCTTCCACGTCCTTGAGTTTGAAGATCCTCCCTTATAAACCCCCTTTCCTCTCCAAGGCCTCACACGTCATTTATGTCCTCGCCCCAGGACGCCACTGTGCTGCCCTCTGGGGTCTCCGTCGCTGTCTCCCTCTCTGTCTGAGATGGGGGTAGGCAGAGTTCAGCAGTGGGGCCTGCTGGCTGGGCTGTGGGTGGACCAGCAGGGGGGAGGGCACCCTCCAGCATTCACCTGGGTCAGAACACTGGTTCTCCCAGGCAGTTCCTCTCCCCGTGAGAGACACGAGGCAATGTCTGCAGACATTCGTGGTTGTCACAGCTGCTGGGGGCTGCTGCATCCTGCATGCCCACCCAGGACCACGTGGACCACAGTGTCCTCGCGCCCTGGTGGAGAAACTGGACCAGAGGCACGTTTCTTCCGAAAAGGGCACTTAGGGTACTGACGTCTTTCTTTGACTCCATAGCAGCGAGCAGTCCACCAAAGTGGACGCCCACAAAGAGCTGATCAAAACGCTGAAGGAGCTGAAGGTCCACCTCCCTGTGGACAAGAGGGCCAAGGGGAAGGCCAGCACCTTGTTGACCCTCAAGTACGCCCTGAGGAGCGTGAAGCAGATGAAAGGTACGTCCGCCTCACATGTTTGTTCCAACCTGTAGAAGTCGGTTTCACGTCTCCCCAAATTAGAGCTTCAGTTGTGTTGATTTTCTAAATTTCAGTCCTGAAGTAGCAGAAGGAAGTTGGGGAAGTCTGATGAAATCTCAGCTGGTTGGAAATCTCAGTTCATTGGAAGTTTTCTGTTGTACTTTTAGAGGAAAAAAAAGCAGGTAGAAAACCAGCTGATAAAAGAAACCTATTTACAACATGAAGCTTTCGTGCCCGGGGCTGGGGTCAGGTCACGTTCAGGAATGTCCAGCACCTTCCAGGCTCTGGCTGGAGAGTTGTGACGTGTGTGTACGCTGGCGACGTGAATAGCCCCCAGCATTTAGCTGAGGGCTTGCCCCTCCTTTAAAAAATAATGTGAGGGGGGGCTTCCCTGGTGGCGCAGTGGCTGAGAGTCTGCCTGCCGATGCAGGGGACGCGGGTTCGTGCCCCAGTCTGGGAAGATCCCACATGACGCGGAGCGGCTCGGCCCGTGAGCCATGGCCGCTGAGCCTGCGCGTCCGGAGCCTGTGCTTCGCAAACGGGAGAGGCCACAACAGTGAGAGGCCCGCGTACCGAAGAAAAACAAAACAAAACAAAATAACGTGAGGGGGAAGAAAAGGAAACAAACAGCAACAAAAAAAAGGAGAAGATACAAGGAGGGTATTGCCTGATCTTATCCTTAAAGGACAGTATTTTCGAGCTGCTTCAGATTCAAGACCTTGGGCAGTTCATTTCTCGTTTTTCTAAAAATATGTGAATTTCCATCGTGGTGGTCTTTGCACCAGGAGGGCGGGCAGGCGGGACCAGGCTCCCCCTTTCCGTCACAGGCACACAGTGACAGGACCCACGTGATCCGAGTCCTGCTTACCTCTGGGGTATGTTCGGGTTTTACTGTTGGGTGGAAGAACTCGTAAGAGCTTTCAGAGCCGGTCAGTGGAATCGACTGAGGCTTTTACCTGAGATGTGTGTGCAGAGCTCTTCACAGATGCAGTGCAGGAATCCACCAACACACACTGCAGATTCCAAAGAACTTGCGTCATCAGGCCGCTTTACGTTGCAATAAATTCCAGGTCCCTGCCGTAACTCCCAATAGCGTGCAGTCTTCCTTCAGTTGCTCCTGTGGCTGGCCCTTCCATTGAGCTGGGGCCCCTTCCCTGGGTCTCAGGTAAACACAGGTGCCTCTGTCTCTGGGGCAGGTAAGGAACGCACCGCTGTGGAGGGAGCACCGGCATCTCCAGTGCACTGTTCTGCCAACAGCCCATCCCCGGAGACCAGGCCCAGGACACCCACGCCGGGGGTCACCTCAGCACGGTTTAGCTGTTGAAGTCGGGCATCCTGGCTTCCCCTCGCCTGAGGGCTCCCCTCTGGGTGGAGATAGCTTTGTCACCCTGTACGGGGTGTCCCGGGATGAGTGGTCCTCGTCTTCAGTTCTGTTCTGAGCAGTTCATTCTGAAAACAGGGTTGTTTCTCATGCCCGGTGTTTCTAAGCGTCGATTCTGTCCGGATGGGAGCGTCTGACCCCCGAGGGAGCAGATGCAGGGGCTGCCACGGCTGCTCTGCGCGGAAACATTGATGCTGTGTCGCGGTTACAGGCCTTTGGGGAAAGTGAGGCTTAGGCAGAACCGTGTGGTCGTGTTACTGAAAAGAATGTGTCTGTATCGTTTTAAAAATTTCTGTAATCAAAGGCCTTCTGATTTTTCAGGGGAAAGAATCCCGGATGTCTGTTTGTCTAGCCTTCACATTTCTCCGAGTTCTGTGCCCACTTTCTCATGGGAAAGGTAGAGCCCAGCCATGAGTTAGGGCCGCCCTCAGCCCTCCCCTTGGTCTCGCCTACAGCCAGTGAGGAGTACTACCAGCTGCTGATGTCCAGTGAGGACCACCCCTGCACTGCCCACGTGCCCTCCTGCACGGTGGAAGAAATCGAGAGCGTCACCTCCGAGTTCATTGTGAAAAACGTGGTAAATGTCCTAACGAGCGAAGTCTTCCCCCAGGAGGCTCAGCTCAGGTGGCCGAGGTCTTCACCCAGGGGAGCTGAACCTCGGTTCCATAGCAGCAGGGTTGGGAGTCTCAGGAAATGAGTTCCTTCCTTAAAAGAAAAGCAAGTAAGTCAGGGATTCCGAAGTGGCGGCCGTGTTGCCGACTTGTGCTGTTCTCTGAGGCTGTCCTCTTGCGCTGACTGCACCCCACACCCCGAGTGTGTGTGAGTGAGCCCCCCTTGACTGGGGGGGGGGAAGGGACACACTAGGTGACTGTCAGTTCACTTGCAGGGCGGGCGCTTATGCATTTTTAAGCAACCCATAAAGGTGAGGCCTCCCTGGAGGTCTGGGGAAGGGGAGGGAGTTACCCCCAGTTCGCAATTAATGAGAGGAAACCAGAGGGCAAGTGGGGACTCAGAGGTGCGGAATCGCAGCAGTGATGGCCTGCAGAATGGGACTGCCCGGCCCTTCCCGTCTCTTTCCTCCCGTGCCCTCCCTGCAGCTTAACCCCCAGGGAGTCCCACCCCGAGCTCAGAGGGCCAGCCAGCGTGGGGAGAGCCCGTGGTGGGCCAGGGGGCCTGAGGCCTCCAGCCCGCCAGGCAGCCCTGAGCCCCAGGAGAGGGAGGAAGAGGCCCCCTTCCCCCTCCCGAGTCACCCAGGCTGGACGCCAGGGAGCTCCGTGCCCAGAAGACGGAGCAGGTGACAGCTGTGGGGAATCAGCACAGCTGGGGCTCCTTTAGGCGGTGGAGCCCTGATGTGTTTTTTCAGATAATATCCCCCTGGGACCCCAGTGTATGTAAGAGGGGAGGCAGAGTTATCCTCGTCAGGGCTGAGGAGGGGCCCAGAGGCTTCCTCTGACCCTTCACGCGTCCTGCTCCCTTCCCGTCTGTCAGCCCCGATTCTCTGCCCTCGAGGGAGGGTGACCTGTCCAGTCCCCTCCAGCCCGGCCTCACCAGAGTCGTGTTCTCCATTCCAGGACATGTTTGCTGCAGCCGTGTCCCTGGTGACCGGGAAAATCCTGTACATCTCTGACCAAGTGGTCTCCATCTTCCACTGTAAGCGGGGCACCTTCCACGACACCAAGTTTGTGGAGTTCCTGGCGCCCCACGACGTGGGCGTGTTCCACAGCCGCACCACGCCGTGCAAGCTGCCGCCCTGGAGTGTCCGCCACCGAGCAGGTGAGGGCCCTGCGGCCGGGCTGCCTAGTCCTTCTCCACAGGCAGCATGGGGAGGGGCCGGGTGGGGCCGCCCCCGATGTGGGGCCGCTGCCCACCTCCCCTCCGCTGGAGGCCTGCAGTAGGCCCCCGTGGAGGGGCCTGAGGCTGCCCTGTCTGTCCAGGTGCAAGATTAAAGGTGGTTTGCTCAGAATATATTTAGAGAGAGAAAAAAGTCTTTTCATACATTTCAGAAAGGGAAAACTGCTTCAGAAGATTTTAAGACATGTCAGGCATTTTAGAAAGGAAGTTGATCAGAGCTGGAGTCTGGACATGCGGCTGCAGGGTCGGGGGAAGGACGGAGGTACATCTGGAAGGCTCTCTGCAGGTGGTGCAACGATGTCAGCATAGCGGGGGCTCTTCACCTCCACCAGAGGCCGCGCCATCCTCCCGGGCTCAGACCCCGGCCTTCCAGGCGCTTCAGGCTCCAGTCTGCGCCCAGGTGGCTGCTTCCTCGGACCTCGGGTCCCCCACCCACCCCCATGTTCCTGGCCACAGGGCTCTCACGGTCAAGTGTCGTGTGTCCTTGTCCTCCTGCAACATGGTTGGGGAGACATTGCGTCTGGAAGGCATGGAAGCTCTCTCGTGACCAGCACGGGCCTTCACGTGAGTGGGTGCAGGAGGGGACCGGTTGACCAGACAAGTCCCAGCAGAAACATGGCACGGGGTCCTCGCAGAAGGTACTGGAGAGAAGAGGGTCCCCACCAGCTCAGGCCTTTCAGTGACCAGGTGGCCGACAGCGTAGGTCCTGCAGCGTCTGTCCACCTACACCTTGACTGTCATCAGCTCCTCGGTTCCTCGTTGGGCTCCGATTGCTCAGAGCTGAGATGGACCCAAAGAGGAGAAGCCAAGAGAGACGAGCAGGAAGCGGACGGGGCCGGGAGTCCCCCCAGAACAGCTGGGCCTCAGTCGTGATCTTAACCAAGAGCCAGCCCTGGCCGCGCCACCCAAAGCTGGCTCCCATCTCGTCCTTGGCTCCTGGGTCAGCATCTCTGCTCACGTCGAAACGCTCCTCAGCCCACTGTCACCACCTCCTGGATCTTGGGTCCCTCCACGCCATGGTGCTCCCAGGCAGCCGGCAGCGGGGCCGTCACTGTCACAGCCACCTTTCAGCAGCTGTTCCTCCCTGACAACAGACAACCCGGGGCCAGAAGCGCAGTTTGCTTTAGGGTTGACTCATTAAAGGAGGAGACACTCGCCTCGCGTTTTAGAGGTAGAGCTGTCTGCTTTCTCCCAAAGTCCCAGCCCAAGGGCTGTGCGGTCAGATCACTAAAGTTTGTGGTGCACGTTACTAGGACCTGTCAATGCTGGGTCACTGCGTGGAGGGAGGGAGGCAGCTCTGCGTGTGGATTCACAGCACGAACAGGCCGGCACCATCTCCCCAGGATGCTTGCCACTGAATTTTTGTCTGAATAGAAAAGAAGGACCAGGTGACTTCTTGAAGGCCTTTCCAGGCCGGAAATTTTATATCATTTTCCCCAACCAGCAATCATCTACTTTTCCTCATTTCTTTTGAATAGAGGAAGCTTTACCTGAAAGACCAGAGTCTAAGATTTCTTTTTCTAAAATGCGTTTATTGTGGAAACACCATTCCGTCATCTCTGATGAGGTCACCCAGTCGAACTCATGTTTTTACTAGACATTTTAAATTTTAAAGTAAGTTAATATTTAGGAAAAGGATTGATGTAAGCTGTGAAATGCCCTGAGTTGCTTCTATTAGAATTAAATATCCCCCAAAATATGTAGGTTGAAATGTCCAGGGCTTTATATGCAAAAATTCTGCACGTCAGTCAGTACGTCTTCCACAGTTAAATTGGTCGTTAATTAGTGTGTTTGTAGCAGCGCTTTTAGCACGGCATAATTTGGTGAGTGCACGCTTGTGAAATAGATTTCTCCTTCGTCAGAACTGTGGTACAAGGTCTCTGACCTAAGGGCTCTGCTCAGCGCCAGGTAAATGTGCATCCTACCTTGACTCTCGATCCCCTGCTTCTGCCTGGTCTGTGGGAAGTAAGAGCACTGTCCCTGGTCAGGGTGTAACTGGGTGAGTGACTGGGGCCTTTTCTTTTAGATTCTTTTACTCAAGAATGCGTGGAGGAGAAATCTTTCTTTTGCCGCGTCAGGTAAGCCCAGGTTTTCCTGAATTTCATTGCACAGACGTTTCATCATGAGGGCCTCTCGCAAAGGCGGAGGAGGTGCAGGGGCGCCCTCCGCATGCCGCTAGCCGAGGCCACGAGCCTGCCCAGGCCCCGTTCTTTGGGGCTGAGGTGCTGCAGGAGCATCCCTGCCACATAGCATGAGTGTTCCTGGAAAGTCCGCGTGAAGACACGTTTCCACAAGCGGAGTTATTTGTTTTGTTTGGGGAGGGGGGGTGCCACTTGGCTTGTGGGATCTTAGTTCCCTGACTCGGGATTGAACCCAGTCTCCGGCAGTGAAAGCGCCGAGACCCAGCCACTGGACCGCCAGGGAATTCCCGAGCCGTGTTTTAAATGTGCGCAAGATATTAAGACAGCCTGGTCAACGCTGGAGCTTTGCCTGCTCCTTGGGGGGAGTGTCGGCCTGGGGAGCCCGGACTTGCTGTCCGTGACCCAGGAAACTGGCCGGCAGCCCCCACGTGGGAAGGCATGAACCCCGTGGTCCGCGATGACCCCAGAAGCATGTGTGGCCTTTGGTTCGAGTGTACCTTTTTTCAGGGAGGGCCCCATAGCTTTCCCAACAGGTTTTTGGCCCCAAGTCGAGTGGCCAGTTGAGCACGCAGCTGCGGCATCAGGAGTGACCCTGGCACCCTCGGAAGCTGGGGCTGGGACCCCACTGTTGGAGCAGCATCCTCTCCCCAGTTAAAATGCAAACTACTCCAGAGAAGGGCCCCTGAAGCTCCCATGACTCAGGCCGGTGACTCTCCAATTGACCCCTCTCTGTCACCGGACGTCTGAGGGTGAGGACAGAGGAGCGGGGTTGGGGGTTCCAGACCCTCGGGCGGGACAGAGGCACAGACCACAGACCGAGGGAGCACGTCCGGCTCGGCCTGGGTCCCCAGGTGAGGGGCCTGGCTCTGCTCTGCAGGCGTCCATGCAATAAATAAAAGGATTGCTGAGACGTAACCGCTGTCGCTGGGGGCGAGGTGACCAGCAATAGCGGAGGGCTCCTTCGGCCGTAACCCCAGACCTCCCGTCGCGCCCTCCTCTGCAGTGCCGGCGCAGGCCACGAGAGCGAGCTCCGCTACCACCCGTTCCGCACGGCGCCCTGCCTGGCCCAGGCGCGCGACCAGCTGTGCTGCGTGCTGCTGGCAGAGAGGGTGCGCTCGGGCTACGAAGGTAACGGCTGGCCCAGGCCACTCCCTCCCTTCCTCCTGTGGTTCACATACGTGTGTGAGGTGGGCTCCCGGCCCCTGCCTCTCCCCAGCCTCGGGCAGGGCCTCCATCTCCCTCAAGGCTTGGCACCCACCTTTGTCACCTGGCCCCCCCGTAGTCCCATCCACACCACCTCCCCTTGTCGGCTAAAGGCTCCGGGCCCTGGCATCTCTCACCTGGGTCCGGCCCGTCACTGGACCGTGGATGCCTTCACCTTTCCCTGGCCACGGCCTTCCGTCCACGTAGCCTCGATGGGTCCAGGGCCCACGTCCCTTCTGTCCTCGCACTCCCCGGCCTCTGAGGTGCGGAACCCCAAAGCAGCCACCGCCTAAGAAGTAAGTGCTGGGTATTCCTCCCTGCTCACCTTGGTCCATCCCACCTCCTGCTGGACGTCCCGCCCTCCGGTACGGCCTGGCTTCTGCGGACCAGCTGTGGAGCCTCCAGAGCCCAGCGTTCCCCTGACCCCCAGTCTCTGTCCTGCTGTTTCCTCCCCTAGGGCTCCTCCCCTCCACCTCTGCCTGTAGAAACCCAGTCATCACAGCAGGCTTACCTCACCTGGTGTCCTTTTCTGGACCTGCTGGCTCCTCAGGCCACCCCTCCCAAAGGACCCAAGGCACTTTGCCACGCTGCTGGTATCCTCCCAGCAGCCCCTTCTCATAGGCTTTCTTGTGGCACGGCCTCGCGCTGGCCACGAGACCTGGCCAGGAACCTAGGTCCTCGCCATGGCGACTCAGCAAGTCACGAGATTTCAAAATTCTCTGGAAGCAGGGCCATCTGTAAGTCCTGAACCACAGGGGTCCAGTTTAGTCCAGGTTTAATTGTATTTATAATTGTCTCTCAGTGGTTAATGATGTCTTTTTTAAAAAGGCATTTCTTAAAAGTGATAGAAATGTTTTAGGTATATGAGTTTCTTTCAGATGTTTGCTGGATTCCCACATATAGAACATTCTTTTCTAAATATTCAGTAAAGGTTTAGAGGGGTTACTCAGATCTCAGCACGTTATTCCCCAAAATGATCAGCGTCTCCTTCAAGAATGAAAAGTTTTGGAATTTTGAATGTTTTGCCCATGAATTTGGTAGTTGAGGAAAATTCTGCATATGTGACTTCCTTTATGAAAATTACTCTTATCACCTCTGCCCATCTTAGAAACTGTGAAGTCCCAATACAATGACGTTTGCTGAGAATTTTGAATCCAAATACTTCACTCCTTTAAAAAATATAATCTGTTCAGTTCCCTATCGTTGGATCTTAAACATCATGAAGACGGCCTTCCAGCAGGATTTTGCTGAAAGAAGCCAAAACCTCACCACGTGGTTCTGCTAACATGGCAATCCCTAGCTTTCTAGACTAAAACTGGTCCATAAGAAGTTGAGAAGCCTGGCTGGTGGTCACCAAGCGTAGGGTCTGTTCTTCACCCTTCAGTACGTGCTCTGTTGTTCAGAGTCCACTGTTAAGTTTTTCTCTAGCTACCCGTCATTCTGAATCTATCAACACATGGTGTTTTCCAGTAGTTGTAGTATGACTACATAAAGTACGTATGTCTTAGAATCAGAAATCCGCGCAAAATTCTTTTCTTTCAGCCCCTAGAATCCCTCCTGAAAAGAGAATTTTTACGACCACACATTCGCCAAATTGTTTGTTCCAGGACGTGGATGAAAGGTAAGCGATGCGGCGCCGTCCCCCTGCCAGCGCTCGCCTCTGCCGCGGTCCTGGCCTTGAAGTCAGTATCGCGTCTGCAGCCGGTCGCCCCCTCTCCCCAGATATTTTGTGTTTCAGCATTATCGTGGTAGTTACTTAATAACTAAATAAAGCTCAATCAATTTTCATGTTTTTGACGCTGAAGCTGTTTAGCTAAAGCTAAGGCTGCATGTTATGTGTAATAATCAATTAAAACATTTAATTATACGTAGACAATGAGATAATTATGGAATTACACTGAAAACCTCCTAAGGTATGGACGCTGTGTAGATGGGGCCTTCTAGGGAGCTGGTCATCATTCTAACTGAGCCTGTCTTTATTACCTTGTTTAATAAACCTGTTTCAAAAATTGGGCACATGAGTAAAGGCTGGTACAACCAGGGACCGTGTGCCTGGGGCAGTGTTAGGACACCCTTGGCAGGATCCCAGCACAAGTGCATCCCCCAGCCTGCGTGTCACAGGCTGCTACAGGGAGGGGGCCACCTCGTACCTCTGCCCAGAGCCCATTCGGACTCCCCTCCTGCATCGCCCACCCAGGGTGCTGTAGCTGGTGCCCATGGCCCCGCTGCAGTCGGGAGCACTGACCATTCTGAGAGGGCTCTGGGTTCTCTGGCATCGGGTCAGGGGCCCTGTGTGACCCCCCTGGCTCCTGGCAGACGCACGAAGACGCAGAGAATGCCGCGGCTGCCGGCGTGATCAGGGAGGAGTCTCCTGGGAAGACACACGGGAAACACGCTGGGCTTCATGCAGTGGCATCCGTGGAGGGTCAGGACCTCCTCGCAGCCGGCACCTGGCCTGGGACACGAGGTGCCCCCTCGGATGCAGGCCACGGGGCCTGCTGGACAAGTTCTGCTCTTGGGCAGCCAGGGCCCATCAGCCTCCACCAGCCCCTGACTGCTCAGGTGTGCCCTGCCGGCCACCTGCGGCAGAATCTCCGGAGGGACAGCGTCGGGTGCAGGTTCCCAGGCCCCGCCCAGCCCTGCCCAACAAGATCTTGGAGGTGGGGGACTGGGAGCTGCATTTGTGTAGCAATCCCAGGATAATTTTTATTCCTCCAAGACTAAGAACTTCTGTCTGCAGCTGCCCCAGGTGCCCACTCATTTGTGTGCAGGAGGGCTGGTGAGCAGGTCGTTACAGGCCAGCAGGCTGCAGAGCCTTCCTCAGCAAAGCCCAGTGGGCAGCCCAGCCCACGAGCCCAGGCTGGCCGGGCCTCCCCCCTCTCCTCCGGCCAGGCCTTGGCCAGGGACATTCTGTACATCCTGTGCAAAGGAAGACACGAGGCCCAGAGAGCATGCCTCAGACAAGGAGGAGGGAATCTGAGAACGGCGCCGGGCCCGTGAGGAAGTTCCACCCCACACAGAACAGGCAGCCTTCACTCTAACGATGCAGGAGGACATCCTCCACCAGAACAGAAGGGTTTGGGAAAACAGCTGTTGGGATGAAAGAAGACGGGCCTGAGAAGGGGAAGGCCGAGCTGCAGCTCAGAAGCGGGGACGGCAACTGAGCGGGGACGGCAGAGGGTGCTGGACACACAGAGGGGACGGGACACGACAGAGGGAAGGGGGACTACAGAAGTTCAGTGCAAGACATTGCCCAGAAAGCAAAACAGCTCCCAGGGAAGACCTGACGGGCACAGAGCGAAGGTCCCCCGCCAGTGGTGGCCACTCCTGGGGAGCCGTGGTCAATTGGACCGGACACAGCGACCACACTTAGAGCTGGAGCAGAACACCTTGAGCTGGAAAAGACGCACATGGGCGGGGTTTTCCTGGTCCCAGCAAACTTGTTAAAAAAAAAAGTCCATGTCAGGCCACATCTAGCCAAACTCACGAACGACACAAAACAAGAAAAAGGTCTTAGGAGAAGAAAACAACATTGTCATGATCGATTCAGGAAATAGACGCAGAGCTAGAGCACTGAGCCTGTAACGGGCAGGGACTTGTAGGGCCTTATTTCCTATCGCAGACCCTCGGCGATGCTGCCGTCGTCTGTGTGCTAATTAGTTAGAAGACTGACTGTTTCTTTGCTAGCATGAGACCCACATTTTGGTCTTTGGGGAATTTGGAGTCGGACTCGTTCCTGGAGGTGGTCGGCTGCCCCGTTGGGAGGCTGCGTTCTGGCTCGTGTCCTGAAGCGCAGCCGTGACCCTGTGTGCACTTGCTTTGCAGGGCGGTCCCCCTCCTGGGCCACCCGCCCCAGGACCTGATCGAGACCCCTGTGCTCGTGCAGCTGCGCCCCAGCGACAGGCCCCTGATGCTTGCCACCCACAAAAAGAGTAGGTCCCCTTCTCACGGTCCTTCCCGGGGGCATGGACAAAGCTAGCGCACTCTGGGGGTGTCTTCCCGAGGTCAGCACCCACCGGGAGGGGTCCAGTGGGCTGCGGGCAAGGGGTGCCCCGCCCCCGGCCTGAGTCCCGGCGCTGTCGGTTGGTTGAGAGTCGCCCTCGGCCCGAGTCCTCGGCCTCTCATCTTTTACCATTGGCTTCGCCAGCAGGCGGGAGGAGGAGAGACAGGGTCAGCTGCGGTGGGGGGTTGGGGGGTGGTCTGCCCAGGCCAGGGGCTGGACGACACGTGTCCCCAGCAAGCCCAGGCCTCACCGACACAGGTGACACTGAGCGTCCCACTGGCAGCAGACCTGTGAGGCTCGAAGGGAAGTGTGTCCTAAAACGTGTAAGGACACTGCCGCAAACAGTCCCCGGTCGCAATTTAAAGCAAGATGGGAGATTGAAAGTGGTGGCTTTGAAGAGGTATTGGCACCTCCTAAGTTTTCAGATGATTCCAGAATCAAGTGCATCTCCACGTGTCTTTTCTTGTACCGCGAACACCGGTTGAATCTCTTCGCTCCCTGAACTCTGTTTTCGCTCTCCTAGTCGTGCAGTCCGGCGGGCAGCCTTTCGACTATTCCCCCATCCGGTTCCGTGCCCGGAACGGGGAGTACGTCACGCTGGACACCAGCTGGTCCAGCTTCATCAACCCGTGGACCAGGCAGATCTCCTTCGTCATCGGGAGACACAGAGTCAGGGTGTGAGTGCCCCCAGTGCCCGGGGGGCTGGGAGACCAGGACCCCGGTCACCTCCCACCACGTGCTTGTGCTGACCTGCCCCCTTCCCCCTGGGGGGCCCCAGCCTCGTTCAGGCAGAGCAGTGAAGGGGGGAGGCAGGTGGCAGGCCGGGGGTCTGCAGAGAGGAGGGCGGGGCCCCGACTCACAGAGACAAATGAAAACCACGCAGGGGGCCTTTGAATGAGGACGTGTTCTCGGCTCAGACGCACGTGGAGGAGAAGGCCCTGCAGCCCAGCACCCAGGAGCTCACGGAGCAGATCCACCGGCTGCTGCTGCAGGTGGGTGTGCTGCCTGCACGCCCTCCCTCCTGCCCCCGCAGGCAGCCCAGAGCTGCCCTGAGGCCTGGAGCCCCCCCACCCCCCGTTCTCAGGCCCTTCTCCTCCTTCCAGCTCTGCCCTGCGCCCTGCTGCGCATGGTGGTGGTCTCTGTCCCACCCGCGTGGGCCTTGCCCGCGTGGGGGCTGCCCCCGCCTCGCACATTCAGGGCATCTGTGTCTGAACCACAGCTCTGGGCAAGTGGCTGAAGGGCGCACCCCAGCCCAGTCCCCACGTCCCAGGCGCCAGCCCACACGTGACCCCCGTGGGTGGAAGGGGGCGGGGGCATCCCTGCAACACGACGTCGCGCTGGCCCCAGGGGGAGCTGAGGACGCCCCTCCCTGTCCCTGGGGACACAGCACTCAAGACAGTTTCCTGCAAGCACGTTGGCCCCACGAGGAGTGGCCTCCTGCCTCTCGGTTCCGGGGGGCTGTGGGAACCGTCAGGCACCTTGTTTTGTTTCTAAGCCCCGTGGCCATGGACTCCCTGTTGGTGGAGTCTCCTGGGGATTGGGATCCAGGACCAGCCCCGCGGGTGGAGCCTGGGAGCCCACTGCAGCCTGACCCTGGGTCCAAGCCCAGCCCCACCTGGTCCCCGCCGAGGGCCCCCGGGCAGGTCGCGGCGCCTCTGAGAGAAGGCGGGCGCGCCCCGGCCCGTCCAGAGTCCTTCTGTTGCTGTCTCCCCAGCCTGTCCCACACAGCAGCTCCAGCGGCTACGGGAGCCTGGGCAGCAGCGGGTCCCACGAACACCTCCTGAGCCAGACCTCCTCCAGCGAATGCACCGGCCAGGAGGACCCCTGCCGGAGGAGAGCCGTACGTGCCCCTCTGTCCCCCTCTGTCCCTCTCTGTCTGTCATCTGTGACTCAAATGTCTGAGCACTTCAGAAACAGCCCTCGCCGGGGCCGAGCCTTTCCGACCTCACCTGCTCCTGGCTGCTCTGAACTTGGCTCACCTGGGACTTGTTGTGTAACTTCGAAAGGGTGGAGGCAGCCACAGACTGGCTAGAGGTTCAGGTGAAAATTATTTAACAGGCCAATCAAGCAAAAGTGAGGAGTTAACTGTAGGGTTAGGGTTAGAAAGAAGAAAGTGTAACCTGCCATTCCCTTTACTTCCTATTCTTCCGAATCGTAAAATCAGCTGTCTCTAGTTCTGCCTCTCAGGTCTCATTCAGAACTTGCTGCTGTTGCTGGGATTAATCCTGCTTTTGTCTTTCCAGGGTGGGGCAAAGGCTGCGGGGGCTCCCAGGGTGAATGATGTGTTTTTCTTCCAGGAGATTTGTAAAAATGGTAAGAAGGTCAAAAGCAAAAGCCCTTGTCCGGATGAATCTGGAGAACAAAAGAACGAGTCTGCTGCAGGTAACAAATGATCCAGCATTTCCTTAGTGAGACTTCAGCGTGGTGAGGCGAGGAGACGGAAAGCTGTACTGCCGGCAATTACGGTTACAATTGTTATTCCCGCCAAGTCATGTTTGAAAAGACCGACCCTCCCCAAGGCAGGGAGCGTCGACTGACCATAAGGCACCTGTGATCTTATTGGCCCTGAAAGTTTCAGCAGTTCAAGTGAAGAACTGACCTTTCCCACTGCCGAGTCCCTGACCCTGGGGACAGGCCGGACCGAGTGCCGCAGAGCCGCGGATGGCGTAGCAGTGCTGCATGCATAGCAGGCTGTCTCCGGGTCTCTGCGTCCATGAAGCGTATTCTGAGGCCCCGGCCTTATCTTTAGGTAGAATTAAAGTGCTTTGTAAGTATAGAGTGTACTCCGGGGAAAACAAGGATTAACTGAAAAAACAATGTTGTTGTTCCTCCAGGCATGCAGAGCAGTTCCCCGGCTCAGATGAAAGCTCTTGCAGCCACGGAAAAGGACCGCTCCAGGGCCAGCCTGCCCGAGGCCGGCCTTCCTGAGGAGCTGGCCTTCAAGAGCCCGCTCGCGGGCTCCTACCAGCAGATCAGCTGCCTGGACAGTGTCGTCAGGTGCGGCCCTCTGGCCTCCCTCCCCGCCCAGCTGCTCACGCTGTGGGGCTCTCTGTTACATGAAGCCCTTTATCACCCGCCCACAGGTACCTGGAGAGCTGCAGCAAGGCCACCACCCTGAAGAGGAAGTGTGAGTTCCCGGCACACCTCCCCACGCAGAAGGCCAGCGACAAGCGCAGGGCCACCGCCGGCCCCGGGCCACATGCCGCAGGTACCTGGTTCGTTTGAGCTGTTAACTGCGGGATAACTTAGACCTTCTCTGGTGGGATCAGGCGTCATTTGAGGTCCTGGAGCCCCTTTTTCCAGGTGGATTCTGAGCGGCTTCAGGGACATGGTATTAGGGTATAGGCTATTTTTTACATGACCAGAGTAGCTCAGAACTTCTTATGAGCTGGAGATAAAGGTGGTCCTGGACTTGGAGGGCAGGATCCTGCGGGGCTGCTGGAGGCCGGGGCCTCTCGGGCTGTCATTCTTGGGCGTCTCAGAGGAGGCCTGGCCTCTGAGGGTCAGTGACCCCACGAGTCAGATGAGACCTCAGGCCCTTCAAACATGAGGGCGTTGCTGGCGGCCGCCACCAGGATCAGAAGTAGGGTCTCCGGTTGTAGACGGAAGCCCAGGCGACCGGACAGCCGTGCCCTGGTGGAGTCTGGCCCAGCCCGCAGGGCGGGAGCGCCACCTGCCTGCCTGCACTCAGCAGACGGGCTCCTGACTGCCGGGTGGCCCTCCCCGCAGGCCCACGGCAGAGGCCCTGACCCAGGGCACCGCGGTCACCTGCCGCCTGCCGCCTCCCTCCTCCCAAAGGACTCAGGAGGTCAGGGCGGCGGTGTTCCCATTTCAGAATCTCCTCCTCTCCGCCGTCCCCCGTGAATAAACCCCTGAGGACACGGTGTCACCTGCCAGGACGTGTGCAGACTCGCAGCTGCCCCCCGCCCCGCCCCCGGTACTGGGGCACCACCTAGGCCTCCACGAGGCTTATCCCCACAGTTCGTTTTTATCACATTTTTGTGTCTTGCTTCCGTTTTCCCTTATAAAGAGACCGCATCACCCTTCAAGGTGAACAGCCACACGGACGTCAGCACGCACTTGACCTCGCTGACGCTGCCCAGCAAGGCACAGAGCGTGGCGTCCCTCACCAGCCAGTGCAGCTACAGCAGCACCATCGTCCACGTGGGCGACAAGAAGCCGCAGCCTGAGCTCGGTACGCGCACTGCTCCTTGGGTGATGTCAGGAGGAATCGGACTTGAACGATAGAGATGAGACGCTTCAACTGCCGTCCTCAGATTCTCTTTAAGTTTATCCAAGTGTGGAGATAGCTACACAGCCCAGTAACGGGTGCAGGAAATCCGTGCAATGCCGGGCGGGGGTGGCCACACCTGTCCTGCCCCCGCTGCGCTCTGGCTCCACCTGTGACAGGTGTCTGCTCAGGTGTCGATACGGAGGGGCCTCCCAGGACCAAGCAGAGGTCCCAGGACTCCCCCTTCGTTGGTGCCGAGAGAAGCCTGGGGACGAGCCCCTGCCCAGCATCCCGCTTCCTTGGATGGGATTACAAGCCGTGCCCTCCCCATGTGAGGACAGGAGCCAGTGCGGGTCGTAATAGCAGGACAACCAAGGGTGTCACACTGAGCTGTTCTTCAGATACCACGAGTAAAACGAATCCTGAATTTGTTCTTTGCTTGGAAGGGGGGCGTGATGAGGGCAGAAGTACACATCAGAGAGTCAATGTCCAGCCCCTTCCAGGACGGTCTGTGGTCCCACCCGCCCCATCCTGTCTGCACCCGCAGTTCCACTGGCCACACTGTCAAGCCCGTGATGCTGAGCCAGGATGAGGCTGTGCGCCAGCCTAGCCTCTTGCTCTGAAAGCGCAAGACAGCCTGGAGTGTCTTCAGCGTCAGAGGCTGAAAACCCCCCGAGGTGCCCCAGTTTAGAGGACTGATCCCGGAGCCCCTGGGTAATGGGGCTTCCTACCCCTTTTGTCATTAACTTTCTCAGAAAGCTAAACAAATACATCACGTTGTGGGCATGCTGTGGGCATCGTGAAGGAATCTTCTGTGCGAATGATTTCTATTCTTCATAGGTGCAGTGTGCATTTTTTCAGCCGTTTTAAAATAGAAGGGCCCTTGCAGATGAGAGCTGTGCGTCTTCTGTTACAGAGACGGTGGGAGATGCTGCCAGTGGGCCCGGGTCTCTGGACTGCCTGGCGGGCTCCGTGCTGCCCTGCGGCCTCGGCCACGAGCAGGGGCCCTTCCGGAAGCTGGGCCTCACCAAGGAAGTGCTGGCCGCCCACACCCAGAGGGAGGAGCAGAGTTTCCTGCTAAAGTTCAGAGAAATAAGAAAGCTCAGTGTCTTCCAGTCTCGCTGCCATTACTACTCACAAGACAGATGCAAGGGGCAGTCGAGTGAAAGAGGTAAGTGGTAATACCTGAGCTAAAAGTGGATTTATTTTTTAACTTTATTCTTAACGTTACTGAATCTAGCGCTGCTTTCAGAAGGCGAAACGTCCCCAGTTTGGGACACGTGGGTTTGTAAGAAGCTGTTGGAACTTGACCAGTGATGTTCTCAAGGATGTCACTTTGTGTTCCCAAGGGAGCAGTGCTGTAAATAGTGGTGACAGTCCCAGCCCAGCCCCCTGTGGAATGCAGGGCGGGCAGCTGCAGTGCTGCCATGCCAGACATTTCTCGCCTGGGTGACTTTGAGGGGCAAGAGACCCTACCCCACCTTCCCACCCAGACAGGACCCTCAGAGGACCTGGGCTAATGGACCGCCCAGAGAAGGAGCATGGCACTGACGGGGCGTTCGGTGTCAAGCCCTGGACGACACCGTAGGAGGGAATGGCGCCCTCCTCCCCAGAGCACGTACGCTCCTGGCGGATCGGCCTCAGGGCCAGGCTGCCAACTCCAAGCCCGACAGAGCCCAGGGGTGCGTGAAGCTGCCCTTTAGGCTGAGAGCCATCAGGTGGTCAACGGGCAAGGGATGAAGTGGAACAGACGAGCTTCCCTGCCCCTTTTCTGGTCCAGGGGCCTGGCTCCCAACCCCCAGCCACCTTCCCAGGCCCCACTGACAAGGCCAAGCTGATAAGAGATGCCGCCTCTTCCCTGGTTCCCCAGGCCGTGACACAGGGATCAGAGCTGAGAGCTAGTGAGCCCAGGGGACACACACCATGAGGACCCAACTCCCCCTGGTCTCTGGGCAGACACACCGAAACAGATGTCCCAGAAGTGAGAGGCTGACACACTCCTTAAGGAGTTTATCCCCAGACCCAGGGTTACTGCCAGCACATCGGGAACCTCTGTGGAAATCAGGAAACGGTGTCCACACCACCGTAGAGTTCCAGCCCCCTCTTGCCCCCTTGGCCACGCATTTTGTGCAGTGCACAGACTGCACAGCTGTCCACAGCAGCCCCTCCCAGACCCTGGTGTGGCATCCCAGGAGCCCAGTGCCGTAGCTCCGGGTCCCAGTAGGGGGCAGATTTCCCGTAGGAAGAACACCAGGCAGAGAGGCTGAATGGCAAAACCTCCACCACCCTGCAGTCTGCTTTGGGCTGGCCCATTTGCCTTTATCGTGTGGCACGGCCGCCAGGGGATGTCCTCGCACACCTGCTGCAGGAGCCCAGAGTTACCCTCTGTGACAGGAGAGGAGAAGCTGAGGTTCCTGGGACCCGTTCCATTGCCCACCCCACCCTCCCCCCCCAGCTCGGCATGACCCCCGAGCCCACAGTACTCCCAGCGCCGGCCGGTGCCCAGGGGAGGTGGGGGGGGACATGCCCAGGGTCCCGTATGTGACTGGGTGGAGCCCCTCCAGTCTCCTGAGAAAGGCCCTCTCAGCAGCACTCACCGTCAGAGAGGAAGACCTTGGTTCCAAGGGCGAGCGTTCCTTCGGCCCTTTGACTTCACTGGGCTGGAATCACAAGCTTTCTAAGCAGGAAACATCTCTTTTTAGGAACAGCAGCGATGAAGCTCGTAACACTGACATAGGGTTAGATGAGACCAGCGGTTCTGCCTCTAAGGTGTCACAAACCGCCCTTGGGGAATAACGTGGACTTCCAGCTTTCTTACTGTTCTGGACAAATAAAACGTTCTTGATGCCACTTGTCACTATTACTTCATGAAAGAAACGGCATTTTAATATGAGAAGAAAGCAAGGAATGTGATCTCGCAACAAAGGGTGGTCCTTTAAATGGATTGAATCTAGTTTTATGAAAACCTAACGTTTTGCCCTGATTTTTCTCACTTTCCTGAGGATCCGGGAAGACCGGGTGGTGGCCCCGAGATCCCCAGGCTGGCGATGGGGAGGGTGGGACTCACTGTTGAACTGGGAGGCGCCTTCAGGTTTCTGAGGTCCTACAAATCTCTGAAAATTGACGTAACAGGAAATATAACATAATTTTTATGTTTTAACTCTTGTTTTCCCATTATTTTAGCTGCTCCCGGACTAAGAAATACCTCTGGAATAGATTCATCTTGGAAAAAAACGGGGAAGAACAGAAAACTTAAGTCCAAACGGGTCAAGCCTCGAGACTCCTCGGGGAGCCCTGGGTCCGGGGGGCCCCCGCCCCAGCGGCTGCCGCTGGTGGGCCTGAATGCCACCGCCTGGTCACCGTCGGACACATCCCAGCCCAGCTGCCCCGCGATGCCCTCCCCCACCCCGGTGCCTGCTTACTCCCTGCCCATGTTTCCAGCCCCAGGGATAGTGCCAGCTCCAGGGACCGTGGCAGTGGCACCCGGAACTCCCCACGCCGGCCTCGCGCTGCCCGTGGACACCCAGCGCGAGTTCGCGGTCCAGCCCCCACCGTCTGCCGGCCCCTTGCCCCCGGTCGTGGCCTTGGTCTCACCCAGCTGCTCCTTCTCCCCGGTGACCCCGAGCCTGCCCCCAGCTTTCTTCCCCGGCCAGCCGAACTTGCCGTCCGAGGTGATTCCTGCCTCGCAGCCTGAGTTCCCTGGTCGGACCTCATCCCCCAAACACCCGCACACGTGTGCCCTGGCAGAGTGCGGGCTGCCCGTGTCGCGCGTGGCCGCCCAGGCCGCCCTGCCCTCGGCCGCGGGGTCCGCAGGCAGGACCTCACCGCCGCTCTTCCAGTCCCGCGGGAGCTCGCCCCTGCAGCTCAGCCTGCTGCAGCTGGAGGAGGCCCCCGAGGGCGGCTGTGCGGCCGCAGGGCCCACGGGGCCCACAGAGACCGTGCGAGCGGGGCCCGACTGCCAGCCTGGCTCATCCTGGGACCGGCGGCCCAAGGCACCGCCAACCGTAAGGATCTCCTGATGCCCTTTGTCTAACGCAGGCAGGTGGCGAACGCGGCCGCCTCGGACGGGTCACGAACATCCTCACCTCAGGTGGTCCCTGCACTGAGGTTACTACCAGACCATTTCAATTCCGACATAAACACGTGTGCTAGGAAATAACACTTTCCGGGTAAAAGACCCTATCAGAGCAGACCAGTTTTTATTGTCTTGGGATCTGAAGGGGAAAAGGGAGATCGGTCGTCTGCTGGCGGATGCAGGCGCCAAACAGCCACAGGTGATTTCATGACTCGTCGTCATGGGCCTCCAGGTTTTCAGTGAATGCTTCGAGGATAAAGCACCGTCAGGTGACAGGTCAGAACGGAGGCACCTTGGAGGGCAGCTGGCAGCAGAGGGGCTCACGGTGAAGGAGCAGGGCCAGGAGGGAGCTGGAAGCCAGTGCCGTGGGTGTGCATCCTCCCACGTCTTGACGGACGTTGGCGTGTACTCGTACTCGGTTAATGAAATTGTAGTTTGATTTCCAGTTAATGCTTCTGTGTCCTGAGAGCTTCGGTGTGTGGTCGCATCCGCTGAGGCAGTGTGATCCGTGGGCCCGCCGAGGAAGGAGCTGGGTGGGGCTCCCCTGCCCGTGCTCCTGGGAGAGCAAGTGGGAGCAGGGGGGTTGTCCCAGCACGGCTGCTGCCCTCCTGACTCCCGGGCCTATAGTCTGGGTTCCAAGGATTGGAGGGTTGGGGCGCTCCCAGGCCAAGCCCCCCTCATGTCCAAGCCCGTCCCCACTCTGGGGGCGCAGGAGCCGGGAAGCCAGAGCCCTGCCCCTGCGAGGAGCAGCTTTGGGGCGCTGCAGGGGACACTTGCCCGCCTTGGCGGAGGAGCAAGCCTGAGGCTTCCCCCGCAGGGATCCAAGAGCTGCCGTCTTTAGTGGGACTCTCCCCAAACTAAATTTAATTAGATGGCATCCATCCCACTACCAAGAGTCCCGCTGTGGTCCCAGTAAGCACGGGGTCTGCGCATGTGGCACGTGGAGGAAGGGCCAGCGGTCCAAGGAGGGCGCACCCGCTGTGTCCCTGGGAGTCTGGTGCAGACCAGACACCTGACTCGGTGTCTCCTCCCTGTTCCCAAAGTGCGACAAGCCCAAGGACGCCCAGGGCAGCGACGCCCTGTGCACGCCCAGCGGCCTGCTGCACCTCCTGCTGCGCGAGGACCTCTGCTCGGCCATGGGCTCAGCCCCGTCCGGGAGCGGGGCCTCCGTCACCTCCTACTCCCTGGGCTCCGGCTCGCTGGGCTGCGATGCATCTGCAAGTGGGGCCGGTATGTAGGTGGTGCTGGGAGCACCTGGGAGTCGGGGCGGGGTGGGAGGTGGCAGGTGTGTTTGGAAGATTCTCACGTGATACACCTGGGTGTCCTTGACTCTCCGGCCCCCAGGGAGCCAGTCACCCCAAAGCCGCAGGCTGACTTGGGCAGGGCCCCGACATGCAGGCATCCGGCTGCACCCCGAGCAGCTCCTCGGGGCCCTCGGCCGTTCAGACAGGCAGCTGGGTTCCTCCTACCCCGCTCCACCCGTGCGGACGGCAGCCCCGGCCCGCCCCCCTTCCCTCTGTTGCCCGTCGCTGTCGACCTCAGCGGCACTGCAGGCCCCCCACCCCAGCTGGCTCTGCTTGGACTGTCCCTGGGGCTCCCCGGGTGTGCCGGGAGGGCTGGCAGCGGCTCGCCTTCCTGAGTTAGATCCCCTGGTGAGAAGCTAGCGTGTGGACCGACCGGGATCGTTCAGGTGTGATCTGGAACCGCCCCACGGGAAGAGCACACACTCTCCCCAGACTGTAAGACCCCCGCTTCCCTGAAGTGAGCGGGCCCCTCTCCCTGCGGGAGGCCTGCCGGGAGGCGCTCCGGGACAGCCGCCTGCCGCTCACAGGGGCAGCTTCTCTGTGGCCTGGCTTAGTCCGGAGGTAGTGAGCCTGGGAGAGAAGAGCACGGCTTCTAAGATATAGCCCCACCTGGACTCCTCGGGGCCTCCCCAGGAGAGAATCACCTCCATGGTACCAGCTGATATCCTGTTTTTAAATTACCCAGACAACTCGAGAATTGGAAAGAGAAGGGAAGGTCCACCAACCCAGGCACCAGTTACCAAACAAAACCCTTCAGCTCTGTAATGCTGCCGTTCCTTTACACGAGCACAGCGTGCAAGGTCAGCGCAGTAGTCAAGGTTTTGACCTGCCACGCTTTGTGTTTTTAAAGGCAGCAGCAACACAAGTCACACCAGCAAGTATTTTGGAAGCGTCGACTCCTCAGAGAATAACCACAGAGCAAAAGTGAAGGTGGACATGGCGGAGAGTGAGCGCCTCAGGGACGTCCTCCAGGACCCCGTCTGGCTGCTCGGGGCCGACACGGACGACAGCGTCATGATGGCATACCAGATGCCTTCGCGGTAACCGTTCGCCGGCGGCTCGGGACAGTGAAGGGCTGGGTGCAGGTTTCCCCAGAACCACAAGGCCAGAGGCCTTCCCTCGGGAGCCTTATCTCAGATTGAGCTGAGTGCACAGATAGAAGCAGGGCTCCTCTAGATGGTGCCGCTGGCCACACAGAGCCCGCAGAGTGACCTGCTACAGGCCTCCAGGATGACGGGCTCTGGGGACCCGCCACGGTGTCACAAGACGTTTACAAAGCATTCGTGCCAACGTCGTCTCTTTTGCTCTGTTGCCAGCAACCCTATGTGGTCAGTGGTGTGTGTGTGTGTGTGTGTGTGTGTGTGTGTGTGTGTGTCTTAGAGATGCAGAAACCAAGAGTCAAGGTGGGTGACCAGCCCAAGGCTGCTGGCTGCTCTGTAGGGACCTGGGTCTGTGCCTCAGCTCTGACCACTCCAAGGAGCCTGGAACCTATCAGGGTCCATGCCCCTGTGCAGTGCCCCCTTGGTGGAGGGACATGGGGGGGAGGAAGGACAGATTAACCCTGAGGCTCAGAACAGCCAGGCCTCTGGGCCAGGGGAGCCCAGGGCTCTGTCTCCAGGACTGCTGCGGGGCAGGCCAGTGTCGGCAGGTGGCAGGGAAGGGCTTGTCTACCTACCACCTCGCTGGTGAGAACCTCCCGGGCACAGAACCAAGTGTCTGCAGATACCCGGCTCCCATGGCTGCGCTAAAGTGAAATGAAAATCAGAACTCGGTGTATCATCTTCATAGAACTCTGTGTCCTCCGCTGGGACACAGATTTTCCTACAGACTATCTACTAGGGAGATGACGTTACCTTAAGTAGGGCAATTTATTTTAAATGGAAAGGAAATTTAAACAAAATCATCTAAAATTACATGATTAACACTGGAAGTGTTGGTAGAAAACAAGTATATTCTTTAAAAAACAAAGCCCTTGAGACGTTCTAAAGCTTCCCTATTTCTAAATATTTCATGAAGAAATTTAGAAACGGTCCTGCAGGAGGACAGGGAGAAGCTGAAGGTGCTGCAGAGGCTCCAGCCCAGGTTCACAGACAGGCAGAGGCAGGAGCTGCAGGACGTCCACCCGTGGATGCGGTCGGGCGGCCTGCCCGCGGCCTTCGACGTGGCGGTGAGCTCTGGAGCGGGTTTTCTGACTTTGCGTTAAAAGACACTGTGATGAGAAAGCTCTGTGCTGTCTTTGCAACTGTTCTGTACATTTAAAACTTCTAAGATTAAAAGTTCATTAAAGGGCTTCCCTGGTGGCCCGGTGGTTGAGAGTCCGCCTGCCGATGCAGGGGACGCGGGTTCGTGCCCCGGTCCGGGAAGATGCCACATGCCGCGTAGCGGCTGGGCCCGTGATCCACGGCCACTGAGCCTGCGCGTCCGGAGCCTGTGCTCCGCAACGGGAGAGGCCACAGCGGTGAGAGGCCCGTGTGCCGCAAAAAATTCATTAAAAAAAAAAAAAACCACCACACTGTTAGGTTTCCTTCAAAGAACTTTCTTCCAATGGCTTTTCAACACTGTTTCCAAAAAGGTCTCCTAAATATCTAGTCTCAATCACATGCTGAAATTTGAATTTTTTTTCTTTCAATTCTGTTTCCAGTGAAAACACCCCCCCACACACTTCCTCTGTCATAAACCCTCAACATCCACGTAGACCATTAAGTAACAGGGAGACAGCAGGTCCCCACCCTCCCTCCCACTCTCGCCAGGCTGCCTCTCCTGTCTCTGTTCCTTCCCGAGGGTCCCAGAGGTGTCTCTGTACCCCAGCTCCTCTCCCCCACTCCCCTCAGAGCACCCCCATACCAGCACTGCCCGGGAGGCTGCTCTCGTCAAGGCCTCCAGGTCCAGCAGCTGAATCCACTGACGTCTCCGTCCTCACCCTAACCGACCCACTCGCGGCATTCAGCGACGGCCGGCCCCTCCTCTGAGAGCACCCCTCCCTTGGCCCCGGCCCCTTGGCCCCTCGCTCTTGTACTCATCAGTGTGGATGTGCCCAGGCTCAGGGTTTGCACCTTCCTCTTCTGTCTACACTCGCTCTGGCGCTGTCAGCTCTCTCCTGACCGAAAGTAGTGTCTCTGTGCCGAGACTCCCTAGCGTCCACCTCTGTCGAACTTCATCTGCTGTCCTGGTTATGCTCAGAGAGAGCCAGCCCACCCACTGTCTTCCCACCCACTCAAGGGTGACTCCATCACCCCTCTTGCTCGGTCCACAGCCCTCTGGACTCGTTCTGTCGTGCCCCATCCAGTCCACTAGCAGGTCCTACTGGCTTGACCTTCTAGGTGGCTGGAAACCAGCCCCTTCCCATCACCTCCAGCATCACCACCCTGGTCCATGCCACAGTGCTGCTTCACCTGATTGTCACAGTATCCCCCCCGCTGCACTCTGTTCCCCCTTGTCCCCTACAGTGAGATCACGTCACCCCTCAGCTCTGAGCCCTTCCAGCGGTGCCCCTTCTCAATCAGAATAAATTGCTGCAAAGCTGTTAAAATATGACACCCCCTCCCCACAGCTCCCATCTCCCCTCACTCCCTCCTCTCCAGTTGTTCCCTGAAATCATTGAGCAGGCTTCTGCCTCAGGACCTTTGCACCTGCCCTTCCCTCTGCTTGGACTCCTCTTTCCTCAGACAGACACATGGCTCACTCCAGCTTCCTTCAAGTCTTTTTTTCACATGCTGCTGTGTTATTTATCTAATACTACCTAGCAAATAACCCCAAAGCTTAGGAGCTTAAAATAATAATCATTAATCATCTCCCACTGTTTCTTTGGGTTGGGAATTTAAGAGCAACTTAGCTGGGTAGTTCTGGCTCAGGGTCTCTCCTGAGGGCAAAGGTGAGATATTGGCCGGGGCTCGTGCCATCTGAAGACAGGATGGTGGCTGGAAGATCCCCTTCCAAGGAGGCTCCCTCACATGCCTGCACATTGGTGCTGGCTGTTGGCAGGAGGCCTCAGTTCCTTGCCGTGTGGATCTGTCCATCGGGCTGCTTGTGTGTCCTCATGACATGATCCCGGCCTCCCCAGAGAGAACCGAGGGGCTGCAGTGCCTGTTACAACCCACGTGTCACCTGCATCACCTCCTCTTTGTTAGTGGCAGGTCACCGAGTCCAGGCCTCCCCCTTCTGAGGAAGGGGTGTCAAAGAATTTGTGGGCGTATTTTAAAACCACTACAGTCACTCTCTCAGTGGAACGTCAGTAAAATTACAGAAGTCCTCACATGCCTCGTTCCATGTCAGCCCCGCATTTCCCATCTTTTAATACACTGTGGAGCATTTCTCATTCGGCTACTAGGAGATCACCTCCGCTGGGACACAGATTTTCCTCTTTGTTCACTGCTGACTCCCAGTGCTTAGAACGTGCCTGGAACACGACAGGTGCTTAACAGATGGGAAATGAACAAATGAGACAGTACGTTGTTGCTATCCCATTCTACAGATTAGAAAACTGAGGTTAGAGAAGGTCGGTAGCAACTCCAGGTCCCACAGGCAGAAAGAGGAGGAGCTGGCACTAGAGCCTCTGGTTGATGCTGTCCCCTCGCTATGCACAGCCACCTCGCAGACAAGGGAGGGGCCTGGGGAGCTGGGAGCAGGGACCTCTTGGGAAGAGCTCTGGCTCCTTGGAGAGCAGGCAGGGGTCCCACGCCCAGTGGCACCTGCTCACCCTCCAGCAGCCTCACTGCTGACACCTGATCACCTGCACCTCTCTCAGCTTGAACTACTTTTTCGTACCAAAGATCTCATTTTTGTTACTGATTTGCATTTTTTCTTTTAAGGAATGCGTTTGCTGTGAAAACAAGGGAAAAGACAACGTTTGCATGCGGTATGAGGAAGCTACCCCTACTCTGGGACTCAGCGGAACAACCGACACCACAGAAGAGGAAAACGGACCCTCCCTGAGTCACAGAAACGAAGGGCAGACGTAACCCCCCGCAGCGGGACAGCCAGTGGCGTACATTAGATGGCGCTCTGAGGAGGGGGAGGGTCTTCACCTGTGTTTCTAATGAAATGGACGGATATACTTACATGGCTTTTTTTGTTCTAGAAAAAACCCATCGTTTTCCGAAGGGGTGATTTAAAACCGTGGCGGGTAGGAGAAGTTTGGGAAGAAATAGCTTTTTGTATTTAAAATATAAATATGGAGTTTTCAGGGACAGGGGAGGAGATTTTCATCATTGTTTAACTTGAGAAGGACTGCTTCCCTCCTTGTGTCGCGGAAGCGGCTGAGTGTTCTCAGCCAGAGCACCAGTGTCTGCTGGCTCCCCGTGGGCGGTCCCGAGGCATCGCACCGGGCTGTGACCCACAGCTAGGATGCCACAGGTGACTCCGCGCTGAGGGTCCAGCCTTTCAGAGCTTCCCCAGAGTGTGTTTGGATCAGATCAAATTATGTCCTCTCTGGGGGGCTGCTTTTTATCTAAATTATTTAGTCAGACTAGATGTTTTTAAAACATACCAAGTGGAGATCACAGCCTCCGCTAATTCTCTTTCAAAATGTTTTGCATTAAATGGCAGACCAGCAGCTTCAGCTTCCAGTGTGGTGGCAGCAAACATTTCACCTGACGTAGCTTAAGTTTGGGGTGAACGAAGTTGAAATGCTCGCTCTGGACTAAAGATGCCTAGTGGTTTGTGTGACCAACTCCATCGTAGAAATATACATCCTCAGAAATACACAGACCCTTGTGTATATTTTGACATCATTCTCGTATCCTTTTCAGACCGGGAGAGCCAATATGTAGATAAAAACACATTGTCGGTCATCCCCTTATTGTGACTTCCCTCTGCAAACCAGGCTTTGATCGCCACACTTGGGACCCACCCGTATTTATTCTTTGATCGGCACTTCCGAGACATCAGCTCTGGCCCAGCTGAGCCAGTGCTTTCTCCTGACTTAGCTGGTGGCTGCATCTGTGTTTTCCAGGGCGCCATGATCTAACCGCTCTCACCACACCTGGGCTGGGACACCGACCCCTAATTCTTTTCATGAACCTGACCTCATTGGTGCCATTTCCGGTCTCTGTGGTGATGTCCACTAGCACTTTCAGGTGAATGGGACACTCGGGGAAAAGTGAGACCAGACGGCCCAACTTTTTGCAAAACCTCGTATTGCATCGTCTATCCCAAAGATTGTCTGCAAAAATGTTACATCGGTCCCTAGGGTGAATGAGAAGCTGCCAGTGATGAAACAACTGACTTACAATTGCATCGCGTCTGTAGAAAGTTAAAAGGGGGCAGCTTCCCCTGTTCTTTGCTGGAGAAGCAGCTACTAGAACAGGTGACGTCTCCTTGTAATCCAGTTGGTTTTCATAGTCAAACCACTTTATGCCTGAATATCAATCCTATTTTTCATAAACTCGAACACAGAAAGTTTAATTTTTTATTTTTTTTAATTTACAAAGCAACATCACCTGCAGATACCCAAGACAAGGTGTAGTCTATGCATTTTTGTGGAGACTAGATGCTACAGACTGCTTCCTGCCACTAAAGGCAGATCATTAAGGGATTAGATGGGAGCGAAAGTTGCATTGACTTTCCCTAAACGCAAGACTGCCAACACGTTCCCTCCTGTTAGCAATGTTTACCGGCAGCATTATCTTAGCATTTATGTATATTCATTGATTGTTAACTGCTGCGTAGCTTTGACGTGTGCTGAGAAGTTGACAGCAGGAGCATTTTGTGAAATTGTTTACACGGTGCCACGCATCGGGTCTTACATTTTCGTTAGTATGTGTGCTTACACGGGTGTTATAAAAAACTTCTTCTCGATTTTAAACTGAGCCTTCTTTTTAATATATTCCTAAAAAGATATGTAAATAAGCTCTCAGAGTCTGTGTAACGACGTGTTAAGCCTTGCCGGACAAGTGGTTTGTTTATGTGCAAACCGGACTTTCTTCACCCAGTGCAATATGTTTGTTGGACTGCTTGTGTCTTTTTATGATTTTTTGCCTTTTAGAAAATTGGTAAATAAAGCAAGTATATTTTTATTTTTATTTGTGTGTATTTTTAATGTAGCACAGAGGAACAGGAACCTGAATAGAGATCAAAGATTATCAAAATCTTTTTTTAAAAAAAAGAACCCAGGCTTCCCTGGTGGCGCGGTGGTTGAGAGTCCGCCTGCCGATGCAGGGGACACGGGTTCGTGCCCTGGTCTGGGAAGATCCCACATGCCGCGGAGCGGCTGGGCCCGTGAGCCATGGCTGCTGAGCCTGCACATCCGGAGCCTGTGCTCCACAACGGGAGAGGCCACAACAGTGAGAGGCCCGCGTATCGCAAAAAAAAAAAAAAAAAAAAACCCTAGAAATTCTGAATTAGGAACTCCTCTGTCACAAAGGCCCCCCCTCACCTCTTCCCCTGCACAGGGTGCCTCTCGCTGGTCCCTTCCTGTCTCTATGTGTCTCTCTGACATGCAGCCCCACCCCAGTGAACTCCCAACGATTTAGATCTAATCCTGGAGTCCCGTTCCCCCGTGGTTTTTCACTCACAGATGGGGAGTAGGGCCACTCAGCTCAGCCCCTGGTGCCCCTGTCCACTCTGAGGTGACCCCAGGCACCTGCTCCATTCTCTTCCTGCCCCCTCCAGGATAGTCTGTCTCACCTGGGCTGGCTGCCTGTGTGCTGGCCACGGGGCTGGAAGCAGAGTGGTCTAAAGGACCTCGCGTCTCCATCAGAGGTGATACAGGCAGCATGGCAGCCTCCTCCCACCCCACCCCCCAGTCCTTCCTTCCACAGCGATGAAGTCATGCAGGGCCTGGTCAAACACTGGAGGCCTGCTCCCCCCCCACCCCACTTTTCACACCAGGACCGTATTGTGGTGTCGGAGCAGGGAGATGAATGGATCCGGCCCTGGTGCCCAGCCTTCCAGAAGCTCCCTGAGCAGGAGGGAGGGCTCGACGCCGCTTCCTGTCCTGGCTGCCTAAATCCAAGTGGTGCTTGGGGGCTGGGGAGGCAAAGTCCTCCCAGTGAGCATGGAGGCCTCTGCAAACGCGCTAAGTGGCCAGATGTGGCTGTTTCACTGAACGTCTGAGTGCCTTCGGGGGCTCTTAACTACATTTTTAACTACCATATAACCCCAAGGGCATGTGCTCCCCTATTTCTAAACCAAAAGGAGCTTCTCCAAGCCTCTGGGCTGATTGCCCTCAAGGGGCCTGGACATCCATAGGCTGGCCACTGTCTTTGTTCCCTGGGGATTTATGGCTCGCCACCCCTGCCGCTAACTGGTCCCCTGTGGCCACTGCAGCCCTGCCCAGCCTCTGTTGGCCTCTGTTTTTGGATATGAGGGGATCAAAGAGCCCAAATGCTCAGGAAGTCTGTGCTCAGGCAACCTTTGAAAGGGGGATCAGTCCAAGGGACAAATGGCCAGAAGCGTGCCTGCTAGACGAGGCCATGCAAAGGAGAAAGAAAGGGTGTGGTGGTCCTGAGACGGAGTAGCCAGGCTTCTGGGAGGAAAAGGCCAAGCCAGCCAGCCAATGGGCGCACTAAAGGAAATGGAGGCTGGCTTCGAAGATGAGGCCTTGGGCAACTTCCAGTCTAACCAGGAAGGATTTTGCTGCCTCACACTCCCTGCTCTATCCCTATACTTTCTTGCCCAAGGGTACTTGGTCAGACTGAGGCATATCCCAGGACTTAATTTCTCCTTCCTTAACTCCAGACAGCCTTCCTCAATCCCCCACCCCATGTAAGACAAGGGTTATGAGGTCCCCAGCCCATGCTCCAGCCTCCTCCCTTCTCCTGACAACTGTCATCTGTCCTTTTGTTTTTACAAAGCAACTTTATATCCTGTAACCATAATTAAGCCTTCCTTGCCTTTTCTATAGATTGACTCTAAAATGTTGAAACCCTATGAACAGTGTTACATTGTTCTGACTGTGAAAGAATTGGCTACTGGGCCAAGTGAGTTCTAAGATTACACTTCTCTTCTTCAGCAGCTTTTTGTTTTTCCCGGAGTTCCTAGTTGCCTTTCATTTTTCGCTTGCACCATTTGCCTCTATCATTCTTCCTCCACCTCCCACATTCAGTTCCCCATCCAATCAGGAAAAGATTAATAGTCTTTTCCCAGAGGCCTTCCCCAGAGCCCTGAGCATCCCGTTCCAATACAAACTGCCTTTCAGGGAGAGCGTTCTAAACTACTGTTTGATCTTATTCAAACAATATAATCAATAATGGGAGGGGTATGAATCAGAGTACAAGAAATATCACTGAGTTTATTTTTCCATATCTGAGCTCCTCAGAGTAGTAGAAGCTTACTTGTAGTTTCTTGGGGTGGGGGTGGGATCTCCTTCCCTGGGGTGATGTCTAAATGGTGAAGAAAAGTAAAGTTACAGGCCAGCTATCGGCTCTCTTGGGGTTCACTACTCAAGCCCCTCCCCCACTCTGTCAGTCCCTCCACTAGGAGTAGAGGGGGAAGGGTAGTCAGGTCTCTGACCAGGCAGGGGAGGATGGGAGGAAGAGAACTAAGCTTTCTGGCTTGTGGGGGAGACTGAGGACGACACAGGGTGATTGAAGGAAAGGAGTGGGTTCATACCTGGGTGAACAGCACAGGGCTGGGGAAGTCCCCGGGCCCTGCTCACAGAAAAGCAAAGAGACGGCCAGGTGAGAATCAGCAGAAGGGGTTCCCAGGTACTTATAGAGGTCAGTGAGGTGACTTTGGGAACCATCAAGCCACTCACCAAACTTGTCTTACCTACGGAGGTCCCTCGGTGGGGAGCTGAGGTGAAACAGTCACCTGAAGGGCTTCCAGATCCATCTTCAGATGGCCGGGGGCACAGGTGGGTGTCTGGGGCCTAGTCCTACCACCCCACCACACTGCAGTCCCTGGAGTTTCCTTTCCCCTGCTGCCTTCCAGCTAGGCTTGGGACACTCTCTCAATTTCCTACCTACCCAGTGCTTCTGCTAGGCCAGGCTCTGTGCTGGGGGTAGATAAGGGGTCCTAGGTCAGACTGTACCCCCAGGGATGCTTGTAACCTGGAGGGGCACAGACCAGACCCTGACAATCCCAGTCCCGGGAGAGGACTGGGAGGGACAATCCCAGAGGATTGGGTAAAGGGAAGCTGAGAGCTGAACAGTGAGGAAACAGCCATTGAAGGGAGATCCCAGCGTGTTCCAGGTGTAAGGCTGTGTGTGTGCAAAGGCTTCACGGTCTGAAGGCAAATTGGTATTCTGGCTGTGCCAGGAGACGCCGTGGACCTAGGCCGGTGGGGCTGCGGCCAGGCTGGGGTCCCCAGGGAGCTGCCCCACCGCCCACGCACCCCACCCTCACGGAGGCTGGGCCAACAGATGGGCGGCCAGCCGTGGGGGTGGCGGTCGTCTGGCGGACACAGGCGCACCCACCGCCCGCTCCCGCCCGAGTGACAAAGCGGCAAAGACAAAGGCGCGGCCAACACCTGTCGCTCTTGGCCAGGCTGCCGCTTTTCTCCGCCCGAAGCGGCTGCAGCTGCCAACTGTCACGGGCATCAAGTTACGGGGACCAGACGGCGGCCTCCACCAGCCGGGCGGGAAGCGCGGGAGGGCTGGGGGGGAAAGGGGGCCGAGGGGGACAGGAGGCGGGGAGGGGGGCCGGGGCGAACAAACAAGGGTGCGGGGAAGGGTGGTTGGGCAGGGAGGGCGGGGACCAGGGAAGGGCGAGCTCGGGTTGGGAATCAGAGAACGTGGGTTCGGGGGCGGGCGGGCAGGGAAGGGAGGGCGGCGGTGGGTGCTGAGGGGGAAAAGGGAAGTGAAAGAGGGGTCGGGGAGCAAAGGGGACTAGAAGGAGATGAGGGGAACTCCGGTGGTGAGGGCGATGATGACCAGGAGAGCACAGATGGCCTGTGGGGACAGAGGATGACCCGAGAAGGAGAGCCTACAGATGGAGCGGTGCGGGCGGGCCTGGGGACCCCGCCCCACTAGGATCCCTGAGCGGGCTGAAGGCGGTGTCGACGTTCGGATGTCAGGACCCACAGGTCCGCAAGAAACGCACTGGGGCCAAGGGCCCGCTCCCACCCCCGCTGCCCTAGGGGCCCTCACCTCCCTGGGGCTCTGCAGCCACCCCAGCCCGGACCTGTAGCTCCCTCCAGGCCCGGAGACCGCGGCCTTTGCTGTGGCTCTGGCCGCCGGGACCCCGGCACTTGCGCAGGAGCGTTCCTCTCCTGTTGCACCTTGGGTGAACAAAGTCAAGCGTGAATGAATGAATGGGCAGATGGATGCGCCCCTGCTAGCACGCGCCGCAGACCTGGGCGCCTTGCTTGGGGTAGGAAGGGAAACAAGCGCACCCAGAGCCACAGCTCTCCGGGTCATCGCTCCCTCCGGTGCCCCACAATGCCGGGGCGGCGCGGAGGGCCCGGGGGGACCCCCCAGTCCCCGGCCGCAGGCCACGCCCCGCCAGCTGCCGGCCGACCCCGGCGGCGGGGCCAGACAAAGCACGCCTCTGCCATTGGCTCTCACGAGCAATCGGCGCCTTGAGATGCAAATAAGGCGCTATAAAAGGGGCGGGCGCCGCTGCAGGCGTGAGGACGCGGCGTAAGACGCCAGGGGGCGAGGGCGGTGGTGGCTGCGGGCCGCTGCGCTGCCAGGGGCGCGGGCGCACGGCGCTCCGGGAGGTGGAGGTCATGGCTCCGCTCTTGGCGCCCGGCCGGGACCGTGCGGCCCGGGAGGATGAGGACGGCTGCGAGGCGCGGGGGGACCGCAAGGTGCTGGCTGTAGCCGTGGATGGGCGGGCGGGGGGCCGCGCAGCGCCGGGGCTCAGTTGCTCGCTTCCCGCAGGCCCGGAAACCCCTAGTGGAGAAGAAGAGGCGCGCGCGGATCAACGAGAGCTTGCAGGAGCTGCGGCTGCTGCTGGCGGGCGCCGAGGTGAGGCCGGCGGGCGGGCGCCCAGGGGCTGCGGGCGAGCGGGCGGGCGGGGGTCGCCGTCCGGCCTCGCCTCACCGACCCTCCCCACCGGGCGCTCCCGCCGGCGCAGGTGCAGGCCAAGCTGGAGAACGCCGAGGTGCTGGAGCTCACGGTGCGGCGCGTGCAGGGCGCGCTGCGGGGCCGGGCGCGCGGTGAGTGGCGGCGGGGCGCGCGGGCGGGGGCGCGTTCGCCTGACCTGCCCCTGCCCGGGACCGAGGACTTCCCCTCCTGGAGCAGGGCGCGCCCCGCGCGTTTCCTGGGTGAGCCTTGTCCCCGGGGGCCGGGCGGGCCGGGCCACAGCAATCAGTTGCCGCTCACCGAACCGGGCGCGGCCCTCTCCCCTCCCACCCCTGAACACAGAACGCGAGCAGCTGCAGGCGGAAGCAAGCGAGCGCTTCGCCGCCGGCTACATCCAGTGCATGCACGAGGTGCACACGTTCGTGTCGACGTGTCAGGCAATCGACGCCACCGTCGCCGCCGAGCTCCTGAACCACCTGCTAGAGTCCATGCCGCTGCGCGAGGGCAGTAGCTTCCGGGATCTGCTGGGGGACGCCCTGTCCGGGCCACCGGGAGCCCATGGGCGGAGCAACTGGCCAGTAGGAGGCGCCCTGGGGTCCCCACTGCCCAGCCCCCGGGCCTCCGGGGACGACCAGTCCTCCGACCTGGAGGAGGTCCCCGAGGCTGAACTGAGCCGGGCGCCTGCCGAGGGGCCGGACTTGGTGCCCGCAGCCCTGGGCAGCCTGACCGCCGCCCGCATAGCCCAGAGTGTCTGGAGACCTTGGTGACCAACGGCAGCCTGGGCCCTAAGGGGTGGGCCCTGCCTTCCCATGCTCTAGTCCCTCCTCCCTGGGGTCCAGGTATCTGGACAGGGGTAGGGCCCTGGATATCTCCCAGTTCTGCTGCCCTCCTCCAGTGGGTGCTGCAGGGCAGTCCCCGATAACCAGGCCAGCCAGGCCCCTGTTTCTTAAGGGAGCAACGTTTATGGACCATCCCCACCCCCACCCCCTGCCCCTCTAGCCCTCTGGTGGGTGGAGGGAAGGAGCTACAGGCAGGAGGAAGTATCTTGCAGGGCTACCAGATCTCTCACCTGTCCCAGACTTCTCAGGCACTGTGTGGGCCTGGGGGCAGAGGTGACAGAGTGGAGCTGAGCCTCTCCTGAGCGCTGGGCACGAGTGTCCTGGCAGCCCTGGCCATTCAGCCAGGACGCAGGGGAGGCATTCTGCAGCACTGCCCAGAGCTGCCAGAGGGAAGCATGGCTCTCTGTACGTCTTGTGTTTAGCACACTTGAGCTTGTGTATTACGTTGCCTTCAGTTGTTCCAATTCTGTTAAGTAAAGGGTTTTGGAGAGTTAGTTACCCTTCTGACGTATTGCTGAATGCTGTGGTGTCATTAAGGTGTCAAACGCACAAAGACTAAACCAAGCACATTTTTTCCCACATCTAATGCTGTGAGTGGTTTTAAAACTTCTGACCCTTTGTCAGCAAAGTAAGTAGTGTAATGGCAGTGGAGATGGGACACCCCGCGGCGTGGTCTCACGTTGGACGGTGTTTCTACCTCCCTACTGCCAGGCCATTCCAGATCGGTTTCCCCTTCAGGTCCCTGGGCCCGGCCTGCACTCCCTGGGAATTGTGTGCATCCTGGCGATGGAAACCACTGCATGGAGGTTGTCTCCAGAGTAACTAAGCAACAGGGAAACGGCCTGTCCCTGGACCATTCTCTTGTTTGTGAGCTTCCAGGAATAAAACGAATGCCTGATTACTAGCCATGTGGTTTGGAAGTTTCTTTCAAAAGTCTGTTTTAAGGTCCATGAGTTTGATGCAGACGTCGGTCTAATTAGGTGGTCAGTTTTCTTGACTGAAGAGAGAGCTTCCCCATTGCCAGTGACCTCGGGGGCATGGAGACCCACCCAGTTCACGGCCCAGGCAGTTTGGACTTAAGGCCAAATTGAGCCCAGGAGGTCAGAACCCTTGGAAGGAGGGTGATGGGATGGGCAGCTGGGGTGTAGGGAGATGGCCCTCTTGGCCTGGGTCTGCAGACAGCATGAGGTCAGCTGATAGCAGTCACTGCCACAGGTATCCCGGCCCCTGCATCTCCAGCTCCAGGACCCCAAAGCAGCTTGTTCTTGTTCTTACTTTGGGTTGGCAGTGCCCAGGCCGGGTCAAGGTGTGACAATTTAGGATTGACACCTGGGTCTCCTCTCCAGTGTGTGCCTTTGCTTGAAAAACATCTCTCCCGAGAACCCTTTTACAAAAGCCCCCTAGCAGATCCTGGCCACCAGGGGTTTTTCACTGTGGCTCCCCGGTGATTTAGTCTTAGACCTCGGCCACCAGGCTATAAACAGATGCAGCCTAATTTTAGCCACTGGGGATGAGTTATTGAGGGGTTGGGGTAGGGAGGCAGGTCCATAAAAGAGAGCTCAAGAGAGACAGAGACTTTTTCCTGGGATTATCTACATCGCCCCAGTCAGATTGATGTAGGATGTGTCCGCAGGGACACGAGAGCAGGTCCACCTGTAAGACGTCTGTCCCGTGTAGCTCCCAGCAGTACCCAAAGGCCACTGTGATAAGCTCTGATGCCATCTGGGGAGCATCAGCCAGGACTGTTTAGGAGGAACCACTCTTTCCTCTCATACCCACACTTGTCACATCCTCCCAAGGGGTCCTAGAAGGGGGCCCAGGGGAGCCCAAGACACAGGATTCGAGGTACAGGAGGCTGACCTGGGGGAAAGATGTTGCTGGGACCAGGACCCCCCTAAGGTCAGACGCCACTAACCCAGAACTCTGGCCCTGGGCCCCCTCCCACCTATGAGTCAGCTTCTCGGGACCCCCTCAAGAGCGGTGTCTTTTCTTTCTCACAAATATAAGTGGCTCCCAGAGCAGAGACCACTGTCAGCCTCCGTGGGGTGAGAGCAGCTTTTGCCTATGGTGCGGCCTGGGACCACCAGTTTCCTGCGTGCGTTCCCATTCTTCCAGACGCCTTTCACACCACCTCCTCTCTCTGAAGTACCCAACAAACCCTTGCAAGCCTTGCTCTAGGCATTTGCTAGCCTTGATTCGTCATTCCCCGTGAATCCCCTCCTTCCCACTTCAATCCCTGGCCCCCTGTCTTCGTCCTCTATGAATGCCATACATTGCCACCAGCTTGGTGTCTCAAAACAACACATGTTTATTTGCTTGCACTCCTGTAAGCTAGGAGTCTGACGGGATTCGCTAGGCTAAAGCCAACGCAGGGCCTCATTCCCTTCTGGAGGCTTGAGGGTGAATCCACTTCCCTTCCTTTTCCCACTGCAGAAGCTGTCCACATGCCTTGGCTGGTGGCCCCTTTCCTCCACCTTCAAAGCAAGCAACGTTGCATCTTTCTGACCTTTGTTCCATAGTCACATTTCCTTCTGACCCTCCCCTACTTCTTCCCTCTTCTTTCTACTTGTGATTACTTTGAGGCCACCTGGATAATCCAGGATAATCTCCCTACCTCAGGGTCCTTAACCCGTAATCAGGCTTGCAAAGCCTCTTTTGCCATGTAAGGTAACATAGTCGCAGGGTGTGGAAATGAGGATGTGGACATCGGGGATCCCTGTTCTGCCAACCACACCCACCTGCGCCTCTGCCGAGGCTTTCTGCCTTCCATCGTGATGCAGTGTGGTACCAGCCTTCCGCACGGGCTTTGGGTCCCACACCCTCGGACCTGCTCAGTGACCCTGCTCTCTGCACTGCATCATTAATCTCTCCTTCCTTCTGGGTCATTCTCGTTGACCTACAAACAAGCTGTAACATCTCCACCTAGAAAAAGAAGAGGGACTTTCCTTGTGGTCCAGTGGTTAAGACTTCGCTCTTCCAATGCAGGGGGCGCGGGTTCCATCCCTGGTCGGGGAACTAAGATCCCACAGGCCACGCGGCAGGGCCAAAAAGTAAAAAAAATAAAATAAAAAATAAATAGAAAAAGAAGAGCTAAAACCTCCCGGGCCCGACGTACCCTATTAACCTCTGCTTCATTTCTCTGCTTTAAAGCAAAATTCCTTGAAAGCATTGTCTACACTTACTGCTTTGGCACCTTTCACTTCTCTTCTTCCTCTCCAGTCAGGCTATTGCTCCCACCCCTGCCCTTGTCAAGAGCTTCAGTGACGTCCATGTTTCCAAATCCAGTGGCTGTATCTCTGTTTCAATTTACTCACCCTTCCAGTGAAGCACTCCTTAGGTGTTATCACTCCCTCCTCAAAGGCTCTCCCCTCTCAACCTCAGGAACACTCGCTTTCCGGGCTGTCCTATCTTACTGGCCGTCCTCGGCCTCCTGCCAACTTCTGAATGTGGGCATGCACGTCCAAGGCTCTGTGCCCAGCTCTTCCCTATCACCCCTGCCCAGGAAGCCCATCTGGTCCATTTGGTTTGTTACATCCACGTGCCCTTGAGCTAAAGTCCATCTCCATTCTGTTGGCTTCCCTATATCCTCCTGTCTACTCAATGTTTCCACTGACATGTGAGATGGGCATCACAAACCACAGCCAAAACACAACTGATTCTCACCCGAAAGGCGTTTGGAGGCGCCCAGCACTCGAGCGCGCTCGGAGGTGCTCGGAGCGCTCGGAGGCTCTCGGGGTGTTTGGAGGTGCCGAGGCCTTGGCCGCGCCCCCTCCGCCCCCACGCCCAAGGGGGTGCCGCGATGACTTCTGGGAAGTGTAGTTCCAGCCCTTTCGTCTTCCTTTCCCCGAGGTCCCTGCAGGCCGAGCCGGAACTACGACTCCCAGAGGCCTTCCGGCCCAGAGGCCCCTCCTTTCGCCGCCTCGCGCTCCGAGCCCGGGGCCCAAGGGAGCCCAGAGGAGGCCAATGGCGGTCGGGGCCCTTGCTCAGTCGGATAAGCGGCTCTGCGGCCGGCAGAGGATAGGCTGCGGTCCCTCCAACGTCCCTGGGACTAGGAGAGGAAGCGATGAAGGCGTCGGCGCCCCGCAGCTCGGGCCCTCCTCCTGCGGCTCCAGCCCAGGACCGCTGACCGCCTCCGGTCGCCAGGAGGCCTGGACGTCGGGAATATTAAAAGCGCCCCAGAGGGTTCAAAAGTGCAGCCAAAGCTCACAGCGACTGGTGTCGAGGAAAGAGGGAGTCGTTTCAGGCTGTGGCAATGGAAGCAGGTTTCTCGAGGAGGGAACACAAGCCTTACTGACCCTTCGGGAGACCAAGCCTCAGCTTTGTCCAGCATTCATTCTACAGGTGCTTTGAGCACCTGTTACGTGCAGGGAACACAGAGACGAGAGTGTCCAGACCTTTGCTGTCGAGGAACTTGCATTCTCTTGAGATGGGCAAGAGCCCACAGAGAGCTGCAAGCCACCCACATACTGCCCAGAGGTAGACAAAGGCGTTGCTTGGTGGAGAGTAGCCAGAGAAGCCCAGAGCTCATCAGGTTATTAAAGACAGTCCTTGGGTTTAAATGGATCTGAAAGGAGGAGGGATAAGGTTTTAAACCTGTGACCCAGAGGCCTTCTAGCTCCTCATGGGGGCACGCAGGCTTTTTGCTCTTCCACCCGCATACAAGACACTGCCCTGCCCTGAAGATCGCGTACTCCTGCTGTCCGTGTCTGTTCTGCCCCTAGTTGTCATGCTGTCCATCCACTGTCAACAGGTGGCACTTGGGGCACCATCTTCCTCTCCCCTCCAGATCCCGCCCCACCTTAATCTGGGAAAGTCGTGTAGGTGCTTCTCAGTCAATGTATGTACTGCAGTAGACTTCTCAGTCAATAACCATGCCACGGGCTTTGTCACCCCTTACAGCTGAACTAGCTGCAAAACCCTAAGCTCCTGCCTTCCATCCCCTCCGTCCCAGGAAACTTGTTTAGACGTCATCGGGGTCTCCTAGTTACTGTCCTGCCGTTTCCTTCACAGTCAGGTTTCTTGAGAATAGTCTCTATTCTTACTTTCTTCATTCCCTTGCCTGCTTGCTCGTCACAAAATTTGACCATTTTCCATTTCCCACCATTCTACTGAAAACTTCTGGCAGTCTCTGGCAAAGACCTAGTTGCCAGGTAGACCCTTCATTTCCATCTTCCCTAAGTGTTACAGCATCTGACACTGTCAGTAACTTCTTGCTTCTCCCTCTAGCTTTCTTGCTTCATCTTCAACCATTCCTTCTCAAGTTCGAGACAGGGCTCTTCTCCTCAGCCCACCCTGTAAATATCACCATGTCCCACGTCTTCCTCGGACCTGTTATCTCTAAACCATGACCTGTATGATCTCCGTGGCTTCACCTACTGCGTCACTGACTCCAAAAAGGACCTCCAGCCCAGTCCTCTCTGGAGCTGTAGTCGGGTTGGTCCAAATGCCCGGGTTGTCACCTCTCAGACATCCCACAGGTTCTTCAAACTCAGCTCAAACCTGAGCTCGGCTTTCCTGCAAAGCCTGCCCTTTCTTTCATGTTCTGGAACCCTGAGAGCAGCACGGCCATCATCAGCCACTCAGGGCAGAAACCGGACACTCGGCGAGACACCCAGTTTTCCTTCAGTCCCACCCTGCGAGCGGCGTCCAGGAAGTGTCAGTTCTACATCTTTAACGGGCAGAGTGAAGGAATGAATGAATGAGTTTGCATCTTATACCTTTTATCCCTTTTCCTCTGTTCCTGCTGCTGCCTTCTTGATTCACGTCCTTATCACTCACCTGGAGAATGACAGTGGCCATTAAGTCTCTACATCTAGTATTACCTCCTGAACTTAAGTCCGTCAAAAGCCCAGCACTCCGCAGATTAGCAGGTGTAGTAGGCCCACCGCTCCCGTGGGTCGGCTCGGAACTTCATAGCTCCGCCCCTGTGCCCCGCTCCTGTCCCATTCCCCTGCCAGGTGTTCGTCTTGTTGCGCTGCTGGCTCACCGCTTGCCTTCAAGGTTGGCTCAGATATCACCTGTGGGAAGCATTTCCTGGTCCCCTTGGTTTTATGTAGCTTCCAAGGTTTCTCCCTTGCATTTCCGTGATGGTACGTTTCAAACAATGGGTATTTATTCATTCCACAATGTTTCTTGCATGCCTCCTCTTTGTCAGGCGTTATTCTAGTTGCTGGAGATAAAGTTTCTTCTCAAGCTTATACTGTAATGAGGGAAAGGGACAAGAAATACATGCTGTGGCAGACGGTGTTTACGTGCCAAGAAGAAAAATCAGTCAGGTCAAGGGGACAGGGAGTGATGGTGTGGAAGCAGGGTGCAGGTTGATGATAGAGGTGACTGTAGGTTTTGTCTGAGCGGAAAACAGATGATATGGGGGAACAAGCAAGCCGCTGTCCTGGGAAGGGGTGGTCCAGGCAGAGGAAATAAGTGCAAAGGCCTGGAGGCAAGACGTCGCAGGGCCTGTTCAAGGGACTGTGCTGCTGGGTCCCTGAGTCTCTTAAAAAATACTCATGTTTTCTGTACTTATTGACACGCACCGGGTACCAAGGGACAGTATGTCAAGCGCTCTATTCATGTGACCTTATCAGTTCCTTACGTGTCACAGTAACCCTCTAAGGCAGGCATTACTATTCTTAATTTCACAAATGAGGAAACTGAGGCTCAGATAGGTCAAGTAACCTTTTCTTCAACTAGATTTTTGTTGTAAGAGGAATACACACTCCCAGGAAAAGTCGGGCACCACGAAGGCCTGCAGTGGAAGGTCCAAGGTCTTCCCTCTTATTCTGCACCTTCATCCCTCTCTCCAGGAGTCTCCAGGCTTAACAATTTCCTGGGTGTCTTTTACGAGGCTTTCCATGAATCCAGAATCATATAATGGGATAGGATAAATGTCTTTCTCTTCTTATGCAGATGGGCCCGTTTGTACATACGATTCTGCAGGGTTTTTTAACCCAACAATAGAATCGTTTATTCAACAGTGTAGACTGTGCATCTGCTGTGTGCCGAGCACTGTCCTAGGTGCTGGGGACATGGGTGAGGAGGGAGAAGCCCCTCCTTCACGGGACCTCCTGGCCCACCACACCCGTACACGCAGACCCTCCTCGCGCATCTTAACCCTGCAGGTGTCCTGCCCCGCCAAGGTTTTGCTAAGATCAGTACTCAGCGAACAACCTGGGTACTTTGTAACATACCGTATAAATTTCTGGAATTAAAATGGCTGGGCAAATGGTAAGTCATTGAAAAGTGTAAATCTTGTCAGATGGCGGCCCTGAAAAACTGTCTCGATTTACACTCCCACCTTCGGCAGATGAGTGTGGCGGTTTTCTACACTCTTGTTCAGAGTGGGCATTCCTAGTTCCCTGATTTACTACTGTTAAAACTTCTTTTAAGGGAAGGCGATGAAATTGGGGGGTTGCCTCTCGGCATCGTTTGAGGTAATCATGTGTTTTCTTGTGTGCGTCCTCTGGCCTATGGACATGAGGTATTTTGTGATTGGGATTCACGGAGAATGAGCAATGTTTGTGTTTTTTTTATGAGCCCCAATGGTAATGGTGGGATCAAGGTCCTGCGGAACTCGGTTTGTATATAATTTTGTGTAGGATGTTTTAGACTAGATTTTATTTGTTAGAACAGTTTTAGGTTCACAGAAACATGGAGCAGAAGATACAGGTGTTTCCATATAGTCCCTGGCCCCACACGTGCATGACCTCCCCCATCATCAACATCCCTTGCCAGATGCTGTGACACGTCATTGTCCCCCAAAGTTTACAGTTTACACTAGGGTTCACTCTCGGTGTCTGTGGTACACACTATGGATTTGGACAAATGTATAACATGTAGCCACCATTGTCAATCATGCAGAATAGTTTCACTGCCTTCAAAACCCTCTGTGCTCCCCCATCATCCCTCCTTCCCCACCCCCGACAATCACTCATCTTTTCCAGTCTCCGTACTTTTGCCTTTTCCGGAATGTTGTGCAGGACTTTTTTTTTTTTTTTTTTTGCGGTACGCGGGCCTCTCACTGTTGTGGCCTCTCCCGTTGGGGAGCACAGGCTCCGGACGCGCAGGCTCAGCGGCCATGGCTCACGGGCCCAGCTGCTCCGCGGCACGTGGGATCTTCCCGGACCGGGGCACAACCCCGTGTCCCCTGCATCGGCAGGCGGACTCTCAACCACTGCGCCACCAGGGAAGCCCCTCTACCCCTTCCTTAAAGGACACGTTTCACAATAAAAATAGCACCGCCAATTAATTTTGCACAGTGTGAGAGATTTTCTGACATTTACTCCAATTTCCCCAAACCAGTGTTGCTGTAAAGTTTCTTTCCCCATTACCACGGAAAATAGAACAGTTGTCATTTTCTTCCTTTTTCAGTCCTTTCTCGCAGTGCACAAAACATGCCTGAATGACAGGTTGTTCAATCATTACTGCTGTATTTTACAGACCCCAAACTTGGCAGTTTATGGCAACGCCTTCATTTGTGCTTGGCCTGGCACTCCTTGCTTCAGACCCTTTGCTTGGTTGCAGTTGACACTTCCGACATTTTTCCTGGAAATCTCTTTTTTACTATTGTGGTACTGTTGTACATCCCAGTTGTTGATTCATCTATATTTTTATTTTTATATTCTTTCTAACATATCTGTTAGTTTCCTAGTCTAATTTTATTCTTTACTTTGTTATTGTTCTTTGTTTGTTTTTGCTACCCCACGCGGCTTGCGGGATCTTGTTTCACGAGCCGGGGGTCAGGCGAAACTCCTGCATTGGGAGCTCCAAGTCCAAACCACTGGACTAACAGAGAACCTCAGACCCCAGGGAATATCCATTGGCGTGAGATCTCACGGAGGTCCTCATCTCAGCACCAAGACCCAGCTCTACCAAACAGCCTACAAACTGCAGTGTTGGAAGCCTCAGACCAAACAACCAGTAAGACAGGAACACAATCCCACTCATTAAAAAAAATTTTTTAAATGAGACAACAAAAAAATATGTCACAGTTGAAGGAGCAAGGTAAAAACCTACAAGAACAAATAAATGGAGAGGAAATTGTCAGTCTACCTGAAAAAGTAATGACAGTAAAGATGATCCGGAATCTCGGAAATAGAATGGAGGCACGGATTGAGAAAATACAAGAAAGGTATAACAAAGATCTAGAAGAATTCGGGGCTTCCCCAGTGGCACAGTGGTTAAGAATCCACCTGCCAATGCAGGAGACATGGGTTCGAGCCCTGGTCCAGGAAGATCCCACATGCCGTGGAGCAACAAATCCCGTGCACCACAACTACTGAGCCTGTGCTCTAGAGCCTGCGAGCCACAACTACTGAGCCTGCAAGCCACAACTACTGAAGTCTGTGCACATACAGCCCATGCTCTATAACAAGAGAAGCCACCGCAATGAGAAGCCTGCACACCACAGTGAAGAGTAGCCCCCACTCGCCGCAACTAGAGAAACCCCGCGTGCAGTAACGAAGACACAATGCAGCCAAAAATAAATAAATAAATAAATTTATAGAACTAAAGAACAAACAAACAGAGATGAGTAACACAATAACTGAAATGAAAAATACACTAAAAGGAATCAATAACAGAATAACTGAGGCAGAAGAACGAATAAGTGAGCTGGAAGACAAAATGGTGGAAATAACTGCTGAGGAGCAGAATAAAGGAAAAAGAATGAAAAGAAGACAATCTCAGAGACCTCTGGGACAACACTAAATGCACCAACATTCAAATTATAGGGATCCCAGAAGAAGAAGGGGAAAAGAAAGGGACTGAGGGGATATTTGAAGAGATTATAGTTGAAAACTTCCCTAACATGGGAAAAGAAATAGTCCCTCAAGTCCAGGAAGCACAGAGAGTCCCATACAGGATAAACCCTAGTAAAAACACACAAAGACACATATAAATCAAACTAACAAAAATTAAATTCAAAGAAAAAATGTAAAAACCAGCAAGGGAAAAACAAAAAATAACATACAAAGGAATCCTCATAAGATTATCAGCTGATTTTTCAGCAGAAACACTGCAGGCCAGAAGGGAGTGGCTGGATATGCTTAAAGTGATGAAAAAGAAAAACCTACAATGAAGATTACTCTACCCAGCAAGGATCTCATTCAGATTCAATGGAGAAATCAAAAGCTTTTCAGACAAGCAAAACCTAAGACAAATAAGCACCACCAAACCAGCTTTACAACAAATGCTAAAGAAACTTCTCTAGGTGGGAAACACAGGAGAAGAAAAAGACCCACAAAAACAAACCCAAAACAATTAAGAAAATGGTAATAGGAACATACATATCGACAATAACCTTGAATGTAAATGGATTAAATGCCCCAACCAAAAGACACAGACTGGCTGAATGGATACAAAAACAAGACCCATATATATGCTGTCTACAAGAGACCCACTTCAGACCTAGGGACACATACAGACTGAAAGTGAAGGGATGGAAAAAGATATTCCATGCAAATGGAAATCAAAAGAAAGCTGGAGTTGCAATACTCATATCAGACAAAATAGACTTTAAAATAAAGACTGTTACAAGAGATAAGGAGGGACACTACATAATGATCAAAGGATCAATCCAAGAAGAAGATATAACAATTATAAATGTTTATGCACCCAACATAGGAGCACCTCAATACATAAGGCAAATGCTAACAACCATGAAAGGAGAAATTGACAGTAACGCAAAAATAGTAGGGGAGTTTAACACCCCACTTACACCAATGGACAGATCATCCAACCAGAAAATAAATAAGGAAACACAAGCTTTAAGTGACACAATAGACCAGATGGATTTAATTGATATTTATAGACCATTCCACCAAAAAGTGGCAGGGTACACTTTCTTCTCAAGTGCACACAGAACATTCTCCAGGGTAGATCACATCTTGGGTCACAAATCAAGCCATGGAAAATTTAAGAAAATTGAAATCGTATCAAGCATGTTTTCTGACCACAACATTGTGAGATTGGAAATCAATTACAGCAAAAAAAATTGTAAGAAACACATATACATGGAGGCTAAACAGTGCACTACTAAATAACCAAGAGATCGCTGAAGAAATCAGAGAAGAAATTAAAAAATGCACAGAAACAAATGACAGCAAAAACATGACGACCCAAAACCTATGGGATGCAGCAAAAGCAGTTCTAAGAGGGAAGTTTATAGCAATTCAATCTCACCTCAAGAAACAAGAAAAATCTCAAATAAACGATCTAACCCTACACTTAAAACAACTAGAGAAAGAAGAACAAAGAAAATCCAAAGTCAGCAGAAGGAAAGAAATCATAAAGATCAGAGCAGAAATGAATGAAATAGAAATGAAGAAAACAGTAGCAACGATCAATAAAACTAAAAACTGGTTCTTTGAGAAGATAAACAAAATTGATAAACCCTTAGCCAGACGCATCAAGAAAAAAAGGGAGAGGATGCAAATCAATAAAATTAGAAAGGAAAAAAGAGAAATCACAACTGACACGGCAGAAATACAAAGGATTATAAGAGACTACTACAAACAGCTATATGCCAATAAAATGGACAACCATGATGAAATGGACAAATTCTTGGAAAGGTACAATTTTCCATGGCTGAACCGGGAAGAATTAGAAAATATAAACAGACCTATCACAAGCAATGAAATTGAAACTGTGATTAAAAATCTTCCAACAAACAAAAGTCCAGGACCAGAGGGCTTCACAGGTGAATTCTATCAAACATTTAGAGAAGAACTAACACTGATGCTTCTGAAACTCTTCCAAAAAACTGCAGAGGGAGAAACACTCCCAAATTCATTCTACGAAGCCACCATCACCCTGATACCAAAACCAGAATAAGATATCACACACAAAAAAGAAAATTATAGACCAATATCACTGATGAACATAGATGCAAAAACCCTGAACAAAATACTAGCAAACAGAATCCAACAGCACATTAAAAGGATCATACACCATGATCAAGTGGGATTTATCCCAGGAATGCAAGGATTCTTCAATATAAGCAAATCAATCAATGTGATACAGAATATTAACAAATTAAGGAATAAAAACCATATGATCATCTCAATAGATGCAGAAAAAGCTTTTGACAAAATTCAACACCGATTTATGATAAAAACTCTCCAGAAAATGGGCATAGAGGGAACCTACCTCAACATCATAAAAGTCACATGTGACAAACCCACAGCAAGCATCATACTCAATGGTGAAAACCTAAAAGCATTTCCACTAAGATCAGGAAAAAGACAAGGATGTTCACTCTCGCAACTCTTATTCAACATAGTTTTGGAAGTTCTAGCCACGGCAATCAGAGAAGAAAAAGAAATAAAAGGAATACAAATTGGAAAAGAAGAAGTAAACCTGTTGCTCTTTGCAGATGACATGATACTATACATAGAAAATCCTAAAGATGCCACCAGAAAACTACTAGAACCAATCAATAAATTTGGCAAGGTTGCAGGATACAACATTAATGCACAGAAATCTCTGGCATTCTTATACACCAACAATGAAAAATCAGAAATTAAGGAAACACTCCCATTTACCACTGCAACAAAAAGAATTAAATGCCTAGGAATAAACCTGCCTAAGGAGGCGAAAGACTTGCACTCAGAAAACTATAAAACACTAATGAAAGAAATCAAAGATGACATAAACAGATGGAGAAATATACCATGTTCTTGGATTGGAAGAATCAACACTGTGAAAATGACTATACTACCCAAAGCAATCTACAGATTCAATGCAATCCCTATCAAACTACCAGTAGCATTCTTCACAGAATTAGAACAAAAAATTTTACAATTCGTATGGAATCACAAAAGACTCCGAATAGCCAAAGCAATCTTGAGAAAGAAAAACGGAGTTGGAGGAATCAGGCTCCCTGACTTCAAACTATACCACAAAGCTAATCAAGACAGTATGGTATTGGCCCAAAAACAGAAATATAGATCGGTGGTACAGGATAGAAAGCCCAGAGATAAACCCATGCACATATGGGCACCTAATTTACAACAAAGGAGGCAAGAACATAAAATGGAGAAAAGACAGCCTCTTCAATAAGTGGTGCTGGGAAAACTGGACAGCTACATGTAAAAGAATGAAATTAGAACACTACCCTACACCATACACAAAAATAAACTCCAAATGGATTAAAGACTTAAATGTAAGACCAGACACTACAAAACTCTTAGAGGAAAACATAGGAAAAAACACCCTTTGACATAAACCACAGCAAGATCTTTTTTGACCCACCTCCTAGAGTAACGGAAATAAAAACAAAAATAAACAAAATGGGACATAATTAAACTTAAAAGCTTTTGCACAGCAAAGGAAACCATAAACAAGACAAAAACACAACCCTCAGAATGGGAGAAAATATTTGCAAATGAAACAACAGACAAAGGATTAATCTCCAAAATATACAAACAGCCCATGGAGCTCAATATCAAAAAAACAAACAATCCAGTTAAAAACTGGGTGGAATACCTAAATAGACATTTCACTGAGGAAGACGTACAGATGGCCAAGAGGCACAGGAAAAGATGCTCAACATCACTAATTATTAGAGCAATGCAAATCAAAACCACAGTGAGGTATCACCTCACACCAGTGAGATTGGCCATTATCAAAAAATCTAGAAACAATAAATGCTGGAAAGGGTGTGGTGCACTATTAGTGGGAATGTAAATTGATACAGCCACTATAGAGAACAGTATGGAGGTTCCTTAAAAAACTAAAAATAGAACTACCATATAACCCAGCAATCCCACTACTGGGCATATACCCTGAGAAAACCATAATTCAAAAAGAGACATGTACCACAATGTTCATTGCAGCACTATTTACAATAGCCGGGACATGGAACCAACCTAAATGTCCACTGACAGTTAAATGGATAAAGAAGATGTGGTGCATACACACAATGGAATATTACTCAGCCATAAAAAGAAACGAAATCGAGTTATTTGTAGTGAGGTGGATGGACCTAGAGTCTGTCATACAGAGTGAAGTAAGTCAGAAAGAGAAAAACAAACACCGTATGCTAACACATATATACGGAATCTAAAAAAAAGTGGTACTGTTGAACCTAGTGGCAGGGCAGGAATAAAGATGTAGACATAGAGAATGGACTTGAGGACACGGGGTGGGAGGGGGAAGCTGGGGAGAAGTGAGAGTAGCATCGACATATATGCACTACAGAATGTAAAATAGATAGCTAGTGGGAAGCAGCTGCATAGCACAGGGAGATCAGCTCGGTGCTTTGCGATGACCTAGCGGGGTAGGATAGGGAGGGTGGGAGGGAGGCTCAAGAGGGAGGGGATAAGGGGACATATGTGTGCATATAGCTGATTCACTTTGGTGTACAACAGAAACTAGCAGTATTGTGGAGCAATTATACTCCAATAAAGATGTATTTTAAAAAAATATAGGGCTTCCCTGGTGGTGCAGTGGTTGAGAGTCCGCCTGCCGATGCAGGGGACACGGGTTCGTGCCCCGGTCCGGGAAGATCCCACGTGCCGCGGAGCGGCTAAGCCCGTGAGCCATGGCCGCTGAGCCTGCGCATCCGGAGCCTGTGCTCCACAACGGGAGAGACCACAACAGTGAGAGGCCCACATACCGCAAAAAAAAAAAAAAAAAAAAAAATATATATATATATATATATATATATATGTAACTGAATCACTTTGTTGTAGACATGAAACTAACACAATATAGTCAATCAACTATACTTCCATTTTAAAAAAGAAACCTTATTTTATTTTGCTTGTGGTTTTGTGGGTCAGGATTTCATAAAGGGCTTAGCTGGGCAGTCCTTGCTCGGGGTCTCTCATGAGGTTGCAGTCAGCTGCTGGCTGGGGCTCAGAACCCTAGTCTGAGTGTTTCCTTCCCTCGAATGGATGTCCAAGATGACTCATTCGACTCGGCTGGCGCTCACTGCCGGCTGCTGGCTGGCACCTCGGCAGGGTTGTTGGATACAGTGCCTACGTGAGGCTTTTCCATCACGGCAGCCTCAGAGTAGTTGGACTTCTTACTTGGTGACTGACTTCCTCGAGAGCAAGCACCTCCAGAGAACCAGGCAGAAGCTGAGGGGCCTTTTACGACCTAGCCTTGGAAGTCACATAATGGCGCATCTTCCACTCTCTATCCGTCCAAGTAGTCGCAGCTCACCCAGGTTGAAGGGGAGGAGACTCAGAACCTACCTGTTGATGGGGGGAGTGGCAAGGACCCATTTAGAAGAGCACAGGGGATGGGAAACACTGTTGCAGCAAACTTTGGAAAATACCGTCTGCCACTCAGGCAGCTGATAATGTCCTAGGACATCCGGTACCTTCCTTATCTCTAGACAGTTTAAGCTCTCAAAATCAGAAATCTATGATCTTTTTCTAAGAGCACAACAGTGAACTTAGTCTGGGCAGCCCTGAGCAAGCACGAAATTGGCTCCAAACTTCCTGACATTCCTGAGGTAGGAAGGCTTGTGTCATGAACTTTGAGCATCAAAAATGGACATATTCATCCGTTCACTCGTTCATCCATTCGTTCATTCATTCACTCATCATTCATCTAGCCTGTGTGCGTGAGCACCTACTGTGTACCAGATGCAGTAATGTGCAAAACCAAACATAGCTCCTGACCTCCTACAGCCCACATTTTGTTAGGAGATCCAGTCGTTAATGACATAATCACATAAATAACTGTAAAACGGCAACTATGACAAAAGCCATAAAGGGGGATCGTACTTAGGTCACTCAAGAATGGTTTTCCTGAGGAATCGATGACTGAAATCCGAGGAACAAATGAAATTTTCCTGGAGTGGAGGACCTAGAAGAACATCCCAAGCCAAAGGACCCACATGAGAAAATATGCCGGGACCAGAGAGAGAAAAACTAGTACAGGGGTTGAGAAAAGGCCTCAGGGAGAAGCTCGAAAGGAGGCCATGATTCGGTGACACAGACTTGGTGGGCGCAGGGGTCAGGGGGTGGATTCAAAAGGCAGTCAGGGGATAAAACTGATAGGACTTGGTGATGGAGGGTGTATTTGTTATCTATTGTTGCATAACAAATTACCATGATCGAGCAGCTTAAAACCACATCCACTGTTATGGCACAGTTTCCACGGTTCAGGAGTCCAGGTACGATAGAGTCCTCTGCAAGGCTGCAGTCAAGGTGTGGGCCTGGACAGGAGTCTATCTGAGGCTCGACTAGGAAGGACCAGCTTCCAAGCTCACAGGCTGTTGCAGCACTCACTTCCTTGTGTGCTCCTGGATTGAAGCCCTCCGCTTCCGTCAGCCGGAAGCCACCCTCGGGTCCTCGCTGTGGCCCTCTCCATTCTGCAGCTCACAGCATGGTGTCTTGCTTCTTCAAAGTCAGCAAGAGAGAGCCTCTTAGTGTTGCTGAAACTTGGCCTCTGTACACCGGCGCCGGATTAAATCTCGGAGACAGTTTTGGGTGAAATAGAAAGAAATAGCTTTATTGCTTTGCCAGGCGAAGGGGGCCACAGCGGGCTACTTCCCTCAAGACTGTGTGTCCCTCCCTGGAGGGGGGAGTGAGGAGTCTTACGGAGTTCAAGGAACAGGGCGTGGTCAGCTCATGGACATTCTTCTGATTGGTTGGTGGTGAGGTAATTGGGAATCAGCATCATCAACCTTCTGGTTCCAACTGGTTTGGGGTCTACGTGCTTGTGGGCAGCATACAGTTAACTTCTTCCACTTGGTGTGGGTTTCAGTATCTGCAAAACAGCTCAAAGGATGTGGTTCAGAATATTATCTAGAGTCCTTGAGGAAGAACTAAATGTCCTTGACTTTGTTTAATGACTAAAGTATTATTATTTTGTCCTGTTTGACTGTTTTCCTTTCTTTCTGCATTTTCTCACTTCTCTGATTAAATTACTTCTTTGACTAAAGTTTTTCTACAGACAAAAGGCAGGTGGAGGACATGGGTGGGAGTCTGTTCTGAGAAGGCCTCATAGGATCCTGCTGGGTCACACTAGCAGGATGGGTGTCACTAACCTGTGTGAAGGAATTACATCCACGTAACCACATACCTCCTGACATTTTTGCTGGACTCTATTGACCAGAGCAAGTCACACCAGCCACGTTCAAAAGAAGGTGACCACACAAGAGCTGAATATGAGGAGACGGGGATTGTGGAAGCCACCTTGGAGGCTATCTTCCCAAGAGGGATTCTGGGGTAGGGACACAGGGAGGTGTCAATCCTGGAAGGAGATATCGAAGGGGATACGGTGAGGAGTCGAGAAAATGATTTTGGTTGGGACATGTTGAGTTTGAGGTACTTTTTTTTTTGTTTTTTTTTTTTTGCTGTACGCGGGCCTCTCACTGTTGTGGCCCCTCCCGTTGCGGAGCACAGGCTCGGGACGCCCAGGCTCAATGGCCATGGCTCACGGGCCCAGCCGCTCCGCGGCATGTGGGATCTTCCCGGACCGGGGCACGAACCCGTGTCCCCTGCATCGGCAGGCGGACTCTCAACCACTGTGCCACCAGGGAAACCCTTGAGGTACCTTTGAGACATCCAATAGATGTCACATGAGTGATATTTGAACATGTGGATCTAGAGCTGGTAGGAAACATAAATTAATGAACCACGTTTAGATGAGTGGTAATTCAAGCCAAGTGTGGATGAGATTTGCCGAAGGAGGGAGTGTGGCATGAGGAGGACCCAGGATCAAGTCTTAAAGAATGCCATCAGTTAATCGCCGGGCAGAAGACGTGGGCCTGCAAAGCAGACAGAGAACAGGCGTCAAACCAGGAGAGCGATGTGTTCCACAAACCAAAGGGAAAGAGACACTGACCGTGTCATACTGCTGGGATTCATGTATGGGGACGACTAAAAACATCACCTCCATTTAGCCACAGAGTGGGAAATGACTGGTGAGCTTAGCAGGAACTGTTTTGGGGAAGTGATGAGGTGAAGCTAGGTTGGGGTGGGCTGAGAAATGGATGAGAGGTGAGGAAATGGGACTGTATTGCTACTTTAGAGCATTTCTGCAGGGATGAGGCAGTTCATCTGTTAAAGGGAGAGCAGAGAGCAGTGAGGGTTTCAAATAGTGGTGAGTGAGCGGGCAAGTAGATGAGAGGCATGAAGGCCCACTGGGCCCCACAGTGTCCTCAGCCAGAGATCACCAGAAACACACCTGCAGTCGTCGGAATTGGGTTATTACTCATCCCAGCCAGGGAGACTATTACCACGGGCAACCTCAGTAAAGGGACGTGCAGAGGACTTACATTTGGGTCTGTGTTAGTTGATTTGGGGAAACATTTAAGGAAGCAGGGCTTTGCTCTGGATTGGATTATGCCAGGAAAAGGAGGCAATTCCTTGACTGGATGTCTTAATAAATCGTATCTCAAAGGTAGGAAGACTAGAGAAATCCTAAACTTGTCATTGGTAAAGAAGCAGCAGTCACTCTTATTGGCCAAGACAGAAGGATGTTTGGTCACTTTTGTGGCTTGGCCAACGCTCGTCTTTTCGTCTGTGTTCAGACATGAAGAGAGGCGCCTCGGTTTTGGCTTGATCAGTCATCAGAGCCTGATGTCGACGTTTTATGAACCTGTGTATATTCAACAGAACACCGAGGCCCAGCTGTGTGCCAGGCCAGCTCCCTAACGTCACTGCTCTCTGGAACCTGCCATGGACGCTCCCTTTCCCCTCCCCGCCACGTGCCCGGATGGCGGCAGTCGAGACATGCCTCCTCTCCACACTGCATCTTAAGGGACCGCTCTATGAGGCTTCGGCTTCTCAATCTCAAATTGGCCAAGGATGGAGGCCTACCGTGGCGGTGTGAGGATGAAGGGACGGAACCGATGTGAAAACCCCATAAAGCCTTCCGGGCCACCAGGGCTCACTACAGCTGCCCTCGAGCTCAGACATGTCTATCTGGAAGGGCCTTCTTGGTATCGGACGGCCGTGCCCAGGAAGAGCAGGAGGGGCCCGGGACGGGCGTCCGAGAGAAACATCGCACAGTCCGCGGCGCGGCGCCCAGGTATCCGCTCGCGCAGCCGGCGAGGAGTAGATCTGTGCGCGTGCGCGCCTCCGCCCCGCCCCCTCACCGCCCCGCCCCCCCGCCCTCTCACCGCCCCGCCCCCCCCCCCCCGCCGGCGCGCAGGCCGCTGGGGCGGCCGGGCCACGCCGCGCGCCGATTGGTGGCGTTCCGGGCCCGCCTTCGGGTGATTGACGGCTCCCGGGCCGCCACCGCCCAGCCGCCGCAACAGCCACCGCCGGCGCTGCCTCCGCCTCCGCCTCAGCCGCAGGGTGTGGAGCCCGCCGCCGCTCGCGGGCTGCGCGTCTGCCGCCGCCGCCGCCGCCGCCGCTGCCGCCGCCGCCGACGCCTCCGCCTCCCAGCCTCCGCCTCCCAGCCTCCGCCATGGACCTGTTCGGGGACCTGCCGGAGCCCGAGCGCTCGCCGCGCCCGGCTGCGGGTAAGCGGGTGGCCGCCCGGACGGTGAGGAGGAGGGCGGGCGGCGGCCTTGAGGCCGCGGCGCCTGAGGCGGCGGCGGGGACGCGGGAGGGTGAGCGCGGCCTACACCGGCGCGGGGAGTTCGCGGTCTCCGCCATGTTCGCTGCGCAGGAGGAGGGGACCGCGGCTCGGGGACCTTTGTGTGCGGCCCACACGTGTGGCCGCCGCGGCCCGTGCACAGCCGCCGCCGTCCGCTCACGGGAGCCGCGCGCCGGGTCGCCGGCCTGCGTCCGAACAGCTCGCCGTGTGGGCCGCGTCGTTCCGGGCGCGCTCCCAGTTCTGCGTTTTCTTCGGCTTTGTTTTTCGTCTCTACCCCGGAGATGGAAGTCATCGCCGACTCAGTCCTTGGGGTTGTGAGGCCCAGAAGAGAGAATTCATTCTCTCTGCTCCTCTCGTTGGATCTAACGATTCATGGTAGTTTTTGTGCTTTCCGGGGCCCCGGGAAGGGCCCGCTCCCCTGCCGGCCCCCGACCTCGGCCGCTGTGCCAGGTCCTTCCTGGAGGCTGGGGTTGGAGCCGCCCACGGCAGCAGCGCGGGGGCCGCACGGTTGGTCCTGTGTGTCCAGCGGGTGACGGCCACGCCAGGTTGAGGTTGGCAAGACCTGCGAATGTGTTCACGGCTAGGTACGCAGCTGGGTGCTGTGGTTTAGGGCTTTCTTTACGAGCCCAGCTTGGTGGCAGAAAACATGGAAAACTCTAAAAACGCATTCAGACTCCAGGCTCAGCTCAGCGCCGGGTCTCAGTCTGAAAGCCTGCGGGGGGCGGGGGCCCGCGTCTGCGGTAGGGGATCCGCGGGCGATCTGGGACCGCCCGGCGCGGGTCTGCAGAGCCTGGTTCGGGAGCTGCCGTTGTAGTAGGGGAAGGGGAAGGGGAGGGTGACTGATGGCCAGCCTTTGCTCTCCAGGAGCCTAATTCTGCACGCAAGTGATGAAGATTGAACATGGCTAAGGTTAATGCCTGTGGGAAACGCTGAGTGTCCAGAGGAGCGACGTTTGTAGTCCGTGGACAGAGAGCGGGGAAGGAGGTGGTGCTGGAGTCTGGCCTCTCGGAAGATGGGTAGACTTGGGACTTGCAGAGACTCTAGGCAAGGGAACGGTGTGCTTTTTGGGGAACGTTTCGTTCTCTAGTTGGCCTGGGCGTACCAGCGTGGAGGGCTACTGTGACATGGGGCCCTAAAAGAAAGGCCCCCGGAGAAGGGGGTGTTGTGCCCTCCATGGGGCCTGGATTCTGGCTTGTCACACGTGGACCACCAGGCTGGCCAGTCTTTGTCGGACCATTATTCCCAGTAACGGTGCCGTGACTTTTCCCTACCAAACATTCATCTTGTGGATTGTTTCTGAGATTTGTTTTCTAGATTGTTCTAGGTACGGGTGAAAACTCTGGCTTGTGTATGCACTCTTCCTTACTCTGTTGATGGAGTATAACCTCTATCTGAATATGTTTGGGGCAGCGTTTGGACTCGCAGATGTGCCTGTGGGCCTGTCATTTTCTTGAATCGCAAAGGGACCCTTGAAACGATACAAAACTTGACAACTCTTACATGTTGGTGCTTGGGAGGGCGTATCCAGCCCTGGCTGAGATGACAGGGTGGCAGGGGTGCTGCGTGAAGTTTAAACGCCCCCTTCCCTGAAGCGTGGATTCGTGAGCTGCTCCCTGCCTGTGGGGAGGGCACTGACACGGTCCTGCTTGGCTGGGTGTATGTTTTTAAACAGCTTTGAAAACAAAGAAGGCATGCTTTCTGAATTTGTAGCTGACAGAAAGCTGAGAGGGATAAGTACTAAAGTGAGTGACAGAATCGGGACCCAAAGTTATCTTGACAGGCATTTAGTTCAAACCAACAAGGTGAGTCTTAACAGGTTAAACAAAATCATTTGAACAAGAACAGAATCTGATTTCACAATTTTGTGGAAATGCTTTGATTTTTGAAAACTTAATTCAAAACGTCATACTTTTTGTTTCCGAAAAATTGATCATATTGATTGACAAAATTGAACGTAGAGAGAATGAAAGGAAAATAGAGTTGGTTTCATGAAGTGGATGGAGAGATGAGGCTGAATCGCACCATCATGACCCTCACAAAGGATGTGCAGGTGACACCAATTTCTGAGCTAATTCAGGGAACAATAAAAGACCTAGACACTTTCACAGTCCCCAGAAAGAGTTGTTCCAGACATGTTATCAGACTGTGTGGTTTCTGATCCCAACTCTGCTCTTGCTGTCTTCTGTGGCAGTTCCTGCTTCTGGGAAACATGAATGTCGCCTCCTCCTGTTAGCCCACAGGTTAGACAGGGCGCTGTGTGTACAGTATGTAGCACAGGTAGAGCACGAGGTCTGCGCTTACTAGATGCTAGTGCCTAGTAGGTGCTATTCTATGAGTTAACTTTCACAGCCATTCAGAAGGGGAAAAAAATGCACTCTTAAATGGATTTTGTGAAAACACTAAGTGTCCAAAGGGAGGAAGTATCACACTCCTCAGATCACATCAAGTGTATTTTATTTAGTTGTTTGATTTTTTGTTTTAAACATTACATCTAATGTTCCTACCCCAAGCCTCTTAATTTTTATGGTCTGAAGAAAAATGTGGAAAGAACGCATTAAATGTTTTCAGATTTTGTGCTAAATTAGGAGTTTTCATACCAGCCCCTAACATGTTTTGACTGCTGAGTGAAATCAGGTTTTTTATATACAGTATACATAGCTTACCTAAAAAAGGGAGTATGTTTGTTATTAGATAGAAATGGAATTTCTCTGGTACATTATACTCATAAAAGTGCTGACTTGATGTCTTTAAAGATTGACAGCTTATATTTGGCAGTCCAAACAAGTTAAAGGTGTCCTGGTTTAAAGTTGTTTGGGCAGTAACCTGGTTTCAGTTTTATAGGGTGGTTCTTTCACTACACCAGTACACTTTAAAGCTGATGGTCAGCTGTCAGGGACTAAGTAAATATTTGCTTGGCAGGCCATCTTCAAAATATTTCCTTTTAGAAAATTGGAGATCTACATATAAAATAAAGGCTGAGATATTAGAAAAAACTTGGACTAATTGTAAAACTTCAGGGTTAATAAGAAAAAACTCAAGTCATAAAAATTAGAATGGATATAGCTATGTAAAAATAAAAAGTTTCTGCAGGCAAAATAGCACAAAGGCAAAAGACAGACTGAGAGAAAGTGGTTGTGGTACACAATACTAAAGGTTACTATCCCTAGTAAGGGAAAGGCGCAGATAAATTAATAAGAAAAAGAGATGACGCGTTAGAAAAATGGTCAAAGGATGTGTCCTGACAGTTTATAGAGGAAGAAATGCAAATGACCCATCAACCAGAGCTTCCTCCGTCACTGGAAAGGAATAGCAGATCACTGATGTGCCATATTTTTCACCCATCAGATTTAAAAATTGGCAAGATGGTAATGAGGGTGTAGAGAAATGGATATTCTCATAAAGCGTGTTGGGGGTGAAAGTTACCACAACTTTTTTTGGAACAAATTTTGGCATTTGTCAGATTTATTAATTTACCCTTTGACCAGCAGTTAGCAGATAAAATAAGGATATAAGCCTAGGGTTGTTTATTGTGGCATTATTTGTCATGTAAAAAACCAGAATCATGCTGCATGCCCGTCAGTAAGGGAACCAGACCAAGTGAGTGGCAGTGCTTTCCATAGAGAATAGTGTGCGGCTGTTGAAGTGAATCGTTAGACCCAGTGTGATGGCTTACATGAATAATGATATATGTAGAGTGTTGTGTATATAGTATACTTCTACCTTTTAAAAATTAAAATGCACATACACAAGTTCACGAGCATAAAGGAAAGTGGAAAGTATACAATAAACTGTTACGGTGGCGGGGAGGCGGGGCCTTTTTCTAATACGTCTGTGGTATTTGGAAAACATGTACAGTAGTCCCTCAGTATCTGTGGGGGATTGGTTCCAGGATCCCCTTCGGATACCAAAATCCGAGGATGCTCAAGTCCCTTATATATCAATAAAATGGCCTAGTACAATGCCCTCCGTATCCACAGGTTCCACATCCTCGGATGAGGAGGTCAGCTGTGTCACATTTGTAGTTGAAGAGAAAATCTAGGTATAAGAAGCAGTTTAGGCAAACTATTTAAAAGCTTGTTGTTGCTTTACTGTACGTAGCAACTTATAGCTAATCTGAATATAATCAGCCCAAGAGTATTTTTCTCAGCATAGTATGTAACTTTCAGTAGACTTAGCTTCAGAATGTAGGTAACTTAAAAAAAAAAACCAACAATCTAGATAAGATTATCTGTAGTGAAAAACTTGTTTTCTGTCTTGTTTCTTTCTTTATGAGAGTTCTTATATTTAGATCAGGGGCCTCTTCCAAAGTTTAGGGTCAAGGTCACACTTGGTCCAATGATTGCAGCTCCAAATACTTTGAATTACTATTTATCCAAAACAGAATGTAAGGTTCTGGCTAACCAGAAGTTCCCTTTATAGCATCTGTGACCTACAGATTGTTGTTACAGAATCCAGATGCAAGCTACTCTAACTCTGACCCTTTTGATGGTGCATAAAGGTGTCCCAGAGATCTTAGAGAGCCTCGGGATTCTCCTTGTGGGGTTGTGTAAGGGTTAAATGAGATGATCCTTGTGAAGTTCCTAGAACAGTGTGGGGTGGGGGCAGTGTAGCACGTCGCCAGGAGCATGGGCTGGGAAAGCAGGCTGCCTGGGTTTGGATCTCCACTCCTCACTGGCTCTCTCTCGGACAGTTATTTAACCTAAGCGCCTCAGTTTTCTTATCAGTAAATTACAATAATAATAGTACCCACCTCATAAGATTATTGTAAGGATTAAATCCATTAAAATTTGTAGAGCACTAGAATCGTTCCTGGCAGGCAGCGAATGTTAATTATCATTTATATAAGCCATCTTCAGTTGTGGCCAACAAAAATATGAGATGATCTCATTGTGTTTAATTGAAATACCACTCACAGTATTCCAGAGTGACAGAGGAGAGGAGAGGCTCATTCTGTTCAGCATGGGAAGATAAGCCCTTCTCTGGGGCTGGTGGTAGGTTTGAGGAACCGACTTAAACTGAGTTGTCGCCAAAGGAGAGAGGCCAGGCTAGTGCTAAGCTGGAAACTCTATTATGAGGAATGCTTGCCAGGACCGAAAATGTATTAATACCTGGGTAAAAGAGGACTTTGCCCCATTGGACATTGGATTTGGAAAGACCTGACTTAGATGGGTAGTTTAATTCAGAAATTAAAATCGGACCCTGCGTAAGTAGAAGGGTTGATTGTCTTCAGGTTGGCCTCCTCCCTATAATGTCCCCCTCTCCCAAGATGCCTGGTGCTCTGGCCCCGCTGAATCCAGTGTGATTGTTCTGGGTCATCCCATTCAGTTTTGAGTCTGTTGGAATGGGCATGTTGATGCTTAGACCAATACAGTTTGAGTTTCCCTTGGAAGTGGCTTGCTAGAATATTAGCAATTCTTGTAGGAGGATTAATACAGTGAGTAAATGGTTATCCTAAATACCTCTTAGTGTCCTCCTAATGCTGTTTTTTTGGATACTCCCCACAGAGTCTTTATGTCACTTGTGAGAAAAATGAAAGTATTTGTAATTACTTAATGTCTTTAGGGTAATCCTAAGGGATAAAAATGTAATTTATGGAGTCGACATTTCCCATTTGCATTAGGGGTATAAAGCAGAAGAGTTACTTTTTGTTAAATTAGGAATTACCAGGTATTTAATGTACTTCTGACCTAAAGACTCCTGAAGAAATTTCCTTTCTTGGAGTTTATAAATTTTAATTAAAATTTTTACTTTTTTAAAAAAGTAAAATTGATACCGAGCTCATTTCTAGGCAAAAAGACAATATGGATGAAACTTTTAGAGCGTACACATTGAATTGGTTTTTACTTTTATTTTTTTAAGAGGGTATTAAATTGTTTATTTATTACACATGATAATGCATGATACACAAGCTTCATTCCCATCTATATCTGGTACCATAATCCAATTTAGATATATTGCATAGGATGTGCCAACAATCATATATTAATAATCAAAAAACTCCATGACTTGGCTTGGGTGACCCTTTTCACGGTGAACTCCAGGTCACAACGCAGTAACTGTCAGTTCAACTACACCAAGGTTTCGGAAGACAGTAGCTTCTCCACCAAAGCAGGTTGTAAGTAAATTTTGAATGGAACCTGGCATCACCTTGAAGGAATACTAACTTCACACTGTTGGCGTAGTTTACCAAAATGGCTTCAGAGTAGACTAACTTTACACAGTACATTTAAAAAAAGGACACATTTATTCAGCGTCATGATCAGACTATTACGTTTAGCAATCAACAGCATGGGTGCAAAAAAAAAAAAAACTACATTAAAACCCTTTGATGGAATGCTTTACACTTTCCACAGAACAGAAACTAAAATAACCTGTTATACAGTTAGTCACAAATACAGTCCTTGAGTTTTTTTGCCCATACACATGTCTTCTTTGTAGCAGCTAGGCCCTGCCACCACTGTGCTTGGCTGAGCTCACAAATCTGTTGTAGCCTGGAGCTTCCCCGTCACTTCTCTGGCTCTCCTCTCCTCCTAAGCTTTGTTTCCTGGCAGTAATCGAAACCTTCTGCCACTGCCACAGCTACTGCTGCTGCTGGAACCACCACAGCCACCTTGGTTTCGGGGTTTGGCAAAGTATTGGCCTCCACCGCCCTAGGGGCCAGAACTTCTGCCTCCAAAGTTTCCTCCTTTCATGGGTCCAAAATTTGAAGATTGATTGTTGTAACTGCCAAAATCATTGTAGCTTCCACCACCTCCAAAATTGCTTCCATCATTACCAAATCCATTATAGCCATCCCCACTGCCACCATATCCACCACCACCACGGCTGCCACCAAAGCCACCTCGACCACTGAAGTCTCCTCCACGACCAAAGTTGTCATTCCCACCAAAACCACCTCCATGACCACCACCAAAGTTTCCAGAAGCACTTCGACCTCTTTGGCTGGATGAGGAACTAGCCATCTCTTGCTTAGATAGGGCTTTCCTTACTTCACAGTTGTGGCCATTCACAGTGTGGTATTTCTTAATGACAATCTTGTCTACAGAGTCATGGTCATCAAAGGTTACGAAAGCAGAGCCTCTCTTTTTACACTGCCTCCATCAGTCATGATTTCAAACACTTCAGTTTTCCCGTACTGTTCAAAATAATCTCTTAGATGATGTTCTTCAGTGTCTTCTTTAATGCCACCAACAAAAATCCTTTTCACAGTTAAGTGGGCACCAGGTCTTTGAGAATCTTCTCTTGAGACGGCCCTCTTTGGTTCCCCAACTCTTCCATCCACCTCGTGTGGCCTTGCATTCGTGGCCGCATCCACCTCCTCCACAGTGGCGTATGTGACAAACCCGAAGCCTCTGGAGCGTTTGGTGTTTGGATCCCTCATTACCACACAGTCTGTGAGCGCTCCCCGCTGCTCACAATGGCTCCTCAGACTGTCATCGGTTGTTTCAAAGCTCAAACCTCTGATGAAGAGCTTCTGCAGCTGTTCGGGCTCTTTGGGTGACTCTGACTTAGACACGATGGCAGTGGAGGGGCGGAGGGGAGATGTCAACGATGCTTACTCTGCGGGGTCCATGAGCAGAAAGGAGTAATCTACCGAACGTATCTCTGAATTGGTTTTTAAATGAGTACATTTCTGTACTTGAACTCAGAGGAGAAAGATCAATGTGTTGAACTTCATAGGACGTGGATGTCCACACCTTCATCTTTAGCCCTCTGTTTCCCCCATGTTCCTGTGGGCCAGTTCATGTATTTCATAGCTTCAATAGAAATTTTGGGGAAAGCTGGAGAAGGAATAATGGTTACATTTTATGTGGAAAGGGATAATTGAGTATAAAACATTTCAGATAAGTACTTTTGGTAGGTAAATCTTTAGGTTTTTTTGTTTTTTTTTTTTTTTTTTTCCGGTACGCGGGCCTCTCACTGTTGTGGCCTCTCCCGTTGCGGAGCACAGGCTCCAGACGTGCAGGCTCAGCAGCCATGTCTCACGGGCCCAGCCGCTCCTCGGCATGTGGGATCTTCCCGGACTGGGGCACGAACCCGTGTCCCCTACATCGGCAGGCGGACTCTCAACCATTGCGCCACCAGGGAAGCCCAATCTTTAGGTTTTTAGAAAGTTTCCTGGCTTTCTCCTGAGTTTACCTTGGAGTATCTGAAATCCCTCATTTTCTTCATAGATATTTATTGAATTGGGCACTGTGCTGTTAAGGCAGATTGGCTTCCCTCAGGCCTCTCACCATCTCTGTGCTCCGTGTGTTTAAGATTCTCCCTGGTGGTTAATTCAGAATGGTACTGAAATAGGATTTTTAAGACCTGTAGATCTTTGAAGAGTCCCTTTATTTCTGAAGTTCTGTATTGAGGTACCAAGATAGAATTATTGTTTTGCTCTAGAGTCAGTTTTTTCTTCCCAGGATTCACTTTTAAAGAAAGATTTTAAAATATTTGTTCAATAGTGAAATTATCAAAAAAAAAACTTGTTTCCCTCAAAACACGCAATAGCCCTTAAAACGCCTGTTGGGTCATCTTTCATTGCTTGTATTATGTGTTGACTGTAACTTTTTGGAAACAAATGTCCCTATTAAATGGCTGTCAAGAAAATATTTTTTAAAAATAAGCTTTGTCCAGCAGCGGGGAGAAGATTTGAATTTAATGGTAAACTTAAAGATGTCCCCCTTTGAATCCCATCTGGCCAATGACCAAATGCTCTCTAAGCAGGTGTTCCGTGTTCTAGGGAAAGAAGCTCAGAAAGGATCTCTGCTCTTTGATGATCTCCCTCCAGCCAGCAGTACTGACTCAGGTACAGTCTTCAGGCTCTCCCAGGTGTGTGTCAACATGTCATCCTGGGATTGTAGTTGTCTCAATCTTTTTCCCTTTCCCCCATTTTCAACACACAGATGTTTTAGGTGTTGGACTGTCTTAAGTTTTGAATCCATGGCATCAGGTAAGGCAGAAAAATCCGCTAGTCGCTAGCCCTGAGAAACTGCATAAAAGTGTTGAGCAGTTTTCTCTGGTTCATTTGAGTGTTTAATATACTAGCTGGAATAAGATTTAACTCTTTAAGGCAGATTTTTTTGTTTCCTTTGAAATGATAGGACTTTAAAATAAAATAGGTTCAAGACATTATTTAGCACTGTATGAGTTGCCACTGGATTGACACAAGAGTTTTGAGTTTATTTCAATGACCTGTGTAGGTGTCCTGGTGGGATGGATTCTGAAACTTAAGCCTCCTCCTGGTTTTGTGGGCTCACTCAGTGTTCTGCTGTGTTTCAGGATCGGGGGGACCTTTGCTTTTTGATGATCTCCCACCAGCCAGCAGTGGTGATTCAGGTAAGTGGTAGGGAAAAATGTCCAACGTGCTGGTGGAAATAATATGCACTATTTTACCCTTACGTAAAATTTATTTATTTATAGCTTGTAACAAGCCTTAGGATGATATTAAATCATAATACAACATAAGGTTTATTAAAACTGAATAGATACCTGGATTTCTTGGCAGTCCAGTGGTTAGGACTCAGTGCTTTCACTGCTGGGGCCAAGGTTTGATCCCTGGTTGGGGAACTAAGTTCCCGCAAAAAAAACCCTAAATAGATACCATTAGGTGGGAGCAAAAAGACACTTAAATGCTACATCACTTTTTGGTGATTATTTTTTACTTCTTGCAACTGACTTTTAAGAAGTAAAGAGTCCAGTAATTTACTTTGATCTTTGTTATTAACGTGTTTTTCTTAATTTATTTATTTATTTATTTATTTTTGCTGTGTTGGGTCTTCGTTTCTGTGCAAGGGCTTTCTTTAGTTGTGGCAAGCGGGGGCCACTCTTCATCGCGGTGCGCAGGCCTCTCACTATTGCAGCCTCTCTGTTGCGGAGCACAGGCTCCAGACGCACAGGCTCAGTAGTTGTGGCTCACGGGCCTAGTTGCTCCGCGGCATGTGGGATCTTCCCAGACCAGAGCTCGAACCCATGTCCCCTGTATTAGCAGGCAGATTCTCAACCACTGCACCACCAGGGAAGTCCCTGTTATTAACGTTTAAAAGAAAATCTCAGTCTGTCATTCTGGTTTTGCCTTGTTATATTCCTGACAGGCCCAAATGTATCCAGCAGAAGTGTCTGAATATATGAAGTACAGTTAAAATATTTTCAGTTTCCTGATAAATAAGTCATTTGTTTTATGCCACTTACATTAAAAAGAATTTTGATTTTAAGAAAATGAAGTCAGAATGACACTGCTTTACTGACTGGTACAGACCATGTGCAGGAATTTGAATTCTTAAAATTCAAGACCTTAGTTAATTATTTTCCAGTCAGTCCTTTTATGTTCTCAAGATTCTTTTTATTGATTTGATTTCATTTTTGTCAAGCCTATTAACATTGGCTCTACCTGAGCCTGTAAATGTTTAACTTTTCCTTTTATGTCCCAATTACACAGAAGGGGAAAATAGAGCCGATTCTTCTAGGTTGTCATATATGACGAATGTATTATTCCACTAACTGAGAACTTCTCACATGGAATTCCCCCAAAGGGAGGGGGAAGGTAGGGCAATGGTGGGGGACAGTGGGGATGCAGGCTGTCCTTTTTCACGTGCAGTTTTATCCTCTAGTGTAAAAAACCTTCCTTATGTTGTCAAATAGAACACTTGCTGCTTTTCAGGTATATTTTTTGTATTATTAATTCTTTACCATAAATTCATTGGAATTAGTCTAGAAAGTACGGATTAAATTAGGTATCATTCCTATATTTAGAAAAAGTATCACAATCGTCTTACATAAGAAGTCTCAGGTTTTCAGGCTATGTATCCATACCAAAAATTACAGCATTCTCATACAATTTACCCTAAAACCTTCCCAATAAAGACAGTGCACTTAGTTAAAATGAAAGTTAATGTGTGCAACTAGGGCTCTTAACAGATTTAATTTAAAAAAGGAAGATTCAGCATAGTTACATCTTAGTTATCCACAGGGCAAAAGGCAATAAACTAGTAGCGACTTAGAAGACCTCAACCCATTGTTAACAAGCTTGATTTTTTTTTTTTTTTGGATATAGAATCCAATCTTGTATGCAGTATTTAGGCTTTCTTGAGAAGACATATCTTTCTTCTCAAGCAGGCAAGAGCCATTTACAAAAATTGACTGCATTCTAGCCCATAAAGTAAGTCCCAGTAAAGAATCAGCTTCATACGTAGACCGCATTCTCTGATGACAATGTGATTCACTGAGAAGTCAATAACAGTTTAAAACATTTCTCTGTTTTTCAATTTAAAAGAAAGGAAGATTCTTTTACATACACATTGGGAAAACTGGAACACAAACAGTAAGTGACAGGAGGCTAATGAAGAGACCTTTGGGAAATCCGTGACATTGTCCCAGTTTGCCTTACTATGTGGGGTGGGATGTGTGTGTTATACTGTTGCAGAAATCTGTCCTTTGCAAGTAATTGACCCTTCTTGCAGGCAGGGACATTTCTTTCCTTTTTTTTCTCAGTACTCAGAAATGTCTGGCAAAGAATAGTTGAATAAATAATAAATGGTTGCATGCTTTTATACCTAAATGCAGAGAATACTTAGGGCCATTTATTGGATACTTGATGGACCAGGCACCGTGATGAATGCTTTACATACCTTCTCCCCAGCAGTTTTCAAACAAGCCCCTGAGAGGACAGTATTCGCCCTATTACGGGTGAAGAAACTGAGGCTAGAAGGTTAAGTAACTTGCCTTAAGGGCACACCCCTTGGAAGTGGCAGAACTGAGATTTGAAACTAGACTTCTGTTGTTCCAAAATGCATACACACTGCAGGTGCTCTTAGCTCTGGCTTTGAATACAAATTCGTCCCTTTGCAAGTGGGAATGGCTTCAGCAGTCCTATTTTGCCTTTCAGGATACATACAGTTCTTAAAGTCTGATGTTTATTTTAAGCCTTTTTTGGCACTTGTTACTCTTTTTTTTTTTTTTGCGGTACGCGGGCCTCTCACTGTTGTGGCCTCTCCTGTTGCGGAGCACAGGCTCCGGACGCGCAGGCTCAGCGGCCATGGCTCACGGGCCCAGCCGCTCCGCGGCATGTGGGATCTTCCCGGACTGGGGCATGAACCCGTGTCCCCTGCATCGGCAGGCGGACTCTCAACCACTGCGCCACCAGGGAAGCCCTACACTTGTTACTCTTTTGAACTGGTTCAGGACATTTCACTTTGCAGATTTTGGAAACTTATTTATAAGTAAGGGCTTGTGGATGTAAAACATCATATATGTGCCATAGCCCCAAGATATGAATGTGTATTTTTACCACTGAGAAGCCTCTCTTGCATGTCGTCTTATGCCAGTCTGAGCAGGGCCTGGATCTTAATTTGTGGTCTCCCACTGTGGGTGCCCAGGCACTGCCCCACCCCTCAAAGTCATAGCCGTGACTGCTGTGCCTCTCTCTCTGCCAGGCCTCTCTCAAATGTCTTTTGTCTCTGAGGGCTGGGAGGGAGCCTGGTCTGCTAGGGACTCTTATCATCTACAGCTGTGTTTCTGTCTGGCTTTGACTTTATATTTCCAGGTTCTCTTGACACTTCGATATCCCAGGTGGTAAAGAATGAAGGGAAAGGAGCAAAGAGAAAAGCCTCTGAAGAAGAGAAGAATGGCAGTGAAGAGCTTGTGGAAAAGAAAGTTTGTAAAGGTTTTCAGACAGTTTGAAAACAAATGTATTAGACTTCATATTGTAAAACAACCCAGAGCAAAAAGCAAGCTCAGCTTTCCGACAATATTGGATTGGCCAAAAAGTTCGTTCGGTTTTAAGTAAAAATAAAAGACATTTTTCATTTTCACCAAGAAGTTCATTGAATAATGTATTCATTAACTGAATGACCTTTTTGGCCAACCCAATACTTCCTTTTAATGTCTGTATTTAAGAAGTGGATAGGGTTTCTTATTTGCAAACGGATTTCCAAGTTTACTTTTGCTTCCTCTCTCCTTGCTCTCCATGTACATCTGTTACCTTTGGTCAGATAGGAAACCTGCATTTGTCCTTCAAGGGTTAAAAACCACAGGTAGTTCTTACTTAGCCTTCGGCAGTGAGTGTTTAGCTTATTGGCCCCCCAGTTCCTTGTCCCCAGCCTGTTGGTTAGCACTTGGAATTCTGTGAATAGCTCAGTAGACAGGTCCCAAGAGACAGCCTGAGGCTGGAAAAAGCAATTGAAATTTGTAGTCAGCTTTGTAGCATGTCACAGTGAGTGGGGAAGAAATGAAAAGTATCAGCTAAAGAGAAAAACTGTGGATTTTCACTTATCGCACTGGCCACTTTGTCTTGTGCCATAAGTGATCTCAAGGCAGAGGCTGTAGGCTGCAGTGCAGGTGTGAGAGGACCTGCTCCACCTCTGCTGTGAAGACGTGCGCTCAGCTTGGCTTGTCACTGCCTTGAGCCTGGAGAGCACTGTGCCTGCCACCAGCCACTCTTCAGAAAGCGCTCATTCTATCACTTCTATGGATCTAGGTGTCAGAAAAAGCTTAAACCAGCCATTAAAGAGAAATTTCTGCGCCTCCAGTGAACTCCTTTTTCCTTTCCTTCCTCAGTTAAAGTAAAAGCAGCTGATCTTACCATTTGTTCAAATTCTTCCAGCCTCAAGCATGGAAATATATATTTCCAGTGTATCCAGCAGGGTATTAGGGATAAACTCTACTTGCTTGCATTCCTCTAAACTAGAAATTTTTTTGTCCTTATTAAATTATTGACAGACTAGATTTGCACAGAATTCCTTGCCCCAGTTCAAGTCCCACTTCTGTGGGATGACAGCACATTCCTTGCTCTGGTGCTTTGACTTAATGCCCTCGCAAGAGAAGCCATTCTGTACTAACTTGCTGTCGTCTGCTGTCTCCTTTCCACTGCTCAGCCTTGCAGAGACCGGCCCTGTCCAACAGTGGTCTGAATCTTGTAACAGACTTGCAGTCCGGGAGATGCCTTGAGGGGTATAGCTTATTTGTTTGCAGCATTAGGGCATTGCTGAGTAGAACAGCCATAGTTCCCTCTCATTTGCTCTGGGACTAGGGCTTCTGGAGAGAAGGGCACAGTTTTGTATTGGCTTTTTGTTCTCTTTTTCTTAGGCTCTTCGGTGATCTTTGGTTTGAAAGGCTATGTAGCTGAGCGGAAGGGCGAGCGGGAGGAGATGCAGGACGCCCATGTCATCCTGAATGACATCACCGAGGAGTGTAGGCCCCCCTCCTCCCTCATGTGAGTGTCTGTGCTCTAGCAGCCTGATGGCATAAAAGTCTCTGTTCTGATGGGAACTTTGGGCTGTATCCAGTTTGTGTTTATTAGAAAGACATATTTCTTGAGCTGCTTGGTTCAACATCAGTAGTTCTCAGCTGGGGTTGGTTTTGCCCCCCAGGGACATTTTTGGTTGTCACAGTGGGGGATGTACTACTGGCATATAGTGAGTGGAGGCCAGGATGTTATCCTATAGTGCACGGGTTAGCCCTACAACAATTGTCCTGCTGAACTTGAGAAACCCTGCTAATTGGGAAATGACTCTCCCTATTTTGGGTCTTGGGGTGTGTGCTTTCCACCAGTACCTGAAGAGGTTCTGACAGATAGTATTCTTATTCTTTGACCCAGGAGATAGAGGTAGAAGCTGCTAATTACAGAGGTGAATGGTGATCGGGAGAGCTAGTGCATATAGCGAGGGCCCAGAAAGAACAAAAAAGCAGAAATGGCATCAAGAAGATTTCCTGCAGTTGTACAAACTAAAATGAAGGAAAAGGCATGGAGGAAAAGCCATTGCTCACCAAGAGCAAGAATATGCTTTGGAGTTGCTTTCGAACCCAGGAAAGGGGCTTCTGGAGAGCCCCACGGGGGTAGATATTTTCGGGATAGATTTAATTGAGGAACACTAAGCCATAACTAGCAAATACTACGCTGTAAGATTCTGAGTTATCAACCACATGAAATTTATTTTTTCATGGCTTGTGATGTCCCAGATTGAAAAGGAATTTCAAAAATGTTTGAAAAAAGAGCAGCTCTGCAGAATAAATGTCATTTCTCATAGGCATTTTTGTTCTATCCTTCTTGAAACAGTTTTTTAATGACATTTATTCTATTTATGTTTTTTGGCAAAACTTGAAAGGGGAATAGGAATAAGACTATATAGTAAGATAGGCTTTAAGAATTCTATATTGGTCGGAGTTTGAGCAAGAATCCTGAAATTCCCTATTCTGTCTCTCATAGATTTTTTAAAATAATTTTTTAATATCTTTATTGGAGTATAATTGCTTTACAATATTGTGTTAGTTTCTGCCATACAACAAAGTGAATCAGCTATAACTCTTACAGATATTTTTGACCGTCTTGGATCAGTAACTGTTTATCTGTGTGTTAGTGTTTGAAACTAAATCTGCTTTAAATAGAAAAAAGTTCTGAATTTTAGTTTAGTGAAAAATCAGGGTTAATAGATCTTGATTTTTAAAAACAAGTGTGAGTTTTTAATTCTTAATTTAAAAATGTCACGGAAGTTACTTAAATGTTTGTCTCAGGTAATGTTAATGTTCGCTGTCTAAGAGTTAACAGCTTTTATGGAGAGGAGTAGTCTTTGCTGTGAGAATCTCTCTGACTCTCAGTTCATTGTTCCAGTACCCGGGTTTCATATTTTGCTGTTTTCGATGGACATGGAGGAATTCGAGCCTCAAAATTTGCTGCACAGAATTTGCATCAGAACTTAATCAGGAAATTTCCTAAAGGTGAGACTGAGAGCTAAATCGGTTCATGTTCATCTTGGTGTTGGCTGTTTGTGCTGATCAGTGACATGTCACTGGCTTTAGCAGAGTCCTTGGTGACTCTAAAAGAGCAGGGATGGGCTTCCCTGGTGGCGCAGTGGTTGAGAGTCCGCCTGCCGATGCAGGGGACACGGGTTCATGCCCTGGTCCGGGAAGATCCCACATGCCGCGGAGCGGCTGGGCCCGTGAGCCATGGCCGCTGAGCCTGTGCATCCGGAGCCTGTGCTACACAACGGGAGAGGCCACAACAGTAAGAGGCCCGCGTACTGCAAGAAATAAAAATAAAAAAAAATAAAAGAGCAGGGCTGAGAGGAGGCGGCTCCGAGGTGAGCAGGTACGGTGGCCGTGCAGGTGTGTCTAGTATGGAACTTCTCGTGTCTCTGAGTGATTGGCCCCTCTCGTGGAATGTCTTTGGGTACAAGTGAGTGTCTTGCCTTTGTATTTGGGAGACTACTAAAACCAAATGCAGGTGGCACTTAGAGGTGAGGAAGTACAGGCTGTTCTTGGTTGTAATACAGAAACAAAATGACAGTGGCGGGAGGATAATCTTCCCTCCTTAAGAGTTTGTTTTCTTTTGTTCCTTCTGTAATAGGAGATGTAATCAGTGTAGAGAAAACCGTGAAAAGATGCCTCTTGGACACTTTCAAGCATACTGATGAAGAATTCCTGAAGCAAGCTTCAAGCCAGTAAGTGTAATAACCACATGAAGACACATGAGTGGAGCACGCGTGTTGTTTTCCTAAACACATTCCAGGCCTGCTAATGCAGTTTAATGCTGATGCTCACTGTCTGAAAAGTTCCTAGCACCAAGTAATCTCTCACAACTTAACGAAATCTGGAACAGAAAAAAGCACGTATCAAACCATCCATTTAAAAAGTATAAGACTCCCCATTCAACTCGGGAAATTAGCCTCAAAGTGCTAGCATGTTGGTGGTGACTGTATTTCTGATGTGTTTCCCCCCAGGAAGCCTGCCTGGAAAGATGGGTCCACTGCTACCTGTGTTCTGGCTGTAGACAACATTCTTTATATTGCCAACCTCGGAGATAGTCGGGTACGTGACTCTGGAGGCACCTATTTAGATAACAGCATGTCACATGGGAGAAGAGCTGTAGAAGCACTTGCTGAATAAGATTACAGTGATGATGGCTGGGTTGGAATCTTCTATTGGGGTTGCTGCAGGGGGTTCTGCTGCAGGGTTTAAGTTCTGGGTCAGGGAACAGCAGCTAAGCTTGAGGCTGTTTGTTCTCTGAGAAGGCTTATACCCTGTCTGTCAGATACAGAGCTGTGAGTTGGAATTTAATTGGCCTGCAAGTACCTTAAATATTCATCTTCATTTTTCTGACCTCAGGCCATAATGAATGAATAACTCAAAAGCTGTAGCTAGAAAGTGCTAGAAGATGTGACATATATCCGTTGAGCCCAGTACACCTGGCTGAGGGAGAAACGCGATGATTTCCCACTGGTGACATCCTGTGTCCCAGTCCCAGTTGTGGGGAATGACAGAGCTGGAGGGCAGTGCTCTGCAAGGTCTCTGCAGTCCCTCCCACCTCCCCTGCCAGGAGCGGATGTTCACCTCCATTGCCGCTTGCTTTTCAGCCATTCTCCATGCTTGTTCAGCAGTCACTGGACAAAGTGACCTTCCCACTCTTACTAGCACCTTCAGACGTGGAAATAGCTGCTCCCACCCCTGTTGCTTTTAGGGTGATCTATAAATATGGAGCGCTAGGAGCTGTAGCATCACAGATGACAGCCCTGCCCTAGTGGAGTTCATGTTCTGGTGATGTTTTAGTAGGTCTGTCTAGTGGACTGTCTCTTGTACATAGGTGTTTAGATCAAAGGACTTAAAAAAACAACATGAGTAAAATTGGCCAAAAAAAGAGAGACTTTGGAGCCAGGCCCAAGTTTGAGTCCTGGCCTTGCTCTCTGACTCTAGGCACGATGCTTATCCCCTGGGCCTCAGGCTTCCTCCTCTGTAGTATAAGAGGTTTGTCCGGAAGTTACCACACAGTAAACATGGTGGCGGGAACCCACGGAGAGGTACTTGGTCAGCCCACCAAACTGCCCTCGTCTTTGCCATTGTAAACTCTTGGAATGGTAACGCCTAAAGGGGCCTTGGTACCTGTTAGGTCCTCCCTTTCACGTCACAGATGAGAAGATGATGGCCTAGTGAGGGTGAGCAGTGAGCTGTGGTCATCCAGCAGAGTTTGCACCAGAGTTGAGACCCAAGCCCGGGGCTTCTCTCCCTGAATTTTTTTTGTGACACCACTTTGCTGCTTGTACTTTTGATGCTGGATCCACTGACCTCAAGTTTGTCAGCAGGAGGCTGAATCTGAAACTCCATTGTTAGCCTTTCTCTTCAGCTGTCAACTTTAGGTGCTGGGCTCATTAAATTTCACAGTCAGTGTACTCTCCATCTTCCCAGGCAATCCTGTGTCGTTACAATGAGGAGAGTCAAAAACATGCAGCCTTAAGCCTCAGCAAGGAGCATAATCCAACCCAGTATGAGGAACGAATGAGAATACAGAAGGCTGGAGGGAATGTCAGGTAACCGGGAGTGACGGGAACTCGGGAAGGAGGGTTCACTTACGTAAAAGCAGCCTTGAGACCTCTGAGGGTGGAACGTTCTGTGTCATGCAGTCTTCAGCGTAATGAGACTCTGTATGAGGTCTAACCTGGTGAAGTCGAAGTAGGTGAACGAGTGTTGTAGGATTTCACCTGTGTCCAAGTGGGAGCAAAAAATGTATGCAAGAAACATGCTTCCCTACGTTTGCAACAGGAGACCTGTCTCAAATTCAAGTTCACCGTTTGCAGCATTGTCTCTGGTCCTGGTAACTCTCATAAAAGCTGTCATTTGTCACAACCCGGTAAGCTACAGTTTTCGGCAAATTCTCCAGAGAGAAAATCTAAAGTGGTTAAGACAGTAAATGTAAGACAGTAGTGTGTGCTGATCACCTCTGGTCTTCCTGGAGAACAACTTATCTAGCCCAGAGGGCCGCTCTTACCTGGCTGCGTCCGTGGCAATTCCAGTTCATCTCTCTTTACACCTTTGAAGGGTGTGTGCCGGCTCTAGTTTATCATCTGCCATCTCTCAGGTAGTTAAAGGAGGGCTTAAGTCTTTTCTGCACTTTAGGAGAATTATACTTTAAGGACATTGCACTATGAATTTGATCAGAGGTGTTTTCTGGTTCATCTTACAGTTTGACCCCATGAGGATTTTGTCTCCTGTTGGAGATAAGGGAGAAGTAATATATCAGTGTATGAGTGCAGTTATTTGTCCTTGGATGTGTAGTTTCTCTTGTTGTTTATTTGGGGCAGTTTTTATTATTGCTTCAGGCTGTTTCTAGCCAGGGGTGCAGGGAGGTCTCTGGAGAGCAGTTAGAATTCTTAGGGTTGGTTAAAAAAACTCCTGGGTTAGTCAAAGGTGATTTGGGTCTTGGTTGTGGCTGCTACATGAGTGTCGACAGAACTGCAGGCTGGGTTCAGACCTTGGCCAGTGCTCTGTGCCTGACTTCTCCCCCATGACTGCTGTGGAAGTTAATGCCCGAGAATGTGACCCCAGTGTTAGTGTCAGCATCACCTTTTCTGCCCTTTATTATAACTTTAAAATGCTGCTTTTGCCTGAACTCCTTGAAAAGATTTTGACATTGGCAGTCCTATGGCTGAAAGTAAGATTAGCTGCATTGCATTTACTTCCTGTTTCCCAGTCCCTACTTGCTAAGAACAGTGTGGGCTTAGGGTGAGCCCCTCAATTTAGAGAAACGGGGTGGGAGGCTCAGAGACAGCAGGGGCTTTCTGTTCCTGAGCAGCAGGGCCAGGCTGTGGCCCATCTCTTGCCTGAGGCCAGGGGTGGCATGCTTTTTCTTGTCCACCACCCCCTCCTCCTTTTATTATTAAAATTTTCAAACATGCAGAAAACATTTTAAAAGAGTAAACATTTCAATACCTACCACCTAGATTCAGTAGTTAACATTTTGCCATTTTGCTTTGTCTGTTTATGTGTGTGTTTGGCTGAACTATTTAAAAGTTAGTTGCAGACATAACACCTAAGAAAATAATAATTCCTTAGGTTGTGTTAGGTTATCTAATATCCCGTCTGTACTCGTATTTCCCCAGTTGTCCCCACAGTGTCTCTGTTTGAAACCAGGGTCTGGTCAGTGTTCGCATCTACCTTGAACTCACATCTTTCCATGTAGAATCATCTCCACTTGTACTAGGCTTGGATCATCACTAGTCAGCACTTGTATAGGGTCACCAGTGCTGTTTTTTCATAGTATTGTTTAAGTCGCTTGTGTGTATTTCTTGTGAACTAGAAGTTAGGTCTAAAGGCTTCTTTAAATTCAGATAAGACATTTTCAGCAAAAATATTTGACGGGGGATGCTATGTACTTTTGATAGTCCCTCACTTCAGTAGCCATGTAAGGTCACTGGTGTGATACTGATTCCATGCTGGCTACCATGGCTACCATGTGGTGACAACAGATGGCTCCAGAGTGAAAGGACGTGTTTCTGTGTTATCAGCCCATGATCCGGGGAGATACACTTGAGCACCTTGTGAACATTGTGGCCCACCAGCCTTTCAGCTGACGGTTTTAGCATCCCTTAGTGAGCCTTGCATGAATCATTTATTTCACAGGGATGGCAAAGATGATCATCTACTTCTGTGCTTCCTTCTACGTGTATTGACAGGCATCCTATAAAGAAAGGCTTTCCTTCATCAATAGGGGAAGAACCATAGTTTCTCCCTGAAAGCAGGGTAAATGTTGAATTCTTTAATCACCATTTGCAGAGTGAGAGCCACCCACAGTTGTGGAAACTAGTGTTTTCTTTCCCTTCTCTGCTTCTCTCCATCCCCTTTTCCTTGCTCCATGAGTCACTGCAGGTGGCTTTATGTATTGGAGGCGCTGATTCTAGCTGTAGAGGCAGGGTGCTCTTGCTGCTCACATGACCTCATCTGTGGCCAGTGGGCGGGAGCTTCGGCTTGCTTCAGACACTTCTGCCTTTGTCTTAAAGCTGAGCTCCATATGCTGGGGATGCTTGTTTCAACTGCAGCGTCATCAATTCTGCGTCTGTTCTAGGACAGAGCCAGGAAACACACACACACACTCTCTCTCTCTCTCTCTCTCTCTCTCTCTCTCTCTCTCTTTAAGCTGTGAGCTTAGATTGCTATTTCTCATTCATATTGGACACTTATAGGGCTTTCTCTTAAATTCTTTGATTCAGTACTTGTAGTGTCTTCTTTTATGCTGAAAATCTTGGTTCCTGACAACATTAGTATATTTATTTGCCAAAATAGCTTGGAAATCATAGTATCAACAGTATCACTATTAATGAATTTGAGTTCCTGTGGTTCTCTTATCCTTAGTCTGTGCTTCACTGAGGATGTACGGAGTACTGTGTGTAAACATGGGATAATTATTTTCACTGCGGTTTTGTTACACTCTGGTTATTATGATCATTAGTTTCATTTTGCTTTCAACTTCAGGGCTTTTCCTGCTGGTGGGAATGTAAAATGGTGCATCTGCTGTGGAAACTAGTTTGGCAGTTCCTCACAAATTAAAAATAGATCTATCACACAACATTGTAAATCAAGTGTACTTCAATGAAAAATAAATTTAAAAATAAAAAATAAATAGATCTACCATATGATCTAGCAATTCCACTCCTGGGTATATACCCCCCAAAATTCAAAGCAGTGGATTAGAAGAGATAGGCGTGCACCCATGTTCATAGCAGCATTTTTCACAAGAACCAAAAGGTGGAAGCAACCCAAGTGTCCATCCATAGATGAAGTCGTGAACAAAATACGGTTTCTCCATACAATGGAAATACTATTCAGCCTTAACAAGGAAGGAAATCCTGTCGCATGGATGAACCTTGAGGACATTTTGCTAAGTGTTAGAATAAGCTAGTCACAGAAGAGTGACTGCTGTATGGTTTCACTTATATGAGGTCCCTGAGTGGTCAGAATCATCACCGGGACAGAAAGTAGGGTGGGAGTTGTCGGGGGAGGGGGAGGGGGAGTTGGTGTTTAATGGCCTCAGAGTTCAGTTTGGGAAGATGGGAAGGTTTTTGGAGATGGATTGTGGTGACGGTTGCACAACAACGTGAATGTACTTAATGCCACTCAACTGTACGTGTAAAAGTAGTTAAGGGCTTCCCTGGTGGCGCAGTGGTTGAGAGTCCGCCTACCAATGTAGGGGACACGGGTTCGTGCCCCGGTCCGGGGAGATCCCACATGCCGCGGAGCAGCCGGGCCCGTGAGCCATGGCCGCTGAGCCTATGTGTCCGGAGCCTGTGCTCCGCAATGGGAGAGGCCACAACAGTGAGAGGCCCGCGTACCGCAAAAAAAAAAAAAAAAAAAGGTCTTAAGGGACTTCCCTGGTGGCGCAGTGGTTGATAATCTGCCTGCCAAAGCAGGGGACACGGGTTCGAGACCTGGTCTGGGAAGATCCCACATGCCACGGAGCAACTCGGCCCGTGAGCCATAACTACTGAGCCTGTGCGTCTGGAGCCTGTGCTCCACAACAAGAGAGGCTGCAATAGTGAGAGGCCCACGCTCACCGCAACTAGAGAAAGCCCTCGCACAGAAACGAAGACCCAACACAGCCAAAAATAAATAAATAAATTTATTTTTTTAAAAAAAAGTAGTTAAGATGGTAAATTTTATGTTACATGTATTTTTACCACAATTTTAAAAATGAAACCCCCCCCACATTTACGTGGTTAATTATCTAAGTTAAATAAAAGGCACAGTTAGACATGCTTTTGTCTCTGTTCCCTTCACCCTTATTTCCTGATTCTTTTCAGTGTTTCTTTTTACAAAAATAAGCAAATCCACGTATGTATTTTTATTTTCCTACTTGCTTACACTGAAGGTAGTATACTGTATGCAGCAGTGCGTTACACTCCTTCAGGTGACTTCCTCGGAGAAGGTGAAAACAGTTTTATGTTTATTTTACAAGGAAGGCAACTGAACAGCTGAAGGGAAGCTTGCACATGTAGCATTTAGTGTCAGATTTGCAGTACTTGTGCTGGTACAGGTCTCTGATGGCAAAAAGAAACACTTCTGGAATCATACCTGCAGTCTTCTCTGTAGCACGCATCGTATTAATACACCGGATCTTGGCATCTGCAATCCTGGGATGGTCAGAAGAGGATGGAGCGTCCACCTCCCAGCCTCAGCTTTCCGAGCCTGGCAAGACCACTGAGTCCCTGCATTTGCTCACCTGCCAGAGTTGCTGAAGTCCAAGCAGGGTCTGGCTTGTCCTCACAGCCAGATTGGCTGTCCCAGTGCCTCCCTCTCCGATTGCGAAGGGAGAACTGGAACAGAAAATGGCAGCAAAAAGAGCTACGATCAGGGGACTCTGTTGAACGACTTTCCCACCAATAAAACAGCAGTTCTCTGACGGCTGGGCAGATGGGAAGGAGATGAGGGACAAAGCAATGTGGAGCAAAAGTCGCTTGAGGGTGGGAGGCCAGGCCTGTGGACGATTGGTACCGAGGGAAGGCACGTGGGTCGTGAGTGTGGACCTCAAAGCCCACTCCCTCCTCAGCATGGTGGTCTTGGGGGAGAACTTGGAGGGTAGCGGGAGGAGAGTGGGTTTTCAGCCGTTTGTTGAGGGAGAACCCGCTGCAGAGCACGCAGCTTCCTATTGTGCGTTTAGGAAGCTGGCCGCGTATCGTATAGGGTGCGTGTGGAGGAGCTCTGCTGAGGGGGATTGGAGCGCGCCGGGAAGTGCAAGCCCACACATCCACGTGGCTGGTTCCGGACAGGCCTCGTCGGGTGTGGTCCTGTTCCAGTTGTCACTGACCATGAAGGCAGGTGGTGTGGCTTCGTGCTCTTGTGATGCACAGCCTTAGAGTTGGCACTGGCCTCTGGAGCTGACTGGCGTTTGCACACACACGTCTTAGATAGCCCGTGACACTGAGTGCAGGCAGAGTGACAGCCAGCTTGCGGTGTCCGTTTCTGAAGTGTAAGTGGCTTTTCCTGGGTCTGCGATTCTGTCCGTTGTTGCTTTCTCCTGTCACTCCAGTAGTTGAGTGAGTGTAAGAATTCCACTCTGTGTAGAACTTTGCTCAGTAAACAAGAATGGAAATGGCAGCTTCTGTGTTGTGGCACACACATTTTTCTTCATTAGACTCAAGAATTGTTCCACGTTTTGTGTACTGAGTTGTGCTGGTAGTAACTGGGGCTTTGGGACCTGCCATTGCACACAATCTCACTGAAACAAGCTGGGTTTATGACTTGGGGGTGGGGTTGGGTGCGCACCAGGCACCCAGTTCCTCGATCCTGAAGAAGCGCTTTGTTGGCTTCTCACGGTGCTCGTGCTTTGAGCTGCTTCCTCAAAGGCGCTCTTGAGGCTGAGGGATCCCGCCCCCCGCCCCACCTCACTCTTCAGCTCGGCCCCTGTGCACTTCGGCCCCTCTTGCTGCGCGTTTTACTGTTTGCACTTGAGAAGACTGCTCAGCTCTTCACAGACACCAGCAGAAGTCTTCGTTGCTGGTGATTCAGCTCTGACCACTGGGAGGGTGAGGGCGACTTTGTGGGCACAGTGAAGGGCCAGGGGCCAGGCTGAGCTCTGACTCTATGAGACAGCAGCCCAGACCCAGGCGAGCAGCTTCTGGCCATGTGTGTCCATCACACAGCATCTCCAGAGCTTGTTCTGTCGTTTGGGAGCCCCGTGGTGACAGTACACCTCCACGCACGCACAGCTGCTGTTTGCTGAGTGCTCTGACGCACCTTGTCGAGCGTGGGTTCTGGTTTTACACATGAGGGTCTAGATGCTTGGGAGGTTGCAGCTGCCCGAGGTCACACAGCAAGTACACCGCCCGGATTGTCCTTGGGAGTGTCAGGCTAGGGACTGTTTCTCCTGCTGACAGAACTCTGTCTTACAATGTGGAGTCTTTTTATAGGTCACCTTCCCATCTCCCTATCCCTCATCTAAAAATAGAATGGGTGGAAGTATAATGCTGTGCAGAACACTGCCATTTGTATTTAAGTCATATTAAATCTTATTCATACCCAGTGTAAAGAAAACTCGCTTCCAAATCTGGGAATAGTCATTTTCAGGTATTTTCCGAATCTGATTAGAGTGAAATGCAAAATATCCCTCTGTTCCAGCTATTCTTAACTCTGGTGACATGGTTGATCACGTGAGAAGCTTTAAGATAAAAACAAAGCCAGGTCCCCATCCAATCAAGTTTGACCATGGACTGTGGGCAAATCAATGGATTAGGCCCAGGGCTGCCGTATGCCAGCTAGAGGGGGCGCTGTCCCCATCAGTGTGCTGTTGGGCTGAGGAGCCAGGGGCAGCAGGAGTGTGAACGACCTAAAACAAAGAAGACTCAGCACAGAAATGCTCAGACGTTGCTATGTATTAGAGGCTAGGAGATGCGGATTCCACAGGTTACATCTTTTACTCTATCCCATTTTTCTGCTTTTAAGATCGGATTCTGAGTACTGTGACCCGTGATCTGTCAGATGGAATCTGAATTTGCTTTTCCCCTCATTTTAGGGACGGGCGTGTCCTGGGTGTGCTGGAGGTGTCCCGCTCCATTGGGGATGGGCAGTACAAGCGCTGTGGGGTCACTTCTGTGCCAGATATCAGACGCTGCCAGCTGACCCCCAACGACAGGTAAAACCTCCCAGAGGCACAGGTGTGCACGCACATGGTTTTGTTTCTCTTCTGATTTCTTCCAGTTTGTGTAGTGAACCTGGGGTGGGCAGCCATGTCTCGGGCACTGTGCTAGGCCCTAGAGGTGCAGGGATAAATAAAATACCGTTTCTGCTCTCGTGGGGTCCACAGTCTGCCGGGGGGAGCACCTGTGAATGGGCGGTTCCAGTCTAGTGTGTCTTAAGAGTGTGGGGTGCTCTGGGAGACTTTGGCTGTGGGGGGAGAGAGGCATCCTTGCTGGAGAAAAGAGAAGGGCTTTTTGGCAGAGCGGACACAGGGACAGGATGAAGATGTGGCCAGGCAGATGCCATAATAGGGAGTCAGGAAAGTGATGGCAGGGTACCTGGGGACAGATTGTAAAGGCCCTGGATTCTTTGCTGAGGAGCTTGAATTTTAGCTCATAATTGGTGGAGAATCCTGGGAGGTTTTTAAGCAGAGTCAAGTTAGGTTGAGAAAGAGACCCCTTGTTTAATTGTCCAGCCCCTAATTCTGAGCTGCTTGAAGGTGAGGCCCCATGCCTAGTGCCAGAAGCCCTCAGCAAGTCAGTGTTAGAGGCTGGAGTAGGACGGAGCCCAGCGGCCAGTGAGGAACTGATGCACTGGCCCTCGCTGCGGGTGGGGATGGGGGAGGTGAACTAAGGCAGCAGTGGAAGGAGACCGGGGAGGCCAGTGCTGCGAGGGAGGAGGCTTACCCCGGCCCCCTGCCTGCTGAGTGAGCGTCTCGGGACACGGTTCCACCAGCTCCTCTGGTTTTCTAGATGATGCCTCAGGGGAGTCTCGTCTGTCCCCACATTAGATCAGGCCCCCTGTTGTATGTACTGCTCGAGCTCCCTCTGCTTTGGATCATGGCCAGTTGCTTAGGGTCTGTCAGGTCAGTGGAAGGGGCCGGCACCTGCTTGGACCTGTGCCCTGGTAGATACGTGTTGAATGAATGCCCAGTCAAAAGAGGAAAACCAGGACCTGGGTATTAAAATGAGGAGAAATGGGTGTTAGATCTGTGGGGAAACTGTCCTAGGAGAACCAGAACTGTCTCGTCTCATCCATCATTGTTCAGAAAGACTTTCCTTGGGAAGTCTAGAGGGGGCTTTGAAAGGGAGGTAGTCCTGTTCTCAGATGGTGAAAGTGGAAGGTGGTTCTCCCTTCACGTGGGGAGTGAGTGCTTGAGAACATTCCTTAAGTCCACAAACTGTCAGTTTTATTGGGTTGGCCAAAAAGTGCCTTTGGTTTTTTTAAGTAAAAATAAAAGACACATTTTTCATTTTCACCAAGAACTTTATTGAAGAACGTATTCACCCTTTTGTTCCACTACCTTCTGCCATTTTTCAGCCAACTTCACAATCCCATCTTCCCCAAACTTTTTATCTTTTTGAGCAAAGAACTGTTCCAGGGGCCTTTTACAGTCCTCCAGGGAATCGACATTGTTTTCCATTGAGAGAATTTTGTAAAGACTGAAATAAATGGAAATCCGAAGGTGCAATGTCTGGTGAATATGGTGGATGAATCAAACTTCCCAGCCAAGCTGTAACAGTTTGTGCCTGGTCATCAAAGAAACATGCAGTTTTGCGTTATCCTGCTGGAAGATTATGCGTTTTCTCTTGACTAATTCTGGACACTTTTCGTCGAGTGCTGCTTTCAGTTGGTGGAATTGGGAGCAGTACTTGTTGGAATTAATCGTTTGGTTTTCCAGAAGGAGCTCATAATAGAGGACTCCCTTCCAATCCCACCATATACACAACATCACCTTCTTTGGATGAAGACCGGCCTTTGGTGTGGTTGGTGGTGGTTCATTTAGCTTACCCCACGATCTCTTCCGTTCCACATTATTGTCACTTTTCATTGCCCATCATGATTTGTTTTAAAAACAGAACATTTTCATTACATTTCAGTAGAGAATCACATGCGGAAATGTGGTTAAGAAAGTTTTTTTCGCTTAACTTACGTGGAACCGAAACATCAAAGCGATGAACATAACCAAGCTGGTGCAGGTGACTTTCAGCGCTTGATTTGGATATTTCGAGTGTGTCGGCTGTCTCCAGCGTGGTATAACGTTGATTGTTCTCAACTAATGTCTCGATTTGATCACTGTCTACTTCAACTGGTCTACCTGACCATGGAGCGGCGTCCAGTGAGAAATCTCCAGCACAAAACTTCACAGACCACTCTTGACACATTCGATCAGTCACAGCACCTTCTCCATACACTGCACAAATCTTTTTTTGCATTTCAGTTGCGTTTTTACCTTTCTTGAAATAATCATAATATGCCGAAAATGTTGCTTTTTTCCTCCCATCTTCAATATTAAAACGGCTACACAAAAATTCACCAATTTTGATGTCTTTTTTTTTTTTTTTTTTTTTTTTTTTTTGCGGTACGCGGGCCTCTCACTGTTGTGGCCTCTCCCGTTGCGGAGCACAGGTTCCGGACGCGCAGGCTTAGCGGCCATGGCTCACGGGCCTAGCCGCTCTGCGGCATGTGGGATCTTCCCGGACCGGGGCACGAACCCGTGTCCCTGCATCGGCAGGCGGACTCTCAACCACTGCGCCATCGGGGAAGCCCAATAAGTCTTTTTTTTAAATGTACGCTGATATGACAGCTGTCACATACAATCTAACAAAATTGTTTCGAATGAAGTTAAAGACAACTGAGTGCTACTAGAGCCATCTTACAGAAAAAAACTGAACGAACCTTTTGGCCCACGCATTATGTTTGGGAAATGGCTCGAGGCGTGTGGTGATAGAAATTTAGCATGTATTTATCATAACACCTGATGGATTTTATTCGGTGATTTTCCTAGAGTTTGTCTAAGAAGTGGGTTTAGGTTAATCCATAATTTTTGGTGAACAGAGAGTAGTCCCAGTTTTGATGTATAACATTTCACCTACAAATATTTTTAAGTAGTTTTAACCTTTGTCTCATAGAAGTTAAATTGGTTTTAAAAAATGTTTAGCCTTTGAGTAGTTGGACAAATATTTTTACCTCCACTGCCAGGCCATTTAATAAAGTTTGCTGCTAAAACCCATTTATATTTTTTCTCTGTGTTGTAGGTTTATTTTGCTGGCCTGTGATGGCCTCTTCAAGGTCTTTAACCCAGAAGAAGCCGTGAACTTCATCTTGTCCTGCCTTGAGGTAAGAAGTCTCACAAGGGAGAGGGTGCCAGTCGTCCCAGCTGCACTTGGGCTTTAGAGGAGGAGTCCCGAAGCCCCCTTCCTCCCCCATGTTCCCTGTAGTTGGGAGTGGGAACTCCAGCCCGGGGACTCACCGGTCAGTTTGTCCTGCCCGCCCTGATGGGGACTGGGGAGCAGTTCTTCCTTGTGGCAGTGGTGTCTCAGGAGAGTGATGGGGTGCAGGGTCCCCACTCACCAGTGCCCCTTTCCTGCCCGGTAGGATGAGAAGATCCAGAGCCGAGAAGGGAAGCCCGCCGTGGACGCCCGCTATGAAGCCGCCTGCAACAGGCTGGCCAACAAGGCGGTGCAGCGGGGCTCGGCGGACAACGTCACCGTGATGGTGGTGCGGATAGGGCACTGAGGTGCTGCGGGCCGGGGCGCGGCGTGGTGTTGACTTCCAATGTTCATTTTGTGTGTTGTGCACATTATGTGTTTCGTGTACTCCTGTGGGATTCCCATGGTTGTAAATAAAGGTTTTGTTTTTTTTTTCTAGACTTTGGAGTTATCTTATTACATTTTGAGCAGCTCTTGACCTTTCAGAGGTTGTGTTTGCTTTCGAACATGCTTTGGGTCTCTCCTCGTTAAAACCCTTATAGGCATCTTGGGTTGGCCAGTGGTAACGGCCCATCCTTAGTAAGCTGCTCGTTGTGCAGTGCTCTGTGGTTTACGCGCACCTTTCCTGTGCTGTTTCACCCTCCTGATAACTGCCTGGGGAAGTGGCATTTTACAATGAGGAAATCGAGGTAATGACTGCATTGGACAGGCCACGACTAGAGCCCAGGGCTGCTGGAGCACTCTGCTGCTTTCAGCTTTCTATACAAAAATAAGGTTACAAAACGTTATGCGGCATGATCCCAGGCTCAGCCAGGGGAACAAGGTGAGGTGGTCACTCTGTGGAGCAGCGTGCCCCCAACGGGCCCTCCAGAAACACCACGGGATTCTGCTTATTTCCAGTTCTGTGATGACAGATGCAGTCTGGCTGAGGGACTCTAAGAAGGGCTGGGTTTACTGGGTCTCCCGTCTGGGTCCCCTGGGTGCAAAGTGCGTACTTTTCCAGGTTTGAGCAGCCAAGCTGCTGTTCCCTGTGGCCGGGTCCAGCCTCCCGTCTTAGTCTTAGGAACGTGCATTCAGTTGGTTCTGTGCTGGGCTGGGGCTGATGGTCACGATCACACTTCCGTCAGAGATGTTACAAATGCATGATGAGCCTACTCAGAAAAACAAACTTTAAAATTCTTTTCAAGCCCTTATTTATATGTAAAGCAGGCCATTGGTATTGCTGTAATTACTTAGTAAAGCAGCTTTTAGGTCTGTGTAAATGCTGCCTCAGGATGATGTAAGATTCTGAAAATTTGCTTTTGAAGCTGTTTTGTCATGTTTGCTGGCCCTGCCCAGCCTGCGCACATGGCCTTATCACCTCGTCAGTTCTGTCAGTGGGACCGGCCTCCCTACAAGTACCTCGGGAGCGTTTCCAGCACACCCTTCCCCAGAGTGTTAAGAGCCAGGTTTCACTCCTGCTGAGGACTGGGACGACGCGGTGTGGCGTCGCGGAAGGAAAGAACCTCAGCGTCTCAGAATTGGGAAGTGGGACAATTTATTCAATGAACATTTTCTTACAGCAAACAAGGCACCAGTCTTTGACCATGTATCCCTAATCCCCAGACCGCTAGTGTCCTAGAGCTGGGAGAGGCTTGGCGCTGGTCTTCCCTGGACGGGCTGTCCCTGCCACCTTCTCCATGGGTCTGAGGGCCCCCATGGGCTGGAAACATCCTTCCGCCTCCCCTCCCAGAGCTCACTCCTCCGTCCTTGGTGAGCCTGGCCTAAATGACTAAGACTCTATATTTTAAGGTCAGCCCTTTGTTTCTGTAATTTCGTATAATCACATAAAATAATTCTCAAAAGTCAGTTTATATATATATGTGTGTGTGTATATATATATATATATATATTCCACCTGACAATATTATACAATAAATACTTCAATAAATTGCTGTGTGACACGCTCATATTGAGAAAATGAAAGAGATCTGTGGGTTTTTCAAGGGTAAAAGATAGCTTCTCTAAAATATCTGGATACAAAGTGAAATCCAGGAAAGGGCGTGGCCACACCATCCCTTATCAGAGCGCGTGGGCAGGCAGGACCCGGCCAGCTGGTACTTCCTGGTAGGGCGGGTACGAGTCCTACTGAGAACTGTGCCAGGACTGCCAAAGGGCACAGAGTGGTGGTTTGTGTGCATCGCGCCTGGGGTCCCCTGGCTGGGAGGGAAAGGTCTGAGCCTGACTGTGGCGCTGGAAGCTTAGGGCTCCGGGGCATCAGCTAGGCCTGGCCACAGTCACCTGCTCATCCCAAGGCCAGCTAGAAGGTTACGGTGAGAGGTGACTGCAGCCATTGCCCACTTCTCTCCCAGGCCTGAGAAGGGGGCAATGGCTTACCAGACCAGCTTGGCCCCCAGGACATCTTATGGTACCCCGTTCCTGTAGCCTGTTTTGTGTGTAGGTACAGGGGTTGGGTAACTTCCTCAGCAGGCAGCGGGGGCCCTGCACCTTGAAAGAAATTGCAGCAACTCCCAGACCCCCATCACCACTGCTACCCGCATCCCACCACTGCTGCAGCAGCACAGAAGGACTTGGGACCTGGTCTTCTCAGGACACCCATCTGAGCTTGGGGCCATAGTCCCACCCCCGTGGGGAAGATTCTTTCAAGAGCCCCAGAGCTGGACAGACCCAGCGAGGCTAGGCTGCGGTTGGGCACCGAGAGCCTGTCAGCTTGTGGGAAGCGTCCGCTTCATCCGTGCAGATGGGCAGGCAGGGCCTGGCCGCCCCTGACCTGCAGGGTTGTTCTAGCTCTTTCATCTGGTGGGTGGATCCCAGCAGTGAGCCAGGGCCGCAAGGGGGTGGGCAAGGGGCCCTCATCCACGAGAGGGTCTGTGACGGAGGAGGAAGGTGCAGCTCCTATGTGGAAAGGCTGGGTGAGCGTGCAAGTGACCTTGCACGTGTCACAAGTGAAAACAGCTCCAGACTGTCACTGTCCCCGTCAGCCCCCATCCAGTGTCTCTCTGGTGCCTGAGGCTGCTATGCCCCGGGGCCACAAGGAGAGGCTTGGGCCCCGTGGCCCCTGCAGGCTAAAGGCAGGGCTGGGAGAGGGGCAGGTGGGGACCAGGCAGGCTGGGCGGCCTCTGCCCTCCGTCCTGGCACTCCCAGCAGGCAGCCCGTGAGAACACTAAGAAAGATGGAAAAGGTGGGGCTGGGCCACAGCAACGAAGCTGAGGCTGCCGGGGCCACTGGGGCCAGGAGGGGCCCAGGTCTGCAGCTGGGGAGGGACAAAGCACGTGCTCCTGGGCACACTGAAACGTCTCCCCTTTAACTTAAGCTGGCATCCTGAAATCATTCCCAGTCTGGGACTGCCAGTTTGCGTGTCACCTCCCCAGGCTGCCTGTAGTGGCATCTCTGGGTTGAACTGCGGTGGCCAGTGTGGGCAGTTCGGCGGGCTCCCTCCTGCGTGTGGCCCCCGCCACTCCTCCACGGCCCCGAGATTGTTCGCACTCCTGCTCCGTTTGCCCGGCAAGAGGGAGAGCCTGGGGTGGCCGTTCATACACCGAGGAGGACAGCACTGAAGTGGGAGCCACCGCGCACTGTGAGGGAGGAGCTGCTGGCATTGTCCAGGAAGACGGAGGTGTACTGCCCCGCCTGCGGGGAAGGTCAGCGTCAGCCTGGATGCCGCCGGCCTGCAGGTGCGCCCACCACACACCATGCCCGCCCCGCCCCGCCCCAGCCTGCCCAAGGACAGGAGCGAGGGCCGGCAGGCAGGCCTTGCCCTCAAACCCAGCACCCCTGACGCCTGGTCTAGTGCCTCCTCCCCAGCTCCATCAGCCCCGGCACCAATGAGCTCCCTGTAGTGCATGTGCAGGGGAGCAAGCCTCTGCTCAGGGCCAGAGCGGGGCTCGAGCGTCAAACAGTTCCCTCTGCTGCACTCGAAGCCTGAAAGCGTGCTGAACTCACGTGTGACGGTGCCCCTTCCCCCCACAGGCCCGGCCACTGACCCATCTGGTAGAGCCACGGTCGGACTGGTACTCTGCCTGGCTACTCCGAATGTGGTCCAGGCATCAGCAGGGTCACATCCCCAGATGTGAGCTGGGAACTCCCAGAGATGCAGAATCTGGGCATTTGCATCTTAAGACCCCAGGCACGCTGTGTGCCATCTGAGCTCACGCAGCAGTGCCGGGGACCAGACCTCTAAACGCCTTCCAGCAACCAGAGCCGCCTGCAGCCACAGCCTGGCCTCCGATCCTGGCTTTGCTGTGCGAGCTTGGGCAAATTACTTAACACTTCTGTGCCCTCGTTCCCTCATTTGTAAACAGGGGAATAATATTTTCTACCTCAAAGTGCTGTGAGTAATGGGTAATTTATGTTAAGTGCTCAGAACGGGCCTGGCCTAGTTAGTGCTATTTACATGTGAGCTTTATTCCGCACATCTGTACCTAAATTTTTCTTTCTTAGGAAATCTCATCTTTTCATCAGTTTCTCAAGCCCTTGCCCAAATCCCCACAGTTCTAGAAAGAGACTGTCAGTTGGGGTTTTGTGTAGGAAGCATCTGCTTCCCGAAGTCCCAATGGGCCAGGGGGTCGTGATGTCATCCTGGGCAAAGAGCTGACCTCTGTCACTGCCCCCCGCCCCCTTGCCCACTGAGTCCCTTCCGAAGGGCTCGTTACAGCCAGAAGCACCAGTCCTCAATATGGGGGGGCCAGGTCTGGGGAAAGGAGCCCCGGTCTTGGCCTGGCTCTGCCTGGGCTAGCGGGAGTGCTCTGTGCCGCCCTGACCCTTGCCCGGACCTGGAGGCTGAGGGCACTGCACCCAGAGCTCTGAGCACCCACCAGCACCCCTCCCTGCCCAGTCACCCCCACGGCTGTGTCCGGGTGGTGGCCCCCCCATAGCTGAGCCTGCCCCACACACCTGCAGATACAGAACGCCGTTGACCGAGATGGTGAAGAACTCGCTGCTGCTCTCCAGCCCCATGACAGCCTCCAGGGAGCTGCGGCCAAAACAGAAAGAGGGTGGGCCTGAGACCCCTGCCCCAGAACCACCAACTTCACCCACAATGTGCTCACAATCACCGCAGCGCCCGACACCAGCAAAGTGCCATGAGAACGGCTGTCTTAGCCGGGGCTTCCGGTGGAGGTGGCATCTGAACTGGGTCCCCAAGAGGAGTAAGGACAGGCTCCACAGGGCTGAAGGTGTGCCGTGAGGGCCGGGCAGCAAATCCTGGCTCTGATGGGAAGCGAGACACTGGCCGGTGCAGCTGGAGGTGCGGGGCTGGCAGCAGTGAGGCTGGGTTCAGGCCAATGGGTGCAGGGCTTTCCAAACCAGAGTGAGAAGATTTGAACTTCACCCATGCATGCCTTCTGCAACCGCTGTGGAGCACCTGCTCTCTGCCTGGGCTGTTCTGGGTGCTGGGGACACCGAAGGAGCAGCCCTGCCCTCCCGGACCAGCAAGAGATGGGAAGCTGGACAAGTTCACGGAGAAGGGCTGGGAGAGAGCCTGGGGAGGGTCCGCACAGACTGGTCAGGACAGGCCTGGGGACGCGACGCTGGCGCCTCGGGTCGCCGGAGGGGAGTCAGTCCCCTGTGGGGGGCGGGCAGAGCAGGGGCTGGGGCGGGCCGGGCCCCCACGTCCCGGGTCGGGGTTCGGGCAGCGCGCGCCGGGGCGGGAGGAACGCCTGACGGTGGCCGGGGGAAGCCCCGAGGGAGGAGGCGGGCGCCCACTCACGCGTGGTGCTGGCACCGGGACTGGATGCAGATGCGTAGGCGCAGGCGGTCCCGGGGGCGCGGCGGCGCCCGTCTCGTCTGCTCCGCCAGCGCTGCGGGGGAGGCACGGGGGCGGTCACCGGGCGGCAGGAACCAAGCGCGGCGGGGCGCCCCCCAGGCCCCGCCCCAGCCCCGGGCCTCACCCACGTGCAGCGTGGCGGCGAGCGCGTAGAAACCGGCGACGGGCGCCGTGTACTGGCCGCTGGTCAGGTTCAGGCCCGGGCCGCGGCGGAAGGCGCCCTCGGCGTTGGGCTGCGGGCGCACGGACGGTCACCCCGGGCCCACCGCGCCCGCCCCGCCCCGGCCGCCCCGGCCCGGACTCACCACGTAGTAGACGCCGAGCTCGTGCAGCGCGCGCCGCTCCACCGACGCGTCCCGGCGCAGGCGGCAGTGGAAGGCGGCCTCGATGCGCGGCGCCCGCGGACCCGGGGCCAGGGGCGCAGCCAGCAGCGCCAGCACGCCCGCGCCCCCCGCCGCCGCCGCCTCCTCCTCCTCGTCCTCCTCGTCCTCCGCGGGGACGGCCGGCACCGCGGCGGGGCCGCGCGGGCGGGGCTCAGGCTCCAAGCACTCGCGTGTGCGCACCGCGCCTGGCACAGAGCGAGCGGTGGCCGCGCCGGGACCACCTCGCTCGCCCTTCCGTGTCCCGCCCGGACCCCTTCCCCAAACCCGGGCGCTGCTGAGAGCGCGGGGGGCCATTACCGGTTACCCCGGAACCGCGCGCCGGGCGCACGCAGTCGGGCCTGGCGGGTCTTCGGAAACTGCCTCCTGATCCTGCGGCTGCACCTGTTTCCTTTCACGCTTTGGCTACTGGGAAGCTCAGGGCTGATTCACCCAGGACCCTCGTTCTCCTGCTTCACCTGCCTATCCTACCGCTTCTTCCCCCTTCCCGCTGCTGTTTCTTCTCTGTTTACATTTTTGTTGTATCAGGGAATGCAATAGTTTAAGCCAGACTGGTCATTTTTGAAAAGAAGCTGGGTATAAATAAATAATTTTGCAGCTATATTGCACATAATATGGAGGTTCTTCAGCCGCTGAAGCTGGTCTATTTAAATGAACAGTACATTAAATTGAAGGGGGAAAAAGACTCAGTAGCTCTTCACAATGACATTATCTAGTCAATAGCGTGAGCTGCGACTCAGCAGCTGGCCACAGTGCAGGGACACCGCCCTCGGTGCCGGAGCCCCGCTCAGCGCTTCTCTCTCCGCCTGCGGCCTCCAGCGGCTGCCCCATCCTCCTCCCTGTGCTGCCCCCAGACACCATCCTCCTTGCCCCGTGAGGGCGGCCTCCTGGTGCCCTCCCATGCGGCTCTGAGGCCAGCGGCAGAGATCTGTCAGGAGAAGAGGCGGGGGCACAGGTGATCAGGGGGTAGAAGGGGGCCTGTGTTACTGGGCTGAGCCTCCGATCTCCCTGGTGTCACTGCGGGGATCAGAGGAGCACTTTACAAGCTTACGGGGCCCTGAGCCCCCTCTGACAGTCCCCACGGGCTTAGATCTCTCGGCCTTTGCTAGGCTCACCGGACTCGCAAGTGGGGCGTGGATGCTGGTCCCCAGGCCCCTGCTGAACACCGAGGGGCCAAGTCCACCTTCCTCTGGAAGCCACCTCCTCACCACGCTCCTCCCACCTCCCCCGCAAGCTCCCGACCCACGGCCTTGACCCAGGCCAGCACCGGAGCAGAAGCCTCCTTGGGATACGGGTCAACAGACAAAGGTCTAGCCCACCTCAGCTCCTCCAGGATGCCCTCCCCGGCCCCGCTCACACCGGGGGTGGGGTGGGGGCCCCGCCCTACCTTTCAGCAGCAGCTGGAACTCTTTCAGCAGGACCTCAGGTGGGGTGATGGGGCCCGGGGGGCCCTGGGGGCCGGGGGGCCCTGGGGGACCTGGCAGGCCGAGCTGAAAGAGAAGCTTGACGGTGAAGACATCTGAACAGACAGGCTGGGGACCGCGGGCACCCCCTCTGCAAGCTCTTGCCACCGAGCCTGGCAAGGGGGTGGGGTCCTGCTTTGACCCCTGGGGTGGAGGTCAGCCTCCAGGGCCTCCGATTCCCCTGAGGAGGCAGTGAAAGCTGCAGGCACAGGGCCTCAGGGTGGTGGGGCCCCTGGGGGCAGGGCTGGGGGGAGGAAAGTGCACGAGCGGGGAAGCAGAGGGCTGCAGCCCAGCCCCGGGGCTGGATTTCCTGATGCAGGGAAAAGGGGAGGGAGGGACACGCCAGGCTGCTTTCCACTCTCAAGGTCGTCTCAGCAGCAGTTGGCAAGCTCTCCCTGTGCCTGGCCCAGCACCGGGGCCTGGGGTCCTCAAGGAGCACTCACTGGGCTGGGCTGGTACCCACCCAGGAGCAAGGAAGTCCCCTGCAAGGAGGAGCCTGGGGGAGCCCCCAGCTCAGCGTCGGGGGTGACGGGTCAGGCCATGGTGACAGCCCAGCAGCCCGGCTGCCTCAGGCTCAGAACCCGGCACTCGGTCACTGGGTCAGATCTGGGGCAGGGTGAGGCCCAAACTCAGCATGGGCAGCACAGCCGTGACCAGAGCGCTCACCCCAGGGGACACAGCCCTCCTTGGGGCTCAAGGCAAGAGTCAGCCGTCAGGACCAGGTGCCAGGTCCCTGCCAGGCTGAATGAGAGTGGGGGCCGGCAGCTGCCAGGGCCCCCACGTCCCCCAGCCACTAGGAACCAGACCGTGTCACCCCAGCCCGCCCGTAGGCCCCTCCAGCTTGCTCCCTGACTGTCCTACCAGGCCAGCCCAGGCCTCCCGTGCCAGGATGCAGAGGGGAGAGAAAGCGGGGAGCCAGTGAGGCTGCCTGGCATTCCAGGGGTGCAGGGTAAACGGTTGGAACAGGCCCCAAACTCAGGGTCACTAGGCCCCAGCTTGACAGTTCTGTGCCCTCTGGCCCGAGGGTGAGGGTCTCTGCTCGTTGGAACTGCTCAGGGTGTCCAGGGGGAGCCAGTGAGGGGTGTGGGGTGGTGGTGGTGGACTGGGGGTTTGGGGAAAGGCCCGTGGGTGGGGGCTCACACACACACACCCACACCCCCCACACACACACACCCAAGACACACACACCCAGGACACACACACACCCAGGACACACACACACCCAGGACACACACATACACACACACCCCCGAGGACACACACACCCCAGGACACACACACACACACACACCCAGGACACACACACACACACCCAGGACACACACACACACACACACACGCACACGCAACACTGGCTGGGGCTCCGGGGCTCACCTTCAACTTCTTGGCTTTGCCTCTGCTCCCCTTCTTGCTGTTGGCGCCCTTGTCACTCTGCCTAACGAAGAGCATCCAGGCATCTCGCGGATCGATGCCGCGCACTTGCTCCACGGGGGGCTCCTGGAACATGGCGGCCATCAGCCGGTCTGCCTCCCCTGGACGCTTTGCAGGAGGTCACTGTGCAGGACTGGCCTCCGGCACCCTCGGGCCCCTGTCACTGCGCCCTCCAAGACAGCACAGCCCCGGCCCCCAGCCCCGCGGAGGACGACCCCCGGGGAACAGGCCACTCCACAGCCTGGACTTGCGGGAGAAGAGGCCCCTGGGCATGGGTGCGTGGGAATCAGAGCACGTGGGAATCGGGCTCTGCTGGGCCACCAGGCCTGTTCCAGCTTCCGTCCCGGGAGCTGCAGTGAATGCACCTTCCTGGGAGTCGGAGAATCAGACCACCGGCTCCACGGGTGCTCAGGCAGGGGCCCCCGACTACCAGCAGGCCCCCCGACCAAGCCCGATGGTCCGAAGTTCCAGGGAGGCCAATTTCAGCCCTCAGCGATGATAAGCCTACAGTCCAGTGCGGTTAGGGGGACCGGGGTAGGGGGGTGTCCAGCACTGAGATATGACTCCAGGCGCCTGTACGGCATGTGACACCACTCGTCTGCCTCAGGACTTCTGAGACGCGTGACCTAAGCAAGGACAGTGATGGTTCCAGAAATGTCCATTCCCCTTCACAGTGCGTTCTGACTAGTCCTGACACGGAGGAGAGTTCCAGGAGGTACCTTGCAGGGAGAGGCCCTTGGCCCTCTGGGCAGTGGGCCTCGCACAGTCTGAGCTCCAGGCAGGGCTGCCAGCTGGGACGGAAATTGGCTCCAGAGGGCTTAGATGAGGTCATGGGTGCCGACTCCGGTGACTGATGGAAGGACCCTGGGGTTTTGGAGCCACCAGGCCCTTTCGTCAGAGGCAGACTCAGTGGTCTGGCAGCCCCTCTGCAAGGATCTGGGGCTTCCCATCAGGAGCCAGTGTGCTGTGATGGGGACGGGCTTCTGTGATGGAGGAGCCTGGGAAGCCTCGGAAAGGCCTCAGGGTGCCTGGGGCTTCCCCACATCTCCCTGGGTGCTGGGCCCCGCGAGGCGCCCCCCGACTGCTTCCTCTCCACGGACACCAGGACCTGTGGCCTCACTTCACGGCCTCACGCTGCCCTCAGTAGAAACACGTGGCAGGAGGATTCTACGTGGGCTGGACGGTGTGCCACGCTGGCCCTCCAGCTGGACCAGTAGCCTGTGGAAGGACTCAGACCCCAGTTTGGTTTGGGGAACTGAAACAGGTGGGACCACGTTGGTCTGGGGGTCTGGGAGATGGGCCTGCGGCAGTATGGGTGGGTATCTGGCAACTGCCCTGGCCGACTGACGTCTCCACCCTCCAGGGGCTCTCAGAAAGGAGCCTCTGTGGACCCAAGGAAGGTCCCAGGCCAGAACCCCACCTGGAAGCACGTGAAGCCCCCTCTGCTTCCTGGCCACCACAGCCCAACATCTGGCACCCCTGCCCCCCAGGGGTTGTGGTTGGCTGGCTGGGTAGGGTTTGCCTTCAGTCCATGGGAAGCGGCCGGAGGTGATGGGAACGAGGGCTTTGGGGAGGCCCCTCCCAGGGGGCAGGCAGGGCTGGCCGCCACCTCCACCTGTCTTTAATGGGGGTGTCCTTTAGCGGGGGCATCATGGTTCCCAGAGTGATGCTGAGAGCAGAGGTGCAGGCTTGAGGCCCCAGCAAGGCTCTGCCCTTTGCACTGCCCACAGGCATCTTCAGAAAAAAGAAACTCAAAGCTCCTTCCCCAACGTCCCTCACCTCCCTGTCTGAAAGGCCCCACCCACACTGAGGGCCCCTCTGAAGGCCCCAATTCCCCAGCCTCCTCCAACCTGAGCACCCTCTTGTGTAGCAAGGGAAGGAAGAAGCAGGCTGAGCTAAGCATCACCGGCCTCGACCAGAAATCACACGTCACTGGGGGCCCGGCACCCCACCCCTTTCTCCCCTGCACCCTCCCCAACCAGCAGCATGGCAGTTTTTGTTTTCCAGAGAGACTTGCACCAAACAGATTGGGGGCAGGGGTGGGGTGCGGTGGTGGTCAGTAACTTGCTCACACTTTTACAAATACGTTCTTCCCAATTTCAGGAGAATGAAGTTATTTACACTTTACTCACTTCCCAACGCAGAAGTCACCAAAGAAAAGGCATTTCCCCCGGTCTGGTAGAACTTTGCTTCAATGCCAAAGAACTACCCCAAAAGCCAAGGTCACGGCTGGCCTTAAGGCGCCCGTGGGGAGGTGCAGTGAGGAGGCGTCCAGACCTCCTGGGCCTCCCCCGCAAGCTAAGCGTTTTTCTGCCCACTTTACAAAGGAGGACACCCAAGCCAGCCCAGGTCCCCGTTCGCGGCGCCGCGCTCCCCACCGCCCCGGAAGCAAGCGCCCTCCGCCTCCGGGGCGCCCTGGAGCTCAGGAGGTGCGGGCTCCGGGTGGGGAAGCTGAGGCCCGGAGGTCTCTGGGGCGCTGGGGCCCGGGCGAGTAGTCGGGCGGCGTCTTACCTGCGGGCTGGCGGCCGACCCTGCGGGCAGCTCGTTCCCGGGCGGCGGCTCTTCGCGGGCGCGGCTCCCCGAAGGCGCGCCGGGCTCCGGGGAGCCGAGGCCCGCGGCGGCGGCCAGCAGGCCCGCGTACGCGAGCATCAAGGCTCCGGCAGGGCAGCAGGCGGGGGCCATGAGGGCGGCGGGTCCCTCTCTCCTACGAGCGCTACGTCTGGGACTCGCCCTCTGGCTCCGCGCCTTATAACGCGCTTGAATCCCCCGCGTCGCCCGGAGAGCGCGCATCACCGCCGGCGCCCCCTCCCGGCTCCCGCGCGCGCTGCAGCCGCGGGGGCGGGGGGCCGGTGCGGGGAGGGAAGGGGGCGCTGCGGGGCGGGGCACGAGTTAGGAAAGGGGGCGCGGGGTCGAGGAAGGCAGTACAGGGGAGGCAGGGGGCTCGGGGAGCGCTGGCTGGCGGTGGTCTGAGCGCCCCCTCCTGTCGAGCTCGTTTCCGCCCCAGCTCGGGACTCCCGGTCCCTCCTGCGCTCTGTCCCGCGCTTCTGCTTGGCGGGGAGCCCGGACGCCCCTTCTACCGACCCGGGGCATCCCTCTCTCCTCCCTATCCCGCGCGTCTTCTGCGGGGACCTCGAGACGCCTCCTCCCCATTCTCCCGGCCGCGCCCTGCATGTTAGATTGAGCACATCGGAGGGCAAAGACCGTCAGGGTCCCTCCTTGGAGCCCCTTTCCCAGGCGGCGGCCCCTTCCTTCCGACGCAGCCTTCTCCCCAAGGCTGGGGCACCCTGAGGTCAGAGATGGGCTCTTCCTCCCCAGCAGGGCGCACCTGCAGGGGCCTCCGGGGGCGGGGGTGGGGCACGGAGCAAATCTACAGCCGGGGACAGGCGCCCTGCACTGAAGCGGGCGCCCTGAGGCCTGGACTGGGAGGATTGAGCCCAATCTCGACCTGGGGGCCGGGGTGGGGGGGGGCCGATCCGACCCGGGACCACATTACCCGCAGCCCACCAGGATCAGCGCAGGGCACGCCGCGGGCACACGTGGACCAGGCCCTGCAGACCTGGGGTCCAGGCTCCTCCCGGAAAAGAGCAGCCCCTTCACTCTTCCCTGGGCTGTTTGTTCTATCACCTGCGCGTCGCCTCTCCACCCCTACCGTCCACTCCGCCCACACCCCGCCCCGACTGCCTGCCGAGGCTGGCACTGCAGGCTCTCCTGTGTCCCTCCCCGAGGGGCCTGAACCTGGTGGGTAAATAGTGCATTTTATTCAGGGGGTTCAAGGGAAGGGCACAGCTGAGGATTGCACCTTACAAGGGCCTGCCACCCTCACAAGGGATGATTTCCACCTCTTCTGAGAAGAGGGGGGACCTCCCCCTGTCCTGTTTCAGAGCGTGGCTCCGCCAATTTCAGCAAGTGCAGCCGGGGCCTGGGGGAGGGGCTGGGGGTCATCCTCAGTCAGGGCCTCACCGCCTCGCCTGCGGTCTTCCCCACCCCTGCACTGTTTCCAGGGGACAGGAAACACTTAATACTTTAGAAAAAGCCTGGTATTAGATGTTAATTTTTCCCTGTGATTCTGCCTCTTTTCCTGTAGGATGGGGGGATGGTGGTAGTTTTGGGGGGGGTTTAAAGAGAAAAACACCCTTCCCACCCTGAGAATGTGTCGCCGCCAGGGTGTGTCCTACAGACTTACTCTATGAGACTTACTGAAAGGCAAATTAGAACTGCAAAGGAATTCTGTCTTTATCTTTATTCAATTTGGGGGGGAAATTATCAGTGGAATGAAAAAACTGAAATTCCTATAGAAATTGCAGCTCTCCAAGAAGATATTTGAGAAATACTGGCTTTTATAATACATACTCAATAAACTATATGAACTTATTCCATCGGCAACCATTTGCTACAAATAAGGCCATTTGCTCCAAAATTTGTAGATGGTGTTGCCAGAAGGTTCTCAAAGAATTCAGGACTTCTTGGGTGGCTTCTCATTTCTGGTCCCACAAGGAACATCTGTTAGGAAGCCGGGCATTGGAACTTTGTAATGACATGTGTGTGTGTGTGCTGGGCGTGTGCTTCAGCGTTAGGTATTAAAATTTTGTTCACTTTCATTTTGCGGGGGAGACTTCATCTGGGACCATGGGATGCCAAGTGTGGGGTGTTTTCATCGTTGAAACCCACAGTCCGCTGGCAGAGAGGGGCTTCTGTCCTCGGGAGATGCAGCTCTGTGAACAGTACCTTCATGTTTCTGAAAAAGCTTGTCCACATCCAGCACCTCATTCACTTCTCACTGGTCAGCCCAGCGAGATGAGGGTTCGCTAGGGACTCACAGCCTGGGCTCGGGGCTGGGGCCGGGCTGGGCCCTCTGGCCCCCTGGGCATGGTCACATCTTCACAGCCACATGTTTTGCCCATCAGGGTCTTGCCTATTCTTGCTGATGAACTTGAAGGTTATTGAAAATACAGCTCTGTCTTTTCCAGGACGGGAACCCCTTAGGTGTGGGGTTTCCTATGGGGGTCTGGCTGTGAGGGAAGCCCAGAGAAACGTGTGCGCCTGCCACTCTTGAACCAGGGGGCTCATCACGAGCTTTCCCTTCCTGGGGGGATGGAAGTCCAGGGGAGCAGCCCGATGTGGTGGGAAAGGGGCTCCCCCTGGGCTCTGCCCCTCACCTGAGGGTGGCCAGCCTGTCCTCGAGCTCCTTGGAGGCTCAGTTTCCCTGGCTGAGAGCTGGGATTAATGCACGTGTCCTCAGGGCCTGCTCTAGGAGGAGCTGAGTCCATGGCAGGTCCTGTGCGGAGCCACGAGCGAGGCCTTCTTGCCTTCCAGGCTGCCTGAGCAGTGAGGGTCATCACATCACAGCACGGGGGCGCGGAGGGTAGGTGCCCTCAGACCTACCTGAAGACAGAGGCCCTGGGCCATGGAGGCCATGGCAGAGCCTGGTCAGAGCCCAGGTCACACCCAGCCGCGGGTCTGCTCAGCAAACCTGGTCCTCACACGGCCCCCTGAGGCTTTGGAGGAGGCACACCTCAGGGCCTTTAGGCACTCATCCCCCCGGAGCCTCAGTTTGCTGCTCTGTACAATGGGCACAACAACAGGGCGACGTGTGGGGAGGGAGGGACCAGATTTGGGTCACGTGAGGACGTGTGGGGAGGGAGGGACCAGATTTGCGTCACGTGATCCTTCAGATAGTCTTGTGACACCATTTCCAACTCACAGTAGGGAGCCCCAGTCCTCACAAGGCCAGCATTGAGGACAGGAGCTGTTGCTATGTGAAAAACAGTTATTTTCCCAAACAGTGAACAATCCTCATGATGTCATAGGCCTGCCAGAGGGCCCAAATCAAATCCGTTCTGGCGCTGTGCAGCCTCCAGTAACCCTCTCCGGAGGTGATGACACATCCTGGCCGTGGGGCAGGAGAGCACAGAGGGCTGGGACCTTCAGGTGGGGCTCCCTGCAGGTTTCTGGGGTCACATTCCAGAAACGGCCTCTACTCAGAGGAGGGGGGAGCTTAGCAAAGCATGCAGCTCAACGACCACCACAAACAAGGTTCCGATGACCCTGGGGGCCCCTTCCACTGCAGCAGCATCCCGTGGGCTCAGAAGTGAGGGTGGCATCTGAGGGTGAGTTCACGGATCCCAGGGAGAAGGGACTGGATGGAGTGGCGCAGGAGGGGGCGGGCGGGGCTCGAGGTGGCCTCCCCCACGCGCCTTCACGCCTGGCTGAAATCTAATCCTCATTCTTGGGCCTTCATGTCACGGCCTCAGCCCTGGCTTCCCAGCGGCCTGCTGCAGTCAGGCTGTTCCCACTCTTCTCTCTTCCTCCAAAGGAAGGACCTTTGCAGATGAAGTCATGGGAATCAAAGCTCCCTCTGCCCCCCAAAACAATGGGAACCTTGTTGTGTGGCCTCCCGGTATACAGGCGGGCAACCTTTGCTGTCCGTTGGAGCCTTCCCAGCATGACGTCATCTAATTCTCAAGTCACGTGATTGTCCCAATTGCACAGACAAGGAAACTGAGGCTAGGTCTTGGGATCGGCCTGAGGTCACGTAGCCACCAAATGAAAACTCGTCTAGATCCAGGCCCCGCAACTTGAGGTAGTAACTCTGAAGCCCACAGATTCAATTCAATTCAATGAATGTTGACTCAGTTCCTGCTGCGTGCCAAGCACAGGGACAAGTGCTGGGAACCCGCATGTACTTCCTGGATGGGACCGTGGGCAACCTCAGGTCTAATGCTCAGGGGAAGCATTCCTTCTCACCTCTCACTAAGAGGGTCTCTTGGGTTATTTTCTGCTAATTGTTTCCATGTTTTCAAGAGATTCATTTTAAAATTAGGCCTTAGCCCCCTTCTCAGCTTATTACAAGATGGTAGGCTCTCAATGGCTCCGTTTGCCATTGTGGGAAGAAGCACATTCTTAAATGTGATTGTGACCAAGGTAATTCCTAGGACAGTCTGTTAGCTTTGAGGACATCACGTTGCCTCCTAGGGTGTTCGTGCCAAACAGGCAATTACTTTCTCCATGAAGAGTCTCATCACAGTCTATTCCATTCTTCAATTAATCCGCTTCATGCCCGGCTGTTCTCCTGTGTACCTGGTCCTGCACACATAGCAACGGCAGCTACGCTTCAGCCTGAGTGTCCAGCGCTGTGCTGAGCGCTGGGAATCAAAGACGAATGACATAGCCCTGGAGGAGCGGACATCCTTATGCTGTATGTGGCTGAAACTACCCCGTTCTTCAGCCACTATCAGAGTCCAGGTCAATACGCATACTTTCCACTGGGCCACCTGGTCAACCAGCCAACTGGTGCGGTGGTCTAAATGGACTACAGTGAACTGTCATTTGACCCGTCCATTTAATTACAAATGTCAGCTGGCTGATTCCAGCAATCCCTGTCCCTGCCTGGTACAGGGAAGATGCCCAGTAATGAAATGGTCTTGTCTAGGAGGTACTGGAAAATCCAAGTCCAGTGGAAATGGCTAGAAGCATCCCAGACCCTGGCTCATCTGGGGACCAAAGGGAGCTTCCCCCGGCTCAGCTGTGCTGGGCCTGGCGGCTGAGAGCACTGTGGTCACTGCAGACAGGGTCTGTCACTGCAGGACACTGGAAGTGTCTCCGTCTACCACCCAGCATGGTCTGAGGGAAAGACAGCATGCACCCACCCGGCACATACAAGTGTTCTGGAGTGAGGCAGGTGGTCGCCTGCCGTGGGTCTGAGAGTGATGGGCATCTGCACGTGTTCCAGGGTTACCTGTTCCCTTTTCTAGATTCCGCACTAGCCCCAAGCCTTCTGATGAGCCTTGATTTCTGGGGGCTTTGAAAAGGGGTGTGGAGGCCTGGATTCTCCACGACCATCCTTGCTTGAATGAGTACATGAGTGTCCATCTTACACGAGAATCTCTTGTGTTTGCTTTGTGTGCTGGAGATCTTGTGTGCCCATCCTGGTGCCCTGTCCACCCCTCTCCACCTGCTCTCTGCCCCTGCAGGCTGGCCACTACAGACTGTGTCCGTGGCCTGTCTTTCCTCTGATTCTGGTTGGGTTTGGCCAGTGGGAGGCACTGGGGCAGGGGCAGTGGCTGCGTTCCTCTAGCAAAGGCCCCAGCCCCTCAGCAGCCCTTTCCCTCTAGCTCCCTTTCTGGGGTCTGCATCTCCTCTGCTCGGCCCTGGAGGCCGGGGGGTGGTGGCAGCTCCCCACCGTCGGTAGCCCTGGGAGCTCCTCGAGCCCTTGCTGGGTCCACCTCAGCCTGCCCGCACCTTGGAAATAGCTCCTCCCTAAAGTATTCTCCATCACTCTACTGGAGGGGCCCGATTCCAGCTCTGCTGATCAGACGAAGGGCGGTTTGGTGCCCCAAAGTTGAGGACAAGGCCCTGGGGTGGGCTATGCTCCCCCACCCCAAGTACTGCCCCCCAGTGCCGTGGGGGCAAGTGGGGCAGAAAGCAGGTCTTCTCCTAGAACACCACCTTTTCAACTACCCATTTGTCATCAAAATAAGTCCACTTTGACACGTTCAGTCTTTGTTTTGAAACAGCACTTCCAATCACTGTCTGGATTGAAAATTCAGAAGATTTTCTTAAGGAAAGATTCAAGGATCCCAGAAACCTTCATCCTCATTTTCGCCCAGGCCACCAGCCCACCACGTGTCCTCAGGTGCAGAGAGCAGACACCCAGCAGGCCCCGCTCTGTCTGGGCCCTGGGGCCAACTGAATTCTCCCGTAAGACATGGCTGTGAGGGCTCAGGTCTGGGAGCAAAGTGGGTCTGGATCCATAGAAGCTGGAGGGACCGGGGGCTCCTTCCTCAGGACCAGGGATGTCAAGGGTCCCTTGGGTCCCTGATGCCTTCACAGAGGAGCCTGTGGGCTGGTCCTGGAGAGGAAACCCGGGTCCTGAGGGGGTGGGAGGTACCCGAGGCCTCAGCTGCTCGGTGCCAGGCTGGACCCAGAGCTCCCCATCTGGAGCCCTGTGTCCCCTGACAGAGCCTGTGTCAAAGGGGCTGGCCCACGGAGCACCCAGTGGGGGTCCTTCATCATCCCCTTGGCTACAGACTTGGCCTTGTTCAGGATGAGGTGGAAGGAGCAGGGCGGCCGAGCCAGCCCCGCGAGGGGACCCAGTCCAAGTCGGGGGGCTCTGGGCAGGCGCGAGCCACCCGAGTCACCCCAAGTGCTGGTCTTCCTCACTCAGGAGGCCGCCTGGGCGCAAGCCACCAAAGTGCCCAAGGGCCATCCCCCGAAGTCCCTGCAGGACCCCCGCCCCTGTGGGCCCCCGTCTGGGGACCTGCATTTCGATGAAGAGCCTTTGTTTAGAAGCAAATCTCCCCAAGAAACAGGGGGGGTCCTGGCTCTCGCTGCTCGCCTCCCTGGGAAGCCCTACTGCCCCCTCTGCCCCCAGCGCCCAAGCGGGTGGGAGGACCCTCTCTCCCGCCACGTCCCACCACCTTCCCTCAGAGCCTCTGAGTGCTGCCCTCCTGGGGCTGACACAGAAAAAGCTGGGTCTCCTTTGCCCCCAGAAACAGTCTTTGGAAACAAGGTGCCAACGTAAGGCTGGGGGCAGGGAGAGCAGGCAGCCCACCCGAGGCAGCCCCATGTGCCCGAGGCCCAGAGAGGGTCGGCTGCCGGCCGTGGTCACACAGCTGTGGGACAGGCAGAAGCAGGCCCCCCAGGGCTGGGCACTGACCCCACCTCAGGCCCTTTGCTCTGTGCTGCCCACCCTCTGCAACAGCCTCAGCTTCCTGGGCCTCCGTGTCACCCTCACCTGTGCAGGTCCTCCAAAAGCCACCAGCGGGACACACAGCCAGGAGCGGCCAGTATTCAGAGAGCACGGGAGTTCTCTCAAGGCTCCCCCGGCCCTGGGCTCCTTCCTCTGAGGTCTCAGACACACCACAGGCAGTAGAGCTGCTTCTCCCATCCATACAGGCTTCCAGAGGCCCAGCCCTTCCCGCAGGTCAGCTCAGAGTTTGGCGTGGTGGCTGCGGAGACCAAGGCTGTGTCCTCTGACGTCCCCTGGTAGCCCGAACCCAGCCCAAGCCCTGGAGGGGACGGCGACACTGGTTCACAAACCACAGTGAAAGGGGGCCGTCCCCCGGGGCGGGAGCTCAGTGGGCCTGCTCCAGGTGCGCCGAGGGGCGGCTTAGGGCTCCTGGGTGGGCCCGAAGGGCTGGGTCCACTTGGAGACATCCAGGAAGACGGCGGAGGCCCCATGGTAGAGCCAGAGGCGGGGCAGGGCGCCGTGGCGGGTCCAGGCGTCGCGCCGGGGGTCGTAGGCCTCCATCTCCACGTGGTAGTCGCCGTCCATGCCCTGCCAGCGGCCGCCCGTCATGTACAGCTCATCCCCCAGCGACACCAGCGCCCCGTTCTCATGCAGGCTGTGCAGGGACTGCACCTGTGGACAGTCCTCGGTCAGCGTCCAGTGGGCGACTGGAGGGTGGTGGTGACGGTGCCCTCGGGGTGGGACAGGGGGACATGCAGAGAGGACGGCCCACACCCCATCCAGGGCACCGGCACACCTGCTGCCTGGGACCTCACCCCGGCTGCCCCTCCAGGACCCCTCAGACTCTCCCTTCAGTGGAGACACCCCACTGCTCCCCTCTCCACCCTACGTCTCCCAGGATGATGTTTCCGGCCCCCTCTTTCTCTCTTAGGCCTGAATTTGCTCACATCTGAAGCTGGGGAGTCAAAGCGGGTGGGAGATGTGGAGGCCTGACCCCAGGGCTCCCTCCCAGGGTGAGGGCTGGGCTGCGCTTCTGGTTCTCGGCGGTTCTCTCTCGGAGGGAACAGATGTGGCCTCAGCCCTGACTGGTGCCCCATGGGACCCATCGCTCTGCCCCTGCACCCCTTGCCTCGGCCCGTAGCCTAGGGGTGCCCTGGATGGGGGCTGCGGGGTGAGAGCTAAAGATGTGGGCCCTTCTGGAAGAGCCTGGGAGGGCAGGAAGAGAGGGGTCTTGGGCGGCAACCCCCCAGGCCTGGGAAGGACCAAGTGGAGCCCCGCACAGCTGGGACCCAACCCAGAACCACGCTGTGGGCTGGGACGGGCCCGGCCGACGGGACCCAGGAAGAAAGCGGCAGCCTGGCAGGTCCTCCCTGCACCTGTTCCGCCGCTGTAATGGGGGCCTCCGGTCAGCTGAGCGCTGACGCCAGGGGCCAGCTGCGGCCAGCAGGATCACAGAGGCCTTGCGCTGCCCTGATGGCCCAGCTAGTGCCGAGGCCACCGCGGGCTCCGGGCACTGTCCCTCCCCCTTCTCGGGGAGAAACAGGGGGAAAGGCCAGGGCTCCGTTGCCCCCAGGGGTCCACCCACCGCGCCCTCCCCTGGGCCTGATGGAGGAGGGTGGGAGTAGCGGCAATGGGGGTGGGGTGAACGGGGTGCCTAGGAATGGCTGCTACCCGCCCCCACAGCTCAGGAATCCCCTCCCTGGCTTGACCACCCCCAGGGCCGGGAGACTCACTCCCCCTCGGGCCCGGCCGACACCAAGAAGGAAGCGCTGTCTCTGAGTCCACAGGTCCCTGAGTACTGAGCCCGGTTTTGCCCCCTGAGGAGGACAGGCGCTGTGTGCTGGGGACAGAGCACCCTCCATGACCAGCAGCCCGAGGTTCTCGGCGCGCTCATCCTCAGGGGGGCTCTGGGCTCTCGTGTCTCCATTCACTGTCCCCACCTCCCTTGGCGGCGACACCCCCAGACCCCACCGTCCCCAGGCCTGCTCTCTGCAGGGTCGGGGGTCCAGGTGGGGATCGCCCTGGGAGGTGAGGCTGGCTCACCTTCTGCCACAGGTTGGCCCCGGGGTCGTACACGTAGACCTTCTTGGTATTGTCCCCCACCAGGTAGAGCGCCCCGTGCAGCGCGGTGCAGCGCGGCGAGGACAAGTACTTGGGGAGGAAGGGCGAGGCAACCACGCTCCACACGTCTGCGGGGACACGCCCCAGCCCGCGTCACCAGGCGGCCGTGCGGCCAGGGCTCCCGAGGGGGCCCAAAGCCTGGCACAGAGTCTAGAGCCCACGCTGGCGCCCACTGTGCCTTGGGGTCCGGGCCACTGCTCGTCCCCAGGAGACCAGTTCCAGGCAGAGGCAGCAGCCGCACAGCTTTCAGTCCCAGGGCTGGGCCTCCCTGTCCCCCGCCCTGGGCACTCTGCCCCCAGCCCCCTATACCTCCAGGCTGGGATGGAGCTGTGGCTCTGAGCTGGTGACCCCCTTGGTCCCCTGCCTTCCTCGACTGTCCCATCCACTGCTGATGGGGCTGTGGCGGCCGGCGCCCTGCCCCCCTCGGCCTCACCTACCCCTGGGGCCTCCACCCTCCCGCTCACTGAGGTGGGATCCCACCTGTGCCCTGCCCCTGGGTCCCACCTACCCCTCGGCCACACTGGGAGGGACTGGTGGCCCGGCCCCGGCCCCTCCCCGTGCCCCATGCCCCCTCCCCCCGACCTGTGACGGGATTGTAGCACTGCAGAGCCAGGGCGTTGTACTTGCAGGCGCTGGAGCCCACCAGGTAGAGCCTGCCCTGGCAGCCGGCCGCCGAGAAGTTGCTGACGTACTTGAGGGCTGGGCTGACGGGCGTCCACGTGTCCGTGTAGGGGTCGTAGCTCTCCACCTCTACAGCATCCAGAGCGGTGCCTGCAGGGGCAAGGCGTGGAGGCGTCAGGGCTGCAGGGGGCTAGGATGAGCGAAGGCTCCTGGAGACGCAGGGTCTGGGGCCCTGTAGAGGCCGCAGGGACCACTCTGGGCGCCCCAGGAGGGGAAGGGCACGGCCTTGAGAGGCAGGGGACTTATCCTCATTTTACAGAGAGCGAAGCTGGGGCTCGGAGAGGTGAGGGTGTCTGCCCAAGGCCTCACCTCCAAGCAGTGGCATGAGGGTGGGCACCTGGACCCAGGACCGCCCGACTCCAGAGTGGGCAATGGGGCCTCACGGTGAAGCCCAGCCTCTCTGAACATTTCAGAGCCCAGGGCGCTTGGAGAGGTGCCCGCGGGGCCCCCAGGAGGCCACCGCCCCCTGACCCCTCACGGGGTGGGGTCCTTCCGTGGGAGAGAGGAGGTCAGTGGATGGAGCTTTAGGCAGCACCTCCGCTCTGGATGTGACAGTGACATAGACCAGCCGTGGGTGGGAGGGCTTCCTGCTCTCCCTGGAGCCCACCTTGGGCTCTGAGAGCCTGGGGACCCTGAGCTGCCCTGGGCCCTACGCGTGCCCTCTACCCTTGGGTCAGGGATACGGCAGCCACTGAGGGCAAGGGGGCCGGCCAGGACAGGTGGGGCACCTAGGACGGCCTCAGGGCCAGCTTGTCACCTCCAGAGGCCTTGGGAAACTCCCACACGCATCTCATGTCTCAATACTTATCTAACCGTTAGCGTCTCCTTGCAGCAGCTCTGGGGTGTAAGGGGGATAAGGTGGGCCCTGGGCTCAGGCTGAGGGCGTGGTGTGGGCAAAGGTGACAGCAAAAGGAGGTACGGTGGGTCCCCTCACCCCAGGGACGTCACCGAGGAGGTGGCCCCAAGCTGAGGGCTGAGCCCAAGTTTCTGGGATGGGAGTGGTCGTCCCTGCTGGCAGCTCGAGGCCCCAGCTCCTCATGGGTCCCTTTCGGGGACTGACTCGTTGTCCTGTTCTTGCGTCCCTGGAGAGCATTGAATCACCCTGGGGCCAGATACCAAGGCTCGCGTCTGAGCCTCACCCCGGATGCCCAGGGAGCAGGTGGCCCAGGTGTGGGGGCGAGAGGCTACCAGGCGGCAGAGGGCGAGGAGGGGCCGGAAGGAGGCAGGAGGCGAGGGGAGGGGCCTCACCGCCGATGGCGTAGATCTCCCCGTTGAGCGCCGCGCTGGCGTGGTTGGTGCGGGCCTTCAGCATGGGCGCCACGGGCCTCCAGGCTGCCTCCCTCAGCGGGAAGCACCAGGTCTGCGTCGTGGACCAGGTGTCCGTCTTGGTGCCCCGAGAGCCCCCTGCCGGGAGAGGCTCTGTCCACTCGGGCGCCCGCCAGCCTGGGCTCTCCAGGGCCCCGCCCCCTTCCCCCCACCCCAGGCCTCCGTCCTGCTGGACACTGGGCGGGGGGTGGCCGTGGTGGCGCAGTCTCGCCGTGTGACTTGGACACCCCAGAAACAAGCGGAACATGATCAGTGGTTTCAAACCTCCACCAGTGGAAGCTTTCTTCTCAATCAGACCTTACAAGGACCCCCAACTTCTAAGACATAAAACAGAAGACTGACCCCGGCACCCTCCATCACACAGCTCCTTCTGGGGAGGCCCCGGCTGTAGGACAGAACACAGAACCGTTCCCTGCACCCTCGTGTGGACTGTAAGTGTCCTTGCTTTCACAAGATGGAAAGGTCTGGAAGAGCCTTGACTGAACGGGCAGGTATCCCACTGAGAGCAGGGCGAGGGTTTGTTCTCACGACCATTGCGTTCAGGGGTCAGACCTGCTCTGTGGATTAAGCTGCTGGGAGCCTGGCTCAAGGCGGGGAGCGCCCGCCTGCCCACCTGTCACGTAGACATCGTTGTTCAGCGCCGCCAGAGAGAAGCCCCACTTGTGGTAGTCAGGGAAGTCTGGGAGCGCCATCCACCTCTCTGGCAAGAAGATTGCGGGGTCAGGGTGGCTGGGCTCACTGCGGGGGCCTCTCCTCCCCGCTCTAGGGGTGCAGAAATGTCCCCTCACCGGTGGGGAGGGCCGAGGGGCGGGACTCAGCTGAGGGCAGAGGTGGGGGAGGACACCCGGTGGGGTGAGGCTCGAGGTGACCCTGGGTGCTGCGTCTCTCCTGGAGACCCCTGGTGCCCCACGCCGCCCTCAGAGCCCGGCACCCAGACTGGACACCTGACTGCGCCCAGGGTGTGCCGAGAAGTGGTCCAGGCTCCAGAGGCCAGGTCTCACCCCGGCACTGCAGCAGATCCCACTGACCCCCGATGGCCCTCTTGGGCCTGAGTCAGGTCCAGCCTCAGTCAGATGGGGGATGGGTTAAGGGGCCTGCTCACTAGCCACAGGGGGGTTATGACACCAGCCTCATTCGTTCACTCGTTTCTCATCCGTTCATTCATCCTGAGCACCTTCTGCGCCCACGGGCAGCGTGGAGGGCATCAGACTCGGCCACGAGGCGGGCAGAGCGGGTCCAAACCCCAGCTCTTCTGCACCGGCAGTGTGGCCTTGAATAAGCCCCAGCCTCGGTTTCCTCGTCTGTAGAATGGGGCTAATTCCCATCTCTGGGGGCGTGGGGACTACAGGAGACTCGTCTGTCAGACGGCATCTGCTGTTAAAGGTACAGCGTCCCCAGTGTGAGGGATGGGGTAATGCCCCCGCGCTGGACCTGCCTTCACGAAGCTACATGAGGTAAACTGAAGCAAGAGACGAGAAGGTGCTTTGAAAAAACCAAAATGAGGCAATAAGTGTGGGAGTGGTTAAGTCCTATAATGGACACATTTTGGGTGCTTGTGGGAGGCTGTGGGAGAGACCTGGGCCTCGGGGACGTCCCTGGGAGGACTTTGTTTACTGTTTACGACAGTTTTCAGGACACGTGAAACCCCAGGCTTCGCCAGGTGCCAGCCCGCTGGGCAGGGACTGCGTGTCCCCCTGACTCATGTCTGTGTCACCCCAGGGTGGGGACTGCCCAGCAGTCACCAGACCTTTGCCTGCCAGTGCCCCCCTGCCCCCTCCCCTCGGGATCTGAGGGACAGCTGCTCCTGGGCTCAGCTCCTGACGTCAGCCCCCAAATCCCTTCTCGTCAGGCCCTGACTTGGGACAGCCGGCCTCGGACTTCCTGGAGCCCGCCAGCCGCTGACGCCATGGGGGTGGTGGCCACCTGCCGTGCGGCCCCAGGACAGCAGCCAGCTCCTCAGTGCTTTCCAGAGAGCTTCCTGGGGCCAGTGTGGCCCCTCCACCGCCCTGCTGCCCTCTCAACCTTGCTTTCTTGCGGTCAGGAGAGGCCCCATCCAGACGGCAGGCCTGGCCCCTCTTCCCATTGGCTCCTTGTTACAAAGGCCATCTCACAGATGAGGAAACCGAGGCTCAAGGAGGTGGAGAGACCCGCTCAAAGGCCAGAATCAGAGCCCCACTGGGCCGACCCAGAGCTCTCACTCCCCAGGCTGCCTGCACCCCCGGCCCTCTGTCTTCCCCCTGGGACCTGGTTCCACTGGGCTCACAGGGCAGGGGTGCCAAGAGGAAGCAGCGGTCGGGCCGCCCTCCCACTCCGGCCAGCAGCCACCTTCCCACGCTGTGCCGTCTGGGCGGTAGGACCCTTTACCCAAGGCCCCGGGGCCCAAAGTTAGGGCTGTGGCTGGAGGGAGAGGGGGCCGCAGCGCCCCCCACGGTCAGCCCCCCTCCCTTGTGGGGGCCCCGGTTTCCTCTGCAGCCCCCCATCCCGCCCCCGCGCGGCCGGTGGGTGCCCCGCTCTCTGTGCAGCCCGTGTCGCGGTGCGGGGACAGCAGTGCCCGTGCCCTGGGCGCCGGACGGTCACTCACTGGCCTTGGGGTCGTAGAAGGCGAAGTTCCCGGGGCGGGGAGCCAGCTGCTCGGCGTCCTCCTCCTCTTCCTCCAGCGCCCGCCCGCCAACCACCACCAGAACCTCCTCCAGCTCCCGCGGGAGGCCCAGCAGCGCCTGTGGGGCCGGGAGGGCTGGGGTCAGAGGCGCCCGGGCGCCGGCAGGCCGCTAAGGTGGCTTCTGCGACAGGGGGTGGCCGGGGCGTTTGGGGGCAGCCGTGGGCCCTCCGCGTGGCCCTGTGACAGGGCGGGGCGAGCTGCAGCGCGTGCGTGCCCGGGTGTGCTTGTGCGTGGGTGCACACTCACACACACACGTCCACACGCCGTGCCGGCGACGGTAAGAAGCGCTCAGGGCTGGGAGAGGCGGGGGCATCAGGTCCTGGTGTGCCCGCACGTGAGACCTGCTCACTTCGAGCGGCCAAGGCCCGTACGTTTCCCCAGCTCCCCACCTAAGCTCCCCGCCCCACCAGGAGCCCAGCTCCCCGAGCCAGCCTGTGGCAGGTCGCGCTGGGATGGCCCAGCAGGAAATGCTGGGATGTTCCTACCTGGGTGGGTAAGGAGCCACCGCCCAGAGCTCCCAGGATCCCGGGGTCCCACTGCCTCTCAGGCCTGCCCTCCCACCACCCGCCGTCACTGGGTGACCACCTAGTGGGCGGGGCTCCTAGCTGGCTCCAGCGCGAGGCCGCCCTCTGTGCCTGGCGGGGCCTGGCGGGGGAGCGGTTAGTATTTGCCACCACACACCCCGCCACTGGCCTGAGCCACGTCTTTGTCTGCTGGCATGGCTCCTAAGAAGCCCTTCCGAGCAAGGCTGCCTGGCAGCGGACAGACTTCGGCTCCCCTGGCCCGTCGCTTCCTTAGGACCTGTCCACCCCCGGGCCCACCTCCAGCACAGACAGGAAATTGCACCCGATAAACGCTGGAGCAGCTTCCTAAGGGGCAGGTGGTGGCCGGCTGCCACGCCTGTCCGTGCTCCCTGCCTGGGCGCAAGCTGTGCCGTCTTCCTGTACTATTGTCCCCCTTGCCAAGCTCCTATCCTTCCTCTAAAGCCCAGCTCAGATGCTGCCTCCTCCGGAGAGCTCTCCGTGACTGCCTGACCCTCTGAGGATGCCCACAGTCCAGCGCTGGCCTTTCTCATGCTGCCTTAGGTGTGTTTCCAGGTTTGTCCCCACCAAGCTGTGGGCTCCTTCAAGACAGGGGTTGGGAATGACCACTTCTGGGGTCCCCCTCCCCTCACGTCCAGGGTATGGCACACCCAGGGGCACAACCTGTACTTGGGGATGAACTGCGACCCCCTCACAGGTAACCGGCCCAAGGGAGGCAGAGTTGCAAGGTTGGGGACACCCCCATCATACTGTCAGTCCCCATGCCGGTGGGGTCTCTGGAGCGCCTCTCCCCGCTCCCCACCCGTCACTCACCCCCTCGTGGCCCTGGGACAGGGCCTCCCGACAGGCCTCCGACTCCCGGATCAGCGGCTCCGTGGCCAGCAGCTGCTGCACGCGGGGCCGGGGCACGGCGTCCAGGTGCACCAGGCCGAGCAGCTCGGGCAGGTGGGTGGCCCGGGCCTGGGGGTCGTGGCGCACCCAGCGCAGCAGGGCCTCCAGCCGGCTCTGCTCCGGCTGCACCTGCAGCAAGTCGCCAGCCAGACAAGTGGCCAGCCGCTCTTGGGACAGCTGCAGAAACTCATCCTCCTGTGCCACGGCCTCAAAGTTCTCCCTCAGGAAGGCCCAGGCCTTGGCAGCCACGCCCAGCAACCCCTGCTGCTCCCCAAACTCACAGATGCCGAGGCAGTTGGTGGCATCCAGCTGCTGCTGCAGGTAGCGGCCGCAGACCTTCTGCACGGCGGGGAAGTGGAGGCGCGCGGCCGTGCGGGTCAGCGCCTCCACGTTGCCCTGGGTGATGGTCAGCCGGCCCGTGTACACGAAGTCCACCAGCTGCGCCACCACGGCCGGTTCCATGTCCCTCAGCTCCACGCGCGCCGAGAAGCTCTCGGCAAAGTCGCCCGCGAACATGGCGTGGAAGTAGGGGCTGCTCAGCGCCAGGAGCCCCCGGTGGCAGGGCAGCTCCCGGCCACCCACCAGCAGTGTGACGTCCGCCAGCTTGGGCTGGAAGCGCAACTGCCGCAGGCCGTCCAGCATGTCCTGGGCGTGTGAGGGCAGGTGGAAGTCCAGGTCGTCCACGTTCCACACCATGACTGCGCGGCCAACTATTCACGGGCGACCCCACGGGCTCCTAGGGAGAGGAGCCAGCACGGTCAGCCACGGGGACGGTCTCCTCAGCCCGAGTCACCCATCCACCCGACCGTCGGTCTGAGCATCAACTATGTGTGAAGCGCTTCACCCATAGCCCTGCAAGGCAGGCAGTGTCTTTCCCAGGTTACAGTGCGGAGGCTGAGGCTCAGAGCGGGCGGGAGACCTAGTCGTGGTCAAGTGATCAGGGCAGGACAGGCCAGCAAGGGAACCAAGGCTCAGCCCCCCTCCATACCTCCTCCTGGAGTGTGGGGATCTCTGTGGACCCCCAAACCCCCAAGTGGCCTCCTCTGCTCCCAGATCCCACCTTGCTGGGGAGAGCATCGGCATTTGAATAGTTTCTGCCCCATAGGTCCTCACTGGGCATGACCTTGCTGGGTCACCTTGGGTGAGCCACACCCCTCTCTGATCCCAGCTTCCTCATGTGCTGATTAAGAGGCTGGCGGTGAAAGGGGCCGAGGGGTCACGTCCCCACGGCAGCTTGTGCTGTCACGGTGCCCCCCACGTGCCAGGCCCACCCTGAGCTTTGCACAAATACTCATCACTCAGCCCTCGCGGCCACCCCGAGAGCTGGGTGCTGTTTGAGTCCCTTTGACAAGTGGGGAGACAGAGGCAAAAAAGGCTTAGGTCGCTTGTCCAAGACCACACAGCTCAGACATGGGGAACCGGGCTCGGGGGCCTGGGCCCTGAACCCCCAGGTTACACGTCGCTGGGCGTAGGTTGGTAAAGAAAAGCAGGCAAAGGAAACTTTCTGGGGGGCGGCCGCTGTTCACATTGCCTGATTCAGCAGATCCTTTTCTGGGCTTATTTAATGATGTGCATATTTCTTTATGATCTTCGGGTATTTTTGCCCTAAGAAAACCGCCCCAGAGAAACAAAGGTTTTGCACAGGTGATCTCACCCCGAGGTACCACACAGCAAAAAAGCTGTCTGTCCGCCAGGGGGCAGCTTCGGACCCATCAGAGCTAAGGCCAGTGCAAAATGCTGGGTCAACCAAGAGCCATGAAAGTGACAAAGCCCCGGGGAGAACCGTGCACCACGGGTGCCCCGGGCGGGGGTGCCGTTGGTGGGAGTTGAGCAGGGAAGCACCCAAGGAACCCACCTAGGGGCCCAAGGACCTGCCTGGGCTCTGCCCAGACAGGACTGGTAGGGAGCCGCGGTCCGTGTCCATCCTGCCTGACCCAGTGGTCTCTCTGGCCAGGATGAAGGCGGCCCTTCCCTCCCAGGGGAGCGCAGAAGATCAGTCAGGTGGCCGCCACCCCCAGGCCTCGCATTCCCCTCATTGCTGTGGCCCCGTTCTCCGGGCATCGCAGCCCTGGGGACCAGCGGGCCAGGGTGCCCAGCACCTTCCCGTGGGGCCTCAGGTCGTCTGCTGACACCTGCTGCCCCGCAGTTCCAGCAGGGGGGCGGGCGCTTCCAGGGGGTCTCAGAGCCTCCACCCAGTGCCTGCCAGGCCAGGAGAGAGGAGGGCAGAGTGGGTGGGCCACCAAAGGGCCTTAACCCAGCTCTGGCCAGGGGCTGGCTGCTGTGGCCCCGGCTGCAGTCAGAGGTGTGGTCCAGCCTCCCCCGGCCCACCCTCGTCCTCTTCCCCAGCCAGGACCTGAGCCCCCACCCCACGCTGAGGGGCCTGGCCTAGCCAGCATGCAGGGTCTCTCCAAAGCACCCAGCGCTGTGATCTCCAAGCCCACTGAGCTGTCCCACTAGAACCCACCCTCCCCTCCGGTCCCAGCCCTGGTCCTCACCTTGCCTTCCCATCTGCCTCCCCAGACCCTACCTCTCAGTCAGCACCTGGACCTTGTCTCAGAACTCAGGCTGGAGAGCAGGACTGCCCAGCGGCCAAGGGGTATGGAGGGCCTGCTGGGATATGACTGGGCTGGGCTGGGCTGGGCGGGGCGGCCACGTGGGGACAGAAGGGTATTTTTAGCCTCTGTCAGTGTGGGGAGGGAGGAGGGAGGGAGGGTGGCCAGTGGGGGAAGGAGAGAGGTGACAGCTCTTCCCTGGCTGTCCTCCCTGAAAGCCCACACTGGCCTGGAGCCTCCTGTGACGCCCTGAGACAGGACAGGTGGCAGGAGGCACCGCGGGGCAGGGGCGAGTCTGGGCTCACCCCCTCCCAGTGGTGTTCGGCTGACGGCGGGGGGTGGGCACGGCTCCCCCCACTTCTGTTTCTTCATCTGCAAGAGGTCCCCCTCAGGTGAAGCCTGAGCTGGGGACTCAGGAGCCCCCCGGAGCCCCCAGTGCAGGGCCTGGGTGTCCTGAGCGCCCAGCAGGCACCAGCTTCCCTGTGGTTATTGACAGGTGCCCACATGGCCTCTTATTCTCCGTCAAGCGGGGAAAAGTCGTCATCATGAAGAAATCTGGGTTGCTCAGCAAAGACTTTCGAAACCTGGGGTCCCTGGTGGCGAGGAGTCTCGGTGGTAAAGGAGGGGCCCGGAGAGGTGCCCGCCAGGCTGGTAACAGGGTCGTGGGATCCCAAGCATCTGTCCCCTCGTACTGTGGCCTTGGCCTCCCTGCCCTGCTGTCTTCATCGGTCGTGAGCATCAAAGATGGCTAAGAAATGGGATCATCTACAAATACAGCAGCGGCGGCTCACAGCCTCCCCGGAGTGGGGAGTCCCTGCCGTCTGGGTCTCGCTGGGGCTCTGGAGCCGCAGGCCCTGACTGAGTCTGGGCTTGAGCCCAAGGAGCTGCGAGGGTGTCTCTCATGCCAGCGGTCAGAGGAAAGCTTCCCGGCCCAGGGCCTGCAGCCTGGTGAGGCCAGGTGGGGCCTCTACCTGTCAGCCCCTCCTTCCTGTCCCCGCGTGGGCCTTACCGATGCAACCACTTTCTAGGCGTGTTGCGACGTGGGAGAGTCAGGTAGGGCCGAGGCTGACAGGCCTCCTAACACCCACCAGGAACTGGCCTGATGCTCTTATGGTGCAGAGAGGCCCGGGGGTCCCAGGGTGACAGTCTCACTCCTGGCAAGATTTGGTAATTTCCCAAGGGTATCTGGGTGTCATGACACCTCGCGTCCGAGACAGAGGGCTCTGCTTCCTGCTGGGGCGCTGGTTGTGAGCTGGGCACCACAGTCTCTGCTCTCATGACATGAGGACCCCGTCGTTACACACATACTGCAGTGATTGCCTAGTTGATTATACGTTCACAAGATTCTTCCATACTTTGCTCACTCACAGGTTTCCTGAATCCGTGCTTCCCTCCCCAGCCCAGCCCAGCCCAGCCCAGTCATATCCCAGTTCAGGCCAGTCCAGTCATAGCCCAGCCCAGCCCAAGGCCCTGCCCCCTGCCCCCAGAGAGTCCCAGGACTTTCCCCGTAGCCTCGGGCATCAGCCTCATGCCCGGGGGCCTCATGGATGTCTCCACCTCTCATTGTGTCCAGGGCCATCCTGGGGAAGGCGCTGGAGGGGGAACAGAGTTATTGGTCTCGCCTCCCAGCCCCACTGTGTTTGCAGGCAGAACGCGGAGGGTTAAGGCATTCCCGGCTCAGGCTGGAGGAAATGAGGACAGGGGATTCTGATGACAGGCCACTTCACAGGCAGCCGCCTCCCCTCGTGTGCCAAGAAAGGAGGCCCTTCGGGGACCCAACGCCTCGGATGACAGGTCAGTTTGGGAAACTCGAAACCAGGGACTCAACATATCCTCATCATCAGATTGCTACCGAGTGGCGCAGTTTTTAAAAATACGCTGCTTGTTTGTTTTTATGATTATAAAAATAACACATGTTCATTGTGGGAAATTTAGAAAACACAGGAAAGTACAAAGAAGAAAACTGGTAGAAGGAAATCCCCATGAACACACTGGCGTTAGAATGACTGCAGTGTGTGTCCTGTTTTATCACAATATTCTATCGTGAGCATTTCTGATGTGATTAGTCTTTGAAAATATGATTTTGGGGACTTCCCTGGAGGTCCAGTGGTTAAGATTTCGCCTTCCAAGGCAGGGGGTGTGGGTTCGATCCCTGGTCGGGGACCTAAGATCCCACATGCCTCGTGGCCAAAAAAAACAAAACAAAAACCAAAACATAGAAGAGAAGCGATATCGTAACAAATTCAATAAAGACTTTAAAAAATGGTCCACATCAAAAAAAAATAAAAAGAAAATACGATTTTTAATTTCATCATAAAGGGAACATATCACACTTTAAGAAGGTGGAAGTGACACCCAGTCGCTCCTATTAAGGGACGTGTGAGTTGTGTGCCGTTTTGGACTATGATAACTAGTGCAGTGTCGCCTCTGTGTTTACTCCCCCAGAACAGATTTGGAGAGTGAGATCCCCAAGGTTTACATCGACGTGTGGACAAGAGGGTCGTCACCTTGGGTGATGGAGGCACTTTCTCCACCAGGAGGTAAAACTGTCCCCTACACTTGGCCCGGTGCCTTCACGCCATGAGGTCCTGCTCAACCAGACCCGTCCACCCCCTCGGTCATACATTTTTTCCCCCAAATAGTTACCAACATTCTCTGTACTGTTATTAATAATTCCTTCTTTCCCCCACAGATTTGCTGCAGTGCCTTTATCTCAAGGGCAAAGTTTTCTGTGTGAAATATCTCAGCTTTCTCTCTTCTGGTCTGTTGATCTGAGTGACCATATTCTGGGGTCAGAACCACCTTGTTTGATGGACTATTGCTTTGTAATTATGATGTCGTCATATTTGAAATGTAAGCCCCTTCGTTACTCTTCTATTTAAAATCTTCTAGTCTGTTGTATTAGTTAGCTATTGCTGCATAACAAATGACCCCAAAGTCTAGTGTCTTAAAACAATGAACATTTATTATCTCACACAGTTTCATGCTTCTGGGACCACTTTAGTGGGTGGTTCTGCCTCAGGATCTGTCCTTAGATGGCTCCAAGGGGCTGGCCGGACTGCAGTTGTCTGAAGGCTGGCCTTGGGTGGGGGCCCACACGGACCTCCCCACAGGGCTGCTCCGAACATGGCGGCCAGCTTCCCCCAGAGATAGGACAGCAACAAAGATGGGAGCCTTTCATAACCTACTTGGAGGTGCTGTCTGTGGCTTCTGCCATATTCTGAGGTACAATGTGGGAGGGACTCCAGCAGACGTGCTTCCAGGAGGTGGGCTTACTGGAGGCCTTCTTGGAGGCTGGCCTCCACAGTTCGCTTTGTTCATGGTTTGCTTCAAAAGAACTTTAGAGTCATTCAAAAAGAGTTTGATTTTGCCTAAATCTATGCATTGATATGTGAACAGCTTACACTATTCCCATATTTTTCCCACACAGCTTTTTCTTCATATTTGTCCTGCACATGTTTATGAGCCGGGGAGAGAGACGGGGTTCCCTTTCTCCAGTATTTTCCCAACTCTTCTGGAAGCCCCTGTTTTTGCACCTTGCTTTGTGTCTGGTCACCTCACGGCCTCCGGATCCCTAGGTAGTGGCTCCGGGGTCCTCAGTGAGCTTTTGACAACTGGATGGCAGGATTATAGGGACCAAACAGGCCTCACAGCGGCACGTGCGGCCTTGCCGGGGCCAGCCCTCGCCTACGGCAGGGGACACCTGCTTCCCACAGGAGAGTTGCTAGTGGGCCAGGGGTTCCCAGGTCGCTGGGCATCAGGATCACCTGGAATATCTTTAAAAAGAAACCCAGCTTTATCAGCCCAGGCAAAGGGACTCAGAAGCCCCGGGGCTGCTCCCAGGACACCGTGTTTTTATAAGAAGGACCCCCAGGAAGCAGAGTGTCCGCAGAAAGGCATTTGGGGAGTCCCCCGTGACTGCCAAGCAGAGAAGTCCTCTCCTCCCTTCCAGGCCTCAAGCTTGGGTCTGAGCCCCCCGCCTCAACCCCTGCCTGCCACTCACCTTGAGCCCAGGTCCTCATGGACCCCAGGGTACTGTGGGCTGCTCCCAGCTGGCCTCGGTCCAGTCTCTTAGCTGGGAAAGTGAGGGCATGGAGGGACTTGCCCAAGGCCATAGTGAGTAGGCAGGGACGCCTTAAGGTGGGCGTACTGGCCCCCCGCTCAGTGCTGTCCTGAGCACCCTGGCCAGCAGGCGACCTCTGGGACTGCGCTCTGTGTCTGCCGCCCACCCCGCTCCGGGCCTCCTCTGAACAACAGTGTCCTGCAGGAGGCCCACAGGGAGAGAGACATCGGAGCGCCCAGCACCTTCTGACCCCCGGCCCCCGGGCTCCCCCCATCCCCCTTGGACCTGCACCCCGCCAACCTGGGCAGCGGAACCAACCCTTGTCCAGCTCCAAGGGTTGAGTTTTGGGTCTAAGCGCCAGGGCATCATGACGGCAACAGCATATGGGATGCTCCCAGCTGCCTGGGGTTGGTGCCCTGCTCATTAGAACCTGCTCCTTAAAATACTGACACAGGCTGGCGTCCCTGTCACCCCAGGACAGAGACCCCCTCATACGGGACCTCAGCCCACCCTTGCCAGGACGCTGGGAGTGGGCGGCCAATGCCATACCCCCATTTTACAGATGAGGAGGTAGAGGCTCTGAGGGGCTAAGGATGCTGCCTCTGTTTCGGCCGAGCTGAGCTGAGGACTGGGGTCTTGCCCACCAGGTGGGGCCCTCGCTCTCTACGGGCACAGGTGGGAAGGCCGGCCAGGAATGGATCTTTATTTAGCAGGTGTCCACCCTGCAGGAGGGTCTGGAGCTGGAGCCATTGCCAGCGCTGCCCCCGAGCCCGGCCCTGGCAGCTCCGACTTTATATTTTCCTGATCATCCCTCCCTGTGACAGCCTCAAGTCAGCTGGCTGGGAGGACCCTCTGTTCCATCCCACATCTTGTCTGAGCCGTCCAAGCTCTGCGGGCACGTAGGAACACCACAAGAGAGCCCTATCCCAACGGGTCTGTCTGCAGGGAGGCGGCGGCCCGTAGGAGATTCCTGAAACCTCTCCCCAGCACACTGCCTGCTGGGACCACGGCACGGCTGCAAGACACCTCTCCCCTAAAGCCCCTTGGTGTCCCTCCCTGACCCGGAGAATTCGGGAGTCTGGTCTCTTGCCCGTCGAATCCCGTTCTCTCCAACCTCCAGCTCCTCTGCCACTTCACAGGTGGGGAAAGGGGACGGACGAGGGGAAGGGGCATGGCCCAAGGTCACCAGAAGGAACCAAGGCAGGACCCGAGGAGGGCAGACAGAGGCTCAGGAGGCGACCAGAGCCACCGGCACCAGAAGCACTGAGAGAAGGGACACCCAGGTGACTCTGGAAGGAGGACCAAGGGGAAACCCGGGCTGGAATCACAGGTGCCTGAAGGAAGACCAGGCAGAAGGGCGCGGGCCGAGATGGCAAGTCATCCAACTTCGGGGCCGACTGGGGGACTGACTTTCGGGCCAGCGGTGAGAAGGGCTCTGAAGCTGATTCCCGCCAGGGGGCAGACCAGGGTGGCAACTAGCACGCTGAGGATCCGCCGGCCTGCCCTCAAGGCTCACCTGGCCACCAGGTGGGCGAAAGGAAAAGAGGAGAGGACCAAAACCACACCGGAAGCCCCACTGGTAGGAAGGCAGGCTGCCAGCCCATCTCACTCCCCGAAGCTGAACATCTCAGCTTCTTTCTCCTTCCAGAAGGCGAAGCTCCGGTCGATGTAGCCACAGATGTCCTCGCTGTTGAAGCTGCCCCGCTGGGGGCCGGACCCCAGCCTCTGTGCCGCGGGCCCGGGGCCGCCGCTGGGGCCGGCATGGGGCAGGGGCCGGAGCGGGGTCAGGCCCGACTTGCGGCCGGGCTCTGCGCCCCAGGGGTGACTGCGGCTGGAGCCGAAAAAGCGGGCTTTGATGTCCTCGAAGCCGTCGGTCCAGGCACGGCGGCCGGCAGCCACCTCGTCCGTCACGGCCTTGTGGAAGGCGCGCGCGGCCTCCCAGCCGTGGGCACCCAGGTGCTCGAAGACCTCGAAGCAGAGCAGGTGGCGCATCTTGCGCTCCTCAGCCGACAGGTCGCACTCCAGGAGCTGGAAGTAGCCCAGCATGAAGAGGTCCAGCGTGAGGCTGCCGTAGGGCACCGGCGCCCCGTCCACGTGGGGCAGGAACTGCTCGGGGGACAGGGGGCCGTGGGGCCGCCGGCTCAGCCGCCGCTGCCGGGCGGGCACGTGGGCCAGGATGGACTTCCAGTCGCCCAGCAGGTGGGCGATGACGCGGCGCTGCTGCCACAGGCGGCCCAGCCGCCGGCTCTCGCTGGACGGCGGGGAGGGCAGCTGAGGGCCCCCGGCCGCCTCCCGCTGCCGCGGCTCCACGCGCCGGGCCTCCAGGGTCCTGCAGGCCACCGTCTTCAGGGCCGGCGTGTAGGCCGACTTCTTCCAGTGGCTGAGGAAGAGCATGACGATGCGCTCCTTGCGGAGGCTGGCCAGGTCGGGGCCAGGCACAGCTCCCGCCTCCGATGGGGCCTCCTCGCAGCTGATGCCCGAGTCGCTGGCCTCCTCCGCGTCGCCCGGCCCCGGCTCCCCTGCGATCGGGCCGCCGCGGGGCTGCAAGGGGGAGGGCCAGCAGCCTCTCAGGCACGGCCCCGGCTGGGGCCCCAGCTCACAGGGGCCAGGGCTCGGGGTGCAGGGCCGGCCGGGGGCTGACTCGAAGTTGCCACGAAGTGTCCGCACCGACACCCCACACTCCTGGATCTCGCGCTGGGCCTCGCTCCTCGGAGGGCTGGCTGGGGCCTCCCTGGGGGCCTCCAGTGGGGGCCGCTCCTCGCCTGGCACCAGCCCGTTCACGCCCTTCAGCAGCAGCGACAGGCTGCGCACCAGCCGGGAGACGTGGCTGCACCAGAAGGGCAGGGGCTGCGCGCCGGGTGTGGCCTGCGGAGCCCCCGCGGAGCCCTCGGGCTCGACCTCGGGGCTGGGGCCCTCCTCGCCCTCCAGCCCGGGCGCGCGGGGCAGGAAGTGGCTGTTGACAGTGATGCTGACCAGGGGCGCAGGCAGCAGGGCCTGCAGCTCGGCCGCCAGCCGGCCCAGCTCGCTCTCGTACTCCTGGCAGCGGCGCCGCAGCTGCAGGTCTGCGATCTGCTTCTCCAGGTACACCAGGTCGTCCTCGGTCAGCAGCTCCCCGAAGGGGCCCAGGATGGCCTGGTGAGTCTGCGAGTACCGCCAGGCCGCCTGCTCTGTGGCGCCCGTGCTCCCGCCGTCGTCCTGGGCACAGGGAGGGCAGCTCAGCGGGGCCACAGCCCACATGGCGAGTTCCTGCTGGACACAAGCTCCCCTGGGAACCCCAGCCCAGCCGCTGGACACCCGCTGGCCACTGCCTGGACTCCGAGGGCAAACGAGGTGAGCGGCCAGCCCTGTTCCCAAGTCTGAGGGTCAGGGCAGTCACCCACCCTGGAGGGCCCAGTCTTCCCCTCAGAAGGGGTAAGGGTGCCTCTGCTCTGCCACCCGCATGTCCTCCTCAACTCCTCAATGTTGATTTCAAAGACTCTCTCTCCTCAGAGCCCCCCAATCCCTCCACAGAGTCTTCTGCGGTTGGACGGCAGCCCTAAGGATGGGCGGCCTCAACAGCTCTGCTCTCCGTTCTTGCAGCACGTGGCCAACTTCACCCAAAACACCACCCCTCGGGGCTTCCCCTGGCACCAGGATACAGCTGTGCCCCCAGCGCTCACAGTTTGCGGGGGAGACCGACACAGAGAGACTCCGAGCCGGGCTCCCTCTGGGTGCAGCTCTGTGCCCACCTGATTACTTCTCCGAGACCCCTGATGGAGGCCCTGCATCTGCCCCATTTCACAGGTGAGGGGACCGAGTTGCCACCTGGTTGCCAAGAGGCCCGGGATTGTCTGGTGCCAGGTGGCACTCTGCACAAGTAAGTTCTGATTCCTTGTCCCAGGAGGCCCGGGGAGGGGAGCAGGTGCTGCAGGGATGGGGGGGAGCTGCTGTCCTGGGCAGTGTCCGGCCCACAAGGGTCGGGCACGGGAACTCGCAGCCTACGGCCAGGCTGTGACTGGGCCAATCCCTTCCCCCTTCAGTCTGTCCTTCCTGTTTCCCGGAGTTCTTCCGCATACCCTTGGCCCTGCCCCAGGGTCAGATTCCAAAGGGCTTCCGGGCTGTGGCAGGAGGCCCCACCCACCCCTGCCTGGCTCCACCCTCAACCCCATGGGTGTCCATCGCGGACTTCGAGGACAGGCTGGGCCATTAGACCAGCGCCACCCAACACTTCTGAGATGAGGGGATGGCATGCCGAAACCTGCAGTGGCCATTAGCCACCTGGGGCTACGGAAGTGAAATGTGGCTAATGCAGCTAACTGAGGGGCAGGGGGGTTATTTTTATTTCATTTTAATTCATTTAAATAGCCACATATGGCTGGCATTATTGTATTGACAGGCAGCTCTAGACCAAGGGTGCAGAACACATCATTCAGACAAAATTGTATCCCTCCAGGATAAGACTCTACAACAACGGTCCACATGGTAGCCAGAGGGAGCCTGTTGAAATCCAAGTCAGATCACAGCCCTTCCCTGCTCAGATTCTCAACGGTTCCGCCAAGGTGATATCTGCCTGACCCCTCTCCCACCTCACCTCTGCCCACCCTTGGGCCAGCCCATCCGTGCCTCAGGACCTTTGCACTTGCTGTTCCCTCTGCTCCCAATCACTTGTCCCACATTCCCATAGGGCTCCCCTCTCACTTGCTTCTGGCGCCTGCTCAAGGCCACTCCCCAGAGAGGCTGCCCCTGACCACCCGGGCGGAGGAGCCCCCTCCCCTTTTCACTGCTTCGCTTCTCTCCTTAGCACTTGGAACCACCTTCAGCGCAGTTGCCCAGTCACCCCGCCTTCCCTGCTGGAATATAAGCGCCAGGGGGCGGGGCTGGTCTCCTTCATTGCTGAGAACAGAGCTTGGCACACGGTGGGCACGGGATACAATCGTTAGATCCAAGAACATGTGGGGACCACATCATTAGAGATGAAGGGTTACAGGTGAAGGGACACAGCCCTCTGATCTGGTTCAGCTTCATGGTCTGGCAGAAGAGGAAGCTGAGGCCACAGAGTGACACGCAGTGGCGTTCCGGGTCTCAGGACTCGAGGTGTGTGCTCAGGGACCCCACCTTCCACGTCCACCAGCCAGTACAAAGCCTCCTGCTCTCGCCTCCGCCCTCTACGCTCTGGTCCCACCCGGGCCCCGCCCACCTCCCACCACGCCACGCCCCTCACCCCATCCGGCCCTGCCCTCCAAGCCGGGCCCCGCCCCCTTTCGGGCCCCGCCCCCACCCTCGTCCCCGCCGGGCCCCACCTGGACCTCTGGCGCTGGAGCTGCGCCCAGGCGAGCCTGCAGCTTCCGCACCATCACCTGCCGCTTCCACTCGGGGATGGGCCGGCCGCGCTCATCCCGCGTGGGCACCAGCCCGTCGAGGTCGCCCGCGGGCAACCCATCCAGCTGCAGCGCGACCAGGCTGTCCGGGGCGCCCCCCGCTGCCGTCTCCGTCACCTGTGTGGACAGGCAGGTCGTTCAAGGCCCCTATGGGCCTCTGGTCCGGGAGGGAGCGGAGGGGAGGACCGACCTGGGCAAGCGCAGCTGAGGGAGGAGGGGCGGTGGAGGCTGACCAGGTAGGGCAGGGGAGCTGACCACTGACAGCACCCCCAGCCTGTCTAAGTGTGAGTCTTCTGAGGGCAGGGACCCCGCTGTGCCCTGTGGGACCCAGGCACGTGTTGGGAGGCTTGCTGGCTGAGAGAGGCAATCAGAGATACCGCCCAGGGCACGCCATGTGGATGCGCAAACTCGTTTGGGGAACAGTTGCATAGACAAGTTTGGTGGCCAATTCTGGACTGCAGGACTTGTCAGAGCCTTTAATGTGCTGTGTGCACTGTAACTCTACAAGGGGGCAGCACGATGCAGCACTTCCCAAACTCAAAAAGAGCATCTCAGGGGCTGAGAGTTCCCAAGACCCATTCAGGGAAAGGCTGGCTGCATTTAAAAGGGGCTGGTGCCCAGAAAGAGAAGGAGTGGGCCGCTGGGAGCCCCCCGAGGAGGAGAGCAGTGGGCGCCAGGCCCACCCTTCCCATGGACTGATGCTTCCCTGTACCGTGACAGCAGCATCTGTCAGGATGAGGGGCTTGGGCCACTGGAACCCCCTGGAATCAGAGAGGTGTCCCTCGTCTACTATGATGGGGAGACAGGTTGCTTCTGGCCTTGGAATCTCCATCTCCTCAGATGCCAGCCAGTCACCCCAGGGGCCTCCTGGAGGAAAGGGCCTGGCTGCCCCAGGAGTGACCTGGCTGGGGCCCACATAGGAGAACACGGTGAGAAGCCAGCCGGGCTTTGGCTGGGGTGCCTTGGGAGACAGGGATACGGCGGGGGTTCTCACCATAGGGACGGCTGTGGCACCGGTGGTGACCCTCGGGGGTGCTGTGCGGGTCACGTGCTCCCTCGGAAGAGGCTGGTCAGGCTGGCCGGGCCAGGCTGGGCTGAGAGACGCTGCCACTGGAAGGAAGGGGCAGCTGGAGTCAGAGAGGTCGGGGGATGGGGAGCAGAGGACCCCGGACCTGGGGCAGGACCGGCCTTCCTGAAGGACCACTGGACTTGGAGCCAAAGGCCCAAGCAGCTCCCTGCCAAGTGCCCTGGGACCTGGGCAAACTCATTCATCCCTGGCATTCCAGAGGTGTCCTTGGAGCCCCCTCCAAGCCCTGCCGGTTGGGGAGCCTGCATTCCACCCACCTTATCCCATCCCATGGCCTGTCCCCCCCTCCCCAGCCTCTCCTGTAGCCTAGAAGGAGCTAGAAAGGGCATAGGGTTCCGTGGTCTGGGGATCTAATGCAGCCCCATCAGACCACAAACCTGTCCTTTCACCGCTCTTCCCTCCACTAAACACACACGCACGCACACACGCACGCATACACACACGCACACGCACGCACGCACCCCTATGTGTGACTGTATAACTACAGCCCATTCCATGAAGCACGCTGACCTTCCCTGCACATGGGGCCTGCTGACATTCTTCATGCTATTCCATTGTCGTTTCATTTTCATAAGTGCTGTCACGGTTCCCTAACGGGTGGTGACCGCTCCCCCGCCCCCTGCTGGAATCTCAGGGAACAGCAGCAGACTCGGAGGCCCCTTCAGACACAGCCTCTGATTTCCCTCTGCACAGGCTGAGGCCCAGAGAAGGGAGGAGGCTGCCCGAGATCTCAGCGGCAGGAGAGTCAGGCCGCGGGGGCTTCAGGGCTCACAGAGAGACGCCCGAGGGCTGGGCAGGAGGCTGTTTAATTGTGGTTGTGGAGTTTGTCCTCACTTGAAAAAGGCAACAGGGCAATAAAGGAATCCTGGAAGAGCGGGGGTGCTGGCTCACCGGAAGGGGTGGCCCCGGCCCTGTCCTCAGTGTCCTGCGTGCCCTGCTGCCGAGGCTTCTGCTCCCCACCTCCCCCCGGCCCCTTCGAAGGACCTCGGAGGTGAGGCCGGAAAGGCCCGCTCCCAGCACGCACAGCCCAGGCCAGCCCTCCCTGGAGACGTGTACGCACCGGCGGGATCCCCGACACCTGGGCCCCCTCTTCTTCCGTCCTCCAGGGAGTGCCTTGCAGCCGACAGCGGAGGAGGGGGGAACGGCGGCGGCGGCGGGGGCGCCATCAGGAGTGGCACCTGGGGGCAGACAGGCCTGGTCACTGGGAGGCCCAGGTGGGGGTGGGAGGCATCCAGCAGGCTAGCCCTGGCCTGGTCTCCCTGGGGCTGGGGCTGTGCATCTGAACGGAGCTCAGAGAGGTAAGTTTGCGGGAGTGAGGGGTAGCGCCCCTAGAGGTTCTGTCCACCCCTCCACACTGGTGAGCAGCGCTCCCCAAACATACCCACGCACTTGTCTGAGAGCTGCCACCCCTCGGTGAACCCCTCATCTCAAGGCCCGGCTCCCTGTGGAGGCAGCTTAACTCAGCGGCTCTGGGCTCTGGGTCAGGGTCTGGTGTCCCCCTCGTGCTCACTCACCACTCCTTGGCCTTACAAGAGACACGTGCACACTTGCACACACACACCCTCCCTGACTGTCCCCTGACTGTGCTGAGACACACTGCCTGGACCTGCCCCCTCTCTCAGCCCTGGGCATAGGGGAAACCACAACGAACTTGCAACTCTTCTCAGCCCCGTAAACAGTGCGGCCGTGTGACCGCGCCTCAGAGCAGAGGCGCTGTGCCCAGGACCCACCATGCAGTGTCTAGGCCACTCTCCCAAGGGCCACCCGGAGACAGAGACCACCAACATTGGTCCCCGGCAGCCTGGGGTCAGGGAGGTCCATCAGCCCCAGTCTGGGGCTGCAGGGGCACCCGCATTTCAACCCCATGTCTGCCCCGGGTCTGGGGCGAGGCACAGACCTGGCCTTGACCATCTCCCCTGCCCCCAAGCGCTGACTGGTGGGCAGCCGGAAAGAATCCTCGACCTGGAGGTGCCACTGCCCCCTGCATCGCCCCAGCTGAGGCCTGCAAGGTCTCAGCTTTTGCATCTGGCCAATGGGAGCCAAGAGTCGAGACTGGAGCACGCAGGCTGCTGTGAGGCCGCAGGTGGTGCGTCCCTCCCCAGGTGGCAGAGAAGTTCTCCGGGAGGACGCTGAGCTGTCCTCCAAGGACTCCAGAGCCGGGCTTGCTGCCTTTTGGTTTAAAGCTGAACGTCAGAAGGCTGGCCGGCCGTCTTTCAGATGACGTGGCTCCCGGCTGAGCCAGGATGGCCTGAGAGCACATGGCCACCCCAGATCGGGTCCCCAGCAGGGAGGGCCACTCACGGCGGTCTCCCTGGGCACCCACCACTGGCTGTCAGACCAAAGCTCCTCGCCCCGCTCCCTCAAGTGGGTAGCTGCGGCGGAAGGTGGCCTCAGGGCTGCCAGGCGGGGCAGAGGGGCTGGTGCCAGCCTGCCGCCCCCAGGCGGGACACGTGGTTTGGCGCCGGTGTCACGCATGGGTGGCTCGTGCTGCAGCTCTGTTGGAGGTTCTCCAGTCTCTGTCTTGAAATTCTTAATCAGTTGTTAACAAGAAGCCCACGTTTTCATTTTGCACTGAGCCCTGCACGTGATGTAGCTGGAGCTGCAGGGCCAAGTCCCCCGGCCACGCTGAGTGTCCCCTGGCTCACCTGTAGGTGGGCCCTGTCCCTCCCGTGGGCAAGGAGGCACAGGCGTTAGGTGGCCTCCCCAGCCTGGGGGATTCCCGTCAGAAGAATCCCCGCCTCTGCAGCCACTGCCTCGGGCCCCTCAGTCGCATTCCCATCCAGGACCCTCGGCCAGGCGGAGCCACGGGGAGGGGACACAGCCCGACCCCTTATCTGCCACCGCCCTGCACCTCATACCTCACTCTGCAGGGATCTGTACCAGAGAGCCCAGGAGCCCTGGTCTGACAGGGCGGGGAGTGTCCGCCAGGCCCCAGCCGGGAGGACCTTCAGAAGCAGGTGCTGGGCTGTGAGCACAGGAAGCTGTGGCTGTCCTGGACCGTCGGGGGCTGTCGCAGCTGCCGCCCCCAGGAGCTGGAGGTGTCGCATTAATATTTGAAGGCTGAGGTGTCAGGTGGCCCGGCGGGCTTGGGCTGGGTGTGGGATCCCTTACCACTGTGCCTTAACCCTCCGCAGCGCAGGGGCCGGGGGAGCGGACCCTCGGGAGAGGTGGGGGAGACCTGAGATCCCTGGTCACGCAAGAAGGGACCACCCGGATGACTCCCGCAGTACAGCCCTCCAGGCACAGATGGGGAAACCAAGACTCAGAGAGGCAAGGGGCTTTCTCAAGGGCCCGCAGCTGGGACGGGGCAGAGCTAGACCAGAATCTTACTTGAGACCCCCCTCTTTGCTCCTTCCAGGACTGAGAGCCCCTCGAACCGCTGCTCCTTTCGTCCAGGGGCATCAGCAGTGGAGGAAGAGGCAGGCGGGTGGGGTCTCTTGCGCCCCTACCGAGGATGCAAAGCCCTGGCCGCGCTTCACCCGCTCTTCCTCTGGGCTGCCTTTGCACGGGAGGGACCCAAAAGGAGGAGCAGGCTGCTCGCCGACTGCTACAGAACACGGGCCTTCCCAGGCTCAGGGGTCCCCCCGTGACACAAGTGTGTGCGCGCAGCAGCCGTCTGGGCCCGTATCGGTCACACTGGGACTTGGAGGCGGGAGGGGATCCGACCAAACACGACGCTTTCTCCCTGCCGTGTGTCTCCGACCTAGGAATCCCCTGTCTTCTTCCAGCGTCCGCAAGGCAGGAGCCCGTTGGCCTAGGAACTTCATGCAGGGTCGAGTCGGACCCCAGACGCCACGGCTGGCGCTGACAGTCTGATGGGCAGAGCAGGGCTGAGTCCCAGGTGGGCCCCGGGCCCCTGCACAACCAGGACAGGGCTGTGAGGCTGCCGCAGTCTCCCCTGCTCCCTGCCCCTGCCTGGGAGCCCGCAGCCCCTCCCCGCAATTGAATCTGCTCTGGGGTTGAGCGGCAAGGGCTTCCCAGTCCCTGCAGAGTGAAGGGCTCAGCTGGGGTGGCTGGGGCCCTGTCATTCCGGGGAAGATGGAAGAGGCAGGAAGTTGGTCCAGGGCCCAGGGGGATGGACTTGGCGCCAGTACAGTACCCACAGCCTGGGAGACCTCATGCCACCTGGTCCCTGAGGCTGGAGTCTGCTCCCACCCTCACCAAGGAGAAGCCTTGCGGAGTCACTCAGCGTCCCCCAGGCCTGAGTTTCTCTGCCTTTGCTGGGAAGAGGAGGGGTGACTGAGAGCCCCGGGCAGGGCCTGGCACACGTGGCACTCAGACCTCTTTGCTGCTGTTAGCACGGTGTCTTGATGATCTCTGAATTTCAGCAGGGACGGGGGTCGGCTGTGGTGTTTCCCAGGTGACAGGAGTATCCACATCCCCGTGTCCCTCATTCAGGCCCTGGACACTAACCGAATCTACGCGGACCCGAGGGAGTGGCAGATGTTGGGTCCCGACATTTGGGATTCTGACAGCTGGGCATGTGCTGCCCCCAAAGGGGGCTGTTGCCCTAAGGTTGGCGGTCAGCTGGCCCTGGGCTGGTGCCCTTCCCATGGCCTGGTGTCTCCTTTTCTGTGTTTTTGATGAGATTTGAGCAGCGCCATGCCTGCCATGCATTATGTATCGAGGACAGCTGTGGCGAGCCGGGTTACAGGCCTGTAATGCCACCCGGGCCGAGAAAATCATGACCCACAGATGGGCGACGGCTGAGATTCGGTTACTGGCTGCACGGCCAGGCCCCGCCCCTCCCTGGGGGAGGAGACTGCTCAGGGGAGTCCCTTGCCCTCTCTGGGCCTCAGTTTCCCCATCTGTAGAAGGAAGGGGTCCTAGGGCCCTTCTGGACCAGGGGAGGGAAATTAGCACCCGCCGTGTGCTCAAGGCACACGTCTACCGGCCAGCAAGCCTCCTAGTTACATTACACAGATGAGAACATCGAGGCTCACAGACGCTCAGAACTGGGGTGCCACCCGGCCGGGAAGACTCACTCCAGCTCTGGTGAGCGCTGAGTGCCGGGCTGGGGGCAAGCTGAAGGGCTAGGCTCCCCCTCCTGGGCCGCTACTCCTCACTGTTGCTGCCGTCCAGCGTCTCACTCTAACCTGGCCCTGCAGCCAGGAGCCCAGCTGCCCGGCCCACTCCTTGGGGGTCAGAGAGGCCCAAGCCGTCACTGTGCAGAGGGGTACCCCAGGCCCAGGGGGTGGCAAGGCTTGGTCAAGGTCGAGGTGGTGTGGTCGAGGCAGGGCCTGGCCTTCCCGAGCCTCGCGGAGGCCCCGCAATGGGCAGCCGGTGAACCCAGGCCCGGCGAAGCCTCCCAGGAAGGGGGCGCCTCCCACAGGGCAGGTCTCGGTTCCCCGTCCAGCCATGCCCCCCAAGGCTGCCTCTCTTGGGATCCACGGCTCCCTGGGGGCAGAGGCACGCGGCCGTGTGGAGAGGAAAAAGATGACTTTCAGCACCTCCTCTGAGCCCGACACAGGGAGAGGCCACGCGGGCGACCTCCGGATATCGTGTTTCCATCAATACTGCATCAGGCGCACAGCTGACAGCCTGCCGTCTGCGGGGCCGGGACTGCCGGTGAGGCGGGGGCTGGCGGGGAGCAGTGGATCTCAGGGAGGTGGCCCAGCCTGCCCACTCTCCACCACCGCAGGCAGGGCACGTGGACGGGCTGGACGCCGTGGGCCGGAAGGCCGGGAGAGGAGGCTACACAGACAGGCCAGCCCGGCTTGGGGAGTCCTGAGCAGAGGGGATGCTGCCTTGTGTCCTGTGGCGACACCAAGGAGGCCACCAGGACCAGGCGAAACCACAGGAAGCCTGACATGGGCTGGTCCCCAAAACCCTGGGGGCTCAGGAGAGCGCCCAGAGCCTCCACCCCCTAGGAGAGCTGGGCACAGTGGCCAGGAGGGGCTGGCAGATGTGCCAGGGCCTGGGGATGGAGAGCAGGGGGCAGAGACCCTGCTTGGACAGAAGGCTCAGCCGTGGGCACCGCCATGTGGGCTGGGGACAAGCAGGGGACCCCAGCCAGAGGCCGGGCGGCACCTGCTCCCTGGCAGCCGAGCAGCTGCCCACCCCCCCCTCCAGGCCGGCCCCAGGGCCCGCACAGAGGCTGGGGGCCCAGGCGGCCAGGGCGTCCCTGGCCGTTGGACTGCAGAGCTCTGTCCGCTACACCAGGAACCCACTGAGTTCCCGCAACTTCTGGAACCCAAGCCAGAACGACAACCCTTATCATACAATAGCCAACCGAAGGGTTAGTGAATAATCAGTACATTGATTACTGCAAGCAGTGAGTATAGTCCTGCTTCTGAAACTACGACACCAGGACAAACCAGGACTCCCAACTCGTGTGCCCCGAAGCACCCCTGGCCTTTGACCCAAGGCCTCCTGGGTGTGGCTTTCAGGCAGTGGAGACAAGAGGCTCTCAGTGGTGGTCGGGTGAGGACCAGGCCACTGGCCCGGGGCCGGTGACGGCAGCTCAGCCTCAGCTGGTCACGGATGCTCCGGGGGGGCGCCCCGAGGGAAAAGGAGGCACGGCAGCCACGGGTGAGACCCGGCGTGGGGGGCGCCTCGCCCCTCTGGGCCTTGGTGCTCTCACCTGAAGGCAGGGCCAGGCGATCCCAGGGACGCCTTCCGAAGGGGCGGCCGCTACAGAAAACTGCGGCACGATCTGTATTCGCCGCCCGGGGCCTGGAGTCAGGGGTGGAGGCCGGGCGGGAGGGCACTGGCCCTACGCTTCCCCACCGCACACCCGCCCGGCCACCCTCACCTGTCCACTTGCTCACCCGCCTGCCCACTGCTCCACTCATTCGGCACACACGCGTGGCCCGTCACGTGCTGGGGGCTGGGACCCACGAGGCCCTTGCCCTTGCGGACCGAGGCCCGGCGAGGTCACGTGCCCAGGTGGGAGGGCGGGACGAGACTCTCCCCTTCCGGGCTGCACGGGGCTGGCCCGCCTCACTGGGTCACCTCACCCAGGGCCCAGGGCCCTGCTCCCACCCCCGGGGTGTCTTCAGCCTGACACAGCATCACCCAACAGCAGCCCTGGCCGGAAGCATGGATCCCAGGTCCTAAGTGTGGTTACTGCGGCCCAGGTGGAGGGCAGACCTCGGCCGAGGTCCAGCCACAGCCCAGCCCTGGTCCCGGCTGTCACGGCCCCGGTCGCAGCCCTGGTGCCGGCACCGGCTCAGGCGCGGCCAGGCCCTTTCACGTGACAATGACACTGCGTAAGCAGACGGCTCCCCAGCTACCCGGCCGTCAGCGCGGCAGGGGTCTGTCACCCGGCCCGGGGTGGGGGGTGGGGGGCGGGACCGCGAAGCTTACCGGCCGGGTGCTGTCGCGGAGGTACTGGGCGCAGTCGCGGTGGCCGTGGTACTCCGCCAGGTCTGCGGCCGTGTAGCCGTCCTCGTCCCGCAGGGCGGGGTCCACGCGGTGGGAGAGCAGGGTCTGGCAGCACTGTGGGGAGGGCACACCCGTGGCCGCACTGCCAGCCCCCCCACCCAGCCCCGAGCTGGGGCACCGAGGCCGTTCAGTCCGGGGCACGGCCTGAACCCGTGCCCGGACCCAGGCCGCCCTGCCCGCGGGCACCGGCATGCCCCTGTCCCGGGTGGGAACCCCAGGCGCTCGCGCTCAGGAGCTCGCCAAGGGCCCAGCTGGTCAGTCAGCGACCCAGCCGGATCCTAGCCAGGTAGCCTGACCCCGACTCTCCCCTTGTAGCCCTTGCCTCGGGTTCAGATACGGAGCCGGGTTCCATTTTTACAGCGACCTTTGGAGGCGTGTGTCATTTTCACACGAAGAAACCGGGGTGCAGGAGGCTAAACACCGTGGCTCCACCCCAGGACTCCGGGCCTGTGCCCTGCCCACCTCACCCTGCCCACTCCTTGGCCTCCGGTCAGGCCTGGCACTCGATGAGCCCCTCTTCTTGGCCCCAAGCCTAGGCGAGCTCTGGGGGCTCCCACCCTCACCCTCTGCGTCTCTATGTCTGAGCGCACGGCTCCACCAGCCACACGCATGCTCCCTCCTCGCTCAAGCCGGGCCTGGGCCCCCTTGTCTCCCTCCTGACTGGTCCTCTGGGCTCGTGTGATGGGAGCTGGGAGGAGAGGAAGGCCTGGAGGCCCAGAAGCTGGGAGGAGAGGGGAGGATGGAGGAGAACAAAACGAGAGGAGATCCGGGTCTGTGAAGGGCCCTTTGTGAAGGAGGATGCGATGGGGTGCGGGGGGAGGATACAGGGCGCTGCAGGAGCCGGCCGTGCGTCCAGAGCGTGTGTGGGGGGGGTCACAGCGGAAACGCAGTGGAGCAGGGGCCACCGGAGTGTCAGGCCTGGCCCCAGATGGGCGGGGACGGCAGCCCGGGGGAGGGAGGGGGGAGGAGAGAACTTTCCCCCCGAATGACAGCGATTACTGCTGGCAAACAATGGTGACCCATTTGTGAGCAGAGGGTGGGTGGTTACAGATGACCAAGAGTTAGGTCTGGAAATCCGTGAGGTAGCCGTACCAGCGGCAAAAACAGGTGGGCAGACGGACCCGCGTCAAGGAGTAGAGAACCAGGCAGGTACCACCAGTCCACTCTCCAGAGTCAACGTACGAAATGGACTAAATGTGAAAGGCACCCTCCTAGAACATTACAGGCAACAAGGAAGTGAGGGCTTGTCAGACCAAGCTCAGGACACAAGGAAAATCCCGAGGGATAAGCCCACCACTCAGAACAGCTTTCGCCCTAAGAGCAGGCTGACTCAGAAGAAATGGCTGTAACCAGAGCAGCTGTGTCACAGGCTCACGAGACTAGGGAGACCAGCAACAGCTCAGGGTCCACCACAGGCTGGGCCTCCGCCCTCAGAGGAAAGGTGAAGCAGGAGCCAGCCCGCCCTCTGCTTCCCGTCACGCAGGTGCTCCAGGAATCTCAAGCCGGATTGTGGACTAATATGATCCACGTGTGCCTGTCAGCCAGAAGCAAGTAAGATGTCACCTGAGGCCCTAAATAATGATGTGCAGCATCGAGTCAAACAAAACCAGCAGCACAAGGAAATAAGATACCAGAAACGAGAACCAGAGGACCCAACACACAAAGAAACAGACCCACAAAGTCCTGAGAAATAGCAGACCGTAACACAGCTGTGTTCACTGCTTTCAAGGAAGTAAAAACCAAGCTTGAAAATTTAGGCGTGGAATTGTAAATTCTAAAAAGCGGCACAGATTTTAAACCATCAACAAAATGAAAAGACAACCTACGGAATGGGAGAAAATACTTGCAAACAATGTGACTGACCAGGGGTGAATATCCAAAATATACAAAACAGCTCATACAACTCAATATCAAAAACAACCCAATCAAAACATGGGCAGAAGGGACTTCCTTGGTGGCGCAGTGGTTAAGACTCTGCACTCCCAATGCAGGGGGCCCGGGTTCGATATCTGGTCAGGGAACTAGATGCCACATACTGCAACTAAGAGTTCACATGCCACAACTAAGGAGCCCTCCAGCCACAACTAAGGAGACCACCTGCTGCAACTAAGACCTGGCGCAACGAAAAAAAAAAAAAAAAAGAGCAGAAGACCTAAATAGCCATTTCTCCAAAGAAGACACACAGATGGGCAACAGGCACATGCAAAGATGCTCAACACCACTAATTATTAGAGGAATGCAGATGAAACCCACAATCACCTCACACCTGTCAGAATGGCCATCATCAAAGTCTACAAACAACAAATGCTGGAGAGGGTGTGGAGAAAAGGGAACCCTCCTGCACTATTGGTGGGGAAGTAAACTGATACAGCCACTATGGAGAACAGTATGGAGGTTCCTTAAAAAACTAAAAATAGAACTACCATACGACCCAGCAATCCCACTCCTGGGCATATATCTGGAAAAATGAAAACTCTAATTTGAAAAGATACTATCACTTTGAATTACTGGTTTCCTCATTAATTAATGAATTAAATAAAAATGTTTGACACAGGCTCATCTTATAGTTGAATGAAAGTCATGATTACCAGCACTTTTAAAAATTATCCTTTAACCTGTGGAATCATTGCAAATTCACGGTTAAAAATCAGACAGGTGGAGACGCAAACGTCAGGTTCAGCATTGCCATTGGTGATGTCATTTGCTCAAATAGTGAATAAGTTTGGGTAAAGTGCTAAATAAAACAAAAGTCTATCTTCCCTCAATATATACAGTCGGACCATCCTTGGAAAACTCTTATGTATATTAAAACGATGAAGAAACATTGGTGTATGTGTACGTATATTTGAATTTAGGTTCTAAGCTTAGATAATTACACGTACTTGAGTTAGGTTCGAAGCTCAGATAACTATGAACAGGTTTTCTACCTACATACCTGCCCGATTCATTGGGAACTTGCTTGGGGCACAAGACCCTTCCTCACTGTGCAGGACTGTTCTGGAAGAGCGGGCTAGCCGGCCTCCCCCACAAGAGCACCCCAATCGTTGTAACAACAGAAACAGCCCTGAAATTTCCCAAGCCGACCCCTCATCCACTGCAGATATTCTCTGGCTCTCGAATCCTTGGTCACATGCTAAGCAAGTGCTCAATAACTCTTTGTTGAATGAGTGTCTGCATGAAGGAAAGCGTGGACATGAATCGTCGACCATTAAAGACTCTAAAAAATTACCCAGCACAGAAAGTCGACAGAGGCAATCGTCTGCTCGGAACGCCTTTTTGGGGACTCACGATACTCAATAAAAATTCTCTCTTGAATTAGCAGCAATGTTAAGCTAGGCAGAGAACTACAACGAGTTTTAACTGCATATCTAAACCTTGAAGGGACCTCGTTTACACCTGTCTTCTGCTGTTGCCTCTTCAACCTCATCAGCAAAGCCCCAGACGACACCCCATCTTATGGCAACTTCCCGGTCCACAGCGAGCCCTCCTCCAAACAGCAAGGAAATCATATGCCCTCTTCTCGGGATCCCACAGCAGCTCCCAGATGGCTCCTTACACAATATTAAAACTAGTTCAAGGTCTTCCACCACTGACCTCTCACTACAAGCCCCAGCATCTACTCTCCACTCTGTCCTAGCACCCTGAGCGCTTATAACCCTCTCTCCCTTGCTAGAAATCCTACTCCTTCCGACATTCACTGCTTTAAGAATGACCGTCTTCCAATAAACTCTGTGTCAGTAACGCAAAAAGAAAAGAACGACCATCTCTATGAACTCTTTCTAGATTCGCTCAGCTAACGCTACTCACATAGATGGTTCTCAAATTTGACATATGTCAGAGTCACCCGGGGAGCTTTAAGAAGTCCTGATACGTGGGCTCCCTAGGACCAATTAAATCAGAATCTCTGGGGTAGGTGGAGCTCAGGTATTAGAATATTTTAAACCTGTTCTGGAGAGTTGTAGTGTGCAGCCACCTTTGAGATCCATTACACCAGTGCTATCTACCACACTTAAAATCCTAAGCAAAATGTCAGCAAATTAAATTCACCTATGTATAAAAGAGATCGTTTTTCATGACCAAATTGAGTTTACTCCAAGAATGCAAGGTTGGTTTAACATTTTAGAGAGTCAGCAGAGTAGAAAGCAAGGTCTTGAAGAGACAGTTGCACACCCATGTTCACTGCAGCATTATTCACAATAGCCCAAAGGTGGAACCCAAATGTCCACCGATGGATGAATGGATAAAGATAACGTGGCATAACATACCGTGGAATATTATTCAGCCTTATAAAAGAAAGAAAGCCTGATACATGCCACAACATGAATGAACCTTGAGGACATTATGCTAAGTGAAATAAGGCAGTCACAAAAAGATAAATACTGTATGATTCCACTTGTATGAGGTCCCTAGGGTAATCAAGCTCATAGAGACAGAAAGGAGAATGGTGGTTGTCAGGGGCTGGGGAAGTGGGGATGGGGAGTTGTTGCTTAATGGGTACAGACTTTCCGTTTTGCAAGATAAAAGTTCTGGAGATGTGTTGTAAAACAATGTGCATATATTTACCCTTCTGCACTGTACACTTAGAAATGTTTAAGACGGTCAATTTTATGTGATGTATTTTTTACTCAATTAAAAAACCAAGTAATCAGTGTGATTTGTGACATAAGAAAGACTGAGATACAGCAAAACAAAACACATACTAAACTCTCAGCATCCCCCACTGGGGGTGCGAAGGCACGAGCTCATCATTCTGAAGTTTTGTTTTGAAAGGGTAGGGGGGGAACTGTCACAGTTCAGGGGAGCCTAAGGAGACAAGACGATGAAATGTCACGTGGTGTCATGGAAGGGATCCTGGAACAGGAAAAGTACATCAGGTGAAAAGTAAGGAAACCTGAATGAAGTATGGACTTCGGTTAATAATACTGTATCAATTTTGGTACATTAATTGTGACAAACGTACCATGCTAATGTAAATTGTTAATAATAGGGGGAAATGGATGTGAACTCTGGGAGAGCTGTCTGTACTAGTGTCTCAATTTTTCTACAAATCTAAAACTCTTCCAAATTATTCTAAAATAGAATTTATTGGGGCTTCCCTGGTGGCGCAGTGGTTGAGAGTCCGCCTGCCGATGCAGGGGACACGGGTTCGTGCCCCGGTCCGGGAAGATCCCACATGCTGCGGAGTGGCTGGGCCCGAGCCATGGCCGCTGAGCCTGTGCATCCGGAGCCTGTGCTCCGCAACGGGAGAGGCCACAACAGTGAGAGGTCCGCACACCGCAAAAAAATAAAAAATAAAATAAAATAGAATTTATTTTAAAACGGGGTGTGGCGTGGGGTGGGAATGAAGCATTATCCTATATTTCCTGGATGAATATATTTCTGGAATTGCTAACAGATTAAGACCCAACACACAAATCAATAATGTGTGGACTTTGCTTCGCTCCTGATTACAGCACAAGCAGGGAAATGGATATTAGATGGCTACTAGACAGACTGGATATTAGATGATATTAAAAAATTATTGGGGGCTTCCCTGGTGGCACAGTAGTTAGGAATCCGCCTGTCAATGCAGGGGACACGGGTTCGAGCCATGGTCCGGGAAGATCCCACATACCGCGGAGCAACTAAGCCCATGTGCCACAACTACTGGCCCTGCTGCACTCTAGAGCCCGCAAGCCACAACTACTGAGCCCACATGCTGCAACTACTGAAGCCCACGTGCCTAGAGCCCGTGCTCCACAACAAGAGAAGCCACCGCAGTGAGAAGCCCGCGCACCGCAACGAAGAATATCCCCCTCTCGCCGCAACTAGAGAAAGCCCGTGCGCAGCAACGAAGACCCAACGCAGGCCAAAAAATTTAATTAATTAATTAATTTTTAAAAGTAGTCTAAAAAAAAATAAATAAAAGAAATGATCATGAATTATTTTTAGGCTTGATAATGGTTTGAGGCTGTGATAAGAAACAAAGGGAGTCTTCGCCTCCTGGAGAAGAGTCCACTGAAGTATTTATGGAGAAAAAGATGTGCCTTCTCTGACTTGCTGTTAAATAATAGTGCGGTGGAGGGAGTGGCCAAGAGAGGCCAATGAGCTGAGGCAGGAGGCTCTGCTCTTGTGTGTTTAGAGTTTCCGTAACAGATTGAAGAGGAAAGCAGCTCTCAGCCTTGAGGCCTGAGCTATTTTATGTTCGCATTAAGGGAGGGTGGGAGGTGGTGGTCTCTTGGCTTATCGGGCGAGCTTCTCGGGCTCCTATAGACTATTTCACTTGAAAAACATGCTGCTGCTTAAAAATAGAGTTTTTAGAGCGCTGCTCCAGCCACCCTCCCGATTACGGAGCCGGAGGCTGGGAGACGGGCGGCTGCCTGAGCCTCGCTGCAACGGCTCAGGGCTCTTCAGGCCACCAACCGCCTGCGGGGACCGCCCTCCCCGCCTCCCACCCTGTCACCTGCTCAGCTTCTTCTCTCGTGTCCAGGACAAAAGGGATGACTGTAGGGGTAACTGCAGGCTCTTCCTCTTCTCTGAGGACTGCCCTGGCCTGGACTGAGGTTCACGCCTGCCCTTCCCCTCCCTCTAGATAGGGGCGGATTGGGGGCATTGAGCCAGGGAGGGCTGAGTGGTGGCTTGCAGGGGTGAGAGGAGGGGGGCTGGGGTGGAGGGGTGGAGGGGTGGAGGGGTGGTGGGGTGGAGGGTGGAGGGGTGGAGGGGTGGTGGGGTGGAGGGTGGAGGGGTGGAGGGGTGGTGGGGTGGAGGGGTGGAGGGGGGCTGGAGTGGAGGGGTGGAGGGGTGGAGGGTGGAGGGGTGGAGGGGTGGAGGGGTGGAGGGGTGGAGGGGTGGTGGGGTGGAGGGGGGCTGGGGTGGAGGGGTGGAGGGTGGAGGGGGGCTGGGGTGGAGGGGTGGAGGGTGGAGGGGGGCTGGGGTGGAGGCGTGGAGGGGTGGAGGGGTGGAGGGGTGGAGGGGTGGAGGGGTGGAGGGGGTGGGGTAGAGGGGTGGTGGGGTGGAGGGGGGCTGGGGTGGAGGGGTGGTGGGGTGGAGGGGTGGTGGGGTGGAGGGGTGGAGGGGTGGAGGGGTGGAGGGGTGGAGGGGTAGAGGGGTGGAGGGGTGGAGGGGTGGAGGGTGGAGAGCAGGAGGGACCCCAGGACTCCTGAGAGTCAGAGGCAGACAATTTCAGCAGCGCTGCCAGGAGCTGGACTGGGCCTCTTTCTGATTCTTCAGAAGGACCCTGCGCCTTCCCATGACTCTTGGTGGCCGCCCTGTGCTGCATTACACAACGCTGCTCAGGCTGGGCCCCAGGGACACTTTGGGTTCCAGCTGGAAACAGCTGTCCAGAATGTAGGCCCAAAGGGGATACCCGGTTGCACCTCAGTAAAGCCCTCCCCCGGGACTGGCCTTTCCTGGGCCAGGAGCACGTTGCTCACGACGGCAGATGCAGCAGGCATCCCCGGGCACTGTGGGAATGACACGGGAAAGCCCGGGAGCCGTCCTGGGATGAGCTGACTCACTTTGGAGCCCTGCTGGGTGGGGCAGTGGAAGAGTCAGCCTGTGCGCTCCCCTCAGATGCAGCCCTGCCTTTACAGGAGGTCAGTGGGCAGGTGATGCCAGTGCGGGGCCAGTGGCTGACGGCCAGGTCTATTCCCAGCGTTGGACCGTAAATATTTGAACACCGTCCCTGCCTACTCTGGATTTCTGGATGCTGTTTCCTGGGAACTGGGCCACAGGAGCCCCCAAGGTCTATCTGGATCATAGCGAACCCGCCAGGGCTCTGCTCCCAGGCTGCTCACATCAGGGGGCCAGCAGCTAAAAGGCCCTCCGGGGAGGACCGGCAGGAAGACCGCTCCCTGAGCGGGAAGCTGGGGAGTCTCTGTGCGAAGGGAGGGGCCGAGCGCACGGATTTTGTTCCCCGCTGGGTCAGAGTCTGGATCCTGGGCAAGTGACGGGCCCTCTGAGCCTCAGTTTACCTGTCTGTAAAAGGGGACTAATCACATCTATTCTACAGGGCTGTGGTGAGGGTTAAATGACTTATTCATAGGAAGCCTTCCAGGACTGCTGGCTCTCGGAGGCCCCCCAGCCCCACCGCGCACCCTCCCCCGGCCCCTGCCTCACCTCCATTTGCCCGCTCTCCGCTGCGTCATGGAGAGGGGTCCCACCCCAGGAGTCTCTCATGACGGGGGCACCCATCAGCAGGAGCCGGTCTAGAATGGGCGTGTGGCCGCCTCGAGCGGCAAAGTGGAGGACGGTGGCCCCCTCGTTATCCCGCGCCGTCAGGCCGATGTCCGTGAAGGTGACCTGAGGGACGAGGAGGGGGGATCGGCCAGCTGAGGCTGGACGGGGGTGACCACTCCTACCTCGGGGCAGGAAGCCCTGGGACAGAGCTGGCTCCTCTTGGCGCGTCCCGGGCAGCATGGGAGGAAGTGAGCTCGGTGATTTTGCTGGGAGACTCCACGGTCCCCAAATCTGCCCCAGCCCTGACCGTAAGCTGAACACCCCCAGGGGCTGGTTTCACACATCAAATAAAGAAACGCCTTTGGGCGGCACCTAAGGGACAGTAAGCAGATGTTTGCTGATGAAGGGAGGGAGGGAGGGAGAGAAAGGACATCCTGGCACCAGACCTGTTTGTACCCTATCACATCTCCAGCACGAAGATGCAGGGGTGCTGGGAGGCGGGTCCTGAGCAGCCTTCCTCATGGTGGACCCAAGCCTGGTCACCCTGCGGCTTGGGCCCCGTCCTGCTGGCAGCCACATGAGTGACTTCCGGCCGGCCCTCCTCACGGGCCCTAAGCTGCCCCTCTGTGAGGGCACCAGTGGGCTCTGGTCCATGGCACCCAGCCAGGCCCGTGGGCACGCAATGGACTGCGTGCACCGGGGCAGCCATGTGACAGTGAGACGTCAAGGGCTCTTCTTCTGTCTTCCTGATAGAAGGGGCTGGTGGATGTGGCGTCACCCCCTTTTCTCCCTCTTCCTGCCTTGAATGCGGCCAACTCTCACCATGAGGGAGAGGCTGGGAGAACAGCAGAGATGTGACCCAGTGTCAACGGCCTCTACGTGGGAGGGACAACCTTTCAGTGGCTCAGTGCACTGCTCACTGCAGCCAAACGTGTCTGTTAGAAAAAGGCCAGTGAGCCGGGAACAGAGACCCTCCCCTCGGCCAGCTCCCCGAAGGGAGGGGGCGCCCAGCGCTGAGTGGGTGAGCCAGGCTGGACGCCGCCCCCTCCCCTCTCGGTCCACCCTGCAGGAGGCGGGGCTGGGGAGTCACATCTGGAAAAGCCTTTCTGGCCCTGGGACCCCGTGGCCCCAGCTGTTTCTCGCGGGATGAGCCCCTGTGGGGCTCCACGGGGCTCGGTGGACATTCTTCCCTCCTGCCCACCCTCCCCCTGCTCCTGCACCCCCGCTGCTCCGAGCTGCTTCTCCTCGCCCTGCACAGCCCACTGGCTCACTCCCACACCGTGTGCTGAGCACCTGCTGCGATTGTGGCCCTGCGGCCAGAGATGACCAGGACTCAGGCTCCCGCAGGGCGAGGAGTCCAGGTCTGGGGACAGGCACATTTCTGGGAGGCCAAGATCTGAACTACAGTGAGGGGACATAAGGACAACTCCACCCAGCGGCCCGGGCGGGGCCGAAGACGGGAAAGTTAGTGCCGCAGGAGCTGCAGAGCTTTCTCCTGTGAGAGGAGCTGGCCGTGTAGGAGGGGCTGCAGCAAGGGGGCCTGGGAGGGGACGCAGCCTGTACGAAGGTGCGGCTGCCTGAGGGGCTGAGGCCAGCCTGGGAGATCCAGCAGCGAAGGGAGGCTGGAGGCAACTGCTGGCGGCCTCTGAGGCCAAGGTGAGTGGCTGGAGGCCAGATTCCTTCCCTCCTTCACTCACTCATCAAACATCTCTGGAGCCCTTACTATGTGCCAGGCACAGGGAATGCAGCAGCAGGGCTGCGCCACTGCTTCCTGGAGCAGCTGGAACTTACAGCCTGGGGTGGGAACAGATAACCACCAAGATGAAGGCAAACACAACGTTCATCAGTGTTGGTGCAGGACAGACAGCAGCAGAGCAGGACAGGGAGCTGGGCCAGGTGGCTGCCATCCTACACAGGTGGACAGGGGATGCAGTGGGGGGGAGGCACACCTGGGGAGCTGTCACCAGGCAGAAGGTGCAGCACGTGCAAAGGCCCTGGGGCAGGGAGGCCGGCCTGCTGGAGGGAGGGCTGGAAAAGCAGGCCCCATGAGAAGGGAGGAAGGTTTTGAGTGAGGAAGGGCTCTCCCTTCTCCACCAGTGACCTGCGTGACCTTCAGAGATGCCAGCAGACCCTGGCGCTCCCAGCTCGCAGCCCTTCAGCGGCTCCCCAGTGCCCCAGGAAAGAGCCCAGGTCCTCCCGGGGCCTTGGTCTGCCTTTCCGCCTCACGCCACCCCACGGGCTCTCCCAACTGTGACTGAGCTGGGCCCCCGCTCCTCCAGGAACCACCCCCTGCCCAGCCACCTCCTGCCCAGCCTCAGTTCTGCCCCTCCCCGGGGAGACCTCTCCACTCTGAGACTTGGCCGGGTCTCTGTAATGGACCCTCAGAGCTCCCAGGCCAGGTTTTTGGTGGTGGAGCCAGGAAGTCCTCAGCCCTGGAAGAAGTGTTGGCGGAAGGCATCCTCCCCAAGCTGGGTCACTCTGTGCTCCTTCTGGAAAGAGGTCCGGGTAACCCTTCCACGGGTCCAGCGGGCAAGAGGGGAGGGGTCTGGCCCTGGGCTCCAAATGGCCAGGGCCAGGCACTGCCTGTACCAGAGACGGAGCAGCTGGACGCCACCGACGCTGAGGGCTCCTGGGGGAGGGGCAGGAGAGCCCCCAGGGGGCCCCGCACGCGCCCACGTCCTGCAGGGGCTGACTTTCAGTCCGCAGCCACCCCCAGTCAAAGCTGTGGGCTCCGGGCTGCACCGGGGGGCCGAGACTGGGCCTGGCATGTGGGTGCTCTGAGCCATGGGCCGGCCCATCTGCTCCCCCAACCACCGTGTGGGTCCTCGGACTTCCTGCGGGCAAACTGAGACCCAGTTTGGGTGTGCTGCGCCCACCCCAGCCGGGAGCCACTCGCTCGAAGGCGGTTCTGCAAGCGAGTTGCCAGCTTTCCCGGCCCTCCCCTGCCCGCGCCCCCGGCGGCCCCTTACCAGCCAGACGACGAGCGAGTAGTGGCCGCGGGCAGCGGCGGCGTGCAGGGCGCTCATGCCGTCGAGGGCGCGCAGGTGTACGTCGGCGCCGCAGTCCTTCACCAGGAACTGGGCCAGGTGCAGGTGGCCCTCCTGGCAGGCCAGGTAGAGCGGGGAGGCGCCGCTGCGCGTCCGCCGGTTCACGCCGCTATGGGGGAGGGCGGGGTTCAGAGGGCGCTCGGCCCCGGGGGTCGCGGGGAGCCGCTCCAGCCAAGGGCCCAGATCGGGGAGGGGCGTCCCGGCACCTGGCTGAGCTGTTGCGGCCACCCCGCTTCCCGGCTGAGGTGAGGGGCCCAGCCGGCCACCTGTAGCGTTGCACAGGTTGCGCACGGCGCAAGGGCACGGGATCGGGGCGGGGGTGAGGTGGGCACGGGCCGCCGGAATCCAGCTTCCCCTCCCCCACGCCCCTCCCCATCAAGATGTGCGCGCCGCCAGGGGTTGGCCGGCAGAGGGCGCTTCTTAGGGGGTGACTAGCCCAGCAGGGCCTGCAGTGGACGGGTCAGGGAACCTCCAGAGCTGGGGGCCTGCTCTGTACAAGGGGCCAGTGAGCAGGGCAGTAGCCCTTCTGTGGTGCCCAGCCCTGGCATCCGAATTCCAGGCCCCCATGTGGATGGACTGGGGCAGGGTCATCAGATTTCCTGCATCCGGCTTTGCCTCTATGGTGCTGCACGCCCAGGGGAGTTCTTGGTCCCCAGGGCAGCCCCTCCCCACACCGGACCCATGCCCTGTTGACAAAGACTTCACCTCTAGGTCCTGTGGTCGGTGCCGGTGGGAATGTGGGCCCTGGGGCAGGGGACCTTCCCGTGTGCTTGTGTGTGCTTTAATGTGAAATCTTCCACTTTTCAAATGACAGAAACTGCTTCTAAAACTGCCGGTCTAAGAGACGCTCTGTGGCCGGCCGGGCCCGGGGCAGCTGGTGTGGATGCTCTGGGGAAGATCCGCAGAGGCGAGTCCCGAAGGCCTTTGCCGAGGGGTCGGGATGGGAAGGCCCAGGGACAGGAACACTGTTCCACAGTGAGGTGTCCGGCCTCGTCCAGGAGCAACCGTGGGGTGGCCAGGACAGCCAGCCGGCCAACAAGAGGCCCCGCAGAGGAGAAGGCGTGTGGTTACAGAGGCAGGCGGGTTTGGGGGACAAAGGCCAGGTCAGGTGTGGGGCGGACATGGAGTCCCACCCTCAGCCAGGGCAGTAGCCCTGAGAACAGACGGTGGGGGGCAGGCCACGTGCACGGCACCCTAGATGGCCCGTTGTGTGCCCAGGGTATCTTTCGTGGGGCGCAAGGGCCACAGCGGTGCCCACGATAGGGAAGGGGAGTCCCGCTGCCCGCTGCCCCCGCCTTGCCATCCACCAACTCCAGGCGGTGGGACAGGGGTTCACAGTGTCAGGAACGGACAGTGTGGAGGGAGAATTCAGGCCGACCTGAAGGGGCCCCCAAGTCCACTGCACAGCCTCTGCTCCCTTCGGGTGGCTTGAGGGGGCCACCTTCCCAGCCAGGGGAAGCCGGGCCCTGAGACGCCCCCAGGCAGGGCCGGGAGCTGCCTGAGCATATAGAGCGCCTCCTGCTCTGACTGCTGTAGCAGCTTCCTCGCCGTTCTCACTGCCCCCTCCACGCTCCGAGCCTCACCCCGAGCGCTCTCCGCCCGCGCCTTGGCCACAGACTTGTCCCTCCACACTCCCCTCCCCCAAGGCCCGCCTCCAAGGCGGCAGCCCCTCCTCCTCCGCCGCCTCGGTGCGGCCGCCTCGGTGCGGCCTCCCCAGCACCTGCACCCCCCGGACTGCCCAACAGGCGCCGCTGCGGCTCCTCACCTGCCGTGGGCGGCCGTCAGGAGCTTCAGGCAGGTCAGGTCCCCGCTGACGGCGGCGTGGTGCAGCGGCAAGGCCCCCTCCAGCGTCTCCAGCGTGGCTGCGTGGCCCTCTCGCAGCAGCCACTCCACCAGCACCGGGTGTCCGAAGCGGGCGGCCAGGTGCAGCGGGGAGACGCCCGAGGAGTCTCGGTCCTACGGAGGCACGGACGGGGCGGTGAGCGGGCGGCGGGCCCGGACCCAGCCCTGCCCGGCAGCACCGGTGCGGCCAGGGCCAGCCGCCCGGCACCACAGCGCCCGGGACCCCGGCGGAGAGCTTCCGCCCCGCCCCTCCGTCCGGCGTGCTCCATCGCGGGGCGTGCGGAGGGAGGTCTCTGGGACTGAGAGGTCGGCGGCAGGGCCAGGATCAAGTCCAGGCTTTCTGGGTCCAAGTCCCTGAGCCTGAGCATCCGAGCTCCCTCCCCTTCTCTGCTCGCAGTCAGAGCGGCTTCCGCTCGCCCCGCTGCGCCCGCGCCGGCCGGTGGCCTGCCCCGTGTCCAGGGCTGCGGCGTCTCTGGGCCTCTGCCCCACCCCCACTGAGCGCCCACCCGCCGGCCCCCGAGTCCTCTTGCCGGGGACCCTATCCACCGTGGGCCTCTGGCAGACCTGGGCGTTCTCCCAGGCACAGAGGTGGCCCCGCTCCCGCCCCCGGGGTTGTGCGAAGAGCCGCTGAGGATGAGGACGGCGGCCTGGAGGCTGTTGGGACGCTCAGGCTGTGACCGCCGAGTCCTCCCCGTCCCGGACCGAGCGGGTCACGGTGATGCCTACCCCCCGACTCCGGCCTCTGGGAGGACGTCCTTACACCGTCAGAGCTGGCTCACCGACCTCCCGTGGTCCTTCACCCCCACACGGAGCACCCACCGGGCGGCAGGAGAAGGGAGAGGCGGGCCCTGAGACTCTTCTCTTCACATCAAGGTTCTCGTCCCACTGCCCCCCACAGCTGCGCCTGTGCTGTCACCCACCGGGGCCCCCGGGCGTCCAGGCCGGTGCCCACAGCTCCCGAGCCCCAGTGCCCACCTTGCTTCTCTTCGTAAGGACCCTTTTCTAGACCCTTCGGAAACAGGCCCACGGATCAGGCCTGATAAGGGCTCCGTGAGATCGCCACTGGCAAGGCCGGGCGCCCCTGGGTGGGACGTGGGGAGGAAGAACAAGGATGGCCACTCTGTGCTGGGCGCTGGGGGACGCGAGGGGGTTTAGGAGGTGCCCACTTTGGGGGCGGAGGGATGTTGGGCAGAGACAGACGCCATTGACTGTGCCGTGGGGCCCGCGTGGTGACTCCCCGAGAGGAACAGCCCAGGGCCGAGGTGCCCAGGGGAGGCCGAGGGCTCCGGATCCGGCCCTTGGCTCATGCCTCCCTGCATCCCCATGGACACGGGTCCCCCCGCGGCCACCGTGCCCGCTCAGCTCACCTGCAGACCGCAGCCCCCTTCGCGCACCAGCCAGCACATTTCGGCCAGGCTACCGGTGGCGGCGGCGTCATGCACCGGTGTGGCCCCGTTATGGGCCCGCTGGTTGCCGGGTAGCTGGGCCCGCTGAACCAGGAACTTGACGCAGGCCAGGTGGCCGGCCCGGGTGGCGTGGTGCACCAGGCCAGCCCCCAGGGCGTCGGTGACCCCCGGGCCCAGGGCACCCGCCTCCAGCAGCCGCTCCAGGGTGGCCAGGTCCCCATCCTTGGCGGCCGCGAGCGCCCGCTGCTCCTCCATCCACCCGGCCGGCTCTCCTCGACTCGCGCACAGGCCCGGGCTTCCTGTTTCAGGCGTGGACGCAGCTCCCGGCTCCGGTTACCTGATAAGCGGCGCAGAGGGCAGATGGGAGGCGGCAGGGGGGTGGGGGGACAGGCCTTGGGGACCGGGCCTCCGCAGCCCAGCCCCAGCCGCTCCCGCGGCGCCCGGAGCTGCGGTGGGCAGAGGGCGCGGGGGAAGGGCCCACACCGGGTTTGGGTTGGGGGTGGACGCTGGCCCGGGGGGCACTGCCCTGTGCTGGCCCACGCCTCCTCCTCCCGTGGAGCGAGGGCTGGGATGGACTTCCCGCGTCGAGCAGGTGTTCACAGTGGCAGTGTCCTTTCCAGAAAGCGGTAGGCAGCTGCCCTGAGGGCTGTGCTGGGCCATGGGAGGCCACCTGGGAGACCCTTCTCACAGGAGGGCGGGCCCATCCAAGTGGAGCCCTTTCTGGGGACCTTAAGTGTTTGGGACATGTTGTCACCCACCGGGAGCTGGGGGCCTTCCTGGCCCCTGGGAAATCTATGCTGGATCCTGGCCTCAGCTGGCCTTGGAGGCTCCGTGAACCTCTGGACAGCAGCTGCTCCCCAGGGCCGGTGACGGGCACAGGGCCCTGACCGAGAGTCTCTGGCACTGCAGCTAAAGGTCCCGAGTGCATTTTTCAGAGCTGCCAAGCATCTTTTTCCAGACTGTTCTCTTCCGTGGGGCTGGACACCCATAGTTCTTTGCTGGGGGAATCAGGACACCACAGCCTCTGCCTGGCGGAAGCAGGATGCTGCATGTTGGGGACCTACTTTCTAGAGCTCCCAGAGACACAGTCGCAAGCCGAGTTCCTGAAGCTAAGGCGTGATTATGCAGTGAGCAGTGGGTCTGACCCCACCCCACTGCCGGCACAGTCACACTGTGCCCCCAAGAAGAACCCACTAGAAGAACCACAAAATGTCCAAAACAAGCACTGGAAGCTTTTATTAGTTCATCTAATTTCTGACGGTTGTTTCCTCAGAGCCATCACGAAGTTCCTTGCACCTTTCAACCGCACATTACAAGTGTTATTCAATTAAAAAAACCCACTCCTATGTAAATGTCTCCATAGACATGACATTTGATGTGAATCAGACACCACAATGCCACTGTGAAGATCAAAGAATCCTCCCGCAAGTACAACTGAGATGGGAGCTGAGCGAGGGATGAACGATTTTCTGCCTTGGGAATGAGCCAGCATCACGCAGGCGCTGCCGCCCGTGACTCTGACGGCTGAGCTGAAACCCTGAGCAAATGATCGAATGGAAGGGACGGGAGGGGCCTGCGGACTGGGAGAGAGGGCGCCCAGTGGTCGATGGCCCGAGTGACCAGCAAGTGATCAGGAGGATGGGCGGGCCCGGAAGCGGGGGGACGCCCAGCGGGGAGGGGCCTGACCACAGGGGCCCCCACCCTCTGGAAAGGGCTTGAGAAGGGCCATGAGGGTGAGGAGGGACCGACCTCTCAGCCAACAGGTGCACAGAGGCCAGGACAGCAGCCAAAAACCAGGTCTCCTATTTCCATGAGAGCAGCTGACAATCAATTATAAATACTAGCATTTTACCTTTCGGATAAAAATGCCACCTTCCAGGAAGGGCGTGCTTACAACAAGCTCGCCCCGCTTCCCAGAGGGGAGGGTGGGCGCGGCTAAAGAGTTTCTAATCCAACTGGTGCCACTGGGCAGCAGTGACGGGGACGGTCCCACGAGGGCATCTTGTCCTGGGCCCCTCAGCACCGGTGGCGTCTGTGGGCCCAGCAGACCCGCTCCCTCACTGACCAAGGGACGGGAGGGAGCCCAGAGCCCACACGCTCTGGGACGAGAGGAAGACTCCTTCTGGCACTGCCCTGGGCACTAGGCCTGGCCCTCCAGCCGGGCCACCGCCTGCTTCAGGTCCTGCACGACGAGGTCCACTTCGGCCTGGGTGGTGCCGCGGCCCACGCTGAGCCGGATGGCGTTCCTGGCCAGGTCCAAGGGGACGCCGCAGCTCAGCAGCACCGGGGATGGCCTGTGGGGCGGGGAGACGGGCCAGCCGTCAGGACACGGGCTCTCCCGGGCTGCCGCGTGTCCTTGGCCAGCTCCCCACTGGCCACGCACTCTTTGGCCCACCGTCACCAAGGGCCGGCTCAAAGCCTCCCTGCGCTCCAGCCGGGCCTGCCCTGGCACAGGCCCCGACCCCGGGAGCACAGAGGCGGCCGCTGGCCCCTGCACCCGAGAGCCGGAGCCCGGGGTACTGTGGCAACTCCCGTCTCCAAGGAGCTAGCGGGCTCAGTTCCTGGAGGGGACGCTGAGCCACACGCGAGGCAGAGGGACGGCCTCCTGCAGACCCTGGAGGCTGCGGCCCGCGCAAGTCAGTGCTGAGTTTGGTCCCGGTGCCCTGGCCTCGAACAGAGGCCTGTTGCTCATCACGACCACAGCTCCGCTCTCTCCAGAGCCCAGGTGGCCGCATCCAGCTCTACTCCCGCCTGCAGGGCCCCCCAAGAAACCGAACCCCCTTCTCTTCCTCCAGCAGGGCTGCTCCCGATGCCCAGGCCTGAGGCTCCACCCTCCCCTCCCGCTTCCGCCCGCTCCTGGCAGGGGGCGTGATCTGAACCCAAATCTGGTCACAGCTCCCGGTTTTCTCGAGGCTGAAGTGGGCGCCCGCAGCCCGGCCCTGCTGCACCAGCCCGCCCCTCCTCCCCGCTCCCCACCTCACGCGGAGCCCTGCTGCCGGTCTCCCGGTCCAGCCCGAGGCCCCTGACGGCTGCAGCTCCCACTCGCTCCTCCCGAGGGCCTGCACCGTCTGGTCACTGTCCACGCCCCTGCTAGGCTGCAGAGCTGCCCAAACCTAGAGCCCCGATGTGCCCTGGATGCCGCGGCCAAGTACGTGGAGAGCACTCACCGGTCTCCATGGTCCGAGTGGCACGCAGCCCCCAGGCTGGCCAGCAGCGTCCTGCACTGGGCCAGCACCAAGCGGCCTAGGAGACAGAGCACAGGGCCCCTGAGGTGGAGTCCAGGCGGGGGCTGCCTCTCTTCCCTGCTGCAAGTTTGGACGCTCCCTCCCTCGTACCACCTGACGGAATCCCAGGGCACAGGTCCCTCTGACGGCAGGTGAGAGAAACCACAGCAGGTCCCAGAGGAAGCGCTTCCTCTGCCCCTTGGCTGCAGAAAAGCAGACACTCTTCGGCCTCATAAGACTGGCCTTGAGAATGTGGTACCACCAGCTGCCTGGCAGGACTCGCAGAATCCTGACGAGCTGCCTTACCGAATAACGTGCTGTCCTGGTAATAATGTCTAACTTGACGTCTCCGTTTTCTGAAGGGAGAGACACTGGGAGCTTGTCTGTGTTAAGCTAGAAGGTACTTCCCTCTTCCTTCACAGGCACAGAGATTTAAAAAAATACAATGATGGGAATTCCCTGGCGGTCCAGTGGGTACGACTCTACCCTCTTACTGCCGAGGACCCGGGTTCGATCCCTGGTCAGGGAACTAAAAATCCCACAAGCCACGTGGCGCAGCCAAAAAAAACCAAAAACATAAACAAACAAAACCCCCAACACCGACGACTGTGATTTAATTAAAACGAACAGCCTGTCTCATTTAAATTAACACAGGTCATCACAGAATATAAAGAAGAAGGGGGGAAGACACTAGAGGGAGGAACTTCCCTTCCCACAGCAGTGTGCTTCCTTCCCAAGGAGGATGCACTCCAGACCCGGTGACGGCCGCCCCAGGGTTTCTTCGTGGTCCAAACACGCTGCCCCGTTTCTCAGAGTGACCAGGAGGCAACGACCTCTTCTTCTAAGAGGTGAAAACTGCCCTTCAGGTCGGCTCTCCCGTGCTCTCGGGGCCACCATAATCTCCTCCCAGACAAACAGGATGCTCTACACCCAGGACTCAAGCCTCAGGGACTCCGAGCAGCCAAGTCCTAAGCGTCTGGGATACGAGTCGCCCTAAGGCTAATCCTAACCCGAACCCTAACTTTTCCAGCTGGGAGGCAGAGACCGCGGGAACTAATGAAGCCCCCAGATCTGCACTTCAGCCTGACTCTGGGCCAGTTTTCACTTGGTTGCCTCTACTTTCCTGACCGTCATAAAATGTTTTGTAAAAATTGCAGACAAAGATGGACCAACTAGCCTAAAATTCAGTTCACTTTATCTCCATCCCTCACATCTTTGGGGCGGGGCTAGGACCCTGTGAGAGCTGAGCGCCGCTGTGCTGTGTCCAGAGAGAGCCTTAGCACCTGGAGCAGGTCAGCAGCTGTGCCCAGAGCCCCACCACCACAGGACAGTGCCTGGTGGGGTGACCCTGCCCTCGGCCAGTGCCCACGCCTCCCCACAGCTCAAGCTGTGCCCAGCCCAGCCCAGCCCCCAGCCAGGGAGAGCTGGGGGCAGTCGTCACCTTGCAGCCGGGGTCCCTGGATGGAGAAGTTACAGGTGTTGGGGAGTCGCTCAGTGCCTGGAAACTGGCTGTTCAGATGGACTCGCTCACCAAACTCAGCCTGGAAAATGAACAGAATATGTGCAGTAACATCTTCGAAGCCCCCTCCCCCCAACTGCTTGAACTTCAGACTTTCTGGAAAACAAAACCTCACTCTCGGGAATTCCCTGGCGGTCCGGTGGTTAGGGCTCTGCACTCTCACTGCTGAGGGCCTGGGTCCAATCCCTGGTTGGGGAACTAAGATCTCGGAAGCCACATGGTGTGGCAGGAAAAAAAAAAAAACCTCACCCTCAACACACAGAGTGATTATCTTACTGATAAGCATCTACTGATAATAGTCAGGGAGACTGGCTATGGAGAGCAAAGTTAACTGGGAGAAGAAACTTCTGAATACATTTGGATCATCTTCACACAACCCTGAGATATTCCGCCTCTGGTATTTCTGTCACGTGTCTGAGAAAGTCGCCTGGTCTGGAGCCCGCCTTGGGGGTCTCGGCCCCGCCGTCCCCAGAGCTCCGGGCCACGGGCGCTCACTGTCCCCAGAGCTCCGGGCCACGGGCGCTCACTGTCCCCAGAGCCCTGGGCCACGGGCGCTCGCTGCCCCCAGAGCCCCGGGCCACGGGCGCTCGCTGTCCCCAGAGCCCCGGGCCACGGGCGCTCGCTGTCCCCAGAGCTCTGGGCCACGGGCGCTCACTGTCCCCAGAGCTCCGGGCCACGGGCGCTCACTGTCCCCAGAGCCCTGGGCCACGGGCGCTCACTGTCCCCAGAGCCCCGGGCCACAGGCGCTCGCTGTCCCCAGAGCTCTGGGCCACGGGCGCTCACTGTCCCCAGAGCTCCGGGCCACGGGCGCTCGCTGTCCCCGGAGCCCCGGGCCACGGGCGCTCGCTGTCCCCAGAGCTCTGGGCCACGGGCGCTCACTGTCCCCAGAGCTCCGGGCCACGGGCGCTCACTGTCCCCGGAGCCCTGGGCCTCGGCCCCGCCGTCCCCAGAGCCCCGGGCCACGGGCGCTCGCTGTCCCCAGGGCTCCGGGCCACGGGCGCTCGCTGTCCCCAGAGCCCCGGGCCACGGGCGCTCACTGTCCCCGGAGCCCCGGGCCACGGGCGCTCGCTGTCCCCAGAGCTCCGGGCCACAGGTGCTCACTGTCCCCAGAGCCCCGGGCCGCGGGCGCTCACTGTCCCCAGAGCCCCGGGCCTCGGCCCCGCCGTCCCCAGAGCCCCGGGCCACGGGTGCTCACTGTCCCCGGGGCCCCGGGCCGCGGGCGCTCACTGTCCCCGGGGCCCCGGGCCGCGGGCGCTCACTGTCCCCGGGGCCCCGGGCCGCGGGCGCTCACTGTCCCCGGGGCCCCGGGCCCCGGGCGCTCACTGCCCCCGGAGCCCCGGGCCGCGGGCGCTCACTGTCCCCAGGACCCGGGCCGCAGGCGCTCACCGCCAGCCTCTCCTCCAGGTAGTCGCGCACAGCCTGCATGTGGGCTTCGTAGGCCTCGCACTTCTCTGCCACCAGCTCAGCCGCCTAGGGACACAGGAGGGCCCCTCAGTTACGGTGAAACAAGGGGAGCAAGACAGCTTTAAGCAGCAGAGGTGATTCTCCCCGAAGGCAGACCGGTGACACGGCCTCAAACTGCTCACTCTCTGGAACCTCACGGATACACAGTACGCGCCGACCGCGTGACCGGGGCCGGGATAAGTGCCGAGTACCCTTCACTTGTTAACAGGAATTCACTTTTTCAGGCTTCCGGATACCCCAGGCGCTGCAGGGTCCCTAGCCGGTGACCAAAGGCAATCCCAGTCCTGAAGGCACGTCCATCCCAGGGACAGACACACCAGGGAAGAGGTGACCACGGCAGACCGGCGGGTGGGCGCCGTGATGGGAACTCGGGGCAGCGGGGAAGGGCATTCCAGGTAAAGGCCCTGCAGGGGGAAAGGCGAGCGCTCCTGAAACAGAGTGAGCGAGGGGGACAGCGCCCCAGAGGCCCCAGGACAGGCGGGATCTGAGCCTAAACACAAGGCAGACGCACGTGGATTTTGAGGAAGGGGTGGGCTGCTCTGATTTGTGTGTTAGAACTGGATGCTACGTGGAGAGTGGATGAGGCGTCCACACACAAGACGGGGATGATCCGGCCTGGAGTCGGTACAAGAGGCAGGTCCTGGACCTCTCGTGGAGACTGGACAGACAGGCCCGGCTGCTGTGTCAGGTGCGGGGGACGGGACAGGGCAGATCAAGGGCACCTCCTAGATTTCTCAGCTGAGAGCCTGGGTGGCAGGAGGCACCACGGGGAGAGACGCCAACGATGCAGGAGAGAGAGCAGGACACATCGTGGGCTCAGAGGACACATTGAGGAAGCAGGTGGGACGTGGGCCTCCCAGCAGGTCAGGACCTGCCCTGAGACGTCAAGTCCAAGACCAGAGCACAGGCTGGCATCAGAGCCACGGGACGGGGTGAGCACAGCGAGAGAGAGAGGAGGCACCCAGGATGCTGACGGGTGAAGAGGCAGAGAAGGAACCTCTGGGGGGAGAAGCGGTCCCACAGCTGCAGGAGGTCACAGGGCGAAATGGGGACCTCCTCGACCAGCTTCTGGGGAGCAGAGCAGGTGTCAGGAGAAGGGTAGGGGGTGAGAATGCGTGCGGGCTGCTCTGTGGGGCGGAGGACCCGGGAAGAAGCTGGAGCAGTGAGGACCATGGGAGGCCGGTTTTAAAGGCTGGGGGAGGAACACCCTGGCAGAAGACTGTGAGGGTGCAGGGCAGGGGGTGGCCGCAGGGGGGCGCCTTTCTTCAGTCGGCACACGGGGAAGGGGTGGAAGGCAGCATAGAGACCTTGACTCGCCCCAGGGGGGCCAGGACACACCTCCCGGGGAGAGGGGGGGCGTGTCCCGAGCCAGACCACACCGAGAAGGGCCAGGCTGAGCAAGGGGAGGGGGCGACAATGGTGTGCCACCCCTCCAGTGACAGCAGGGTCAGAGGGCCCGGGCACAGGTGCAAGCCAGGAGCGAGGAAAGGGTCACGGCTGCAGAAGGGAGCGGAGGGGCCTGCCGCTGCTGCGCCGCCATCTAATCCTCATCAGGAAGATCTTTAAGAAGCTGCCCCTCTGTCACCATCTCGGGGGGCGGGGGGTAACTGGACCCAGGGGAGGAGCAAACCTGTGGTGATGACGTCATTGCTTTTAATATTAGAAGAGACTTGAGAAAAGATACTTCCCTTTTAAACGCTAAGCGTATGAAACCCACTCCACATTTCTTAAACAGCACATCTCCAGGTTGATGAATACCATTCAAGGTTCCTCTTATGTTGGTCTGTGTCTTGGGATCATGAACGTGATCTCTCCTAAAGCCAGGATACCTATTAAAGCTGCTGGGAAACTGATGTGAGATCGTAGAAAATATGCGCTCTGGCCTCCGCCCTGGACCAGGCACAGAGCTCCCGAGACCCTTGGAATTTCCTAAGCAGGAGGAGCAGCCTTTATTCTAATATTCTGGCTTGGGCTCTGCTTCCTGCTGCCAAGCTCCTAAATCCCTTGGAACTTCCTGGGTGACAGTGTCTTTTGCCCTAATGAGGCGACCCCGGGTGGGCTCCTGGATAGGGGCTGGTCACCGAGTCCTGATTAGAAGCCTGGAATTTTTGTAGAGACGGGAGAGGGGCTGGAAACGGAGTTGATGACTGATCAAAGCCTCCACAGAAACCTCAACAGTGTGGGTTCAGAGAGCTTCCAGGTTGCTGACCACAGAGGTGCTAGGAGGCTGGTGCCTGGAGAGGGCATGGAAGCCCCTTCCCACATCCCCTGCCCTACACTTCTCTTCCTTCTGGAGGTTCACCTGTACCCTTTATCATATCCTTTCATAATAAATCAGTACTCTAGTTTCTCTGCGTTCTGTGAGCTGTTCTAGCAAATACACTGAACTCAAGGAGGGGCCATGGGAACCTCTGATTCACAGCTGGTTGGTCAGAAGTGCGGGTGGCAGTTGGCATCTGAAGTTGTGGGTGCCCACAACTGAGCCCTTAGCCTGTGGGCTCTGCCAGTAACTCTGGGTAGACAGTGTCAGAATGGAATTGTAGGAAACTCAGCTGGTGCCACAGAATTGCTGGGTGGGGACCCCCAACCCCGCACATCTGGTGTCAGAAGTGTGGTGAGTGTGGCAGTGGTGTGAGAGTGAGGCGGAAACACAGGAGGAAGACATCGATGGACAACGCAACGGCTTCAGCTGTCCGAGGTCACCAAGGCTTACCTTCCCAAGGCCGGCAATCATCGGGGTGTTCTCTGTCCTGTAAGAGACAAAGGATTCAATCCTATTTCCATGCAAAGCGATTAACAGACATCCCTGGAAGGAATCCTGTCTATCTGAAAGTCAGGTGTTCAAATAAAGTCACACCAACATCTTTCCTAAACAAGGGCAGCTGCCAGCCCCCGAACCCTCGTCATCGCCCAGGGACAGTAGACGTGGCCCACTGTGGGCAACATACAGTGGGTGTCCACGTGACAATTCTACCTGGACCCACCTCCTACCCAGGAGAAAGCCCTCCTCTGACTGCAGGCCCCAGAGCCCCCCTCTTTGGTCTCCCTGCCAAACCAGGTGAGGGTCTGAGGAACTCACTCCCCACTCCATTCCCTTCAGGTGATGTTTCAGCTGAAGCCTCTCAACTGTAATATGGGATGAATCTTTTGTTACTACAGACTTGGGGCGTAGTGTGTGTGTTCAGGGGGGCTGTGCAGGAGGGGACAGGAACACCCCCGAAGACCAGTGGTTCCCATACACTGATGTAACAAACTGAAAAACTACTCTTCGGGTTTCCCTGGTGGCGCAGTGGTTGAGAGTCCGCCTGCCGATGCAGGGGACATGGGTTCGTGCCCCGGTCCGGGAGGATCCTACATGCCGCTGAGCGGCTGGGCCCGTGAGCCATGGCCGCTGAGCCTGTGCGTCCGGAGCCTGTGCTCCGCAACGGGAGAGGCCACAACAGTGAGAGGCCCGCATATTGCCAAAAAAAAAAAAAAAAAAAGAATGTGTATTTTGCTGTTGTTGGGTGGAGTGTTCCAAACAGGTTGATTAGATCCTGTTGGTTGATGGGTGTTATTGCGTTCTTCTACACCTTAGCCAATTTTTGTCTAGTTGTTCTATCCATTGTTGAGGGAAGGGTGTTGAAGTCTCCATCTATAATTGTGGATCTGTCTATTTTTCCTTTCAGTTTAGTTTGGTTTTTTTATTCCTCACATACTTTTCAGCTCTACTGTTTAGTGCATCCACATTAGGATTGCTATGTCTTCTTGGTGGACTGATCCTTTTATCATTATATAATTCCCCCTGCCTCCCCCATCCCCGGTAATTTTCTATTTTCTTTGCTCTGGAGTCTCCTTTATCTCATGTTATATAGCCATTCCTGCTTTCCTTAGATTAACGTTAGTGTGATACACTTTTTTCCAACCTTTACTTTTAACTTGCCTCTTGCTATATTTGAAGCAAGTTTCTTATAGACTGCATATAGTTGGATCAGTTTTTAAAATTTTTATTCTGCCAATCTCTGCCTTTTAATTGCTATATTTATACCATTTACATTTAATGTAATTGTTGATGTTCGGGCTTAAGTCTTCCATTTTATTTTTTCTCTGTTTTCTTTTTCCTACCTTTCTGTGGGTTACTTAAACAGTTTTCAGAAGTTCAAGTGAAGAACAGGAACCTTACCTCCTTTTACATCCCTTTACCCTCCCCCATTCATAATATAATTATCTTAAATATTTCTTCCACATACATTTTGAAACACATCAGACAGTGCTATGATTTTTGCTTAGGCCATCAAACATAATTTAGAAAACTGAAGAGAAGGAAAGTCTATTTTATTTACCGTTTTTTTTTTTTTTTTTTTTTTTTTTGTGGTACGCAGGCCTCTCACTGTTGTGGCCTCTCCCGTTGTGGAGTACAGGCTCCAGACGCGCAGGCTCAACGGCCATGGCTCACGGGCCCAGCCGCTCCGCGGCATATGGGATCATCCCGGACCAGGGCACGAACCCGCATCCCCTGCATCGGCAGGCGGACTCTCAACCACTGCGCCACCAGGGAAGCCCCCTATTTACCCATATTTTTGTTTACCATGCTCTTTCTCTCTGATGTTCCAAGGTTCCTTCTTTTACTGTTTCCTTTCTGTGTAAAGAACTTCTTTAGTCATTTTTAGCATAGGTTTTCTGGTGACAAATTCTGTTAGTTTTCTCTTTCATCTGAGAATGTCTTGATTTCCTCTTCGTTCCTGAAGGATATTTCTGCTGTGTTTTTAATTTGGTTTGACAGTTCTTTTCTTTGAGCACTTGAAAATTTTTGCATACTTTCTCTGGCCTCCATGGCTTCAGAAGAGTAATCTACTGTCATTCAAATTATTTTTTTCCTACAGATAAGGTGTTATTTATTCTTTCCTCTGGCTGCTTTCAAGATTTTTCTTTGTCTTTCTTTTATGGAAGTTTACTATTTATGTCTTAGGGTAGATTTCTTTTGGTTTATCCTGTTTGGGTTTTGTTCAGCTTCTTGAATCTGTGGGTTTATGTCTCTTGCCAAATTTGGGAAGTTTTCAGCCATTATTTCTTCAAGTTCTTTTTCATCCCACCCTCTTTCTCCTGTCCCTCCAGGACCTCAACGAAATGAATGTTAGATCTTTTGCTATAGTCCCACAGGTCCCCGGAGGCTCTGTTCAATCTTCTTCCAGTCTACTTCCTGTTTTTTATATTGGTTACTTCTATTGTTCTTTCAGTTCACTCTTTCCTCTGTTGCCCCATTCTGCTGGTGAGCCTGTCCACTGAGCTTTTCACTTTGGCTGCTGTAGTTTTTAGTTCTAAAATTTGTTTGGTTCTTCTCTACATTTCTTCTTCTTTGCTGACACTTTCTATTTCTTCTGTTTCGAGGGTGTTCATAATTGCTCATTAAAGCATTTTTATTGTGTTTGCCTTAAAATCTCTTATCAGATAATTCTAACATCTTTGTCATCTCAGTGTTGGCATCTCTTGATCGTCTTTTTTCTTTGATTTAAGATCTTTCTGGTTCTCAGTATGATGAACGATTTTCAGTTGAAACCTGGACAGCCCTATGTCATTATGAATCTGGATGCTTCTTAACCCTTCCGTATTAGCTGTGTTTTTTTGACCTTCCTCTGGAAGGAGTGTGCCAACTGACTACTGCCAAGCGGGGGCAGACGTCCAGGTTCCCTCCTCGGCCCGTGTCAACATCCAAGAGGAGAACGCACCTTGTTAGTGATGGGTATGGGTGGAAGCCCAGGGTGCCCACGTGGTCTCCACTGACACCTTGGTGGGGTGCATGACTGTGGTGGGGCAAAAGTCCTGGCTCTTCACTAGGCCCTGTCTGACACAGGCGGGGCGTGGGGCTCTTGTCACAGCCTGTGTGGGTGAAGTCTGGGCTCCCTACTCTCCTTTGTGGCACAGGTGGGGGTAGCAGCAGTTTACCATGGTGATGGGCTGAAGAAGAGCAGGTATTGTCTAAAAGTTCTCTGTATTGCTAGGCTCTCCTTTCCCTGGTCCACTGGCTGGAGAGAGAGGGCTTTCTTGGGCATTTTTCATCAGCCCTTATTGGTGTTTCTGAGTTGCGGGCTTCTTCTGCTCTAATTCTGGAATAAAGGAAGCAAGAGAAACCCTAGGGGACTCACCACATATTGTCTGTTTCTTCCTCTTGTTATCAAGTTTCTGACAACACGTGTGGTGCTGGTGCCACCTCATTCCCTGGTTAAAACACCCCTGCAGGTCACAGGGACACAGGCGCTTTCAGAGAGGAAACCAGGCGCTCACTCCATAGTCAAGAGAAGGGCAGCACATCTCAGCCGGGGGGCTCCGGCAGCACCTCTTTGGTGGGCTGGGCCAAAATAACAAAAGGAACTGAAAGAGACTTCCTTCATCTGCTTTGAATCATCCCCAACGAGACTGCAGATCTGTGAGTCCCAAGTGTAGAACCGGCCAGTGGAGCCACGTCTGACTCAGTGGAGATGACAGTGCTGTGCTATCACCGTGCTTCCAAGAGACGGGAGAGCCACTGCCCTACATACAGACAACACAGCCAGCGGCCCAGACACCTCGTTAAACTTCTACCTTACCCTGGCCTGAAATTCCGTTCTTGTCCACCTCCAAACAGCATAGGGTACAGAGGGGTGAGTTCACCAAGCCCTCGGACATAAAGTGCTCCAATCCTGGGGCCATAAAACTGAAAGAAAAGTCAGTCATTTATTCAACAAGAACCTTCTGGGGACCTTTTCCATATATGTATTGAGAGGCCCACAGAGATACTCTATGACGTCCAGGCCCGCCTCCTCCGGTCCCGCAGGTGGCCACCCATCCCCACTGCAGACACGCAGGGGTCACAGAAGCCTTTGGGTGGGGGCAGGTGCTGGACTCTGGCCCCCAGCTCGGGGGCAGCAGAGCACCTGCACGGCGCGTGGGAGACTCTGTGAAGGAGAGGGGCTGGAGAGAGAGATGGCCAAGGGCTGTCCTGCAGATGACTCCATGCTCTCAAATCCACATTAGCTAGAAATCTCAAGGGCCCCCATGTCAGGCCAGCACCTCACTCCCTTGGGAACCAGCTGAGGGGAAATTACTAAAAATAATCCAGCTTCTAGTCAGCTGCTGGAAAGATGAGCAAAAGCTTCAGAAGGGTCTTCACTGTTAACTATTTCCCCAGCACACCCTAGAGATGAGGGCTGTGAAAACCACAGCCTCACACTCAGAGCCACAGTTTAAGTCAAGTTAGAGAAGCCATCATTCTTGAACCCTGCATCTTCCGTCCCTGGGTGCGGGGGTGAGTGGGCTGAGGAGGGGTCTGCACACACTCTCCGTGCTGCAGAGCTCACTCACTCCCAGGCTAAACCCACCTGGGACCTCCACTCCCCCCATCCTTCCCCCGACCCCGCCTCTCCCCCTCCCATTCCCCCCTCCCCCGAAGGCCTTGCCTGGCCTCCCCTCCTACCCCCTATGAGCTGCCCTGCCCAGCATTCCCGGTGGGCACTCAGCCCTCGGCATCCTAGCTCTGCCGGGCTCTCCTCTGAGCTGCCGAGGGCGGGGCCGCGGTCTGCCCATCACCATGACCCAGGGCCTCGCTCGGCATGTGCGCCGGGTGCACCGGTGACGGAGGATGAGCGGGGCCGCGGGCTCTGCTCGCAGGTGAGCCTCCCGGGCATCGAGGTGTCTCCCTGGCAGGAGGGCAGGAAGGCAGACGGACGCACCTTGTGGCCCACGACGGTCAGGAAGTCCACGCCCAGGTCCCGCACGTCCACGCGCCGCTTCCCCAAGGCCTGGGCGGCGTCCGTGTGCACGAGCACCCCTGGCAGCCCGCCCGCCGCCCGCTGCTGGTTCAGGGCTCGGACTCGCCGGCTAATCTCAGGCACCGGCTGGAGAGGGAGAAACACACGGCTGAGTGTGTTGATTTGATGAAGACGGAATGAGAGAAATGAGGAGTTGTTAATGAGGACGCACCAAAAGGTTCCCGGATTGAAGAGCAGGGGAAAGAAGAGGCGGGGCTGGGAAGCCGGGGTCCCCGCTCCATCTTCCTAAGAGGGGCCGCGACTCACCATGATGACGCCTGTCTCGTTATTGGCCAGCATGATGGTCACGAGGCACGTGGCCGGGCGGACGGCCGCCAGGATGTCCTCAGCCTCCACCTGCCCATTCACCTTGGACACGGGGACAAAGGTGACCTCTGAGGAATAAGACACAAGCATGAGGTCAAACCCACAAAGTATCCTTTCTGGAACGTTTACTTAGACACAGTGAAAAAAGCAGTTTATCATAAAGGTTCAGAAAACTATGAAGAAGGAGTATGAGCCCCTTTATCGCCCCGCCCACAGACAACTGGCTTGAAGGCTTCGTCAATGAGCTTCAGTTGGGGGGCTGTCTGGGGACACCCTGTTCCACCTCTAAGGGACCCGCAAGCAGCTGAGACACCCTCAGTCCATGGGAGCATCTTGAGGCGCTAAGTACTTAACACTCCCTCACTCGGCACTGACCCAGCCTTTGCTAAGCACCTACCGTGTCCCAGGCACTGCTCCAGGCACCTAGAATCCTACTACTGCAGATGGAAAACAACGAGACGTGACCAAATCGAGGTTTTGGGTTCAAAATGGTGAAGACAAACACACCCACTTTCCCCTAAAGGTCCCATGGAAACGAGAGAACGGATATATTTCTCAATAAGGGCGACCACCTGTGGACAAGGAATTTTGAGCAATGCCCAGAATACAGAAAGATGATGTCATTAGACTAACAGCATCAGGGAGAACCCACCCAGGACACTGATAGGCGAGAACTGACTCCACAGAAAGTAGGAAAGGATCCAGAGGCCACCCACGTTCAGGGTGCACTTGTGGAGAGCAGGGTGGGGGCCGACTGCCGAGGCAGGCAGGGGACCAGGTTCCGACGGACGAGGACCCCGCCTCATACCCAGCAAGTGGGTGGCAGCAGCGCTGGCCTCGACAGCAGGCGGGCTCCGGGGTGGGCGGGCGGTGCAGGGCAGCAAGAGAAGGGCGGAGCTGGTGCGTCCACTACGGGACTCAGACGGGAGCAAAGGAAAGGCAGCTCCGGCCAGGACTTCTGTCTTTTTATTAAGTCTATGAGCACCTGCTCAACATCATCAGCCCTCAGGGAGACGCAGATCAAAACCCCCATGAGCCCTCACTTCGCACCTGCTAGGACGGCTGTTACGGAAAACACAGACACTAACACATGTTGGCGAGGACACCCGGAGAAACTGGAGCCCCAGGCACTGCTGGTGGGAATGGAAAACGGTGCAGCTACTGCGGGATACAGAGGTTAGGGTTAAACACCAAGATACTGCGAAAGGTGAAACAGAGTTACCACATGACACAGCAATTCCACTCCTGGGTATATACTCAAGAGAAACAAAAACATTCGTCCACACAAAGACTTCTACACAAATGCTCACAATGGCATTATTCATAGCATCAAATGTCCATCAAACGTTCATCAACTGACGAATGGATAAAATGTGAATATTATTCACCCATAAAAAGGAATGGAATACTGACACAGGCTACAACGCGGATGAACCCTGAAAACATGATGCTAAGTGAAAGAAGCCAATTACAAAAGACCACATATCACGTGACTCCATTCATATGAAAGTCCAGGATGGGGGAATCTCCAGAGACAGAATGTATTAGTGGTTGCCCAGGGTTGAGGGAAACAGAGTTACAGTTAACAGATGAGAGGTTCTTTTGAGGGTCAGGACATGCTCTATAATCGACTGTGGGGATGGTTGCACAACTCTGTGAATTCACTAAAAACTACTGAATCGTACACTTCAAACGGGTGAAGAGTATCATACGTGAGTTCCGTCTCCATAAAGCTGACATATATAGTAAAAAACAACAACAGCAACAATTGGACAGTGTGGAGGTGGAGGGGTGTGAGACAGTTGAGGTCAAGTCCCCGTTTTATACCAGGGAGTCAACAAATAGATGCTTGAGTTAATAAACTAAGAAATGGAGATTATGTGTGTAAGTTATTAAGTATTAACGTGGAAGTAATTAAAGTGATAATGCCACAACCACGAGAAAACCTGAAGGCAGACTTGAGGGGCGGCTGCCTCTGAGGAGCCGGACTGGGGGCGGCGGGGAAGAGCCTCCACTTTACAGCAATGCTTGAAGCCCTTCTGTGATCTTTAGGTGCGCGTCTATTCTTTGTAAAAACGTGTACAATTTTAAACAAGAGGCAAAATGTAACAGCAACCAATAACAATGTATTAAGTTGCCCTTCCCTGTACCTCAGACACAGAAAAAAAGGCACCAGGGATTAAAAGGAAGGACAGTTTAAACAAGAAAGTTGGACCTGACTTTGTTAGTTAGAGTGGTGCATAAGGAGAACAACCTTCCCAGTGGTCAAAGGGGAAAAGTGGTAACAAGGCTCACAGTCAAACCCAGCAGTTCTGGCGCGCTCCTTTATCTTTTTTTTTTTTTTTTGCGGTACGCGGGCCTCTCACTGCTGTGGCCCCTCCCGTTGCGGAGCACAGGCTCCGGACGCGCAGGCTCGGCGGCCATGGCTCACGGGCCCAGCCGCCCCGCGGCATGTGGGATCTTCCCGGACCGGGGCACGAACCCGCGTCCCCTACATCGGCAGGCAGATTCTTAACCACTGCGCCACCAGGGAAGCCATCCTTTAACTTTAAGATAAGAACACTCTCGCCTGCCTCCCCTTCAGGTTTCCAGGCAGATAAGGTAAGAAGGCAAATGCTTCGTAGAAAACCAGTCTTATTCCAAGGAGAGGTCAACCCTGGCTGTCTTGGGAAAAATGTCTCTTACGTTTCCAAAAGCTAGTATCTATATCCTGTGTCTTGAGATGTCACATCACAGGACATGTGAAAGGACCAGAAGTAGCCAGGGCCACTGCCACTGCTGGGCAGAGGCTCCACCTGCCCCTCAGAATGCCTGGCCCGGTGCACCTCCCGATGGGGCCCCAGCACCCCCCCATCTCTGCTCCCCTCACCCCGGGAGGCCCTCACCTCCTCTCTGCTGAGCTAACAGGCTCCCAGCAGGGGTGCATTTATTCTTGTTTTTACCACCAGAACTTGATGTCTACTGGGTCCACTTTCTTTCTACCAGAGGGAGTGCAAGCCAAGATTCAATCATTAAAATCAAACAACGAGAAGCACGGGTTAGCATCTATAGGCATGCTGTTAGATATGCACGTATGTATCCTGTACAAGAGTCTGATGTCTCATGCGGTGATAAACGACCAGTTCCACGCACTGGTGATTGATTTCTCCCTCAGGGAAAATCTGGAAGGACAGGCCTCGTAACCTTCGCCCCTGGGCACAGCCAGGCAGCCCAAGCGCCAGAGGGCCCCCGGGTCGCCACACCTCAGCCAGCTGCCCACTCACCGGCCACTTGTTCTTCCACCAGGTGCTCCAGGGGCAGGCGGATGGAGTCGTGTTCCACAGTGCAGGTGATGATGTGAGGCAGGGCCCCCTCCACTGGGCTGGGACGCTCGGCCGTGTCCCCCACTGCGGCATGGATTTTGTGGAAATGTTTCACCACAGAATGGATTACTAAATTATTTGACTGCAGAGACAGAGCAGAAAAATCATTTACGAAAACTATGCTAAGGGGAGACTCAGAGTAACAATCTCTCTCGTTTGTAGTTTCCTTTGTAGCTAACATTTAAAAAGAAAACAACCAAACAGAAAAACGGTCTCAAAGAAAACCAGCTCCTGAGCTGCACCTTCTGAAAGGCCGAACTACAAAGATTTGGGGGTTTTCAACTTGCAAATATGTCAGAATTCGTTTCCGGTGGATTATGCAGGCTTTTTGTTAAGCAACATTATGCATTTTAAAAATTTTCTAAATCTGTCAAAAAAGAATATTTTGCCCAGGCACCCATCGCTGGTGGGAATGTGAGCTGACGCGACCTCTGTTAAGGGCCATCTGGCGTATCGATCAAACAGGCCCTCTGACCCAGGAAGTCTAGTTCTTGGACTTGACCCTACAGCTACACTTGCACAGAAGCAAAATGATGGATGTAAACGGTTACTGGTTAAGTGTACAATGACGTAACAGCAAAACCTTAGGAAACCCTTCAACGTCTATCCATAAGGGGACTTATTCAGTGGACACTGAGCAGATGTAAGAGCACAGAGGGAATGCCCTAAGGGCTGATGCCAGAGATCTCAAAGCACCTGTTAAATGAAAACAGGTAGCGGGCATTATATGCAGTATCATACCATTTGTATAAAAAGGGCGAGAAACATACACATTTGCTTATACATCCCCCAAACCCTTGAAGAGGTAGAAAGGGAAGGAGAAAAGAATATATAAATCTACACACTTAATCTGTTTTTAAGGCAAAGGCTATCTCTGCAGGACTCGACAGAAACTAACAATACTGGTCTCCTGTAGGGAGAGGAAGTGGGTAACTGAGGGGATAGGTGGGAGATTTTTGTTTTTAAGGACCGTTTCTCTTACTGCTAAATACAACATACACACAGAAAAGTGTATAAAACAGATATGTAAGTTTCATGAGAAAGTACGACAGTGAAGGCCTGAGTAACCGTGACCTGGGTCAAGACGAAAACAGGACCCACACCAGGGAACACCTCGCACCCGCCCTCAATCACTGCCCCACCCCCATGCCAGCTACCTCCACCCTGATTCGCACGGTAATCATTTCCTTGCTTTTCTTTATGCTTTTCCTCCCTAGGTAAGGATCCCTAAGTGATTTTGCTAATTTTGCCTCTTTTTGACCTTCAAATGAATGGAATTGGACTGAATTAATTTTTTTCTCAACTGAAGATCCAACCTATTCGTGCGTCTGAAGGCGCCGCCCAGCGGGAAGGCGGTAGCTGCTGCTTGTCGGGCGCTGAGGAACCCACACGCGGTCAGCCGGTGCTCAGAGGACGTGAAAGGCACTGAGAGCCCAACAGGTGGCCCTGATGGAGGACCAGGCGGCCGACGGCAGGGCTCACCCAGGTCTGAGACGCAGCAAACCAGATGAAGGGGAGGAGACGGCCAGGATGGAAGGCTGCATGTGTCCCTCTGAAGATGGATGGCCCTTTAAAGCCCCAGGTCACCCCCTCGCAGAAAACACAGCGACTCCTGGTCCGGAAAGGAGGGCCTTCGGGGGCCGCACACCTCAGGTCAAAGCTGAGCCAACCCACCGTGAACGCGACGAAGGTGCCTGGGCCCCTCCCATGTGCTGCCTCCACCTACAGGTACCAAAGGGCACAGGACTCCACGCTGAGCGCCCAGGTGGCACTGGGAGCACAGCAGCCTCTGTCGGAACCGGTCAGTCGCAACTAAAAACGTACCACGTGCCCCCAGGCCACCAGGCCCCTCAGCACCTGGCCCCAGGCAAGAGCAGGACGGCCCACAGGGCAGCAGGGGCGGCCCCTTGCGGGGCACCAGGAGTCTGGTCCTGGGGGGTGGTCGGTGCCCAGGGGCCTGGCGGCAGCTCCCCTCCCCTCTGGTCAGCTTGGCTCGGCCCGGGCCCGGCTCAGCATGGCCTCTGGCTGATGCCCGCCGCTCCACACTCACGATCCCTCCGCGCTGCTGCTGCAGGGGACTGTGTGGTACCCTTCCGCCCGGGACTGCATCAGAGGTGTGAATATCGGTCCATGCTATTTGCAGGGACATCTGCGTTGTCGCCAGTCTCTCCTGCCTGCCCCTGCTGCCCACGTGCCCCCTTCTTCTATGGTACGTACCTGAGAGGAGCTGCTGCCTGATGGGGTGGCGTGGCCTCGACTTCACGCGGTGATGCCAACCCACCTTCCAGAACGGTTTCCAGCCTACACTCCTGCCAGCACCGTGCGTGCTCGCTGCTGTGCATCCGTTGTCAACACTTCTTGTCGTTGGACTTCTTAATTGTTACCATCCTGATGGGTGGGCAGAGGCAACCCATGTTGTTGTTTACCCCTGTATTCTGATCACTTAATGAGGCTGAGTACCTTCTCCCACGTAGAAACCACATGGGTTTCTCTGTGAAGTGCATATTCACTTTTCTCGCCCATTTTTCTACCATCTTCGCCCACTGTCAGGCTGGTCTTCTGATTTCCTTCAGGGTTTTCTGATGAACTACAAATTGTTTAGTGGTGGTGGTGGTGGTAGAATTTATCGACCTTTTCTTTTATGATTAAGGTTTTCTGTATTTTATCTAAGAAATCCATCTCTTCAACATCACAAAGGCCAGGTCTTGTCACGTGACAAGGACCCATCCAGGTATGGCCCTGTGTCGGGCCTCGTGTCTCTCCTGCCCTAAGACTGTCTGCCTTAATTAGCAGAACAATTCACGGTGTTCTTAATCTTGAAGAAGATTTGGCTATTCTTGGCATTGTGTATTTCCATATAAATTAGTTTGCGAGATTCCATCAGAAAAGAGTCAGAAGTTTGACTGAAGTTGCTTTGAATCTACAGATCAATCTGGAAAGAGCTGACGTATTTATCACACTGCGTCTTCCCATCTGTGAACATGGTATACACTGCATTTCTTTAGAACTTCTTTGAAGGCTCTCGGTAATGTTTCTATTCCTTTCCCAACGTGTGTGTGCGGGTGTCTTACAAAAGCTTTTTTACTAGATTTATTTCCTAAGTATTTGATATTTTTGGTGCTCTGGTAAATACCTGTTTGTTGCTGGTACATAAAAATACAATTGCTTTTTTTATCTAATAACTTAGCTGCATTTACTTCCTAACTCTAATAATCTAGCTGCAGATTCTCTTGGTTTTTTACATGGACAGTCACATCACCTGTGGATGACCTTCTTCTCCAGTAAGAAAATGAGATGGTGAGAATTACTAACTGAGTAGAGACCTCGACATCATCACATTGTCACTGAGTATCTTCTATCCATTTAAAAATAAGTATCTTTGAAATCGGGTCAAACCTCAAACTCTTTTTTTTTTTTTTTAATTGAAGTAGAGTTGATTTACAATGTTGTGTTAGTTTCAGGTGCACAGCAAAGTGATTCCATTATATATATGTTCTTTTTCAGATTCTCTTCCATTACAGATTATTACCAGATACTGAACATAGTTCCCTGTGCTATACAGTAGGTCCTTGTTGGTTGTCTATTTTATATAAAGTAGTGTGTATCTGTTAATCCCAAATTCCTAATTTATCTCTCCCCCGTTTCCCCTTTGATAACCCTTAGTTTGTTTGCTGTGTCTGTGAGTCTATTTGTTTTGTAAATAAGTTCATTTATATCATTTTTTTAAGGTTCCACATATAAGTAATATCACATTATATTTGTCTTTCTGTCTGACTTACTTCACTCAGTATGACAATCTCTAGGTCCATCCATGTTGCTGCAAATGGCATTATTTCATTCTTTGTTTATGGCTGAGTAATATTCCATTGTGTATATATATATATATATATATATATATATATATATATATGTACCACATCTTGATCCATTCATCTGTCCATGGACATTCAGGTTGTTCCCATGTCTTGGTTATTGTAAACAGTGCTGCTATCAACATTGGGGTGCACGTATCTTTTCGAATTAGAGTTTTTGTCTTTTCCAGATGTATTCCCAGGAGTGGGATTGCTGGGTCATACGGCAGTTCTATTTTTAGTTTTTTAAGGAACCTCCATACTGTTCTCCATAGTGGCTGCACCAATTTACATTCCTACCAACAATGTAGAAGGGTCCTCTCTTCTCCACACCCTCTCTGCATTTATTATTTGTAGATGTTTTGATGATGGCCATTCTGACCGGAAACCTCACACTCTTAACAAGGTAAGCAACTTAGTGGGATTCAAAGGAATGATTACAGGCCAGAATGAAGGGGAAACTCTCTTTATTGAAACAGCAATGCAAAGCAAATTAATTTATACGTCATGTAACAAATATCCTATCAGCCCCCTGGAATTCACTTATAGGATAAATGTTGGCTAATTATATCAAGGACAAAGCATTACTCTTTCTTTAAAAAACAATAATACCAAGAGGCAGCCACCTTCTACATTTTAAAAAAAATAACTTACAGCTAAAAGAACACGAGACTGTTGAGACTGTTTACCTCTGTGCCCCCGGAAGTGAAGATCATATCTTGAGGCCTCCCACCCATCATCTTGGCAAGGTTTTCCCGAGCTGCGTTGATAATCTCCTTGGCCTTCCTACCTTGAGAGACCAAAGTGGAAATTCATTAACTTTGCTTCACCAAGTCCAATCAACACATGTTTAAAAGAACAACCAGACATGAAGGAGTGAGAGATCTGAGTGGGCAGTTCTAAGACAAAACGTGCTCCACTAACGTGAGCTACAACCAGAAATCACTCGGCGAAGGGGCAGCTGTAAGATGTCAGCAAATCAGTGAAAACTACTGAGATTTCAGTAACTTAGTAAGAGCCAGAAACAAATATGGGAGGATGCCTGGGAACCCTAAAATTCCCTGAGACATGGTTTTCTTCTTACCGGATGCTATGGGAGAGGGGAAGCTGTGGCCATCTGCCTTGCTTCCCATCCATCAAGACAGGAGAATGAAAGGATGGAATAATTTGCTTAAGATCACGCTGCAAAACAACAAAAATAAGCAAAAATAGAACTTGTGACTCCTCGACACAAAGCCCAATGCCATATGTCATACTGCCAGTCCCCTAGGGAATGAGAAAGGTCACCGCCTCAGGGACACGTTTGCTTTCAAACAGCTGCTAGGAGCCCAGCTACTCCCAGTTTCACTGGAGAGCAGGAAAACAGGAACCAAACTTCATGCGGCAGAGAAAGAAAGGCTCTGGGGTGGGAATTCTGAAAATTTTGATAGCCATTTTGAGTCTGTAGACCAGTAGACTCCAAACTTTTTTGACTATTCAGTCCTATTTACAAAAAAACTTTTCTGAGCAGGTACCACTAAAATAAACAAATAAATAATAAAACATACGTAAGAACAGAAATGTAAAAAGATGTGGTAAAAATAAATATACAAAGTAATCCACACGCTCCTTAAGACTATTGCGTAGGTTCTAATTACAAGCAATGAAGGTCTGGGGTGTCTAGGAAACCCAGTCCTTTCAACCAGTGATACTTTAAAAGACTGCAGTAAATGTCAGTCAGTTTGGGCAGGACCCCGGCCTGGTCCACTGTTGGCTCCTCCTGAGCGCCGCTCAAAGCCCGTCCACCAGCTCACGGCCCACTCTTCTTCCAGGATTCTGCTGAGAAGCCCCCTCTGAGGGGATGCTGGGCTGATCCCACAGCAGCAGGTCCCCTGCCCATGCCCCACTGCCCTTCCCAGGACAATCGGGTGGCCCATGTGGCGTGTAGCCCCCAGAGCCTGTTTCGATGTGCCTGTAGACCTTCATATAAGCATTTCACAGGGTTTTCTTTTTCCTTTTCAAAAATGGGTTTCATAATTTACAAACTGGTTTGCAAAAACTTCCCTTTCCACTTATCGATCAGTCTTGGAGACCCTTCTACACAAGGATTCGGGGGGCTACCTCACCACCGTGATGTACCTATTGGAACAGCTAAAATGAAGAGACTGGCCAGTCCAAGTGGTCAGGAGGATGTGGAGAAAACGAAACTCTCATTCACATCAGTGGAAACAGAAACTGGTACAAGCACTTTGGAGATAGCACAGCAGTTCCTTAGGAAGTCAAACTTACACCTCCCATCTGACCCTGCCGTTCTGCTCCTAGGTGTTTAGGGTAAACAGTGTTTACCCAAGAAAAAAGAAGGTGATGTCCACAACTTGTACATCAACATACGCCCAAAATGCCAACCCAGACCTTGTTCTGGATGCCACTCACCCTACCTGGATGTCCAACAGGCATCTGAAACTACACACATTCAAAGCTGGATGTCCGGGGGCTTCCCTGGTGGTGCAGTGGTTAAGAATCTGCCTGCCAAGGCAGGGGACACGGGTTCAAGCCCTGGTCCGGGAAGATCCCACACGCCGCTGAGCAACTAAGCCCGTGCACCACAACTACTGAGCCTGCGCTCTAGAGCCCACGAGCCACAACTACTGAAGCGTGCACGCCTAGAGCCCGTGCTCTGCAACAAGAGAAACCACCACAATGAGAAGCCCGCGCACTGCAACGAAGAGTAGCCCCCGCTCGCCGCAACTAGAGAAAGCCCGCGTGCCGCAACTAGAGAAAGTCCGTGTGCAGCAATGAAGACCCAACGCAGCCAAAAGTAAATAAATAATAAATTTAAAAACAAAAACAAACAAACAAAGCTGAATGCCTGCCTCCCTCCCCTCAAACTGGCTCCTTTCTCAAAGGCTCCCAGCCTTTCCTTTCTCAGTAAGTAAACAGCATCTCAGTCCTTCCAAGGGACCAGGGTGAAAGCCCCTGTCTTTCTCCTACCCCATCACCCAACCCATTATCAAATCCTGTAGGATGTGCCATCAAAAATATCCAGAATCCAACCCCCCCACCCCCACCCCAGCCACCAGCTGAGTCAAGGCCACTGCTGGGATATTCCCCTGGCATGACCCCAACTCCACGGACCCCACTGTGGTCCATTCTCCACAAAGTGGCCAAAGTAATGCCTTGAAAACCCAACAATTCTTTGTGCGCTGTGCTTTTCCCTCACCGGGAACAATGCTCGGCACACAGTAGGTACTCAACCACTATTGGTTAAATCACCTGTGTTCAAAGTGTGGTCTGGGGAACCCTGGGGGTCCACAAAGTCAAAACTATTTTCATAATAATACTGAGACATCATTTGCCTTTTTTACACCCATTTTCTCACAGGTATATAAGGAAGCCCTCCAGAGGCTACGTGATGTGAATATTGCAATGGACTGGATACAGAGCCAGGTATGGGACCCAAACATCTTCTATTTATCCAGACCTTGAAGATTTTCAAACATGTACAACAGTGCCATTCTTCTCACTAAATTTGCTCTGCTTTGGAAAAGATGGTTTCTTTTTCATAAAAAAAAAGTTAACATGTAATGGATTTATTATTGTTACCTTTAATGAATAGATACGTATCTATTTAAAGTGTTTTAGTGTTAAGCTCTGATATGGCAAATATCTACAGACAAAGCATGCATAAGCAGAGGCTCTTTGGGGTCCTTAATACGTTTCCAGAGTGTGGGGTCTCACGAGTGACCTCAGTTATGTCACCCCTCTGCTCAGACCCTCCAGACGCACTCCACCCCAGGCCCACGAGAGCCAGCCCTCACCTCACAGTGGCCTCCACAGCCCAGCGTGGCACTGCCCCCAAACCCCTGGGACCCCCGAACCCCCTGCTGTCACCCACAGCCCTCTGCCTGCAGTGCCTCCCCAGGTGTCCCCTCCTCATGTCTGCAAACTATGTCATCCGAGAGCAGGGTCATCCTCCGTGAAGCGGGGCCCCTCCCCCAGACTGTGTGCCCTTCATCGGCTTCACTGCTCCCCACAGGGCTCTGTCCACCTCACACACCTGCATCTGTAACTGCCCTGCCTGCTGCCCCTCACAAGAGCAGGACCTTTGTCTGTTGGCTGCCTCACCCACCAGGCACAGAGTAAGCGCCCTCCAGGCAAGCTGAGTGGACGACTCACGTGGGAGGACTGAAGCCCTTGAAGGTGAGCCCCAGACACCTGGGGAAAAGGCCCTAGGGAATCCCTGACAGCAGCAGGAGGGGTGATGGTGGGAAAACCCCAGAACCCAGGGCCAGGAGAGCTGGGTTCCATCTGGGGACCAGCCCGAGATACTGCAGGCCACTGGCCCACTCTGAGAGTGGACGCCCTCAGCTGTGAACCTGAGCCCCGATCCCCACCCACCATGCAGGTTCTCACTAATAAGAAAAGTGGGTGCGTGCGAGAGCACCATCAACCTAACTCACTGTACACACAGTGACACCCTCCCCGCATTTCCACAGCCAGAGGCACCCACCAGCGCTGGGGGGTGAGCCGGGGAACGTCATAGCACGGCGTGTGTACTGCCGTGTCAGCTAAGAAAGAGTTCTGAAGAGAGAAAAGCTTGGCTTTAGTAAAGTTTTCTTCTCATTACACTAGGCATGCTGATTGTAGAAGAATTAAATACCATGATACAAACAGAAAATACTCATAACCTCCTGCCATCCCGCTACTCCAAGATAACTGCGGTGGGAGCACCTGGTGCGCGTCCCATCTGCGTCGGGGCTGCCCTTGCTGCCACTCTGCCTCCCTACCACGGAGGCATTTTCAGCTGGAACACATCTTAATTAAGGCCACATTTAAATGAAGAAAGTCTTAGATGAGTTAAGAATTTAGAGCCCATTTCCCAACTTCCACTGCAACCGAAATGCCAACGCGTGGCCATGGGACCAACCTCTGGCAATGGGCTACAGGCCAGAGTGGTACTTGCAACTTCCAGAAGTGTCTCTGAAGGACTCAGGCAGCCCTTTCTCCTCCTCTTTCTCTCCGTCCCACAGGCCAGACTGCTTACATGATGGCTTGAACTGCAGGAGCCATCTTGACCCCAAGGGGCAGGTGCACGTTAAAGATGGAAGAAGCTCTAAGATAGAAGGAGCTGCATCTCTGGTAGTGGCTGAGCAGCCACGTGGGCCCTGGACCGTGAGAGAAATAAATTTCAAGCTGTTTAATCTACAGGTATTTGGGAGTTTCTCACAGCAAAACTATACATCTGCCATACTTGCTCTACGTAATTTTTTCTTGGGTGGTGGGCAGGGGAATCAATCACACTGCACATTTATAACGTGCATTTTCCACTTGGGCCAAATGCTGCAACTCTCCTCCTAGATCGTCAGTACAGTCCACACCATTGCTTTAAGGGCGACCAGAACTCACGCCAGGGCCTCTGCCCACTTATGTGATCCATCCGTGACTGATGGACACTGAGGCTATAAGCGAGGTAGTAAAAAACATCTCGGGTTTCTGAACTCTGCCCATACCGCCTTAATGTTGGCCTTAAAACAGATTACCCCCCAAGGGATTATTATCATTATTAAATCATAATATTGTGAAAATAATTAAACCATTCTATCATACAGGTGGTTTTTTCTTTCTTTCCTTTTTTTTTTTCTTTTCCATTTCTACCTGAGTGTCAACAGAGAATTACTGCAATGCATTTTTAGTTATGGTTCTTAATTTGTGGAAACAAAGGCTGTCAAGGCAACATGCAATCCACAGACAGACAGGCGTCATCAGGTCTAGAAGGGTTATTTCTCCCTGAGGGTTATTCCTAAATTTCTTCATGATAAATGCTTTTTATTAGCACTTGACTGTTCTCTGGATTCTCCAGTTTTCTGTGTCAGAAACTTCAGTTTCACTAGAGGAAAGATTAGCTACAAGGCAACGTCCAGAAGATTAGCCAGAATACATGTATAAGATAAACCAACAACAAAGTTAATGAATGACTAGTATCTGATTTTGCAAAAGCTTTTAGTTATCAAGCTGTGAAGCTTTGAATAAGCAAACCGACATGAAAACCCACAAAAGTCTATAAATTTGTACACAGGTATTGCTAAATCCCAGGGCGTGGCAGTAGTCTGAAAGTTACTTTAGTTCATCAGTGATCCACAGTTAAGATAGTTTATCTTCATTATCCCTGATAAAGCATTAAATAAGAAGACACAGCTTCAGCTCACTGTCTGAAAGACACAATGTGACTCTGCCATGTAACTCCTGATTTGAAGCAAATTCTTTTCCAAGACCTCCAATTTAATGCTCTACATTAAAACAAGAATAAACGAGAAACATATAAGAATATTTATAATTGAAGAATTTGAAAGTAATTTTTATTTTTAAAAAAAGACCAGGATTCTATGTGATCCTGATGTTGTAAAAGATCTATTTTGCAAATTTTGTAACAGTCGACTGAGACAGATATGTGACAGGGTTTTAATAGGTACTGTCACTACAAACAATTCTTAATAAGACAGCTTTTGCATCTGGGAAAGGACGACAGGAGAGTATGTTAAAGATGAAAGATTATGGTATCAACAAGGCTCAAATTTGGACTTCTCAGGAAAAAACTACCCAAAATTACAGCTAAAGATTTGCAGTTAACAGAAAATCTATTCAAAACCGAGTCATCCCATGTGGGATTCTCTAATTTCTCTAAGAGCACCTCTGCCCCCCACGTCTCTGATCTGCGTGTGTCTTCTAGAATTACCTGCCGCGTAAGGGCTGCTGGGATTTCCCCAGGCTTCCTGCATGGCTTCAGTCATGGCCTGGATGACTTCCGGCTCCAGGGGGGTGGTTGCATTATAGTCCATATACACTTTCCTGCTGGAGAGAAAATAAAGACGTGCCTATTAGGGAAAAGAAGGTGAGATCTGGAAACACAGCTGCACCCTGTCTATCGTAGCAACAGGAGCAAATAATTCAAGGTCGGGGTGCTTCTCTGCATTTACATGTGCCGGATTCTACAAGCTCAGAAATTTCCACATCTTCATTACTTATGGAAAATGTATACATGTTTTCCAACCATCTATCAATAGTATTTGCTAGTTTCCTTTATCACTGTTAGGAAATTGTCCCTTTGGACTTTCAAAACTTTTTTCCACCACTTGGTAGGAGGGGTGGTCCGCTGGGCCTGGGCTACCTACCTGACTCCAACCTTCCTCCTGAGGGAAGCAGGAGAACCTTGCAGTCCCAGGGAGCCGCACATTCCTCAGGGCTTTTTCCCTGGTTTTTCAACTTCACCACTTCACCAGTAGTCTTCCTTTATTTCCCTGCAGTGCCTGCGATGGTGTGAGGCTCGGGTGATCTAGGCGCCCACTGCTCCCCCCTCTCTCCCCTCTGCCTCCCCTGAGATGCAGTCTCCTCTGCGGGGTGGGGGGCATGTGCAGGCTTCTCCTCCCTTTGCACTTTCCGTTTTCTTTGCCTAGAATGACCACACTGACACCCCCACCTTACTTTTTAGGTCTTTGCTCCAACTTGACCTTCTTGTGAGGCAAACTGGGCTCTAAATAAAATTGCAGCCACCCATGCCCTCCTCCCCAGGGCTGTGCCCCCGGCACCCCGTTTCTCCAAGGCACCCCATCATCTAACACACTAGACTTGCTCCTTGTTTATTCTCTATCTCAACAGAAAGTAACAGAACAGCAGCTCCACAAGCTCCCGTTTTCCTCCCAGCTCTGTCGCCAACACTGAGCACAACGGCCGGCGCAGAGTAGGGGCTTGATTTATAAGGTGACAAATGTCACAGAAAGCGCACAGCCCCTGAAAGATCCCTAAGTGAAACTTATCCGCATATCTTTTTACCAGTACCAAAAACTTTCAGGAATATGTAATAGTAGGCAATCCTGCCAGATACCATTAATTATTTTACCTGACTTTAAAATCAGCAATAGCATTTAAACCAATCCACATGAAAATTCAAACACAATTACCAATGGTGGCTGTTAAAACACAGGTTCTTTAACCCACGGAGTGTTTTTTTTTTGGCCGCGCCTTGCAGCATGTGGGATCTTAGTTCCCCGACCAGGGATCAAACCCATGGCCCCTGCAATGGAAGTGAGGACTCTTAACCACTGGACCACCAGGGAAGTCCCCCCCATGGAGTGTTTTAATGCAGCATCTTGTCTCTAAGATGCCCAAGCACAAGGCTTTGGGGCTTGGGAAGTCTGAGCAGCCATCCTTGGCCACCCGGGTATTAGGAATCCCTGGGTCCTGTTGAGTCTTAAATCTGCATGTGCCCCTAACTCTGCTCTCACTTCCAATGGTAAGTATTCCAAAATGACTCAAACCACTAGTGACCACAGCTCTTCAATCTCCTGCTTGGCTGAGTTAATTCAAAGCTTGAATTTCAGAACACTTCAGAGATTTCTCTGCCCCATTATTTGTTACTTCTTTAAAGTGCTATCAATATTGCACGGGAAAGCTAAACTTTATTAGGTTCATAACCAAAAAGAAAAAGGCATCACGAATCTCTTCTCCACTCGGTACATTTTCCCAGCTCCCTTTTCTCAGTTCCAAGCAAATGAGACCTAACGAAAGACATGGCAGATTTAGGCCTGGACCCATATTTTAAAGACACACACCCGTTCCTCATACTCAGGTAGAGAGGATTACCCCTCCTACCCAGAAAGTATTTAACAAAGTCCTGGGTTGAGGGTGAAGACTCACAAACAAACAAACAAAGATGCATTTCCCCCGCCCAAGGGAAGGTCCCAGCAGGCTGGAACAGCTCTGTGGGCTGGAGTGCCCCCCCCCCGGTCTTCACCCCCACTCTGCCAGGTGCTCAGGCCAGCAGCCTCGGGGCATCCTTCTTAACCCTACCTCTCCCCTACTCGGAGGACGCATCAGCAACTGCCCGGTTTATTCTCAGTACAAACCCTTCTCCCGCCACCCCTGCCACCACTGCGGTCCACACCGCTTCTCCCTCCTCGATTGTGACAAGATTCCCAACTGGCTTCCCTGCTTCCTGCAACCCCTACTCCCTACAAAGCAGCCAGAAGGATTCCTTTAAAATGTAAAGTAGTAATTTGTAATATAATTAAATGACGTCACTCCCCTCTCAAACCTCCAGGACACCCCAAGTCCTTCCTGGACTCTGCGGCTCTGCTCGTGGACAGCTGCCCCAAGCCCCTCCGCTCCGCAGTCCTCGCTGCCCTGGACCCCAAGGGCTCGTTCCTGCCCTCGGGGCCTTTGCTGCGGTTTCCTCTTCCCCGCGCGCTCGCTCCCAGAACTTGTGCGGCTCACACCTGGATGTCACTCAGGTTTTAGCCCAAGCGTCACCTCCCCGGAGCCCTTCGCAGGCCACGCCTCGCATCCGCTCGTCCTCCCAGCGCTCATCCCTGCTTTAGGCCTCCCGCGCGGACAGCCGGGCGGCGCTGCATCCCCGCGCGGACCCTCATGCCCGCGAGAGACCGGCCTGCTGGCGGCCCCTCTCCTGGAAGGACCCCTCCCCTGGAAAGTGACCACCAGCTGGCCGCCCCCTCCCTCGGGGAGTGACCACCGGCCGGCCGCCACCCTCAGACCTCGCCACGCGGCGCCTGGAGGGCTTCCTGGAGGAGGGCGCCGACGGCTTCCCCTGCCTTCCGCTCAAGGAGCGCACCTCTCCGGCGGGCTCTTCTCTGCTCGGCTGCCAGGCTGACTCGCCGCTCGCCCCTGCGCGTCCCTGCTCCGCGGCCCGGCCGCCTCCATCCCAAACCCTCCCAGCCCGACCGCCCCGGGCGCAGCCCCAACCGGCAGAGCATGTCACTGTCAGGAGCGCCACCGGGAGGAGGGGGGGGGGGCCGCGAGGGCCGGGGCGAGTCCGGATTGGCTGAGGTGCACACTCCCAGCCAATCCTCGCGCTTCAGTGGCGCTCCGCCGGGAGGCGGGGCCCCGGCTGCGCGCCGTCTGGTGATGGGCTGGGGGCGGGGCTTCATGCGCGTCACAGGGGGCGTGGTCCCGGCGGCGGAGCGCGGGCGGAAAGGCTGTGAGCTGGCCCTGGGCGGTGAGCGAGTAGGCGGCACCGGGAGCGAGGGCGGCGGGGGCCCGGGGGCGACCGGGGAGCGAGGGGTCCGCGTGCTTCCGCCCGGCTGGAGCGGGAGCCCCGGTCCTCCGAGGCCGGCGGGCCACGCCCTGCGTCACCGCTCCCGGGGGGCTCCACCATGATCCGACCCTCTGCTTGGGTGACTTTGGGTGAAATTAGGGCTCATTTCCTGCGGGTGGATCTGAGGGGTCTGGAGTGGAGGCTGTTACAGGAGCCAAGGCAAGACATGAGGAACACCAGGCCCGGGCGCAAAACGCAGGAAAGATGGATCCGGGACAGATTTAGGGAACGGGGTCTGCTGAATGTGGGGCACGCGAGAGGGTGAGGGAGCAGGATGTTAGTCCCTTTACCCTGACAGGAAGGAGCCCCGGGATGGGGAAGGTGATGGGCTGAGTTTCCGACCTGTTGGTTTGTCTGAGAGGCAGCCAAATGGACATGTCTAGTGTATCCTGCCAACCATAACACAAGTCAGTTGCGAAAGCGGTGAGAGAGGGCAAAGATCCAGATGTTTGAATTCTAATGAAGCCACCCACCGTCTCTTGCCCTTTTGACAAAATAACAATTTCTAAGTTTAATTGAGCCCTGAGCATGTGTCAGGCACTGTTCCAAGCGCCTTTCCTGTATTCACTAGTTTCCTCTTGATAACACCCTTATCAAGTGGGTGCCTTTATCCCCACTTTATATATGAGGAAAGTCAGGTACAGAAAAGGTCAGCATCTTGCCCAAGTTTACACGGGGAATAATGGAGCCAGAATTTGAATGCAGGAATGCTTTGTCAAGAAATTGAATTTTAGGGCTTCCCTGGTGGCGCAGTGGTTGGGAGTCTGCCTGCTGATGCAGGGGACACGGGTTCGTACGGGTTCGTGCCCCGGTCGGGGAAGATCCCACATGCCGCAGAGTGGCTGGGACCGTGAGCCATGGCCGCTGAGCCTGCGCGTCCAGAGCCTGTGCTCCGCAGCGGGAGAGGCCACAGCAGTGAGAGGCCCATGTACCGCAAAAAAAAAAAAAAAAAAAAAAAAAAGAAATTGAATTTTAATTGGATGTTTGTAGACTTGCTCAATTTTATCTCCTGTTGGGGTCCAGAAGAAGTTGTTTTTTTCCAGCTCTTCAAGTCTCCACATTCCTGGACTCCTTATTTCCTTTCATTCTTGCTTGCAAACCGAGCTCATTTCTTGCCAAATGCGGCCAGGAGCAAAGGACACACCAACATTTAAGAAGCAAATAGAGGGCTTCCCTGGTGGCCCAATGGTTAAGAATCCACTTGCCACGGGTCATGGGTTCGAGCCCTGGTCCAGGAAGATCCCATATGCCGCGGAGCAACTAAGCCCATGCGCTACAACTACTGAGCCTGCACTCTAGAGCCCGCGAGCCACAACTCCTGAAGCCCGGGCGCTTAGACCTGTGCTCTGCAACAAGAGAAGCCACCACAATGAGAAGCCCTCGCACCGCAAGGAAGAGTAGCTCCTGCTCGCCGAACTAGAGAAAGCCCACGTGCAGCAACGAAGACCCAGCGCAGCCAAAATAAATAAATAAATTTTAAAAATACCCTTTCGAATTAAAATAATAATAATAAAGAAGCAAATAGATACACAGAAGCTCAAGGCCAGTGAAAAGAGGAGGAAAGGAAAGGGAATGAAGGAAGAGTGTCAAAATACAGAAGGTAGTGTAAGTGCAGCTGAGAGGAAATCTGAAGTATCTGCTGATACTCAGTAGTCAATCGGGAGACACTGATGGTTTCAGCGAGAGGAATTTCAGTCGAGCAGTGGTGGGGGAGGGGTGATGCAGAGCTGAGGAAAGAACAGGACAAGAAAGGGTGGAGAAGGCAGGCAGCTCTTCAAAAGGTGGAGGAAGGAGGTCAAAGGGGTACAGGATGAAGGGGAAATGTTTTAGAGACTGAGCATGTTTATAGCTGACGGGAAGTAGCTAACAAGGAAGCTGAAGATAGCAAGGAGAGGTGAAGTCCTGGATGCAGTGAGCGGGCATGAGGGCAAGAGCAAAGGTGGGGGGCACGTTTCATTCTCTAAGTCTATATGGAAGGCCGTAAGGGTGGGAGCTGGAGGGGCCCAGGGACCACTGACAAGGGGGTTGATTCATCTCCAGCCCCCCTTGGACCAGTTAGGCAGCGGTTAGAGGGTTTGTGTTTCCAGGTGGATATAGTGAGTGTAGTGGTGAAGTCAGAGACAAGACAGCGCCCCATGTGGCTGGCGATGCCCACACACAGAGGACCAGTGGCCTCTTCTCCACTCTTCCTAGAAGCGGTAGCAGCCACCATGATTCCAAGTGGGCTGGTCAAACAGATGCAACAGGTGCCCTAACAGGGTGTCTTAATTACGAAATCAGTGTCCAATAAAGACCAAACGTTTGAGGAACGCCATCTCCATGGAAATGAGGAAGTAAATGCACCAAACAGCTCACACCTAAGGGAAAAAAGTCATACAGCACTCAGTGTCTTCAGTACAGGAAAGGTCTACAAGGAGATAAGGGGGTATATCTTATTTTTTAAAAAAGGCAGTCACAAAACAAGAACAAACAACAATAAAAAAAAAAACATATTGGGACCTCCCTGGCAGCTCAGTGGTTAAGACTCTGCACTTCCACGGCAGGGGGTGCAGGTTCAACCCCTGGTTGGGGAAATAAGATCCCGCACGCTGAGTGGTGAGGCAAAAAAAAAAAGAAAAAAAAACATATCGGACAGAAACTATAATAATTGAGGTTTAGGGCTTCCCTGATAGCGCAGTGGTTAAGAATTCTCCTGCCAATGCAGGGGACACGGTTTCGAGCCCTGGTCTGGGAAGATGCCACATGCCGTGGAGCAACTAAGCTCGTGTGCCACAACTACTGAGCCTGCGCTCTAGAGCCCGTGAGACACAACTACTGAGCCCACATGCCACAACTACTGAAGCCCATGCACCTAGAGCCCATGCTCCACAACAAGAGAAGCCACCGCCATGAGAAGCCCACACACCGCAATGAAGAGCAGCCCCCGCTCGCCGCAACCAGAGAAAGCCCGTGCGCAGCAACGAAGACCCAACGCAGCCAAAAATAACTTAAATAAATAAATAAATAAATAAAATAATTGAGGTTTAAAAACAATAGAGTTGCCAGGGATTGGGGGGAAGGGAAGGATGGATAGGTAGAGCACAGGGGATTTTTAGGGCAGTGAAACCATTTTGAATGATACTATAATAGACAGATGTAATTATACAGTTGTGAAAACTCATGTACAACACCAAGAGTGAACCCCAATGTAACATGTGGGTGACAATGATGTGTCCACGTAGGTTCATTCGTTGTAACAAATGTTACCTTTGTGTGATCTCGGTAGTAGACAAGGTTAGACATATAGGGACAGGGTTATATGGGAACTCTGTTCTGCTCAGTTTTCCTGAGAACCTAAAACTGCTCTGAAAAATAAAGTCTGTTTTTTAAAAAATCAATAGAGGGACTTCCCTGGTGGTCCAGTGGTAAAGAATCCACCTTCCAATTCAGGGGACGCGGGTTCAACCCCTGGTCAGGGAACTAAGATCCGTGCCGTGGGGCAACCTAGCCTACGTGCCACAACTACTGAGCCCGCACGCCTCAACAAGAGAGCCCACATGCCACACACCACAGAGTCCACACGCTCTGGAGCCTGCACACAACAACTAAAGAAGAGAAAACCCGCACGCCACAACTACAGAAGCCCACACGTCGCAATGGAGGATCCCACGTGCCGCAACGAAGACCCAACGCAGCCAAATACATAAATAAATATTTTTAAAAAATCAATAGATGGGCTGAATAAAATAGGCATAAAAAGTGAATTAATGCCCTAAATGCCTGAGCATAGGAATTCCCTCAAATTATTGCTCAAAAGCATAAAGAGATGAAAAATATGAAAGAAAAGAAACATCCATCTAATAGTGATTCTCAACTGGGAGTGACTTTCCCACCAGGGGACATTTGACAATGTGTAGAGACAATGTTAGCCGTTGTAACTGGGGGTTGGCGCTTCCGGGATCTAGTGAGTAGAGGCCATATATGCTGCCAACCACCCTACAATGCACTGGATAGCCCAATTTGGGGCCAAATCTGGCCCCCAACGTCAAGAGTGCTGTGGTTGACAAACCCTGTTGTGGTTCCATATTTCCACTTGGTATCATTTCCTTCTGCCTGAGGACTTTGTTCAAGGTTTCTAGCAGGGCTAGTCTGCTGGTATGACTTTCAGCTTTTGTACATATGAGAAAAATCTTTATTTAGCCTTCATCTTTGATATCGTCCCTAGATATAGAATTCTAGCTTGAGTTTTTTCTTTCAATAAAGATTTTTCTCCACTGTTTTCTCGCTCACATTGTTTCCAACAAGAAATGTGCGATCACCCTTTATAAATTATGTGTCTTTATTTCTCGACTGCTTTTAATATTTTTGCTCTGTCACTGATTTTAAGCAACTTAGAATGTGATTTGATGTAATTCTCTTCATGTCATTGTGCTTTGAAGCTGGTATCCGTGAGTTTGTAGTGTTTATCAAGTTGGAAATTTGTCAGTAATTATATCTTCAAATAATTTTCTCTCTCCCCTGCTCCTTTGGGAAACTCTAATTACAAGTTGATTGGGTTGTATGAAGTTTTCCCACAGCTCACTGAAGTTCTGAGGGTTTTCTTCCCAGATCCCACCCCGTTTTTCATTTTGTTTTTATAATTGCTATATCTTCAAGTTCACGAATCTTTTCTTCATCAGTATGTAATCTGTTGTTAAACCCATCCACCCAGTGTGCTTTTCACCACACATTTGTGTTTTCTTCAGGAGGCTTATTTTGTGTCTTATATTTTCCATCTCTTTACTTAACATGAATTATCTTTTCTCTACCTTACGGCACTGTTTTAATGCTCTGGTCTCTAACATATTTGTCATTTCTGGGTCTGTTCTGACTGATTTTCTTCCCCTCTAGACGTGGCTCTTGTTTTCTTGCCTCTTTGCATACATTGAAAATTTGTATTGATTACTAGGTATTGTCAGTTTTATCAATACCTTCTAGGGTGCTGGGTATATAGTTTAATTTAAAATTTAAATGAGGTCCTTGTAGGTTTAATGCAGTTGTAAGAATGACACAGAGTCCCTCACCCAGTTTTCCACAATGGTAACACCTCCCCACACTATAGTAACCCACTCTGTAAGTCTTCATCTTTGGGTGTATTAGACCATTTACATATAATTATTAAATGGTAATAAATCTTAAATCTACCATTTTACGATTTGCTTTCTATCTGTTTCATCTGGTTCTCAACTCTGTTTCCTTTTGCTTGCCTTCCTGTGGGTAACTGAACATTTTTTAGTTTTCCATCTTAATTTCTCAATGTTTAAAAACAGATATAATTCACATACCATAAATTTCACTTTTAAAGTGTAAAACTTCGCATTCACAAGGTTATGCAACTATCACCATCTAATCCCACAACATTTTCATCACCCCAAAAAGAAACACTGTACTCGTTAGCATTCAGCCCCTCTTCCTCACCACAACCGCTATCAACAAGCCACTTTCTCTCTATATAGATTTGCCTTTTCTGGGTGCTTCATACAAATGGAATCATACAGCACGTGGCCTTTTGTGTCTAGCTTCTTTCAGTCAGGAAAATGTTCTCAAGGTTTCAGTCCAGGTTGTAGCATGTATCAGTAATTCCTTTTTGCTGACGATTACTACTCCTTTGCCTGGCTACACCACATTCCGCTTTTCCGTTCATCACTTGATGGGCATTTGGATTGTCTCCAGTTTTTGACTATTATAAAGGACGCCGCTCTGAGCATTCATGGACAGGTTTTCACGTGGAGATGTATTTTCAGGTCTCTTGCTTATATAATTAGGAGTGGAATTGCTGGGTAATGTGGTAACTTTATATTTAACCTGAGGATTCCAATTTCTCAGCATCCTCAGCAACATTTGATGCCTGGTTGTTTTGATTTTAATTAAAAAACTTTTTTAAAAAATTTTAGCCATCTTTGTGGGTGTGAAGTGGTCTTGATTTGCATTTCGCTAATGACTAATCGTGATATTGCAATTTACAGTATGTATAGTTCACCTTTGTCCCTGTTCCTAGTGCACAGAGGAGATTAATCCAGTCCTGTTGCTACATCTTAGCCACAAGCACGAGCCCCCTCTGTCCTGTACTCCTCTGTCTGCAGATGGCTTTTGTCTCTGTTGTCCTCATCTGCGTTCTGGGAGAATTAATCAAGTTTGTCTCCACGTCATTGCTCTGTTTTCCCAGGATCAGTCCTGCCTGTACTGTTGTGCATTTATTATCATGGTTATAGTTTCATTCTCTTGCCATTTCATCTTAGCCTGTAGTCTCCTTATGAATTTTTGATTCCGGGTCAAAGGTGCCGTTTACTGCATTTTCCTAAACATGTGGACTTCTTTTCCCCTGCAGAAGTTTCTTTAAATCCTACACTTCATTCCCAGCGTCATGTTCATCCTGAGTCTGCTGGATACCGTTCCTTCTTTTTCTGCAGGATTTTCCGCGGAGCCGTTTACGCAAGCTAAGCAAGCAGTTCAGACATGGCGTCTGTCAGCTGAAGGGCAGGTGGTCTGCCGGCCCGTGTGGCCCAGGCCTGCCGGCGTGCCCCGTCTCCGGGCAGGGGCCTGTCCTGAGCAGGCCTGCCTCTGGTGGACTCATGCTCTTGAGCTCCTGCTACATCTACTCAGCGTTAGGTCATCACATGGTAAGAACCTACTCAGTTACTGCCGGATGACTGAGGTGAGGCCGTGGGCTCCAGATGCTGACCGACGCCCGGGACAGGCAGAAATACATATGTGAGCCCGCGTGGACCACTTCCTTGGTGCTTCTGGAAGCCTGGGCGAGATGAGGACACTCCAGGAACTGCCCATCTGCCTGTGAGACAGGCTTCACGGGGGGCACCACCTGAACTGAATCCTGAAAGGAGCCCCAGGAGGGAAGCTCAGAGTCTGGGGAGAGCGGGCCTCACCACAAGGTGGGAAAGCACTGCTCTGAGGCCAGGGTCCCCGGCACAGTGGCTGGCAGGTTGGACAGGCCCAGTCACAGTGGGCTCCGTGTGCCAGGCCAGGTGCTTCTTCTGGATACGTGGGAAGACGTGGCACGGGACGGGCTGCTGTAGGAAGCGCTCTGGCAGCACGTGAGGCGGCTGCCCCACGTGTGCTTTGGTCTCGGCCGGCTGTGGCCGTGCCTTCCTCCGCTGCTGCTCTTCTGCAGAGACTGTGGTCCGTGTCACACCGGGTCACTGGCCTGGAGAGACACCAGCGACCACACTGGCTCCGCAGTCACAGCACTCGCCTGGGACACAGGCTTTCTCTGCTCCGACTCTAACGTGAGGCTGAAACCGCTTCGGAACAGGCTGCAGCAAGGCTCTCTGTCCCCAGCGCTGCCCCCGGCTGTGGCTCCCAACTCCATCCTGGCTGCGGGAAGGAAGGACGCAGGTGAACAGGGGTACTGAGGGTGGAACAAATTTTTAAAAAGAGCTGTTTGGTAATGACTGGCTTAAGAGACAAAACAATCTTTGGCCATCAAGCACCACGCATCTCCTGAAAACGATGCGTCGTGCGGAAGGTGAGGGCTGACACCGAGGCAGTGAGGATCCAGCACCAAAAAATACAACACAGACGAGTGAGTCCTGCCAGGCGGACAGGAGACCCAACAGGCCTCACTCGAGTACCAGAGCAGGGGGAGCATCCCTGGATGTGACCTGTGGGGGGCCACGCGAGGTGCCGGCCCACGCACAGCCAGTGCTAACCCTCTCTCCGGGCCCCCGGCCCCGGCCCAGCATTTGTCCTGGACTGCAGTGCACGGGGCCTGTGCGTAGTCTCCCCTCCAGCGCCGGGAACTCTTGGGACGTGGATTATTTCTTCCAACTGGCCGTAAGTTAAAAATCAAACCAAACCAAAAGGAAGAGTGAATTTACCAGGAGAGCTCTGGCCCAGTGCATTTGGTAATGAAAGTGAATGAGACCTAAGATGGATATTTAAAAAGAGATTATAATTCAGTTTATACAGCTTGACATGAATAAACAGACATTCTTAACAATGCAAGGTCCCCAAAGGCCTCTATCACGGAGTTTTTTGAAGAATTTTTTCAAACTACAATTCTTTCAATAAATCAATCTTGGTAACCCATGGAACCCCAGGGCATGAGCGGTAACTTCAGCAGGTGATACGAACCCCTCTGCAATGGCCCCTCCAACCTGCTGGATTTGCTTGAGGCCAGGCCGTGGGAGCACGGGGAGGAAGGGTGTGACAGGTTTTCTCATTTTCCAAGTTCTTCTTTGGCAAAGGAAAACATTATTTTACTAAAACTATATATTAGCATCTTACTAGACACTTTATGAAGAATAATGAACTTGTAACAAACCTGACTTTCCATTTTTAAGTGGATGGAAGTGAAACAACCCCGGAACAGATGGCAGCACCTGGGAAAGGGTCTCCTTAAAGCTGCCATTGGTGGTTAACGTCATTTTTTAAAATTATTTATTTGTTTATTTATTTATGCCTGTGTTGGGTCTTTGTTGCTGTGCGCGGGCTTCTCATTGAGGTGGCTTCTCTTGTTGTGGACACGGGCTCTAGGCTTGCGGGCTCTAGAGCGCAGGCTCAGGAGTTGTGGCGCACGGGCTTAGTTGCTCTGCAACATGTGGGATCGTCCCAGACCAGGGCTCGAACCTGCGTCCCCTGTGGTGGCTAACATCTTGTTGGACTTTTTTTTTTTTTTTTGCGGTACACGGGCCTCTCACCGCTGTGGCCTCTCCCGTTGCGGAGCACAGGCTCTGGACGCGCAGGCTCAGCGGCCATGGCTCACGGGCCCAGCTGCTCCACGGCATGTGGGATCTTCCCGGACCAGGGCACGAACCCGTGTCCCCTGCGTCGGCAGGCGGACTCCCAGCCACTGCGCCACCAGGGAAGCCCCTGGGCTTTTTATATGAAGAGAATTCTGCTTGATCTGATAATCAAATCAGCAGAAAGTCCAATGGTAACAGGAATTTGGTTTTTTTCACAGCTGTTCTTTAAAGAAAGAAGGGCGGGGCTAATGCAGCAACCCAGGGAACAGTGGGATTTGTCCCCTGAAGACATGTAACACATTGTGGTGATCACCGCTGCCTGGGAGTTTGCCCTCCGAGATGACTTTGCTAAAGCTCCAGCATCCGGCAGGACTGCTGAATCAGCTTCTGCTGCCCTAAGACAGAGACACGCTGCCTCCGCCCCCAGACGTCCTGAGAGCGGCCTGGCTGTGGCCAAGCCACGGGGAAGGGCGCTGGCGCCTCCCGAAGTTGTGAAGTCTTCCTAGATGAGTGTGCAAGCCCCGGGTAACGAAGGGCAGAGGAAGACGTGCACGGACACTTTGGAGCACTGAAACCGGCAAACACAAAGGGACACGTTCCTCTCAAAGACTACATTCAAGATAGTTTAGCTACTGCAAATGGTCTGAATAGGGGAACGTTTTAACATGAAGTTTGTACTGCAGGCCTCTCCAGCCACGTGCAAGGCCTGACTTATCTGAGGTCGGTCGATCAGACAAGCAGGCCTCTGAGGCCCTCAGTGCTTGGAGGTGAGGGCAGGTGAAGCAGGGCGTCTTGTGAAGCTACCCATAACCCACGACACACCGCTCCCTGGGGCCAGCGTTCTGCAACAACGCACAGTGGCTGAAAAGAACACACAGGAGGTGCGAAGACCAGGACTGCAAGGGAAAGAGGAGACACAAAGCCGGGAGGTCAGTGCTCAACACCCGGGTTACACTCGGCCCAGCTCCTTAGAAAGGCTGCAGAGGAGGTAGCCTGCAGGTGGTGTGTTTGAGGGAAGGGGAGAGGCGAGATGTGAGCCTTCTCCTTCTGAGAGGGCTACTCTGGGGAGCTGTTTCCTTCTAAGTGTTCCTGAAAAACACGCAGCTGACATACCCCATTTTAAAGAGTAGAGTCGTGGGGATCCACCTGACCTTAGAGTCAGAGCTGTGCCACAGCGTCATGCCCCAGGCCTGCCCCACCCCACCCGGCCCCAGGGCTAGTCTGGCTGGCCAGACGCTCGCATCCCACCCCAACCCCCGCAAGTTAGAAATCATCAACTGTCTCTGGGCTGGTGGGGCACATGGACGGCAGCCAGAAATGTTACTTTGGCCTAAGAGTGGGAAAAAGACCCCAGGAAAGCAAAAGTCCTGGAGGTCAATGTCCCGCAGCCACCAAAAGGTGCCACGGGCCCCGCTGGCCAAGCACCCAGCACAGTACCACTGGCCCACGGAGATGGGCCAAGCTGGGTGGGCTCCTTAACAAGATGGGAGGGGGCAGGGAGGTAAAACGCCTCTGAGATCGCCACTGGACGGAAAGGGATGATCGTTACGTGGAAATGTCATTTTTGAAGAACTGCTTGACCATGTATTTTTCTATATTCTGTGAGGTCAGAATTAACAAGGGATCCTCTCCCTTGTTTTCTATATTGTGTGAGGTCAGAATTAACAAGGGATCCTCTCCCTTTCAGTCTGGCCCAGAGGGCAAAGTCTTCACCTGCATCACACACGTTTCCATTTCACTACGGGCGCTGCCATCATTTCTTCCACCTCTGTCCGCACCACCAGGGGAAGGTGCCGCTGGGAGAGCTGGGGGTTGTGAAATGACTCGGGCTAGAGCTGGCAGAGAGCAGCGCGCCCTGGGTCACAGGGGCACCAATCAGGCGTGTGGATGGCCAGCTGCTACCCTCCTGACCCCCTAGCAGAGGATGGCTCTGAAGCCAGTTGGTGAGTTGAAGTATGTGAACTGGAGCGCCCCTCCCAGGGTGACTGTGCCTGACAGGCTCTGGGCCACAGAGACGCCACCATGCCCTTAACCAGCCCCATCCTTCCTGCTCTGCACACCCGACGGAGTGGCCCGTCAGCCAGGGTCACCCTCCAGTCTAATGGGCATGATTGCTGGTTACAAATGGGAAGCATGGCCCGAATTCCTCCCCCGCTGATCTCCAGGACAGACTGATCTCATAATCTGGGATCATGTTATAAATTAAGAAAAACGAGCCAGACCGGTTAGCTGGTAGACGGGGGAATCCAGAGGCCTAAGGAGGCTGGCTGTCAGGTACACTGGAGCGTGTTAGGTGAGCGGCAGACAAAACCATACAGATATTTATTTTGCATTTGAGTCCAAGGGTTTAGATGTCGAACGCTGTAATAAAGCCACTCTCCTCTCCTCGGTGTTCTGACTCTGAAGTGCACTGACCTGACCCAGGAATGGCTGAGTGGTGCCACTGATTCCTGGCCCTCCAAGGCCTGGGAGACTCAACCCCGAGACGGGGCCCAGAATCAGAGAACTCGGAAGGCCACATGGGTGGTCTCAGTGGCATCAGACATTGTTTGGGCCGATTCCTGAGGTATCTCTCCTGTCCCCAGAACACGAGGGTCTGGCTCTCTTGCGCAGTGGCTCACAGACACATGACCACGGCAGAAACACCAAGGCCCTGGCGGGGCTGCGCTCCAGCCAGTTTCCTCTGGGCAGCATGTGAGACAGGGCTCCCTGCTATTATTATTATTATTTTTTAGTTCATCCAGATCTAGCTTCAAAGGGTCCCTAAACTTCTTTGCCCCATCTGGACCTGAAAACAGGAGCTGATTTTCACAAGCCAAATTCTCGTTGCATTTGGACAGAACGAATACTGTGTCTTTTATATTTTCTTTGTATTTCTCTTCAATAGTTGCTTGACCCAACATCTGTCTGCTCTATACAATGAAAATACAAACTAAATGAGAATAGAAAAAAATAATTAAAGCATTAAATTGTACAAATTACAAATCTGTTCCAAAATATACTTACATTAAATAAAATACGCATTTCAGTAAGAGATCTACAGTGAACGACCATATGCATTCTGGGAAGCTTCACGACACCTGGGCAGGGCCAACATTCGTGGAAGGAGCGAAGGGAATTCGCATCCAATCACGGTTTGCAGCGGGTTCTGACCGCCGTCTGCGAGCTACACTGAGCACATCATTAGCATCGCCTGGGCAGGGACTGACTGGGGAAAAGGGAGAAGCAAGCTCTAGCCTCAATGCTGAGTTCATCACAACTTCTCGAGAATCTCATTAACAGCCTATACAGTACAGTTTCAAAAAAGTAAACATGTTAAGGTAAGCAGACAACTCTTTAGGACCCGAAGCACATTTTCTGGCTGTATTTATGCGGAACTCTCTGTCTACAATGGGCGGTCGTGAAGAGGTGCTTCCTCGGGACGGCATGGTCGCGGGACTGGGGCGGCCCAGCAGGACTGAGGGGAGCCAGGGACGGGAGGAGACTCCCTTCTCGTTTCAGCTGGAGACAAGCTGGTAGCGCACAGTCCACGGCCCCGCAGCCCTCTCCTCCTGTCATCTGGCGTAGCGCTTAATGTAGTCTTCAACTTTATTCCGGAAGTCCTCCTGTGGGGCAGAGGGGAGGAAGGGGGGGTGAGTCAGCGCAGGGCGACACTTCAGGGACAAGCTGCGTGCCCCCGAGCCAAGGGCCCCCGCCAGCTCTCGGGAGGGCGTGCAGGGTCCGGCCTCCAATCCTCCAGTCGCCAAGGTGGCAGGAGACTCAGAGACCCACGGGGCTGAGTGCCACCTCCCTGTCACTCTGGGTGCCGGGAGGGGACACAAACAAGCTCTGGGCGGATGGGAACCGAAGACCCTTCATTGTGCGGACGGGGAGAGTGAGATCCACCAGTGTGGTCAAGGTCACGATGCGGGTCCGGCCGGGACTCTGGACCACAAATGGGCATGAGCCTTGGCTGCGGCTCTCAGGAAGACCCTTGTGTCCTGATCTATCTCCCCAGGACCCTGCTACCTATGGCCCAAGTGCAGCCCGCCATCAGGGTGACCACCCTGCCCGAGAGGAGAGGTGGGCTTGCTACAGAGGGCCCTCCTTGGGCATCAAGCAGAAGCCACCTGGGGGCCTGGGCTGATCCCTCAGGGGTAAAAACGCTGTATGGATGCAGGTATCTCCCAGGCTAGCGCGAGAGGGAAAGCCACCTCAGATCTGAGCCAACGCCCCAAGTGTGTCCCCAGGTCTTTTCTCTCTAAGGTCAGGAGCAAAATTCCCTGGCCTTACAGGACTGGGAAGGGCCCCTGGGACTGTCTGAGCCACGAGTACTTGGAGCCTGTCCACCTCAGAACACCCGCCCGCATTTGGTGGCGGGACGGCCTGTGACCTGAAGGCGGGCTCTCAACCCTCTCACCCCCACCCACAGCTGCACACAGGGTCCCAGGCCTCAGTCCCATCCAGCAAGAGGCACAGCCCCGGGCCCTGCCTGCTGCAGGGGCCACCTGGGAGGCGCGGGCGGAACGGGGCTGCTCCCCTCGGCCACACTGCAGTCACTCTTTCAGGGTGGGGCGGGTTCAAGGAAAGGGGAGAAGGGGACCCCTGTGGTCGCCACCAGGCGGCCCAGGACTGTGCTCAGAGGCTCCCTCACAGCTGTCTGCCCGCAGCCAACACGGGCTGCACAGAAGCCCTGGCTGTCTTCAGCAAAACTCTCACAAGGTCACCTCCACGGTACCCAGCTGCCGACATACCATCGGCTCCCAGGCAGCCGCGGCCAAAGCTCCCGGGATGTGGAGTGACGATCCCACAGACACCCCCAACCCCTCAACGACTGACCCAGGACCACAGGTGCCTCAGCTCAGCCTTAACCCCCGTTGCTCTCATCAGTGAGAAGACCACGAACCCTGGGGACAAACCGCCTGGGTTCAAATCTTGGGGTCCGCCCCTTCCCGGCAAGTCTTTCACTTCCTGGTGGCTCTGCTCCCTCAGCAGCAAATCAGGGGCAAGAGTCCCTCCCTCGTGGGTTGTCAGGGAAACAAGTGTGTCTGGGAGCAGGTATGACACTGCCTGGCACCTGGAGGGCCACGCAGGGCTGCTGCTACACCATGTCACCACTGCCCTCCTGCTGCCCTGCCCCAGTCACACGGGGCCTCTGAAGCATCGCTGAACACCAGGAGCGCAGTCCTGCCTCAGGGCCTTTGCGCTGCTGCTGAGGCCTCTGGAACGCTCCCGCCTGAGGTCCACTTGGTTCACAACCGGCCTCTACTCACATCTTACCAGAAGGGCTTTCCCTGAGAACCCGACATAAAGCAGCACCACCCATATCTGCGAAGCACAATAAAATGAAGTCTGCCTGTAAGCTGCAAATCTCTTCCTATTTCATACAAAGAGCAGGAAACACCCTTCCGAGAACAATAAAAAATAAACAATCGTAACATGTTTTTTCTCCTGACTGGGGACATCCTTGTTGGGCACAATGACAATGACAGGTGGAGTTAGAACTTGAACAGAGCCTCCTGGGGGCCTGCCTGCAAGGCTTGTCAGCACAGCGGACAAACAAAGGCTTCTCCCCGCCAGGGCCGCCCCGAGGGTATAGATGGCTGACTGCCAAAGGCCGGCGAGGCCAGACTGAAGACCTCGGCCGCCTCCCGGCCTGCTCAGCAGGACGTGGCCTCCTCTGCCTGCCCGACCAGAGGCACCCGCTGACCCTCCGGGGCCACCGCCTGGCTCTCTGCTCCCCGCGTGCCAGGACATGTGCCGGGGGGCCCTCCTGCCTGCCCTTCGGGGCCCTGCGAAGGCCGGCTGTGGTGACCACCACACGTGGCACATTTAAACGCCCGCGCGCTCTGGTGCACAGTAGGTCTTACATGTACAGAAGCAGCTGACCTCAGCATTAAGCACGGTATTTAGAACCAGCTTGATGGCCTTTAGAACGTCCTACGTTCAGAGCCACGTCAGCCGATCCAACAGCGTTAGGTGGCTGACTCCTGGGCAGGGCAAGGATTCACAGGGAATGTGGCTCAGAAAACGAAACGTGAGGTCCTGTGACTAAACAGAGTCAGCGCCGCAGAGCTGTCTGCTTAGGCCCGACCAGCTCCGAACAACCTCCAGCAGCCTCACCTCGGCCACACTCGGCCGCCTCCCGGGCTCCTGCCCCAGACCCTGTGCCTTGTGCCCGCACACTGTAAGGATGTGTGTACGAAGGGCATTTACTGCAGCGCTGTCTGTAGCTGGAAAATAATCCCGTGGAAAAACCTGAGTGCCCAGCCATAAGAGAACGGTTGAGAAAAGTACGGTAGAGCCACACCACAGGATATTATTCAACAGCTTCTAAAATGAACGAGGGATAGTTTATGCACTGACTTGGAGGGAAAAAGCGAAAATACACGAACAACGACAACAAAACAAACACGACCCCATCGCTGTGGGCTTGCGTGCGCCTGCACTCTGGGAAGGTGTGGAGGGCGGTCAGCCCGCTGGGTGGCGGCAGAGGTGGCGGGGGTGCGGGGGTGGTAACACCCTTGGTTCGGTCTCCCTTCTGTGCTCCTACGTCATCATGCGGTAAAGCGACGGCCGCCTGTTGTAGATCACTCATACTGAACTCTACCAGGAAACCACACCTAGAAACACTTCTGTCTGACCTCGGGTCAAACACTTTTCTGAGACCACTCACATTTATTATAATACATCATTCATACATTGCTTTAAATTCTAGTCCCATTTAATTCAATGGGATTTAATTCTAGTTAAATTCTAGTCACCATTCTCAGTTTCATACTTATTTAATCAAGGGGCAGTAATTATCTTTTCACCAAATACATCAACCTAGAATATTCCTGTTACTAGCTTACCTTGTCCCGCAAATGATGTTCTGCAGCTTCAATATTCAGTGGGTCATCAAAATTCAAAAGATCCTTAAAAAGAGAGAAACTCAAAGTAAACAATGGAAAGAATCTGTTTTTCTGCTGTTGCAAGTCTTCATTTTATGAAGCAGGCAACAGAAACCTAATCAGCAAATGACAGAACGACCCAGAGCTGAAAAAACTCCTGAGAACTAAAGTTCCTTTTGATGTAGGAGCACTGAACGTGAGATACTTTTTTCAGATGGTGATTAACGGTCCACTGAAAGAAGGCAGGGATGTGTTTACTCACGATTATCCAACGTTTGGTGAGGAAAGAGTGATCACACTAATTTCTAATGCTAGTTTTGATACTTGGGGAATGACAGACCACTCTTATTATGAGCATTTCTAAATAAAAAATCCTATTAATTTTTCCTTAAAAATTCATTTTCTCCTTTATTTTGTGATTAACAACTCTGTCTTCTATGTTTCTATTCTGACTTTGCCTAGATTCTCCCTTCACCTTTAACTCACCTCCACAAGCACGGCACTCACAATCCAGTAGGAAGGACGTCTGCAACCCAACCTAACAACGTAGGATGGTGCCACTGTGGCCAGGGCTCCCTGGCCCCAGGGAACCAGCACCAGACCCTTTCCACCTTAGAAGAGCCCTGGAATGCTACTCCCCCCCACCCCCAAGAATAATGACGGATTTTAGATTGAAGACCGTGTCTTTCCTTTATACTACCTAGTCCTCTTCTTAAAGGTCAGGGTAGAAACATTTGTTATGTTGAGTCACTGCTTTCCAAAGCCACTGATGGATCATTGTAAAGACAACTGTTATTTCTCCTGAGCAGAAATGTTTAATCTGGGGATTGTATTCCTGATTTGGAAATAAATATGGGTGTGACCAATATGTCACAAATACAGCCAGGAAAAATTATAAATCTCTATGATCATTAACATCTGGGAAATTAGTTCCAAGTCCCAGAAATAGGCAAAAATATAAAGCACGTATTATATGAGAATCCCGGTGCATATAAAGACTCACACCAGACATACAGAATTCTTCATCTTCTTTACCATGTATTTTACCTAAAATGAATATGTGAGTTGGAATAACCGTTACAGACTTCGTTAGCAAGTTTGATGGGCTCTTTAGAATTTGGAAGGTTTGGAGTGCTTGGAGAGATGGGGACCCACCAGATGTCCTTCAAAAGAGAAGCAGCACAACTGCCAGGCAGGTTTTAAACCACGCTCCAGCCTCTGCATCTCCAGAAGTAAAACTTCATTCACTTCAATGGAGAAGCCAAAAACAATCACAACAAAACAGCTGAGACCAGCAGAAACCTGTCCAGATGGCCCGGTACCCCTTGGGTATTGCCTTCTCCTGGAGATTACAGCAGGTCCCGAAATCAGGAGGTGTTACCGGACCACCCGGTGACATCAGCCGAGAAGGCAGGAGGGGCAGGCACTTAGGGGTCTCCTCTGGGCTCTGCTCTGCTGTCTTTCACTGGCTGAGGACGGCAGGGTGAGGGAGCAGTCCCGCCGTCCTGGGGGCTGTCCAGGATGGGCTCGTTTTCATGGGGGGACTTAGGTTTTACCAAAAGTAGCAGAGATTTTTTTTTTTTTTGCCCAGAGACAGATCCCTGAAGCTTATTTCTTTCAAAGCTTCTTTATGATCAAAAAGCCAAAACTCAAAGGAACAAATAATACTATATAAAACTCCAAATACCAGCTTTCCCCCTTTCCCCTTCTCCTACACCTCTTCCCGCCCTCCAGCCCCTGCCTGAGAGGTGCTGTTCTCTGAGGACAGCAAACTTCACTGATTAAGAGAATAATTCTAAGGTTCTGGGTTTGTGAAAAGCCGAAAGGTTGGTGACTACACACTCCTTCTCCCAAACCGGGCCCCTGGGAGCGAAGGAAGCTGTGGACTGGCTGCCGGTGAGAGCGGACGGTGTGAGGTGGGCCAGGCGCTCCCAGAGGGGCCTGCGTGGAGGAGACCACAGCGAGCGGAACTGGCCCACGCCGGCCGCCGGGAGCGAGGCGGCCACGACAGCAGGGCGGAAGTGGGGACGCTCTGCTCCCGCCCCTCCCGGCCCCAGGACCTCCCAGAGTGTCACTCCAAAGCCCCTCAGTTCTTGTCTCACTGCTCCTCTGATTCACAAAAGTGCCAAAGAAAAGGGGGTTTTAGTGCGCCCACACCGCTGGTTTTGATCCCCTCATGTTATCCTTGATGCGATCTTTAAAACCAGGAGGCAGAGGAATCAAGAAAAACTTGGGATTCTGGTCAACATACTTACAGTAAACAAAGAGTTTAATCCCCAAACAACATCCTGAAATGAGAAAGACAGACAAAAACAAGTTTCAGGTGGGGATGGTCTCTAAGAGATGAACCAGTTAAGTCAGCATATAGTGGAAGAGGTTAGTTTTCTGCAGGAGTTATTTTAAAAGGTAGGGCCTAGGGCTTCCCTGGCGGCGCAGTGGTTGAGAGTCCGCCTGCCGATGCAGGCGACGCGGGTTCGTGCCCCGGTCTGGGAAGATCCCACATGCCGCGGATCCTGTGCTCCGCAACGGGAGAGGCCACAACAGTGAGAGGCCCGTGTACCGCCAAAAAAAAAAAAAAACAAAAAAACGTAGGGCCTAGAAAGTTAATCTCAGGCTCCCCCTTGCAACCTGGGGGACAGCATCCAGCGCAGCAGCTCTGTTACCAGCCATTGCTCGCTTTTTGTGCACTTGGCACAAACTGAGACCTACAAGTGGTTTTAGGTGGGACAGCGTTTATAATCCATGCCTGACTGAGCCAAAGTGGACATGTGTGGAAAAACGTTACGAGAGAGAGAGGCAGGGAGACGGCACGTGTGATATGCCACACGGCTCTCAGAGCTTCACAAACAGGCTGACTGGAGGCCCACGGCCCTTTCAAGTTGAAAGGTGGGACCATCAGTGTCAGAGCAGCAGGACGGTCACCAGGGAAGACGGTGACTGGCTCAGAAGACCACGCCTTTGTGCTGAAGTGCAGGCTGGGAACACGGCTGCCCCTAAACCCAGTCCCAGGCGATCGCTCTTCTGGGCAGGATCGATCCCTCAGCAGACAGGCAGAGGCTACGACCGTGTGGGACCAGTTCACTACTCAGTCAAAGAAGATGGCAAAAGTCAGGTAGCTGCTTATTACTAGGTGAACACTGCCCAAAAGTCCTGACTCCTTCTGATAAAAGGTCAGGCGTGGGGAGAAACTGCAGGTGCCTACGGACAGCACCATGGAAAAGCCCTGAGGCGAAGCACAGCCGGCGGCCTCACGTGGGTACCCACGACACGCACCCCCGAAACCCACTCAAGCCATGTTGGAGAAGCAACTGGGGCCACTTATTTAGTCCCTGTGGCTCCCCTTTCCACCCCCTGCCCCAGCAGAGGGGCCCCCGTGCAGCACACCTGGCTGCACCCTGCCACCCCTCCTCTGTCCAGTGTAACTCAGAGCAGACACAGAACATCCAGCCTTTCCTTCCTCCGTCTCTACCCATGCCTGGCGAGTCGCCACTGCTTAAAGGGGGAGACAACTATCAAAGACTGGGGCGAATAGCAAGACGAGGGCAGAAACAGTAAACCACCGAAGCACAAACCATAAACGGTACAGGGCAGAGGGGAGAGGAGATGGCCTGACACCCTAATCCCCGCCCCCAACCGAAGAGAAGTGGGGGCAGAGGAGCTGAGCAGGTCCAGCGCCTGGCCAGCAGCCCCAAGCAGGCGGTGGCGGGTGGGCAGCGTGGGCCCGTCCACCCATGCAGATGGGACAGCGTGGACATCGCTGTCCTTACAGGAGGCTGGCTGCCGATGGAGGGGCATCCGGGGAGGTGTGGGCAAAGGACACTCTACCTTCAGTGTCCTCGTGGGGGCCCAGCCGGTGCCGTCAATCGAATGTTCTCTCAGTAAACTGAAACAGACACAGAAAGGCACAGCGGTCAGCAGGGAGCAGGCTCCAGTCCCGCGAGCTGCTCAGCGTGATTTCTGTCGGAACGGAGGTGCACGTCTCATGCAGTCCGTCTCTCCTCTGTGGCTCCACAGTTTCCTGTGTCGCTACAGAAGGCCTTCTCTGCCTCACGCCTGTATGGGTCCTCCAGTCTAATCGCGAGTGTTATTTTTATGTATTGTACACTCAGCAGGGGAAAAGCATGCTTAAATCAGAACATACAGAGCGCATCTGTCAATTTAACATTCGGAAAAGGATGGTGACAACAATGACAGCGGAGCTTCCTGTTTGTGTGTCAGCAGGACCCAACACTCACCCAGTGCCCCAAGACCAAAGAGGGAGGGGTCCCATGCTACAGAGGAGAAACCAAGGCGCAGGGCAGCACCCGCCCCAGGGCACGCGCCCCCAGATGGAGCTGTAGACTCACCCACGTGAGCACCTAGCACATGATTTTAATAGCTGTTTAAAAAATAAAAGCAGATGAACACAAAATTCTGGAAGGTGCTCACCCATGGGTGGGAAGACCACGCTCAGGGAAGGTCACGTGGGCTCCAGGGGTACGTGATGTGAGCTGACCTAAGAGTCATTTTCATGACTGTTCTATCAACTGCAAATGCACAGCATATACTCTCATATAAATAACCATTCCATACTTTGAAAAATTACCACTTACTGCCTAGTTTCCTTCTGGTGAAAAAAGGAGCTTGGCATTGTTGAATTATATCACACTGTTGCTTTCACCTGAACCTAACAGCTCCTAAGCTAACACGTCAGTGTGAGGCTTTCCAGGTCATACTTGTTACTGTTAAGAAAATTTTTGAATCAGAACACGTTCAAATTCACAAAAATCAATGACGATCAGGAGAAAACACAAATATGCAGAATTTGAATCAATGCCATAATCTTAATTGCCCATGAAGATCAGTTAGAATAAATAAAACTAACCTACAGCTTACTTCGAGCACCAAAAAGAAAACTCCCATCATGCACCCTAATCCCATCTACCCGGGGCACCTCTTTCCACCCTGCAGAGGTATCAGTGAGTTGTTGAGATAAAATCTCTACAACTTTTGAATAACTTTTTGGGAACCAACTGCCCAATCCTGGTGCTTTATATGATCCAACGAGAGACTTCTTTACTAAGACAGGGGAAAGAATTATTTCTGATCTAGCTTATCCTTTTCATTTATAGACCTTATTGCAATTTTAGCTATACCCTTGTTTACTTGTTTAGTGCCTGTCTCCCCACCAGCTGGCAGACCCCATAAAGCAGAGATCGCAAACTGCTCCCCACTGTGTCTGGGCTCAACCAACATTAGCTGATGGAAGGCAGGCGGGCAGACTGGGCGACCAGTCAGCGCCCTCTGAGCTTCCCTGTCAACAACCACAGACAGAGCAGGACTGCCCCTGGAGGCCAGGTGTGCCCATGTCTGGGGGCCGCAGATCTGGGCAGGGTGACACCACGGAGGTTCAGGCCCAGCCTGAGCAGATGGCAGTCCCGAGGGAGCTCAGGTGACAGCCACGTGGCCATCAGAGAGGGTACAGGCAAGGGGTCAGAGGATGCCCCAGGGACTACACTGGAAACTCAGGTTCTAGGAGAACAAAAATCTGAAGTGCAACCGCCGGGTTCGTGGCCCTGGTCCCTCCAATCCCACAGACATAGCACTGCTGGCCCTGAGCCAAGAGCAGGGTGTGGGCCCTTGGTGGGAGCAGGGCAAGTCTCACTAAGAGAAGCAAAAAGCACCCCTGTGACTAGACGAGACCCCATGGAGCGCCAGGCACGTCATTTCCTTTATTCAGGAGATGCCATGTCCAAAACCATCGCTGGACATTGTCTAGTTTTTCACAAGGAGGTAGTCTTTGTACATAAACCTGGCACATTACTTCCCTCAGTTAAATTCCCAGACGTGCAGCTGACAGGTCCGAGGGTATATACAAGTCAAATGTAGGCCTTATGGCTGAAGGACCAATGAAAGGTGTACAGGTACACGCACTCTCCAGTGGAACGAGGGAGCCTGTTCTCACACACACTTTGCTTTTGTATCTGCCAGCCTGAGAAGTGGTGAGCGGCGTCCCCTTGCTTCCACGTGTCCTCTGATCACCAAGGAGACTGAGCATCAAGCAGACGCTCACCACCCGCTGTTTCTCCTATGAATCACCTACTTGTAGGCAATGCTCATTTTTCCGGTGGATATGTCCCATCGTTTTCATATTGATTGAAAGGACTGTTTACATACAAAGGATGTAATCTTGCTGATCTTTTCTCTTTCAATTTTGTGCTTTTGTATTTTTAATTTTAATGTGGCTAAACCTATCAATGATTTTCCTTTAAAGTTTCTGTCTTTTGTAGCAGGCTACAAATTTAACCAAATTTAACTACAAATTTAACCAAATTTACATTTAACCATCTGTTAAATTCCTATTATACTTTGCTAATAATCTGATTTCTCAGAAGACTGCAAAAGTGAGTAGAGAAATGCCCTCTCTGGACCTAATTCTGACCGGAGAAGGGGACGTGACAGGAAGTGGAGTGTGGGGAGCCCCCAGGAGAGTGGGCACAGGTGAAAAGCCTGGGGAGACAAGGCCGGACCAGAAACCACTTACAATCTGGACCTGAAGATCATAGATTTTTAAAGTTTCAATACTTAAAGGACAGATACTTAAAAGGGAGGATGACTGACTTATAAAGTGTATTTTTAACTATCTTTTTTTTTTTTGGCGGGATCGTGGTTCCCCAACCAGGGACTGAACCTGCGTCCTTGGCAGTGAGAGCGTGGAGACCTAACCACTGGACCACCAGGGAATTCCCGTTAACTAGCTATTAAAAATGAAGCTGATATGAAAGAACAGGGGGCTCCACATACAAACTAAAATGGGGAGATGAATCCTAGTGGTTGTCCTCGCAGGGAGGAGCGGTCACAGTGCACGTGTGGGGAGAAGAGGGTAAAAGGACAGGACACAGAGGCAGGGCCTGCGGAGGGACTAGCTCACAGTAAGAAAGCAAAGGACACACCGGAGAAACCCTGTCTGCCTGCTTTCCAGGTTCCCGCAGTCCCGAAGCTGGCAGTGGTGGGGCTGGGACTTGGCCCGGGGGTCCAGCACCAGAGCCTCTACAAGTTAACCTCACTGCCCTACCAGAGAAAGCGCAAGACGCAGAAAAATAAAGCCCACAAGCTAAACTTACTTAAAAACGACAACAACCAACACTCTACGCAACTCCTCCAGTTCTCTACGTTAGTGACCAGCAAGCTTAGGCGGCAGGAAGTCACTGACCCCTGACCATCTGCCATTGGAAGGGTGGGGACCCAGGCACGACTGGGAAGGCTTATCCTGCTACGAAAGTGCTCCTATGCGCATCCAGACGATTTGGGAAAGAGGACATTTAAATACAAGTGCCTGGGTCTTCTGAAGCCTCCCGTCCACATCCCCCCACCCTGGATTCCATTACTCATATTCTCCCCTCTTAGCTAAAATCAGCCAGACGGAGGGAAAAGGGTAAGGGCCCTCGAGGGGGGCACCTGGGTGGACCGCAGAGTGCAGCCAGAAGCCTCCCTAACATCGGCCCAGCCTCAAGGTCTCCTCTCGGGGGAGATACCGTGTAGAAAGCCCATCACTCACACACGGTGCTCACAACACGGAAGACGGGAACGCAGATAAACTCACCTGAGACATATCTCGCCTGTCTCTGTGATGTTGGGGTGCCAGATCCTGGTCAGGCATCTCACTTTAGGAGGCTGCAACACAGAAGGAAGAGATCACAGGCTCTCCAGAGCCTTCCACGTACCCCGCCCAGGGCCTTGTCTCTCCACTCGCATGGCTCAGCAGGCACCGGCTCCGCCACCCCCGCAGCAGTGTTTGCACACTGCATGCGCCGCGCCGCTCGCACGGGTAAAGCCTGCCCGCGCGCCGAACAGGACCCCTCTACAGGCCCCGGGGCTGCCGGCGGCTGGGCCTCTGCGTCCTCGGACCCTGCCTGGGCCTAGGCTGTGCGGGAGGAGCCACGGCGCCCTCCGGGAGGAGCTCTGCAGCCTCCAGGCCCCACTGCCTACGGGGGCCCGCGGCCTCCCTGACGCTACGTAGCTGAGCTACGGCTGAAATACTGCCCCTCACGGCGGCGCTGGCCCCCTCTGTGCGTGTCTCTGAAGGCGTGGTTGTCATTTACTTTCTTCTCGGTGCAAGTCCTAGCCCACTTTATACTTAAAGGAGGAGACAACGAACACAAGTACATGGGAATGAGGCACACCAGCAGTACTCAGGGTGAAGCATGTGTGCATAAAACTGTTCTTTTACTATTACTCTGTTTTAAAAGCAATCCATACTCACCTAAGAAAACAACAAAAAGGAAAGCTATCTGCACATCTACAGATACAGAGAATATAAAACTCTCCCCAGAAATAATCTCTAGTAACACCTGATGCACATGTTGGAGCCTCTGTTCTAGGCGACACACAGGTGCGTGTGATGCACATTCATTTTTCTTTACGGAAGTAGGGAAATGTGCTATACATTTCTTTTCCACGTTTATTTTTGTCACCATTTCAGATGACTTTGGGCTTTTGTGCATTCCACGGTACAAACACTAGTATTTAACAAGCCAGTTCCCTATTATTGGACGTTTAGGTTGCTTCCCACTTCCACTACAAACCTGCTGGATCAACGCTGTCTTCATTCGCATCCATGATATTTCCCCAGGATGAAGGCCAGGAAGGGGAGGGGCTGCCAGAGAGCAGGCTGCGCACTCAGCGCCAAGTGCCCTCGCCTCCAGAGAGGCCGCGAGCCCACCCACCTGCAGCGGGTGCGCCTCTTCCCCAGGCCCAGTTCCACCGCGAGGTGGCCTTGCTTTGAGGAGCTTGACAGTCGTCTCACAGAATCTCACCAGACAGCTCATCTCACAGATACGAAACCTTCGTCATCAAATTTTTATCTTTGATACCAATCTAGAAAATCTTTCACCATCCAGATCTTCTCCTGTACTACTTCTAGTACTCTAATAGTTTCAGCTCCTTATTTGTATAAAACAAACATATTTTTCAGTACCCTCGTAAGTTTTCTTCCTGATTTCAAAACACCATGACATCAGAATGTCAAATATGTCATGTCACCTAGACTCCCCAAAATGATTAATCCAACCATGCAGATGTAGGCGTCTGAGGATTACAGAATTTAGGTTCACAGTGAGCTGAGATCAACTGAATATGCTCATTTGCTTTCCTGCAAGTAAACAGGAATGCATTCGACAGAAGGAATGCTAGCACAGCCTGCACTTTCAGCAGGGCCTTCAGGCTGAAGAGGGAAGGTCAGCGTCACTGGCGCTGTACATATTGGTAAATCTCTCTAATGAACACTGAACGCAGGTAACCTACTGGGTAGAGCGCATCACCAACTCAGGATCTGAAGGGACTGAAGGCTCACCCCCTCCCTCCCCTGAGGCCCCAACACACAGTCACCCCGCCAAGTGTCCACGCGGCTCCAAGGGTCCGACTGCACTTGCCCCTCTCCTCCTTGTCCCTTCACACCGTCCACAGTTAGATGTTGGTGCAGCCGCCCCCCCCGGCCAATGGCCCTCGTAACAGCGGTACCCCACAAAGAGAGCAAACCTCTGCACCAGAACTGTGGTCCTGGATTCTGACACACACTTTCTAAACTGAACCATTCTTGTAGACCCTTACCGCCCCCAAAGCAAGACCAAGAAATACCAGCTCCACCTCCTACCTCAGTGGTGGCATGACCAGCCATCCCATCACACAGCTAAGGGTTTAGTATATGACAAAGACTGCAGTGCAAATCAATGGGAAAGCAGGGATTCTTCAGTGGACAACTGGCTAACCATTCGGAAAAGTACAGTTAGATATTCACTTAGAGCTTTATTCCACATAAACGACACAGAACTCTAAGAGGACTAGAAGAAAACGTGGATGAGTTATCTTGGGGTCTGAAGGCCTGTTTTAAGCATTTCACAACATGAAAAATTCAAGAAGGAAAAGTAGATTTGACTACAGTGGTGAAAAAAAAACCCACAAACTTTTATAGAACAACAAAAAAAATGAAAAACAGGAAAATGTTTACAGCACAGCTAAGTAAACTAAGAAAAAGTTTCATATAATTTCTATATAAGAACTCTTATAATAAAAAAAAATACCTCAAAGGAAAAAAAGGGCTAAGCACATAACAGCTCATAAAAGACATAAAGAGCTAATAAGTAGGAAAAAAATTTAGCATCCTACTTATTTAAGAAATGAAAATTCAAATGACATTTAGATACCACTTATTTCCTCCCAAAATAGCAAAAAGAAAAAAAATAATGAAAATATCCCACGTTGGTAAGGGTTTAGGAAAAAGGGAATTTTCAAACACTGATGGTGGGGATGTCAACTGGAAAAACTCTCTGGAGGGTAACTGGATAGTACTGATAAAAAGCCTTAAAATTAGCATCAGTTACTCAGTACCTGTAATTCCACTTCTAAGAATTTATCCAAAGACAGCGGCAGGCATGCACAAGCTGCTGTCTAGGACATGTATCACAGCACTGCTTATTCCAGGGGTCAGTAAACTACAGCCTATGGACCAAATAAGGCCAGGCCTGTTTTCACGTGGTCTATAATCTAAGCATGGCCTTTACAGTTTTAAAAGGTTGTTTTAAAAAAAGAATATACGACAGAGACCATATATGGTCCACAAGGCCTAAAATATTTACTATTTTGCCCCTTACATAAAGTCTGGTTCATATAATCAAAATATTGGTCAGCCAGTGATCAACTATAAAGGATTAGTTTAAAACCATGATACATCATACAATTAAGTGTTCTTACTAATGATGATGTCATTATATATTAAGTGACGTGATAACATACGTTCTCACGATATGATGACATACTGTCCTATACTATGATGTTAAAAAAAACCCAAGTTACCAAGCTATGTGTAGCGTGATCCCACTCGTATGTATGATTATATATTGTGCATAACATACATCAAAAAGTTAACGGTGATCATCTCTGGATGGAGAGATAACAGGTGATTAATATTCTATTTTTGCATAGTGGTATTTTCTCAATTTTCCACAGAGTATAATAAATTACATAAAAAGAAGAGGGGTGACTGGGTATTCAAGTGTTACTTGTGGTACCTCCGGTTCTCCTCCTTCTGGAAACGTGGCAGGGCAGCCCTTCCTGACCCCTTTCAGGGCTGGTCACGGTCACATTACTCGATTTGGTTGCATCACATAACCTCACTTCCAGGGGGAGAGAAAAGCCGCATTCCTTTCTCCTGCTTCAGCACACGGTTTCCTCTGACCACTCACAGCAAAATGCCATGGGAGCATCGTGAGGCCTGGGACATCACAGCCAAGCTGCCATCTGCACTCAGGCCTCCTGCGGGCATCCCCATCACATTGGTTCGTCACTGTTTCTGTGTCCAGAGACTTAGCTTCTTCAAAGGCCGCTCGACTCTCATCTCCAGCCTACAGTGTCTGACACAGAACCCAGCGCATTTTAGGAGCTCATTAAACGTCAGTCAATCATTGCAGCCTATTTCTAGGACTGAGAGAGATTACGAGGCAGCTGGAGACTGTGAGATAAAGTTCAGGGAAAAAAGGACAAAGATCCCGAGGAAATCTGCCTTTCAGCTGCTGGGGCGGAGGGGTGTGAGGGGTGAGGGGGCACCAAACAGGTGTATTCTTTCTGTTCTAAAAAAGTTTATTCTAAAATAATGATCTACTTTACTGCTTAAAAGGTTTTCATTCACAACCTTAATAACTGACCTTAATTATAGGAACTATAAGTGTTAGGGGTTAAAAACAAATTCCTCATGAAGTACAGAAATCATGTAAATTATGGCATTAGAGCAAATGAATCCTGAGAAAGCTCCGCAAAGCCCTTTCAGGCTGACTTGCTAAAAACTGGCTGTATCTCCTCATCCAGATGAAACATGAATTCCTTCAAGTCTGCCCTCATAATCTCTACCCATTTGCCTGTAACCTTTCATATGCTGGTTTAATCTGCAACACCATAAACTTGTTGGGGGGCAGAGAGCATGCCAAGCACGGGATGCCTGGTGTGGCAGTCCCCGCCCAGCACTGGAAATACAGTGAGATTAAGACACCTCCAGACTCCTCCTTCAGGGAGCAGATGGTCTAGTGAAGAAAGACGCTAAGAAGAATTCTGTAGATAAAGCTTAACCGCAGAAAAGGTGAACAGAACTACCTCTGTATCACTGAAGAACTTTACCTCACGCACCCTGGAGGCAGGGCAGCCCTGTGCACCCTGCGTGAGCTTGTGACCCTCACTGGCCTGCTGGTAAGGCAGCTGCACCACCTCTGCCTGGATGAGAGGCAGAGAGGCCCTCACGGCAGCAGGGTGGCGTCTGGATACAGCCCCGAGGGCCTGGCCTCCCAGGGCTTCCTGGCTGGAGAACATGGGTCTCCTTCCCGATGAAACAGGACTAGCCCATCATTTAGAAATTTTCCAAAGGAGACAGAAACTAAAACCTAGAAATGTAAGGTCTTTATATGCCACCAGTTAATACAGGAAAAGTGTCTTGGAGGCTCGGTGGCTTTCTATCCTCTGTTTATTTCATTTCCTACTCCTCTGCTTCTTAAACGGGGAGTATGACAAACATTTTCTCACTACCAAGCGGCCACCAGGTGCGGTGGGAAGGACACACATTAGGAAGCCGGGCAGCTCTGGACAAGAATCAGCTTTGGCAGTTGAGCCACCTAGACCGGCAAAGCCAACAAGTTCTTAACTTTACCTTTCTGAGCCCTAACTTCCTGATGGGAAAGATATGAACATTAATGTCACCGAGAGAACTACTGGAGAGTGACATAAGGTAAAACTGAGTGGAGGCACCTGACACACAGAAGCCCTCGACAAAACTCTGTTCCTTCCTTGACGTTTCTGAGGTTTGCTTTCTCCTCACACTTGGAAAAAGACACTCTGCCACTAAATGATGCCAGTGCACCCGAACCACGGTTCTCAGCCCCGCCAAATTCACTGCTTTTCTGAAGACTGTCACAAACTCACCGCCCTTTAATTTTAACATTCTCTAGGTGAGTAACCCACGGATATGGCATATGTCCAGAAGGTTAGAGAGTCTAGAGTTTTAAGTACCGCACGTCGGGCTGTTTCCAGAAACCATTAAAACAGCCCCAAATCCTTAATATGTGCGCACTTAAACCAAGTTCTCAAACTGCTCTCACCTGAGGGAGTGTAGTGCTCTGTCAGGCCAGGTTCCCCTGTTGGTGATCAGGGAAATAGGGGAAGTCTCAGCGGGTGGCTGGTTGGCTGGATTGACAAAGACCTGAAATGCATATTTTCCTGTCTTCACTTAAAAATTAAATTTATTTTTTGTTTTTCTTGGACTGCTAACTCTTCCATCCTCATAAATTACATTTCCAAAAGAACTTTTAATACAGTAGCCCAGTAAAGATCAATTTCCATAGATAAAAGTTTGGCTTTAAACAAACAAGTGTTAGAGCCACTGAACTAGACTTGGGCAGTGGAGATGGGCCGAGGTCGCGGGGAGCAGGTGATTCCCCCTGTCAGAAAAGGAGGGAGCAGTTACTGCAGGGAAAGCAACGGGACACACGCTGTGCCCAATTCCCACAGCCTCAGGTTAACAGGAGACTGAACTTTACCATCAGATTTTTCTTTCCTAGTCGACAGGCCAGAGAAGGCTGAGGAACATCACGGGGGGAAAGATGTATATCACATCGGCAGAGCTGGCCACGTGCCAACCTCGGCAGCTCAGGGATGGAGAGGGCCCGCGTACCACGCCCACTCCGGCGCCCGACTCAGGGGTGTGCGGTGCTGTTCCGAACCTTCAATGATTTCTCACAGCCACAGTGAAAATGCCCCCAAAACCCCAAATCTGAGTTTTCTCACCTCTCCACTATTCCCCAAGCCTGATTCTTCATTCAAGTAGACCTGGTCAACTTGACCTGTACACAGGTTGCCAGTTCTCATTTCCATACCCACTGACACAGTTGCAGAGACGTCCTCGTCACCTAGAACACCCGCCCCAGTTGTGCATGAGCCAACCCGAGACAGGACGACTCCAATTCTAGTTCTCCTCAGAAGCTTAACTGGCCCCGACCACTTTCCAAGAGTGACCCTCTCTCTTCCTTCTCTGAATTCCTCTAAAGCATTCTCCTATTATTAACCAATATCACTGTCTGCTACTTACCACTTTTATCATTTTACGATAACTTCCTACACTTTCTCTCACCTTCCTAATGGGTCGGCATGTTCCTTAAAAGCAAAGACAGATGTGACAGCACTTGGCACGGTTATTACTGGGAGGGTCCTGGAGGGATCAACATGTAGCTAGGGGTGTAAATCACTCATAATTTGAAACTACAGGTCATTATTCTTTTCCAAAATTCTAAAACGCACATTTTATACACTTCTGGAATTGTGCTGTTATACCATAAACAAAACTACCGTTTAAAATAAAATGCTCTTTTCTCCAGTGCCAGATCTAACAAGGTTTGCGTGAAACACCCAGGCAGCCCCCCAGGCAGCCCCCCAGGCAGCCCCCCATTGGCGCCAGCCTCGGGGGTAACTCCAGCCCCGGCAGAGCCGCGCCCCAGCACATACCGGCACACGGTACTCGCAAGCACTTGCTGAGAAAGGGAACCTCTCCGCTAACGCTCTCAAGAATGCTGATGAGGGGCATTAGCCACACAAGTGTCAGCCATCTCGTGCTCAGTCCCAGGACTGGGTGGGCTGCACTTGAACACAACGCGGGGGGACTGCCGGGCCCTGTGACGGCCACCCGCCACAAGAAGGGGGAACAGCGGCTCAAGCGCGGGCTACTCACCACCATGTTGTATGCATCAGGAACTTCAGTTTCAAACTGAAATTTTCCACCCTGGTAGTAACCCTCATCTATCAAAAAACACAAAACAAAACAAAAAAATCCTTTAAATTAAAAAAAAAAAAGGAAACAAAAGGCAAACACTATGTTAGCATATGGCAAATACAGAGAATTAAGAGTTGAAAAAGAGGACTGCAGGGCTCCTTTGTTACTCCACCAGCCTCACCCCTGACCTGACGGTTACAAGTCAGCCCACACTGACTGGCGCCTGCAGCGCTCTCCTCCTCACTGGCCACGCGCCCTCGGGAAAAGGGAGGCCTCCCCTGGGAGACTGGCCCCCTCCCTGCGCTCAGCCCCTCGGTCCCGGCCCGCGGCACCCAGTGCCTCCCCTCAATGACACGTGACCACCTTGCTTCAGCGCTCGGTCACCTGTGTGCCGTTGGTCTCCCCACGAGAATCAGCTCCACGGGGGAGGCAGGCTTGTGCTGACTGCTTTTCCCCGGTGCCCGGCATGTAGCTTCCAGTCACTCGGCAAACACTGACTGAGCATGGACCCTCTGCCAGGCCCTGCTCCAGACCCTGGCCGGGGACACGGCAGTGAACCAGCCAGACAAAATCACCGTCTCAGCGACTGTGCCCGGTCAGCACTCGTGGGCTGGCTGGCCGAGCTCTTGGTACAGCCTTCAGAACAGAGCAGGCCCTCTGGAAAGGGGCTGGAGGGTACGCAGAAGAATGTCCAGGGTCAGAGCGGCACCGCCGTGTCCCCCCCGCCGCCCCAGGTCTGCAGACCCCACAGCTCAGTCCCAACTCCCTCGCTGCGCCGCCCACCTCTCTGCCTCTCCTGGAGTCCGCCTGCGGTGGGCTCGGCTGAGTTGCAAGCGCTGCTGGTGTGGCTGCCAACAGAGGGCGCTCCAGCACGAATGCCCCCCACAGGAGTTAAATTACTCTGAACTTCACAATTTGATAAAATTACCACCATCTTTAAAACGAATGTTCAACTTCCTCTAATATTATCATCGTGAACAAATCAGCAATATTACATTTTATCACTTCCCTCAGCTTTTTATATAAAATGAACATTTAATAGGAAGTTGTTGGTCTCAAACCAGCCACTAAAAAACCATTTTTCTTCTTTAAGGGCGTTGAGATTGTGTCAACATTTATGTCTGTCCCGCAGTTAGAACTCGCCTTATCTCGCTGTGTTACACAGGGAGCCCTCTGTGCCCTGGAGCCTACTCCCTCCTTCCTGCCAGGAACCATACGCTAGTGTCTTCCAGCCAGGGTACGGGTACTGCGGGGAGGACACACTGTCCACGGGGTATGTGGGCACTGACAGCTTTAACAGAATCCACTTCTAGATGGCCAGTGTCCACGAGTGCCCTATCATGAAATCAATCTGCCCAACAGTACTTGTGAGGCCAAGGAGTCATGCCAGCTGCCCCTTCCCACCTCCCCTTTCACTGTCTTTCTCCCACTTGTAACAGAAGGCCTCCTGCTCATCTAGCCTCTCCCTGTGATGCACTGCACCAAGGTGTGATGCACTGGTCACAGTAAAGCTCCTTGAATCGAGGCACTATGCAGGGTTGTGCCTTTCCCTATCTTACACCCATTTCTGTAAAGGGCAAAGCATGGCGTTAAAGATAAGATGTCCCAGTTCAAGTTGGAATGTCTTGAAGTTAGACACACGTGGAGCCTGATGGCAGGGATGATTAGATTTCATTTAGTAATGTCAATCACGGGACTACTGGAAAAGAATGCCTCACCCCCATGAGAAGCAAGCGAAGAGGGTGCCAAGAAGCAAGAGGCCCGTGCCCTCCCCCGCGCGGTGCCAGCCCCGCACCTCACCTCTCCACTAGGGGTTAAACTCGGAAGTCAGGCAGCTGTTGGAGACACATCTTAATTTAGAGGCTTCGCCAGAGAGACAGTCTTGGCAGTTAGAACTGGTCCTGCCTACTGATGCACACGGCAGAAATTTCTGATACACTGAATGAGCTAAATCTGCAGCCACGAGTTTTTGTAAACCCTAAGTTTTTAATATATATTGGTAGGGGTAAGATGAAATTAATATCACAATTTTCCCAATGCTTTCTGAATATTTCAGGTAACATGAGAGGCCGTCAAGTGAAGAATGATGGGTATGATTAGCGGTCGGTTGGCAGGTCTTAGGAAAGTGGTTTTGGTGCGTACCTCGGAAAATGCGACACAAAGGGATTCTAATGACTGGGTTTGTAAAGCCATTTCCAGCCAGGTGGTTCCCAACTCTTTGCTTTCAACAAAGTAGAAGAAGGAACCTAATCTAGTAATCAGCTGAAAGACCACAGTAAAATACCTTGTATGATTTTTGGCCCCTAATTTGAAGTCCAGGGACACAAAGACGTAGTGACAACAAACACCTTCCGTGCCTGCCTACTTATTTATATGAACAAGCAGTTCTCAGTGTCTATACCTACAAAGACAAAAGGAAGGAATAAAACTGATATTGACCCCTTCTTTCTGGCATTAAGTAACATCGTTCACAAGCACATCAACTAAATCAGAAAAATGCTAAGAGCAGCCTCTCGCTCTCAGATACATCTCCGATGAAACGCTATTGTGTTTAGTAACCATCACTATTTATCCAACAAACATTTGGTGAGTGTTACTATGTGTCAGGCACTGTTCTAGGCACCACCAGCAAGAGACCTTCCTGCCCTCATGAAGCTTACATTCTAGTGGGAAGAAACAAAGTAAGTAAGTTAATCATATAACAGAAAGTGAAAAAGGGCTGAGGGGCCAGGAGGTGGGAGGAGCTGCAATTTTAAATAGGGAGGTCTGAGAGTGAAGGCTGGAAAACGGAGGGTATCCGGGAGAAGAACACTCCAGGTATGGAAGAGTGGTGAGAGACCCATGAGAGCGCCTGATGCATTCAGGGCACATGCAGAGGCCAGAAGGTGGGGCAAGGGAAGGGGAAGCTGCGGCTGCGGAGGTAGCAGGCCTGGCCTCGCAGGCCACTGCTAAGTGCACTGGCTCTTATTCAGCAAGGCAGGGAGCCACAAGAGGGGCCTGAGCAGAGGAGGGGCAGGACCACAGAAACATCATGCTGGTTAGGAGCAGGGTAGGAGCAGCTGGAGTAGAGATACTGTGATGGTAGCAACACCAGGATTTGCTGGCAGATTAGGGGTGGGGTGGGGAAGAAAGGAGTCGAAGCGCTGCGCTGTTTGACCCTGCAATGGAGAAGGGCAGAGCCGTCACCTCGAAGATAAAAAGACTGCAGAGGGCACAGGTGCGCCAAGTCCAACATCAGATTTGAGATTAATTTGAGATTTCATGTCAACAACCAAGTGGAGACACTGATCGCAGCTGGCAGATCTTTCTGGACAGATCTTTCTGGAGTGTAGGGGAGAGGTCAGGGCTGCATGCGAGGTTTGGGAGCTGTGTATAAGAGCATCCAGATTTCATGAGCTGGCGAGGTCCCCAAGGGCCTGACTATGGAGGTCCAAGGACAGTACAAAGCCTTGAGGCATCCCCGACTTGGGTCAGGAGACGGGACAGGAGGGGCAGTGGCAGCAACAGAAGAAAACCAGGAGCCAGGAGCTGGTACAAACAACAACTGTAACAATCGTTCAAAAGAAGACGCTCAACACCCAGGAGTCTCACAGTAATAGGAACTTCTTAAATAAATATAAATATATAGTTACAAAACAGTATGACAGGGTGAAAAAATTCTTATAGGCAGAGGAATGTTTATATTAGGATAAAATTCTGTGAGACGAGTGAAATAAAAATATATGAGTGCAAGGAGAAAAGGCAGCCACGAACATTTTCCAACCATTAAAGTGGAGCCTGTTCATATACATATGTTTTTTTTTAATGCATGATGGTGGGTGTAGCCATGGTATTTAGATTCTACTGGAAACATTTTAAAGAGTAAAATAATACTTTCCCCTTTAAATGTCAATATTTACAGCACACTGGAAATTACACTCTATGCAAATTTTAAACTTAAGGGCAGGAAAAACACAATTCCTGCCAAGATAACCTTGTAGATCAGGGGTCGGCAAACTCTCTGAAAAGGGCCAGGCGCTACGTACCTGGGGCTTTGGGCTACAGGTCTCTGTCATGTACTGTTTTGTTTTATTTTTTATCTTTTTAAATAGCCCTTTGAAAATGTAGAAACCATTCTCGGCTCGAGGGCTGCACAACTGGCCCGGGGTGGGCTTTGGCTCACAGGCCTGGCTTGCCCACACTCAGGTGAAAATATAGCAAAAGAAAACCGCGGCGCCAAGCTGAGCGACACTGAGCGCCCGTGCAGCGGGCTCACTGAAGAGGGAGAGCCTGTGGGGCGGGCGTTACGGAAGACCTGAAGACAAGCACCGCCAGCAGCACAGCAACAAGCACGCTGACACGTGGAGCGTGGACCACGCGCAGCCGCTGGAAGCTCTGCTCACGTACCCAGTCCGCCACACTGCGGCTGCTTTAAAGGAGCCACTGAGGCACATGGACTGAGTACCAGCTGCTCCACAGCTGGCAGGCCGCTTCAAATCAGGCGGTGTCACAGGGACCTGGGGATGAGCGGGTCAAGGGAAAGGAGACAGAGTGGGGGTGGGGGGGCGCGAGGGGAGCAGAGAGAGGAAGCCCGCTGGGAGCAGAGGAGGAGCCAGGCCGGGCGGAGCTGCAGACAGACCCCGAGTCAGCTGTGAGAGAGGGGTGCTGAGATTCAGAGGAAACCGCGAACATGAGGAAAGAAATGGAGAAGACATTTTAGATGTAGTAAACAGAATATCAAGAGCTAAAAAACATAATATCTGAAACGAACACTTCACTGGATGAGCCTCAGAGTCAATCAAGCACTGCAGGGATTTGCCTGGCGTCCCGTGGTTAGCACTCGGCACTCTCACTGCCAAGGGCACAGGTTCAATCCCTGGTCAGGAAACTAAGATTCCACAAGCCGTGCAGTGTGGCCAAAAACAAAACAAACAAAACTCAGCAGAAATAGAAACGATCCACAGTGAGGCACAGAGAGAAAAGTGAACAAAACCTTCTGACCCCAATGGAAGTCTAGTTTATATGTATAGGGAATATACAGGTAAGCGATATATATTTTGGGGGGGCTTCCCTGGTGGCACAGTGGTTGAGAGTCCGCCTGCCGATGCAGGGGACATGGGTTTGTGCCCCGGTCCGGGAAGATCCCACATGCCGTGGAGCAGCTGGGCACGTGAGCCATGGCCACTGAGCGTGCGCGTCTGGAGCCTGTGCTCTGCAACGGGAGAGGCCACAGCAGTGAGAGGCACGCGTACCGCAAAAAAAAAAAAAAAAAAAGAGAGATATCTTTTTTAAAGTTTTACTTGGGGATATGCATAATTTTTAAATATTTATTTTATTTATTTTTTTATTTTATTTTTTTTTTGGCTGTGTCGGGTGTTAGTTGCGTGTGGGCTCTTCGTTGTGGCGCTCGGGCTTCTCTCTAGTTGCGGTGTGCAGGTTTTCTCTTCTCCAGCTGTGGCACACGGGCTCCAGAGCACGTGGGCTCTGTAGTTTGTGGCACACAGGCTCTCTAGTTGAAGTGCTTGAGCTCAGCAGTTGTGGCATGGGGCTTAGATGCCCCGCAGTATGCCCCGGGATCTTAGTTCCCGGACCAGGGATCGAACCCGCTTCCCTGCATTGGAAGGTGGATTCTTTACCACTGGACCACCAGGGAAGTCCCTAGGTAAGAGATATTAACATTCGTATATCTAACTGGAGTCCCATAAAGGGGTTATAGATAAAATATTGAAAGAAATGTTGGTCAGTTATTTCTATATATGCTTTTTTCTTTTTTTCTTTTCTTTTTTTTTTTTTTTTTTTGCCGTACGCGGGCCTCTCACTGTTGTGGCCTCTCCCGTTGTGGAGCACAGGCTCCGGACGCGCAGGCTCAGCGGCCACGGCTCATGGGCTCAGCCACTCCACAGCATGTGGGATCTTCTCGAACTGGGGCACGAACCCGTGTCCCCTGCATCAGCAGGTGGACTCTCAACCACTGTGCCACCAGGGAAGCCCCGGTCAGTTATTTCTAAATTTGATGAAAACTGTAACTCACAGATCCAAAAAGGTCAATAAACCCCAAGTGAGATAAACAGAAAGAAAACCACATCAAAGCACATCATAATAAAACTGCTAAAAACTGTGACAAAGAGAGAACATTAAAAACAGCCAGAGAATAAAATGCATATCACATAAAATGAAACAAAGAATCACCACTAACTTCTTTTTTTTTTTTTTTTTTTTGCTGTACATGGGCCTCTCAGTGCTGTGGCTTCTCCCGTTGCGGAACACAGGCTCCAGACGCGCAGGCTCAGTGGCCATGGCTCACGGGCCCAGCCGCTCCGTGGCATGTGGGATCTTCCCGGACTGGGGCACGAACCCGTGTCCCCTGCATCGGCAGGCGGACTCTCAACCACTGCGCCACCAGGGAAGCCCACCACTAACTTCTTATAAGAAAAAAAAATGTCAGAAGGCAGTAGAATGATATCCTTAAAATGCTGAAATTGTCAACTTAAGAATTCAACATTCAGCAAAGCTGGCAGAATTCATCATTCAGCAAATCTGCACTACAAAAAAAAAATCCAAGGACGTTCTTCAGGCAGAAGAAAAATAACAGATGGGACCTCAGATCTACAAAAAGGAATGAACGCTGTTAAGTGGTAAATATGTTGATAAATATATGAAGAAAATATAATTATCTAAAACAAAAATAATAACGTATTGTGGGTTATAACAAATGTACAGTAAATGAGACTATATGATAAAGGTTTGGATGGGGAAATGGAAGTATAGCAACATAAGTCTAAGCTTCCTCCTTCAGCACTAAAGAAAGACGAGCAAATTAAACTGAAAACGAGCAAATATGAGAAAACAAAAAATATATTAGAGGAAAATCAATGAAACCGAAAACTGGTTCCTTGCAGAGACCAATAAAATTGATAACCTCTAGCTAACCTGATCAAGAATATAGAAAACGGACATTTTCAATGGCAGGAATTAAAGAGGGGATTATCAACACAGACTCTACAGAACTTAAAAGGGTCAGAAGATGTTAAGAGCAACCTTATACCAATAAATGTGAAAATGTCGATGGTATGAACAAATTCTTTGAAACATACAAATCACCAACGCTCACTCAAAAATAAGAAGCCCAAGTTAACCCCTATCTAAGAAATTTTATTCATACAGTACTTAAACTCTTACCACAAAAACAAAACAATAAAATACTAGACCTAGGTGGCTTTACTGGCGAATTCTATCATTTAATAAAGAATTAATAGTAATTCTACATAAAACTCTTCCAGGAAACAGAAGGGAACACTTCCCCATTCATCCCAGGAAGAGTAAGGAGGGGAGGGGAAGGAAAGAAACTAGAGCCTTATCTTGCACCATATGCAAAAATTAACTCAAAATGGCTCACAGACCTAACTTTAAAACCTAAAGCTATAAAACTCCTTAAAAAAAAAAAAAGGAAATCTTTGCATTTCTTAGGACACAAAAAGCATTGTATTAGTTTTGTATTGGTTGCTGTAATAAATTACCACAAACGTAGCAGCTTAAACAATAAAAAATTACTATCTTTTGTAGGTCATTTGTCCAAAATGAATCTCACTGGGCTAACATAAGAGCTGGCAGGGCTGCATTTCTTTCTGGTGGCTCTAGGAAAAATCCACTTCCTTCACTTTCCAGCTTTAAGCAGCCACCTGTATTCCTTCCTCCACCTTCAAAGTCACTGATGGCCAATGGAAATCATAACACATGCACCAACATGGATGACTCTCACAAGCACTGTGCTCAGTGAAAGAAGCCATGGACAAAATGCTACATACTGGCTGGGGCCATTTATATAACATTCCGGAAAAGGTAAAGCAACAGGGCAGAAATCAGATCAATGATTGCCAGGGGCTGGGGGTGGGGAGAGGAAACTGACTACAAAGGGGCCCAACTTTTGAGCTGATGGAAACATTTTATGTGTATCTTGATTGTGTTGGTGTCTACACAGCTGTATGTGTCTGTCAAAATGTAGAGAACAGTACACCTAAGAACAGTGGCTCTACTGTCTGTAAATTATACCTTACTAAACATGATTTTTAAAAAAGATGCAGGTAAATCCTGCTACATAAAAGGCACCATCGGGTGGTCCAGGAAAATGAAGGGGCGCTGGCGATTTTACAATGCCAAAAAGCTCAACATTTAAACAGCACGTCATTTTAAAATATTTTATATAATTATACACATTTTTACTGGTAACCATAAGAATATATATTTAACCATGGTAACGAATGGCTTCTAAAACAGTCCGTCAGACATTTAATTGCACACCCACTCCTAGAAACCTGAGCATCCCAAGAGAGAATTTGCCTCAGTTTTACGTGCGAGGCAGAGGGCAGAAATCAGTATACATCGGACAATCAGAAAACAGTATATATCGGACAACATGTCACCTACTCAGCAGTAAGCAGAGACATATTGCATCAACACAGTTCTTGCAAGCAGCAAGGAAAAGAGCAGTGAATGTTTCCCTAACAAAAGTTAGCTGATGTGAAGGCAGATAACCGACTGTCTCAAGAGCAATCACCACGTATCTATTATATACGAAGGGGGGAGAACTGCCACCTGCATTTCCAGGATGATTTGAAAGAAAAGACTCCATCAGGGAAAAGTCTGTCCCTCATGATGGGTATCCCTATAAAGCTAAAATCACCCTAGAAAGCACCAGGGCTGAGAGCACACATTCTGTGTCGAAACCGCGACACATTAACAGTAAGCTACACACACACTACTGTGAGACTGGGGTGGTGGTCAAGCCAAAGGCCTGCTTCAGTGCTCTGACCCATTTCCGCATCTTTTAACACGTCCATGATTATTTAAATGTTGTTCCAAATGTTCATGTGTGGAACCAAACCTGTGTTTCAGGCTTACTAACCGTATTTCTTTGCTCAGAAACTGGGAATCTTACTTTATTTCATACTAAGAAATTTTTCCTTCTATAACTCCAAAGCTCTGAAACAAAGCTTAGAATAACTAAGAACCAAACATAATGGGGATAACAGATAAAACAATTTAAATTTCATGACTCAGTGTAAGGCACACTTTTATTATCATGCTCATCAGTTAGGGAGTTTTTATAAATTAAATGTTAAAATTAAGAAAACATGACAAATCTAATAACCAACACATTTAAAAACATACTTACATGAATATACACATAAATATACAAGATTTACAATGTAGCTATAGAATTCCCCAATCAGAATTTTTAATATATGTAACAATAATAAAAAGGATGTTATTAACCATTAAAAAACCCACTTCCCTGGTGGCACAGTGGTTAAGAATCCGCCTGTCAATGCAGGGGAAACAGGTTCGATCCCTGGTTGGGCAAGATCCCACATGCCACGGAGCAACTAAGCCCGTGTGCCACAACTACTGAGCCTGCACGCCTAGAGCCTGTGCTCCGCAACAAGTCACCACAATGAGAAGCCCGCGCACCACACTGAAGAGTAGCCCGTGCTCACCGCAACTAGAGAAAGCCCACGCACAGCAACGAAGATCCAACGCAGACAAAAATAAATAAAATTAAAAAACAAAGAAACAACCTCCCACATATCTAATAAAGAACTTATACCAGGTATATAAAACTTACAACTCAGTAATGAGACAAGCAATACAATTTTTAAATGGGTAAAATTATTTGAATAGACACTTGAACAAAGGAGATAGAGAGTAAAAACAAGCTTGGGAAATGATGCCCAACATCTTTAGTCACTAGGGAAATGCAAATTAAAGTCACAATGAGACACATACCTAACAGAATAGCTAAAATTGAAAAGACTGATAATACTAGCTATTGGCAAGAATGTAGGGTAACTGGAATTCTCATTCATTGCTAGCAGGAATGCAAAACAGTACTTTCATTTTGGAAAAGAGCATGGCAGTGTTTTATGCAGTTAAACTTACTCTTATCACATAACCTAGTAATTGCACTGCCAGGAGAAATAAAAAACGCTGGCAAACGAAGACCTGCCCACAAAGGTTTACAGGAGCTTTATTCACAACAGCCCAGAAGTGGAAATAACACAAAGGTTCATCAATAGCCTGTTATAACCTGTTACAAATAAAACCCATACAATAGAATACAGCCCACCAATAAAGATACAAAATACCACATAGATGAAACTCAGAAGCATTACGCTGACTAAAATAATGTAACTTATAGCTCAATCAACATTGCTTAAAAATTTTTTTTTAAATCAATCTAAGTTTCCACCTTAGGAAAGCAGAAAAAGAAAAGCAAATTAAACCCAAGGTATAAGGAAGGAAATAATAAAGAAAACAGCAGAAACCAATAAAATGGATAAACAACTGAGAAAAACAAAAGCTTGCTCTTTGTAAGAGATCAACTGGATAAACCTCAAGCTAACATGATCAAGGAAAAAAATAGAAGATCCAAATAAATCAACATCAGGAATGAAAACAGGGACATGAGTGCAGATCCCACAGACATCAGTAGACTAATGAGAAAATATTCCAAACAACTTTGGATGGTATGAGAACGCTAAGAGCAGTCTTACTCATCACAGCCAAAAGCTGGAAAGAATTCAAGTGCCCATCAATAGGTAAATAATTAGGTCATATTCATACAACCAATACTGTTGCCCACAACAATACATATGAATTTAAAAACATGTTACATGAAAGAAGCCAGAGAATAAGAATATATAATATGATTCCATTTATATGAAATTCAAGAACTGACACACTAATTTATGATAAGAGAAATCAGAAAGCAATTTTGGGTGGGTAGCAGGGGGTGAGGAATTGACTGCACAGGGGAAGAAGGGAACTTTGGGAATGCTGGAAAGATGTTTACTGGGATTGTGGTTACACAGGGATGTGTATCCATTCTGCAAAACTTATTACACTCTACAGTTCAAGTTAGTACATTTTATTGTTTGTAATTTTATACCTCAGCAAAATTTATTTAAAAAGTAAAAACTAAAATAAAAAAAAAAAAGGGTCCATGGTCCCCTCTGCCTACAAGCCACCATGTCACAGTGGGGGCAGGCTGAGGGGACCTCCACAAGTCAACTGGGCAACTCTGACCTGGCCCAGTTTTTCAAATCATCCCTCTAACTTCACAGAAGACTCTGGTGGTATTTCAGCCAGTCTTTAGATTTTTGCTTTGTTTTGTTTCATTTTACTTTCTAGTATTGTTTCTTGTTTTGAGTTGATGTGGGGATTTTTTTCTTCTAAGTTCATTTCTTTTCTTTTCCTCTATGACCAAATTACATTTCCATCTTTTCTCTGAAGAATACATTTATTCCCAAGCATGAGGGACATTCCAAAAACAAACAAAACTATAAAAATGTTACCAAGTACGAACAGGAACTATCTTGCCAGGAGCCAGATAAAGAAGAGCTTTGAGCTTCAAGTGCAGATGCAATTCTTCCACCCTGACCACCTAAATATCTAGATCTTCTATATTATTGAGTTTTCAGACTCAGCCCCAGTATTACTGGCTGCAAATGAGCCAGTTTCAATACCATCTGCTCCATATACTGTTAAAACTTTACTACTCAGACCTATTTTTCTTTAATAACTAAGAAGAGCATGACTCCAAAAAGTTTTTTAAAAAACCAGGATGTTGGGCAAGTTTTTAGCGTTGGCGGATCTCTGCCACGCTTCACTTAATAACAAAGGACAAGAACCACAGCAGCTTTCTGAGTCACTGACACCACACAACATGGGCACACACACAGCACCTGAAGAGCACGCCACGCAAAACTCCATGTGCGCACTTCCACAAATATAAATGCTCAAGTACTAAGCAGTTACAGGCATCAAAACACAAATTCCTTCTTTACTTGATGGAAGAGCGAACACAAAAACTGTAACAAACAATCGTGCTGCAGTTTCAAGAATAATATCAAAGATGGCGTCATAGACATAATCTCAATAAGAACAACATCCATGTAATTTAGTAAAAAAAATTCAGTTAAAAAACAAACAAAAGACCTATCCAGAGGCTGGTTGGACTCCACACAAACTCACTCATGTAAGCCAGTAACAAGCCCGGCAAAAGCAAACACGGTTCTGAATAGCTGAGAATCACAAAGCTCTCACAAATGCCCCAAAAAGGCAGAGAGAAGAAAATATCTTTACTACAAACCCTCAAGTGTGAGACTACTTAGTAAACAGAGAACCGATCTTAATTGCCACAATTTCTGAAAACACCCTGCAATGCTTAACAGTAAGAGTAACTGACATTCATAATGGTGACCTCTGGTCACCTGGAAACAGTGTGCTCAGTATCCCTCACTAAAAAGGGCAGAGCTTGCAATGTGTTTATGAAGGTGGTCAAAGAATGGTTAGAACCTCCATCACTTCACAGTTACAAGTCCTGAGCTTCAGTCCTCTCTCCAGGTCAGGCTTGCGGAACGCCTGTTTCTGACAACGATGTTCTGATGTTAGTATCTCTACCCTAGTGCTCACTCATCTTAGAAATGGAAATGGTACCAGACTGAATTTATGGATACGCCCCAGAGTCGTCTGTAGAACCACCACACAAACTAAATGAATTTTTTTAAGTTTTCAAGCACATTTTGAAAATGGGATTTCTCCTGTTCTAATACAACATCTTCCATGGGAAAAAACCATCCTACCTGCAGGGAGACAATGCCAGGGGTTATTTGTGGGTTCATTACCACCTACTGAAATTCTGCATTCTTTCACTTTTTAATTAAATTAGCTAGTGACTCATTATTCTCAGTTTCTCACTCCCTTTCCCTCCCCCAAATAAAATAACACCCTCCACTTCCTCCACAACACTGCTTCCCCTCTTGTTAATTCCCTCTGTCCTGCTTTCTTCCTTCACCAGCCAGCCCACAGCAGCTCCACTGGCCATGACACCCACTGTCAACATAAAGCCAGAGGGCTGCACTGTTGAAACGTGCAACTCCCAGAGCTGCACTGTAACCAGGAAAAACCCAAGCCCTCCCTCTAGCTGCGCAGCGTGACCAAGGAGAAATACCTACCAGCTCGGAGCACTTGGAGCTTGGACACTTGATCAGTGCTAACAAGGACAGCTGGTAATCTGCTTCCTTCCTGGTGCCTGTAACAGGCCAGGCTGAAGTGCTTCACACCCATTATCTATTTAATCCTCCAAACGGTCCCATGAGATAGGTTCTATTTGATCCCCACTCTGTAGCTGGGTAGGCTGCAGCTGAGAGGTTATTAAGCAATTTAACCATGGCCACACTGTTACTAAATGGCAGAGCAGGATCTGAATCCAGTTATGTCCTCAGAGCTCATACTCTCCACCCTACACCAGGAGCCTTCGGCGTCATTCGCTGGGGGCGTTAATGTCTGCACCTAGTTCCTGGGTACACACCACATGCCTCAGGGCACTTCCCTATGCTTTATTGGACTACAGCATGTATCCTGTCTTCATATGGAATGGTCATTACCGTCATAACTTTCAAAAAGTTGGAGGACAAATCAAACCAAATATTATAGATTTCAAAAGCCTTTGGAATTTGCTGTTTGAAAATCACTTTAATACTTACACATGTAAGAATATTACCTGGGGTGACAGTTAGCTGAAAGCAATGAAGCTTGTTTGGATCAGGAAAATACACTTTACACGTACCTGCAAAAGAAACAGGCCGTCAGGAAGGTCTGACAGTTAGCAGCAGTCTTTATGTTGAGGCAAACTTTGAAACACATGGGAAAGTTTAACGGTGCTGAGTCTATAGACTAAACCGGTATATTTCCCCTATTTGTTTAATAATAATTATGCCAATGTGCTGAAGTTGCAAACCAGTGATATTTGCTATGTGTTTTCCTCCTTACAGTTTTTTATTAGTTAGTTCCAAATTGGGATGTTATCTTTAACCCTTTAAATGGTCCCTAAAATAGAGATTTTTCCATTAATTTCAAGAATGATGCTACTTTACTTTGAAAAGAAGAAACCGTACCTCAAGGAAATTAATGTATGTGGGTAAAGGCTAACTAAACATAGAAAAACCAGAAAAAGAGCCCAGGCCGAACTTCTGGTCTGTTCACCCAGCACCACAGTCATCTGTACCCACCACAGCAAAGAGAAGTTAAAAGTAACTGTACCAGCTAAGGTAGCTCACACCCAGGCCACGGCTTTTCTTTTCTTTTTTTTTTTTTTTTGCGGTACGCGGGCCTCTCACTGTTGTGGCCTCTCCCGTTGTGGACCACCAGGCTCCAGACATGCAGGCTCAGCGGCCATGGCTCACGGGCCCAGCCGCTCCGCGGCATGTGGGATCTTCCCGGACCGGGGCACAAACCCGTGTCCCCTGCATCACTGCGCCACCAGGGAAGCCCTCTTTTTTTTTTTTTTTTTAATGTCTTCACAACCCGACCGATAATTCAGATTGGTTTGCTGGTGACAGGATGCTCTGCTGACTTGGACGGCAACACTCTAATCGCATGTGCACTGAACCAGAACGGTCTGGATCAGGAGACCCAAGTAGTTCCACTGGAGAAGAGCTACTGCAGAGGTGCAGACAGGGAAGACATCCTACATCTGCCTCCTTCAGACAAACGATGCAGAAGAGGATAAACACCCAAGGGATAAATACTGAAGGAATGTGGAGGGAATATACGTAGAAATTGTCTGTATTTTATAAACCTGGAAAATATTATGCTAGATTCCTTGGGTCGTCTGCTATTTCTTACAAGTCCTGATGAAAATATTTGCCTAGTTTTACATGGTATGAATTTTCATCAAAAATAGGACAATTCAAATTTAGCCTTGGAAACAGCCTTAGAGACCATCTAATCTAACATCATCAATTGTGAGAGATGACATGAAGGTCCAGAGAAGTTCAGTGACCAGCCCAAGACCACACAGGTTATCAAGAGAAGGAAGTTTAGTTCCCAAATTAAAAACTAGTTCATGGGCTTCCCTGGTGGCGCAGTAGCTGAGAGTCTGCCTGCCGATGCAGGGGACACGGGTTCGTGCCCCGGTCCGGGAAGATCCCACATGCCACGGAGCGGCTGGGACCGTGAGCCATGGCCGCTGAGCCTGCGCTCCGCAATGGGAGAGGCCACAACAGTGAGAGGCCCGCGTACTGCAAAAAAATAAAATAAAATAAAAAAACTAGTTCATGCCTCATTTCATTACTTCATGAACATGCCAGAGATGACACATAAAAACAATGCAAAACTGTTAGTGGGGTTTCTTTTTTTGACTGATCCCTCAGAAAATAGTTGCAGAGTGAAAGGTAACTCCATCTAGAAGAACAGGAAAGGGTCTCAGAGATCACATTGTCATTTTCCTTGTTTTCAAAATAAAGAAACCAGGGGCCAAAGAGTTCAAGGCTTTCACCCAAACCACACATTTGAACTGTGTGGAATAATTTAAATGGCATTCGTTTTTCCTAATCTTAACTTGGAAAGAGAAACACCATTTTTCTAGTGAAATATATGTAACAAAAACATATGACAAGGGCTTAGGAAATGTTTCATTGATTAGTTAAAGTTGGCAGCATCCATTTGTTTTTAATGTCTAGTATTCTCCTTTGTTTTAATAAAAGTACAGATGTAGAAATCAATCCTTCTAATATAGACTGGCCCACCAAGAATAAAGAAATTATCGAGATGGATTAAAAATAACAATAAAACTTCTAAAAAGAACCAAACATTTTAAAGCTAAGAAGAAGTCTTAGGTTCTAACATGACAACAAAAGGTTAAAAGTCAGCCTGTTTATTTCAGTGCAGCAGCTTTACTAAAACTCCAGAACTAAGCTTTTCCTCTCTGCAAGCACAGGCTAAGGCTCTCACAGTATCTCCGTCCATCTGAAAGAGATGTCTTCTACTTTTTGCAAACAGAGAAACCTCTACAAACTTACATGAACAGAGCTCCTGAACTAGTTCTGAATCATTACTAAGCAGCACTGCTATATGGCAAGTTATTTTGTTTGCCTTAATATTTTAGAAAGATTATTAATCAGATAGTAAAGATCTATTTTTGGTGGTTTCTTGTTTCCTCTTTAGTGAGTTGCATACTTTTGGAAAGCCTGGCTTACTTGTCTAAACTGATTTATATGTCCCCCCACTTTGAGAGAATAGGCAGGGAGAAGAAGAGAAAGGAAGCATATAGCATGTAGTTTTTAAAATCTGACATCTTAGCTATAAAGGCAAGGAAGATGGGGCATGCCTTTTCCAAACCTAAGGTTTTTAGTTAAAGTCCTGGTTTGAAAGCCAATTATAGTTTTATTGTTTTTAAACCAAACATTTAGATAAAGCTAAACTATATTAGTTACAAACCAACAATCTCTGTAAGATTAACATACAAGGACAAAATAAACTGGGTGTAAGTTGGAAGTTTTTTATGGTCTTTGATTAAATGTCTGCATGTGTATATATGTTCAAGATGGAGGGCCAGTGGGAAGATATGATGGGCGTGGAAAATAGAAGGATTACTTCATTTTCCTTTTTAATTGGACCTTATTAGATTATTATATAATCTGAAAAGAATAGAGAAAAAAAGAGAGAACAGTATAATGAACCCATCACCCAGCTTCGGTATTTTACTAATCTTGCTTCGTCTGTCCTACCCACACATACAGTCATTTGTTTTCCTGGAACATTTTAAAGCAAATCAGTTGTAAATACTTCAGTAGGTGGAAAGATAACCTTTTAATAGAAATCCAAGATATTTCCTTCTAGTTCTGACTAGAAGAAAACTTTGAAGTCAAGCAACTTTGAAGTCAAAAATCCAGACATTTTTGACTTACACTAAAATATATTTTATAGCACAACCCACTATACTCATATATAAATACTATATATTAAAAATAATTTTTCAAGGAACAATATGTACTTACCCTTACACACTGATTACACAACCACTTAAGGGTTGCACCCCACAATTATCTTTCCAACTTTAGGTGGAGGTTGGGATGGGCCCTCTCTCACCCTGTATCAGATGGCCTCCGTATCAAACTCTCTCGAGCATTCGCCCAGACTAGGAGACCCACGTATAAAATAGTTCACTCATATTGATAAATATATTCAGCCTTAACCAAGTATAATGATAAAAAGTTCTAATTTCAAAAAATACTAAAATGGTCGAAGCTTTCAGACTTTGATGGTCTTACAAAATATAATGGCTTGGGAAGGCATCAATGATAGGGGAAAAGAGAAACACTGACACGTTATCACAGGAGTTAACTGGCTGGTAAGCAAGCCCGCTGACGAGTGAGGCCCGCGGTCAGTCCCTGTGTGCTGGGGCACAAGGACCTAGCAAGGTGAGGCGACCTGGAGACATCAAGGCAGCACAGCTGTCCTACCTTGGGCACAATGATAAATTACAAATAAGCACTTTTCGGGCCAAAAACATGGTACTGTCACTAACAAAAACAGGACTGTCCACCATTGATTTATATGCCTTTTCACTAAAAGAGGACGTGGGACAGAATGCTGTGTAAGAGGAACAAACCCTAACCAAACGCACCTCTGCAACAAACAGTAAGGAGAGGAAGTACTGCCGTGCTACATTCTCCTCCTTATCAGAGCCTCGAAAATCATCCTGTCTATTCCTAACATACATAGAAAACGGGCTTTTTGCTACGCAAAGTTATCAAAACATAAAACAAGCTTCTCCATGCAATTATTTCACAGCAGTTAATGTGTGGGGATGCTATACTTACAAGGTAAATTAGCTTCAAGTTCTGCAACCTCTGTAGAAACAAAGAGATTATTGTTAATATTAGTCAATTGCTCCACATAAAATCACCAGCTCTAAACTGGCAATTCCCTCCAGAACAATGAAGAAAACAAACAAACAAACAAACAAAACTGAATTAACAGAAATCTACACTTGGTCTAAAGGTTAGACTTTAAGCCAGGAAGTTGCTTTCAAAGATACAAAGTGACTTGCAGGATGCCAGCAAGTGCAGTCGAGGGCCCTTGAAATTTTACTTCCGCGAGAATGAGAACTACTCAAAATTAACATAGAAATTATCTATAGGTAAACAGTCACTAAAGCGTTTTTGAAAATCTTGTTCCCCCAAGTAGTGGAACTACTGCCCTCAAAATCTGATTTCTATTTATATCTCTGCCTCTTCCAGGTTTTCCGGATTTGTCTTCCCGTGAGGGCTTGCCCAGTTTGCGCTAGAACTTTTCCAGGGAGAGAAAACTCTCTACCTCCTGCTGGGCTCATGTGCTGCCCCTGCCATCTGTGGGCAAGCTGATACCCAAGGAAGCCTCCTCCTTGGAGCTACATTCCTTAGCCCTAGTGCTCTCCTCTGGGACCTCTTCTATCCGTCACTCATTCAGCATTCAAGCCCAGCACCCCTCTGCCAGGACAAAGCTGCAGAGCTCCCACCAAACCTGCTATTACCGAGCTGAGGTCTGGGGGAGCACCCAGAAGAAACCGGGCAGGCAAGTCGTCTGCGCCTCTGACATAACATAACGTGCTCTGGCGACTCTCCAGCTGCGGAGACTAAAGGAAGGAGGAGGTTTTCAATCTGGGCGTTAAAGAACCAGTAGAATTCAGTCCCACAGAGGTGGGGAAAAGGTATTTCAAGGAGATAAGTTAGCAATGTGCAAAAGCACAGAACTCAGACAAGCACAGAAACCAGACGGTATGCAGTGCAGCCAGAGCAATGGGAAATGAGGTGGAAAACCAGGGCCAGGATGGTGGAGGGCGCAGAATTCTCCACTTTATTCTGCAGCAACAGGAGCCAGGGGAGGTTTCTGAACAAAAGTTCCTAAGCTTTGCCTCAAGAGGACACCTAAGCGGAGGCCAGGTGACCTGGGAGGTGGGTGCTCTGAGAGGCGGCAAGGACTCAGCAGAGGTGGGGAGAGCCAGCGTGCCTAGAGGGCTGAGGAAGCTGAGGGGGGCGGGTGGGAGAGTTGAAGTCTGGGTGCACGACCAGGGCCAGGGCTGGGGAGCCCCTGCAGAGTGATGCCACCTGACGTCATGAGACCAACGAAGGGGAGAGACTGGTGAGAAGAAAGAACTTTGGCAGAAAGCAGAGGACAGGAGCAGGGAAAGTCACCGATGAGAGACAGGAGGAACAGTAGGAATGATTCAGTAGAGAGGACAGACTGGTCCGAGGGGAATGAGGCCTGAGGCAAGCCTGGGATGTGGATCTCTGACCGGTGTGAGATGATACCTCATTGTAGTTTTGATTTGCATTTCTCTAATGATTCATGATGTTGAGCATTCTTTCATGTGTTTGTTGGCAGTAAGGTAGATAGCTGGTGGGAAGCAACCGCATAGCACAGGGAGATCAGCTCAGTGCTTTGTGACCGCCTGGAGGGGTGGGATAGGGAGGGTGGGAGGGAGGGAGACGCAAGAGGGAAGAGATATGGGAACATGTGTATATGTACAACTGATTCACTTTGTTATAAGGCAGAAACTAACACACCATTGTAAAGCAATTATATTCCAAAAAAGATGTAAAAAACAACAACAACAACAACAGGAAGGTACGTGGAAAGATGAAACCAGTCTACAAAACACTAAGAAGCAAATGACTCCTTCAAGTGCAGAGCAGGGGGTGGAGAGGGGGAGAATGGGTGGGAAGGGAGAGGCCACAATGTTTGTAAAGCTGAGTGCGTTAGTGGGGAGACTGGCAGATGGCTATTTTGAGGCTAAAGGTTTAGGAAAGGCACAGGCTCTGACCTCAGCTAGCTGAGAATCTCGGTAGAGACGGGTGGCCCACTAAATGTATTAGGTCTGGGTTCCAGGCACTCGGGATGGGTATCCAGACAAGTGAGGTGAGGCAGAGGAGGGAGGAAGTAAGGACTGCAGTCCTGGCAGTCTTGTGCTATGGTATACTAGAATATATGCACTTAAAACAAAATGATGAAGATCCTATGGAAGGTTCACTAGCATCATACTTATAACGACCATGGTGATCTTTAGTTTCGCCTTTCACTCTAGCAGGGCACGGGGTAAAGAAACACTCTGAGGCCACCCACCCCGGCCCTCCGACCAGGATGGGGTCCGAGCCAGGCTCTGCTCCAACAGCCCACACAGGGCACTCATTTTATCAAAAAAGCACACCTCTTATCAAATGAGTCATGCATATTAATCACTTTTAAATATATGCTATCCATATAATTAAATCTAGATGGTTTTAAGGTGAATACTATTTACATATTTATTACACTATTACTTAACTTTTTGTTGATAAGAATTCACAAGAAACTCTTCTTGAGGACCCTTCTTTTGAGAGATTGATGCTGGCCACTGGAACCTGGTTTTCTCTGGCGGGCCTATCCTGACTCCTGTCATGAGAACTCTGGTCATTCAGTTTTACAAAAACCCAGAGAAATAGAAAACATGCCCAGAGGATGTGAAATGGGGCAACATGACAGAAGTGAAAAATTTGAGAAGACAGTCTACTGCCAAGGAACAGGGAAAAGGTGAGGCCCGGACACAGGAGGGCAGGGATGCACTGACCAGGGTGTCGTGATGACTGAGCAACAGAACCGGATGCTGCATTACAGGGACCTAGTGTGGGGATGAGAGGCTCTGGGCCAGAGGACGCCTCACTGTAGGACAGGGGTTCTCCGCCCTGGCTGCACACAATCATCTGGGGAATTTTTTTGTTTTTTTTGTTTGTTTGTTTAATAAACAGCCTTGGTGAGGTACAATTTACATACTATAAAATAGACCAACTTTAAGTGTATAATTCAATGATTTTTAGTAAAATTTGGAGCTGTGTACCCATCCCCACAACCTAGCACCTGCTGAGCAAACCCTGCCACCCCACCCTATCCAGACCAATTACACCAAAAGTCCTAGCTGGGGCCTAGGCCTCTGAATGTTTTATTCCTCCAGGTATAGGAACTGCTGTAGGCTACTTTGCCAAGCTAAACTATTTACACACAGCTAATTTACACAGACGGATTCAATAATTTCACATTGTGGTCTAGAATTCAACTCCAAAGACGAGAGCCCTCAGACCTAGTCCAGTGATGACCCCCACCACAGTCAGGGCCTCTGCAGACTTCTGGTCCAAGAACCAGAGTGGGCAAGGAATACGACCTTGGAGGCAGAAGGATTTCATTAAAGATGCCTGGCATTTTAGTCCAGCCCAGTATGGAAGATAAACGAACTACAACGCAGTGTTCCTCTCAGGGAGTTGTCACAGATGACAAGTAGTTTGATGATGGCAAATAATAATTCACTGACGTCGATAGTAATAACCTCAGAACCCACCTACAAGCAGACTATGGCCAAAGAAGCCAGTGATTTGCTTTACACGCTCAAGAGGCCTCTTGGCAAAGCAGCAGTCCTCCCCTGGATAACCTCACTGCCCAAAGGACACCACCCCCACCTGGAAGGTAACAAGAAGTTCAGATATTTTTAAACTGCTGAAGTCGCGCCTGTTGCAAAGATGCTAACACCTCTCCGGCTCACAGGCCCACCTCTGGGGAGGCACCTGGCACCTGGCACAAGTAAGTGGCTGCACAACTTCCTCCTGAGAAATTAGACGCTTTTCCTGTCTAACTACACATCAAACCACAGAGCCCACTTGAAGCACGACTGACTGCCCTGAAATGTCAGACTACAAAATCCGCCCCATTACCACAATGGCCCCCACACAGCACGCACTCAGCCCCTTCTGCGGTAGGCTGCCCACAACACAGTGCTCTAGCTGTTTCCGCACCACCTGCCACTTGAACCTGTGCCTTTTTGGTGGTGGGGCCTGTAGATCCTGACCCAGCCCTGGGACCCCAGTGCCTGGGCCTGAGCTTGGCACACTTGGAGTGCTCAGGAAATGCTCGACAAACAAGCACACTTGCCAGCAGGGTGGCAGTACTCTCAGTGTGAAAATCCTGAGACACGAGGAGCCTTTCTCCTCAGACAGCTGGGGACTGAGGCATTCCAAAGGTGCTGAGGACTGAACCGTGTCCCCCACCCAAGTTCTTATGCTGAAGCCCTAAACCCCTACCCACCATGTAATGGTATGAGGTGGGGCCTTTGGGAGGTAATTAGGGTCAAATGAGGTCAGGAGGGTGGGGCCCTCATGACGAGATTCATGCCCTTATGGGAAAAGACACCAGGTGCTTACAAGCCAGGAAGAGGGCCCTCACCAGGAACTGAATCTGCCAATGCCTTGATCTTGGACTTTCCAACCTCCAGACCCATGAGAAATAAATGTGTATTGGTTACGCCCCGCAGTCTATGCTCTTTTATTATGGTAGCCTGAGCTGACTAAGACAAAGGCCAATCATAGATGCAGATGGTTCTTAGCAAGAGCCAGCTCCGAGCCCCATCAGGTAACACGAGGCAGGGCAGCTGAGCCCTTTGACCCAGGAAGAGCTGGCAGCTATGTCCCATGAGACTTGATTACCTCTTTCCACCTGAACCACTACCTCTTCGATTTCTTGAACTACAACTTTATCTCTTAGCCTCCCGTCTGTCTTTATGCCTTGAGCACCTCTTCTGCATCACCAGCATCCATGCACAGTGCCCTTATGGGGGAGACACTTGCCCCAGCAGCACCATCCTATTCCCAGAGATGGCATGGCTACTGCCCAAGAGCCCCACCAAGCCCCACATCAGCCCTTCCACTCAGTCCAAGGGCCTTCTAGCAGCACACTGCAGAGTGCAGGCCCAGAGTACTCACGGCCCCCTCCCTCCACACTCTGGGGAAGCTAGGATGTAACCCCGAAAACCAGCACAGCCCCCGTAGCAGTCTCTGGGAATGGATCCCCAAAGCCTCATATCACCCACTTTCAACATGAGCAGACAAAGCTGACTTGAGCCCTCACGTGTCTTCTACAGATCCTCCCTGCCCACCCCCATTCCTGGGCTATCCGGCACACCTGAGGGCCACCAAATTCCCTGGGCAGTTTCAGTGGTGTTTAACCCTGCAGCCAAGCATTTAAAGGTTAGGCTTGGGCCAGCTGCCTCACTCCACGTTAGCAGGACTCCTCCTCTTTGGGCCACTGCCCTCGTCTTTAGAACACATATTGGAACACACAGCCACAGCTTCAAATGCTGCTAAATGCTCTGAATACCCTGCCAACATGACAAGCCAACCCTGAGCCCACCTCCAGAGTCCTGGGCAGGGCCTGGCATGGAGAGAGCAGCTCTGGAGAACAATAAATGGTTCTCTTTTGCCCACTCTTCCAGGAAGCGCCCTGAACCGGAGCCGCTCCTATACCACGTGACCAGACCGCTCATGTGGACACAGAAGCGCTCAGCCAAAGGAGGCCCCGTGTGGCACCTCGTGGAGACACCTGCACCTTGGAAGCTGGGAAGCCCATGCAGGAGGGCAGCCAGGCCTCTCTGCTCTGCAGAGTAGGCTCAGAGTATGGAGAGCCGCCACAGCTGCTAAAACGAGAGAACGCCAGGAGCCACATGGAGCACAGGGGCTGATGGGACAATGGCTATAGATTCACTCCCGACTCCAGCCCTGGCCCTGAACTCAGTCAGCTCAATTCCAAATCTCCACATTTAGCGAAAGCTCCCTGCCAGCCGGCCTGGAGCCCCTCGAGGTCTTCAGGGGCCACTAGCAGGAGGCTGGCACACGCCAGGCACTAAAATCTTTGTCACGGGAACAAGTCAAAGGACAGGGAGACACACAATCACGTTCCCATTATATGAAAAGTGCCAAGCTTCAGACAGAAAAAAAAGTAGGCCATTCTGCCCAGAGGCGTTTTTGGAAGGTGGGGAGCATCATCAGACTCAGAAATTGACGGACTCGGAGGAACCACAAGGGTCCACCGGAAACGCAGTGCCCTCTGCCCTGTGGCTGAAAGCACCGGTGATGGCTCCCAGAGAGGCCCAGACCTGAGCTGGGGCCAAAAGGAAATGCGCAGATCTGAAACGCTCTCTCCCCAGTGTCCCCAACTCCCAGGACTCAGGGCAGACAGCAGCCCTCAGTCCTCGCCCAGAAACACCTGATTGTTCTATACCCTCCAGGGACTGCTGCTGCAAGCATCTCTCCAGTTGCAGCCTGGAGGATATCCTCGAGAATGACCCCAGGGGTGCAAATGAAAAGCTGGTATGGCCGAGGCGCCAGTGTGGTAGAGCCTCACACGGCCAGCGGCTCCAAGGCAGGCCACAGTATTCCAGGGACAGCTGACTCCACCTGTCACCTTCAGAACTGGGCCCACTAGCCCAAGAAAAAGAACAGAAGCTTCAGTTTTGTAGCTACCACTGGCCCTCACCACTAGGGACAAGTGTCCCTGTCAACCTCCGATCTCCCACGTTAACCTTACAGCCATCCGCACCAAGCCAGATCTCCACCGTGCATGGTCAAGCATGGCAGCGGACCAGCTAAAAACATATTTTTGCCTCTAAGTGTCTGTGGTCTTTCCTCTGGGCGATGGACGCATGGCCCAGATGCCCTCTCAGCGAGGGCTCTCAGCAGATGGCCTTCAGCTCTCAACCCTTCCAGGGACTGTGTGGGCTGCCCAGAGTCCCACCTCAGGCCAGACCCATCTGACGACTGGTCGAGCAGAGCAGGAAGGCCTGACCATCTCCCCTGACTGGGGACAGCTGTGAAGGGCCACGCCTGCTCTGGAGCAGAGGCTGTCATGGGGCCTCCGTCAGAGCTCTCCCTCTCCCTCTGCCTGCTCCTGCTTCCTCCACCACCCTCCACAGGCATCAGTCCCAAGGATACCCTTTAATAACTATACCGCACGCCAAATTCCCCACTCCCGGGAACCCAGCCCGTGGCACCGAGTCCCAAAGGCGCATGAATACACTGTTCTGCTACTCAGGGATCCTCAGGAGCAACATCCTCACGTGAGCCACAGCCACAGCCCCAGATGACAGTCCTGACTGCAGCCATCTCACTGAACCCGGACAACTGACTTTTCTCAAAGTCCCCAAGGGGAGTTTCAGCTAGGAGGGACTCTCACAGTAACCACCCCTCCAAGTGCCTCACCAGGCCCACGACAGCCATGGACTCCGCCGGGCTCCACCTGACCATCAGAAACCCCCAGAATGGAGGTGCTGCCGCATTCTGAAGGAGCGCTCTAGGTGCAGCCCAAACAGTCATCAGCCATGAGAGCGTTCTTTATTACAGCCTCCTCTCTCAGGTCAGGCCCACCCTTCCTCTCCACCTACCCTCCACCACGAGCCCAAACTACTCACCACTCAGTCAGCCGGCCCACACTGGGCTGGCCACCCCGAGGCAGATGGAGAGCAGGCCACATGAGGGGTGTGTTACACTGAAGCTTGGTACACAACCACCGCCAACTGCAAGTGCTCTGGGCCCGGAAACCTAATAACCCCCAGTGTCTCTGGGAGAATGGAAACAGGTGGCCTCTCGAGGAGGTTTTGCACCTCTCCTCGATAAGTCTCACAAAATCAAAGGACCTCAGCTGGGTCCTGTAAACCCAGCCAAAGACATCTCCTGTCCTAGGAGCTGGGGCAGAGTCCAGCTCCATGGGCCTCAGGGGGCTCCCCTGGGCTGCGTCAGGGCCTCGAGTCATTTGAGAGCTCTCAGGGAATCCCTGAGCGGGAGGGCGTGTGGTGGAGCCTCTGTGCCTCCCTGAGTTCTCTCTTCTGGGGACTCACACTTCTGTTCTGCTCCTTCGGGTTCTGCTTGCTGGGTCTGTTCCCCAAGTGCCTGCCCTACCCCAAAATGTGGGTCTGGCTGTCTTGCTGCAATAAAGCTGTGACCTGGGCAAGCTTTTGAACCTCTGAGTCTCAGTTCTTGAGCTGTAAAATGAACCACCCACCTGGCAAGGCTTAGCAAAAGTCAAACAAGAGCTGCCCCTATAAAGCACCCAACAGAGGGCCTGGCCGCAGGCGCTCAGCAGACAAGTGCTGCTGTCCGCCGTGACAGGAGGCGGGAAAGAAGATGGCGCCGTCCATTTGCCAGCTTCCCCCCCGCTCCTCCTCAGCTGCAACCCCCTTCCTCACCGCAACTCCCTGGCATTAGAACACCCTCCCCTCGAAGGACTTTGACCCACGCGTCAAACCCCTTCCCTGGCTTGCTTGGCTCCTGGCTTCCTCTGCAGATGGAACCCTTGAGCCAGCACCCAGGAAAGAGACTCAAGTCCTATCAGGCCACCCAAGTGAGGGGCTGCAGCCCAGGCCACAGCCCCAAACCCCACAGGGTAAACCTTCCTGTGTTGTAACAAACTAAATACCGTCTAACGCTCTCCCTGACACAGAAGGTATTTTGCCAAAATGTCAAAAACGATTCTGACTCCATCTTTAACCTATCACCCATCAGGCTGGGAAAGCCAGAGCTCAGTCACGATCCAGGGGCAGAGGGAGAACAGGGGAGAGTACACCAGTGACGCGTCCCGGAACCCGGCATCTCCTGTGCCCACCCCTTCCCAAACGCAGCTGTGCTTTGCTTCTGAGAAGGCCCAACACGGGGCATTCATAAACGCCAGGTCTCCCACCAGCAGATCTGTTCCCGGACATGCAGATGGCAGCCACCCCCACCGTGTCCACCTAACACAACATGAAAACAGACAGTTCTAACAAATCATTTAACCCTCTGTGCTTCCTAGCTCCTTACACTTAAAAAATGTAAACACGTGTCATAAAGTAGAGTGCTCCTTCAAGGCAGAAACGGTTTGATCTTTCGTGGTCCTCATGACCCTAGGAAACTGCCTTTGCACTCAATAGTTGTAAATCTGTTCAACGGATACATGCAAAAGTTCCACACAAACACTCGCATAGTCACACACATACATCACGTAACCCTTCTCCAAAGACTACTGCTAGGACACTCTATTATTAATTCTGGGACAAGAACCAATTTTGCACAAGGCTGTCCTCAGGCTGTGAATAAATAAAAGAGAGAAGGATCCTAAGAGATTACCGATCTCCAGTCCCTCCCTCTACAGGTCAGACACTCTGCTGCTGAGGAGTCCAGAAAGGAAGAACCTCCCCGACTCCCCACCCCCCCCCACACACCAGCCGGATAATGACAGCACTGAGACCAGAGTCGTCAGTCTGCTGAAGGAGTACCTTACTCCTTCTCCTAGCATTCTGGCAGCCCCTGCAGAGAGTATCCCAAGGGCATAAGACACACCAGTTTTAATACCGTTTTCTTGCCATCAGCATTCCCATAGTGTGTGCAGAGTACAAAGTTCTTCTGTTGTATGTGACAGCAATTATATTTCAAAATATTTTCAAACAGGTACTTCTATTCAACAACAGGCTGCTTCGTATCCCAGAAGAGCCTCCAGGCAGACTTCATTTTGTTATGGGATAGAAAAACAGCTCACACGGATGGTCATTACCTTTGACAAGCAGCCTGTCTCTCACAGAAACCCGCCGAGTGGAGTCGGAGGCTGTGGCTGACGCCCGGGACCCTTTGAGACCGTCATCCCGCTTCAGTTTGCTTGCCAGTGTCAGCATCACTGCTACCTTTATCCTGAAAGGCCAAAAGCAGGTTAAGACAGTGACTGGACAGTGAAGACAATGATGTAAGGTGGTTTTTAATATTTTTCCCATAATTTAGTTACAGAAAAATTTAGCATGTAAGATACAATAACACTGCATTCCTTCATAATGAATTTGGATAATCTCTATGCCTCTCTAAATCTGATGTTTTAAAGTATGAATGAAAATTCAACAAGGGTGAGCCAAGCATTTAACACTCACTGGGCGCCAGGCCCCGGGATGTAGCAGTGGCAATGCTCCTGGGCGCTCATGGTCTAGGGCAACCTCCGCTGACGGGCCTCACGTAGGCCCACCGCTGTCCACTGGTAAGTCTGCCCATCCCTGCTGTGTGGACCATGCACCTGAGGGTGTGGCCCCAGGGCCTGGCCCAGCACAGACTGAAGGGAGTGTCCACCTCTGGTGAGGAGGGAGCACCGCAATGCTTTCTTTCCTCCTTCCTTTAATAAAGGTGTGGCTAGAACCTTAATAAGCATCTTCACATTTATTTACGTTGTACTGTATTTATATTGTTAGGCAATAGCAACATAATTAAGTTATAATTAATGTTCCAAACTAGATTATTTTCACTTGGCTACTTCCAACCCACCTATGTTTCAGGTTCCCTCACTGACAGCTCACTGGGAAGGATAATAAAGACCAAAAATAGGTGATGCACCTGACTGCTTCGGAGAAAGGACTAAAGATGTCAACGATGTTTACAGATAGAACTGTCCTCTAGAATCTGCCTTCTGTTTCTAACATAAACCACCATTCATCTGACAGGCCTCCTAACTCTTCTTGCTTGCTTTACCAGTTGGAGAGGAATTCTGGAACTTTTTTTTTTTTTTAATTTTTAAATTATTTTTGGCTGTGTTGGGTCTTCGTTCCTGCGCATGGGCTTTCTCTAGCTGCAGCGAGCGGGGGCTACTCTTCATTGTGGTGCGTAGGCTTCTCACTGTGGTGGCTTCTCTTGTTGCAGAGCACGGGCTCTAGGCGCAGGAGTTCAGTAGTTGTGGATCACGGGCTCTAGAGTGCAGGGTCAGTAGTTGTGGCGCACGGGCTTAGCTGCTCCGTCCCATGTGGGATCTTCCCGGACCAGGGCTCGAACCCGTGTCCCCTGCATTGGCAGGCAGATTCTTAACCACTGCGCCACCAGGGAAGCCCTGGAACTTCTTTTGATTGAGGACAAAAATTGGTCACCAGCTCGATATTTTCATAATTTCCTTTGTTGCTTTAATGTAATTTCCTTTCAGTACCACTCTGATCATTTTCAAAAGAAAATGTTCTAAAAACTTCCAGATGAAAAACATGACCTAAGCACAGAACTTTTAGTTTGAAGCCAAGATCTTGTTTGTTTGTTTGTTTGTTTGTTTTTACGAATGAGCATCATTTGTTCTGATGCTGCTTCTTGGCGGCTGTCACCTGTCCAGCGATTCTGTCCAGATCTCTCTGCCCCTGAGGTGTTAGTTTGTGGCCCCCATCTTGGTCCTTTTGCACCATTTTCAGCCCCTCCAGGGCTTGGAGGACCCGATGGGCCACGCTCTTGGAGCCTCTGCTTAAGTGGCTGGGCATGACGCCATGTCTCTGACGCCCCCCCATAGATCTTGGTCATGGCACCAACCCCAGCGCCGCCCGGAGGTACAGGTGCCGTGCTGTGGAAGCAGCTCGTGTGTAGAACCAGTTCTCATCGTAGGGAGTGAGCCCTTTATGCTTGGCCAGCTTGACAGTGTCCACCCATTCAGGGACTTTCAGCTTCCGGACTTTCTGAGGAAGGCTGCCAGAGCTCTGACGAACTCCCGCTGGTTCACGTCTTTTACAGGAAACTCCAGGCATCGTGCAGCCTCTGCACTGCCAGCCAGGGGCTGAAGCCAAGATCCTGAAAGCCAAACTATAAGAATAACTCTCCCCCCATCAGTATTTTTAACCATTTTAACCCAGGTCCCTCACATAGCTTTTCACACCATCTTCTGTGTATTCCCCCACCCAACAAAGACTGTAAGATTTAATTTTCTATTGTTTGTACCATGAAAACAACATATTGAATATGACCTTCTGAACTGTACAGGACCTATGCACAAACACACACACACATCTAATCCCTTTAAGAGTCACTGGTCTAGGGACTTCCCTGGAGGCACAGTGGTTAAGAATCCACCTGCCAATGCAGGGGACACGGGCTCAAGCCCTGGTCCGGGAAGATCCCACATGCCGCAGAGCAACTAAGCCCACGCGCTACAAATACCAAACCTGCACTCTAGAGCCCATGAGCCACAACTACTGAGCCCATGTGCCACAACTACTGAGCCCATGTGCCACAACTACTGAGCCCGCGTGCCACAACTACTGAAGCCCGCGTGCCTAGAGCCCGTGCTCTGCAATGAGAAGCCACGGCAGTGAAAAGCCCACGCACCACAGCGAAGAGGAGCCCCCCCTTGCCGCAACTAGAGAAATCCCACGCGCGGCAATGAAGACCCAATGCAGCCTAAATAAATAAATAAACAAACAAATAAATAAACAATTTTTAAGAGGAGTCACTGGTCTAAATGCTTCAAGAGATAGTTCTATTACACACAAGCACTCACAAGCTCCTAGAATTTCAAACCTGCGAAGGACTTCTTCCCTGACTCCCACTCTATTTTATGGATGTGGACTCTGGGACAACCAGGGCCCAGGAACTGGGTTGTCTGAGGCCACTCAGCTGCTAGAAGAGGTCACCACGAAACACTAGTTTCCCTCGTGTAGATGATGGGATGTTTTTATCGCGAATGTGGTGATGGTTTCAGGGGTATATCCGTACGTCAAGACTGATCAAATTGCATAGTTTAAGTATGTACAGTTTAGTGTACTTCAGTTATACCTCAATAAAATTGAAAAAAAATGTGAAACCAAACCATTGCTAGTTTCTTTACTCCCACTCTACCTCAGCTGGACCCACGGAGAGGACCATCACCGATGGACACACACCTTCCCAGCTTCACCCAGGGCAGGGACTACCGGTTCCGTTTACCAAGCCCCCTCACAAGGGAGGGCGGGGCGGGGGGAGCGGGGCAAGGAGTCGGGAACTCCTGTGGAGGCTCCAGCCCACAAGCTACCAGACACAGCAGCACCAGCTAGAGCCAGCAGCCCCCTGCTCAGCGGCCCCCGAACGATCCTGCCAGGAATCCCTCAAGCAGATCTGGATCCCAAAGCAGGGTCTGCCTCCCCAGCAAGCCCACTGCCAGGCACCCACACCTGAACACATCACTCTCACCACATCGACAGGGTCGCCTGATGGTGGGCCAAGATATGCGTCTATCACGAAGTCCCCTTGGTTTCTATCCTCTAGCTGACCTTGGTAATACAAACACGTCAAGCAATAAAAGCACAGCATGTGTAAAGAGAGTTCTGTAGGCAGCACCCTAGGAAAGCCATAATAAAGAGCCCAACAGAAAGGGGAGTCCTAGGGCACATGATTGGTCCGCACCCAGCTCCCTGCAGACCCGCACTGAAGGAGCTGCTCAGAGGGTCCTGGCAAGACCCACTCATACAAAGGAAGGCTCACACCAAGACACTCTTCTGTGTGGCTGCAGTCTGAGGACTCTGCTTAATTCTCTTATACTCCTACCCCACACCGAATTCTTCTCTGTGGGCAGAGTATGCCCCATACTCAATTCCATTTAGAGTCAGATTCCTGGTTTTCAATCGTCAACACGTTTGTGGCCCTTAATAAAATACACAGGACTGACTATGCAAGATATCAAAGAAAACACTGGCGTCTGTTTCCTGTAGAAGACAAAACTTAGTTTCCTAACATTCTATGAAATCTAAGTATATAATGACCATCTATTTCTCCATCATCTGTATCATTTTCACACACCACTTTAGGGATAAAGCAAAGGCCTAATCGGGGGTTGCTACATAGCTGCTAATTTAACTCTGTACAAAGAGATCTGAACGAAAATAATCATTCAAGCTGTCAGGTTAGCTGAACACCTGCAGTTTGCTGCAGAATTCTCTCGTCTTTCTTCAGTATGCTTCACCCCTTGAAGACCTGATTTAAAACTAAACTTCCCCTTTACTGCAAATTACACTTTGACTAGGGCAGCATTTTCGGTAACAGCACCCTCAGTCTCTAAATTCCACAAGTTGTAATTGGCCCATTTAAGTTCTTCCTCTGGGTGGGACTTGCTTGCAGACTGTTCAGAGAAGATTCTGATGTACCGTATTTACTAGGCTCATCATCGAGCAGTACTGACTCAGTGTTCCTGCTTATAGTGGCAAAATCAGGCCCTGTCACCCGTGCAGGGGCCAGTCAGCTCACGGGGTGAGGACCTCCTCATTTACGATTCTTCCTGCCCTAGACAAGTCCCAATCTAAGTGTAAAAGGTGGAACTGCAGGTCACTAGGGGACAACCAACTTCTCCAGCCAAAGAGGCCCAGATCAGGACACAAAAAAGCCCACACCCCACCCTTCTCCTTTAGAACGCCAGGGCCCAAGGAACCTCCCACCTGGCTCCATGGCTGGCTGACTGATGACCTTTGGAGCCCAACCCTTTTACCTGAGCAGTAAACCTGCTTCCTCCTGCACTGCCCTGCCTACTACCTGAGCAGCAGATATGTCCAGCCCTGCACCACCTAGCCTGGTGATGATTTCTGTCTCTGAACATCTCCCCCACCCGTGCCCTTCCCCTACCTTCATCCCCTTACTCAGCCATGAATCCTCTGCACAAGGTAGGTGGGCCTCCTCCCTGTTCCTCAACAACACCCCGCTCGTTTCTGGAAGCTTCTGCTCACCCTGACATCCAGGTCTGGAATGCCCTCCCTCCCTTCACCACCTAAACCTGCTGCTTCTTTAGGATAACAGATGACCACCCAGATTCCTACCTCTCCTCCAAGAAGCCTTCTCCGGCCACTCCAGTCCATCCTGACCCCACTCCGGCGCTGGAGGGAAGGCAGAAGGGCGGACCCGATCCCCTCGTGGGACGGATGAGGGAACTGAGACCCAGGGAGGGTGGGGCCACACCCAAGATTACACACCAAACTTGGCCGTACGGATCGGTCCAAAATGTCCTCCCAGCTCCTCTGGCCCGAGAAGACCCTCCAAACCAGCCGTGGTCTCCCCCGGTTGTGGGGAAGCCGCAGGCAAGTTGGCGAGGCGGCAGCCGGGCTCCCCCTCACCCTCAGCGTCCCCCTGGCCTAGCCCGATTCACAGATGATCAGGAGTCCGGCTGCCTAAGTCCGAGCCCCGTTGCCTCCGGCCACGTCGGGCCGGTGACCTTGGGCCCACTCGGCGCTGCGTTTCCTCCCGGACAATGCGGCTAGCAGCTCCCCCGCGACGGCGGGCGCGAGCGAGGCCGTGTGTGCGCCCGGCACAGGTCCGGGCTCGGGGCGCACTGCCCCTGGAGCCCGGCCGCGGCCAGCGCCCCGGACCCAGCCCCGCGCCCCCCGGCCCACGCCCCGCAGCGTCCGCCCGCCCTCCAGCCCCCGACGCCCGGCCGTGAGGACCCGCACGGCCTGTGGCGGCCCCGGCGCCGCCCGCCCTCCGGCCCGCCCGCCGGGTGCAGCGGCGCCGCGGGAGCCGAGCCACCCTCCAGCCCGTGGCAGCCCCTCGCCCACCGCACGGCCGCGCGCTCCTCACCTGGGCACCCCGAGACAGGCGAGGCGGGCCCGGCGCCCAACACCATGCCCGGCCGGCCGGCGGCGGCGAAACGCAGCCCCTCACAGCCGCACCGGCTCCGGGCGGCGAGACCGGAAGTGGCGGGGCGGGGACTCGGCCGCTCTCGCCCGCGGCGGCCGAGACTGCAGAGGGCGCTTTAAAAAAAAAATTCAAAGCCCCGAAGAACTTTATTTGGAGCCTGACAGGCGAACAGCAGAGTGCGCCGGCCGGGGCTGGGCTCGGCGGCCGGCCTCTCGGGCCTCTCTCATTGGCTGACGGCATGGCCTGGGGCGGGCACGGATCTAGCGGCCCGCGCTGATTGGTCAGCGGCGACCGGGGGCGAGGTCGCCCAGTCAGTTTCCGAGCCTGCGCGGCGAAGGGCCGGGTTCTCTGCGCGGTGTTCCTGCCTCCATTCGTTTGGCCGTGTGCTAAGTCTGGGCCTGCGGCTGAGAGGATCCCCGCGCAGCGTGGCCTGCAGGGGCTGCTAGGCCGGTACTGACTGCCTCGGTGGATGGGGCGCCCGCTGTGTGCCCATCACAGTGCTCAGGATGCAGAGGAGCGGCCGCCCCACAGCCCGCAGTGTCGGGAGTGAGCGGGGCCGGGCGGTGAGCCGTGCAGCCACCAACCCCCCCGGGTGCTCCGGGAGACTGCAGTGGAATGGGTGGGCGCTTTCCTGTTGTCTTACGGTTTTCATGCCTTGTTTTAGCTCTAACACTTTTGCAAAGTACTTACTTTAAAAAATCTGTTTCAAATTGTTCTAATTTCTAGCTCGTTGAATACAAATTATTCTCACGTCCATTCGCGTCCTGGTGTGGTTGGTAATAGGCGCTCTGGCAGGGTCAGGTAGGGCTCCTGGAGGAGTGAGCCATCTGAGAGAGGAGGTTCACCTCGTGGACAGGGACAAAAGAGCCAAGGAGTTAGAATTTTATTTCCAGAAGCCCCACTGATAGGTTTTAAACGGTGGAGTGACAATATCAAGTTTCCTTGACCCGAGTGAGGAAGACCAGTCACGGACAAAATTCACGGTATTCCTTCTGTCTGGGAACAGTTTCCTCCTTCTTCACCTGGCTAACTCCTAAATTTGCCTAAGCTTAGACACCACTTGCTCAGAGAGGGCCCAAGGTCTGGGAGAGGCAGGTGCCCCTCTGTGACTTTGCTGAAGCCCAGTGCTTCCGCATTCCTGGTGCTCAAAGACACCGTCAATGCCTGTTTCCCGAGCTCAGCTCCTCAGGTCCTCCTCTTCTGTGTTTCCCATAACACTCCTCCCCGATCCTGGCGACAGGTGGTCAAAACACATCTGCCGGATAAGTATTGCATGAGCTTGTAGCAGCAGTCCTGGCGAGAGAAGATAAGGCCTGAAGCAAGGCAGCAAATTAAGGTACAGTGCATTGGCTTGAGTATTTGTCTTGCTAAGGAACACTGTCTGTAGGACAGCCTGAGCGCACATGGGCCCGTGGTGGCCCAAATCTCACCACTGTGGATAAATGAAGCTTCATTTCATGAGGCTGCCTCGTGCCTTCACCTGAGCCTTATTTAGGGTTTACTAGGTTATTGACTCATGTAATCCTCACAACAACCTCATGAAACAGGTGTTTTATTATCCCCATTTTACAGATGAGGAAACCGAGGCACAGACGTTAAGGAGTCTGCCTGATAAGGCAGAGCTGGGATTTGCCCTCAACCAATGCGCCATGTCCAATAGGTGGCAGGAGAGGGGCAAAGCTGGCCCCCTTGCTTCCTGGAGAAGCAATTTGTGTTCATCTGCGGCTCCTTCAGAACCGAACTTTCACTAGCTTAAGCACAAAACATTTAGAAGACAAGGTATGCTCATAGGATATGAGGAGACAACTGGGAGCCCGGCCTCCAGCTCTCGGTGGCTCCGTCTGAGTCCTGGCCTCTGGGGGTGGCCTTGTCCTCCCAGATGCCTCAGTGGAGCTGGGGCCTGGCCTCATACATCTTTACAATCCAGGCCACAGAGGGGGCTGTCCCTTCCCTCCCAATTTCACATTTTCCGGGAGAGGATGGCTGGGCTCAGATCATGTGCCCACCCTGTGTGTGTTTGTGTGTGTGTGTGTGTGTGTGTGTGTGTGTGTGTGTGTGTGTGCATGCGCACCCGAACATATAAGAGGAAGGGGTAGAGGACCAATTGTGAGCCTCTAATAGGGAAGAACCTTTGTATTTTATTACAAGTTAATCACGAAAGGGATGTTGCCTAGAAGCTTAAATTATACATAATGGTCCATCGCTGGGAACCCTGCCTCCCAGGTAATGAGCATTAAGCTACAATGCCTATGTTTAGCTCACAGGAAACATCCTGACCAGGCCCAACTGTGAATGGCTGCAGAAAGGAAGAAATTAGCACATCCCTTTGGGAGGCTGACCAGAACCAGGACCTTACCCCCTCCCCTTTGAGTATAAAAGCAGCCTGAATTCTAGCTTGGGTGAGATGATTCTTTGGGACACTGGTCCATCACCTTCTCAGTTTGCTGGCTTTCTGAGTAAAGTCACTATTCCTTTCCCCAACAACTTGTCTCTTGATTTATTGGCCTGTCGTGCAGTGAGAGCATGAGCTTAGACTCGGCAATAAGCCTCCCAGGATAGTACTGGTGCCAGGGGACGAGCCGGTGGACACAACTCATTAGGTGTCCTTCCCACCTCCTTCACCCCTACCCTGAGAAGCACAGCCCAGGGCTTCTGGCTGGAACAGGGAAGGGGAGATGTCCCCTAGCTTTTCAGCCATTCCTGTCTCTGGACACAGCTTCACAGGCTGTCCCAGAAGCTGTCCCGGCCTGGTCTGGGACTGACCTGGGTGACATGCTACCACCAAGCCAGGGCTCTGGGCACTCTTCAGCCTGGGGCAGCCTGCCAGCTGGTTAACATCATCTGGTGCGAGGGCCTGGGTGCCTGCTGGGTTAGGGCAGGGCTTCCTAGGCAGGAAAAGCCTAGGGAAGCCCTAAGGGGCGAGCCTTCCTTAGTCATTCCCTCCACTCTTCCCTCCTGCACACGCTGTGGACGGAGCAGAGCTCTCCCACACCAGTGGCACCCGATCGGGGTAGACGTTCCTGGCTCCGTGTTTCAGTGGAAGACTGCTCTGCCCCACACCGTCCTATGGACTCGAAGCCTTTGCCAGGGCAAGACCTCAGCGATGTTCCAAACGCAGCCCCTTGCGTGGACTGGGAAACTGCACTGGCAACACTAGGTGTGGAGTAGGCGTGGATGGAAGGGTCCAGCTCAACCCTCAGCTGGTACCTGCTCCAACCTGTTCTGTGTTGTTACAGGTTATTCCACGGCGTGCATCCTACCCTCCAACCAGGCCCTATTATCCTAAGGAGTAAGGCCCAGGGCACTGAAGAGCAGCCTGGAGACACACAGGCCTGTGTCCCTACAGGTTCTTCTGAAATATATGTCAGTAAGTCAAGAACTGTATCATGAGCATCTACCAAGTGCTGAGTGCTGGGAGGGGACAGAATGTATACAGCACAGACCCTGCCCTCCAAAACCACGAGCTCCTTGGAGAACTAGTACTGGTAAATCATGATAGAATGAGGGATACAACTGGGACTCAAGGTTTGCTCTGCACACAGCAGATCAGCGACTCCGCAGTCCCATTTGAGTTTAGAGACTGTTGGGGGAAGGAGGGAGGGGAGGATAGCTATGCCTTAGAGTCCAGCTGGGGAGGCTGAAGATGAATGTACAAAACCCAAGGTCCTCCTGGTGCTTTCTGTTGCTAAAAGTAGAGATGGTACGTTATTGTTAGGAAAAGCTTTATTGGGCCTTTTATGGTGAAAGGCAGTGCCCTGGGTCTAATTTGGAGAGGAGAGGATGAAGCAAAGACGACACCAGACAAACAGTGGCTGGCAGTGGTTGTGGGGTACCGGGAGAGCTTGTCAACCAAGACGCATGAGCATCCTTGTTCAACCAGTTCTGGGATCGTTTGTAACATGAGGGAGGGGCAAGCCCCTTATAGTTGGGCCAGATCGGAGCTTGAATGATGGTGATGACGATGATGATGGTGGAAGCAGCTATCATCCAGGCAGCAGACAATTGGATTCGAAGTAATATGACTCTAACCACACATCTAGTATAATTAACTTTTGACTGCTCCATAACTGGCCTCCAGGGAAAGCATCATGTTTCCTTTTATTCCTTTAAAAAATAATAAATGGGCTGTGACAGCTTTCCTGAAAAGGGACTGAATCAAAGCAGTGTTTTAAATATTACAGGACTGAGATTTTCTCACTCACCCTAAAGCCACACTGGGCACATTTTAACAAGGGCTGTGCGTTGTAACTGGAATGGAGACATCGTACAATCAGCTCCCCGTGGTCCCTGCTGCCCCTTCCTGCAGACTGTACTTCTGTGATTCTTCCCCTTCAGGTCACCCTGTCACATCAGGCCCCTACGTGGAAAAGCCCTGGGAACATTACACAAGAGAGAAGCTGCCTTTCTCTGAGGATTTTGCTTTTACTTTCTCAGGAAAATATATTAAAATCATCTGCCTTTGTCACACTCTCTCCTGTTTTGCGTTGCATATTCTTTTGTATTAGTCACTGACTGAAGTCTGTTCATGTTTTCAGGTATTTTTATGCTGCTGATGAAAAGTTTTTATAGTTTAGTTCTGGTAGGGGACATGAATAGTAGGGGTGTGTGTGTGTGTGTGTGTGTGTGTGTGTGTGTGTGTGTGTGTGTGTGTGTGTGTGTGTGTGTGTGTGTGTGTGTGACCATACATGCTAAGCTGAATTAATAGCCCCCTGAAGGTGTCCTTGAACTAATTACTAGAACCTGTGAAGATGTTACTTTACATGGTAAAATGGACTTTGCAGTTATGATTAAGTTAAGGATTTTGAGATGGGGAGTGCTACACATGGAATGTTTATGTCCCCCCCAAATTCATATGTTGAAATCCTAGCCCCCAAGGTGATGATATTAGGAGGTGAGGACTTTGCGAGGTGATTAGGTCATGAGGGTGGAGCCCTCATGAATGGGATTAGTGACTTTATAAAAAAAAAAGTCAGAGAGTTCCCTTGTCCCTCCTGCCATGTGGGGACACAGAGAGAAGGTGGCCATCTATGAATCAGAAAGTGGAACCTCCCCTGTTACCAAATCTGCCGACACCTTGATCTTGGACTTCCAGCCTCCAGAACCATGAGAAGTAAATTTCTGTTGTTTATAACCACCCAGTTTGTGGTATTTTGTTATAGTAGCCTAAATGGACTAAAATGGGGATTATCCAGGTGGGCCCATCATAATCACAAGGCCCTTACAGGAGAGAGTCAGGACATCAGTCACTAGTAGAGGATGTGACAGTGGAAGCAGAGGTGGGGGTGATTGGAGGAAGAGGCCTGAGCCAAGGAGTACAAGTGGCCTCTAGAAGCTGAAAAAGGCAAGAACATGTCTCTCCTGAATCCTCTGGAAGGAACAGGGACCTGTAGACACCCTGATTTTGCATTTCTGAGTTTCAGGACCGCTAGAGAATAAACACGTGTTTTAAACCACTGTTGGTTATGGTACCCATGGGAAGCTCATGCACAGTATCTCCAGGAATCGTGCCAAGAATGGTGGTTGGTGGCTTCAAGGGCAGCCTGGGATCTGGGTATTAAGGAGACTCCCTGGAGGACTGGGCAGGTACCATCAGCCCAGGGCTCATCATGACACATTCATAGGGATTCAGGATGCTCAGACCACTCCTGCAGTGAGGTGCTGCTGCCTGGGTTTTATATTTTGTATAATACCTATAGTTTTTGTTGTTCTAAGTATCTGGCATTGTCTGTTTCGGTGAGTGATATGGGAAGAATGCCACAAAACCTGTTTTCCCTTTAAAAAAAAAAAGAACCCTGTGGTTGAAAATGTATATCCATGAGAGTTTCTGTAAACACCCGAGGGAAGAAGGTAGGAACAGGATCGGGAGCAACCATCCTGTGTTCTGAGCAACTGTAACAGCCCAAGATGACATCCATTGGGCTGCATCTTGGGCTGCAACCCCTGGGACCACACTGGGGTCACCCAAGACAGTCACCTGGCACATCAAGGCAGTCCCACCTCCAGGGAGAGTCCCTCCCCCTGCAGCCACAGCTCCATCTCACTGGAGACTGGGCTGAAGAACCAACATCCCAGTAACTCCTTTCTAAACCCTCATGACTGACGTCTGACTCTGGAACTCTGGTGATGGCCATGCTGTGGCTCCCGTTTGTGAAGAGGAGGAGCCGCCGTTCAGAGTGGACCTGGGCTACTGCTTGCTCTGCTGGTATCAGGTGACCCAGCACAAACCTTTAAGAGGGCAATAAAAGTCCTAAAAGCCTTCAGATCTTTTGACCCAGTAATTCTATTGTAGGGATTGGCCTAACGGAGTAATCCAAAAGCAGACAAAGCCCTGGCACAAGAATGTCCATTGTTACAGAACTTGGAAGCAACCTCAAGCTCAGTATTAGGGGAAGGTTAACTAAAGTACCATTCATTTACTTACAAGAATATTACACAGTGAGTAAACTTGATTGTTATGCAGATTATGTAGAAGCATGAACATACTTATTAAATTAAATGAAACAATCAACATTCAAATTGTATAAATTCAATGACCGCAATTCTGGAAAACAAATATATGGGCAGAGACTAGAAGTAAATTAACAAAAATGAATATAATTTTTGTGTCAGAATGGTAGCATTTTGAGTGAATTTTCCTCATTTTTCTTCAAACTTTTATTTTGTCTTCATAACAATACAAAGGTCTCCTTTAACATGACTGACCCTTACCTTGGAGCACAGGTCTTGCGTCAAATAAGTGATTTTAATGCTGCGACTCACTAGAGAAATAAATATGGGGCAGCATACGGCTTCCTTGAACACACTGTTTAAAAAACAGGCAATCCAAACCAGGCTTCCAAAGCCTTTCTAAATTTCAAGAAGACAGATAAAATTGTTTGAAATAAATGGTGACTCTCCACGTGGCAGTAGAAATGCCCCTCCACGTGCTATATGTACAGTACATTCAAGTCCAACGAAATTCTAAACGTACGTTTTCTACAAGAAAATACAGTCTGCCTCAGGGCAGTCCCCAAACACATGCTGCAGGAAAAAGGGGACACTACCTCCATCTGAGAGGCCAGGAGAAAGACCCAGGGAGCACTGGGGCAGGTTACAATGAAGAGAGATGATGGAGAGGGCACAGTCGATAGGATGAAGAAAGACTCCGATATCCACCCTCACCATCATTATTACCTAATCTGGCTACCGCTGTAAGGCACGTGGCAGAAACCGAAGATCGTTAATAGAAAGGACTAGGCAGGGTGACCGTTACCTAATGAGACAATGTGATTGGCTCCCTAGAATATCCAAGAGGCAACTGAAGAGTAAAAAACTAAAACTGAACAAAGTGACTCGAATTAAAAAAAAATCAATAGGTAAATTTTATGTACCAACATCAGCCGGTTAGAAGTTATCAAGAAACCCTTTTCACAATGCAGGGGAGGGGAAAGAAAGACGTAACATATTTAAATAAGCTTGATGGCAAAGAGGCATGACCTGGGTAAGAAAATTACAAACTTTACATCTCTCAGAATGTACGTGTCTGGATCAGGGAGGAGTTTGAAGACATCGTCTGCATGGAGAAGCCCACATCACATGAAGGAACCACTGAGAACCAGCTAGCAGGGAAGAGTGGGACCTGAGCCCGGTCAGAGCCCGCAGGGGATGTCAGGTAGAGAACAGGTTACTATCACCCCATCACTGCTGTACTGTTCTCAGCAGCGTCAGCCTGGAAGCCACCTAAGACTCTACCCACAGGTCCTTGAGGAAATCAGGCGCTTCAGGGGGTGAGGTTAGGTAGCTACTCACAGAAGCAGCAGACGGGCACCTCCTGGCATGGAAATGTGTCCACCGTCTATCATAAAATGGAAAAATTAGTGGCATAATTGCATGAATAGTATAATGACGTTGTGTAAAAATAGTCTGTTTAGAGATAAGTTTACAAACTATTAGAAAATATTTAGAAGCATATTGTATTAGTTTGCTAGAGCTGATGAAACAAAGTACTATAAGCGGAGTGGCTTAAACAAAAGAAATTCATTGTCTCTCAGCTCTGGAGCCTGGAAGCCCGAGACTAAGGTGTCGGCGATGTCGCGAGAGGGGATCTGTTCAGGGCTCTCTCCTTGGCTTGTGTCTTCTCCCTTTGTCCTCACATCTTCTTCCCTCTGTGCGTGCCTGTGCACAAATGTCCCCTTCTTACAAGGACACCAGTCATATTGGATTGGGCCCCGCCCCAATGACCTCATTTTATTTTAATTAAATCTGTAAAGGCCCAATCTCTAAATAAGGTAACATTGTGAGGGTCCAGGGGTTAGGGCTCCAACATAAATTTGGAGGGGACACAATTCCACTTGTAACACTTATACACCAACTGCTGACAGTTGTTCTGGGCTATGGGATGGGGTGGAGGTGGAAACCTGGCTTTTCACTTCTTAGAACCCTGTGCTGTTGGGATTAGTATGTGGTGGGGAGGGAGGGAGAGTCTACGACCTTGTTCAAAACATTGCCCATCAAGTGCTGAGAGGGGTGGGAGCTGCTCAGCTTCCAGGTTCCAAAGCCACATAGGCAGCCCGGCCGTGGATGGTGGGGGCACTGCCCGATTGGAGGCCCCTGGGCCTGCATGACGTGGGGAGCTGGGGGCAGAACAGCCCTGGGGCTCAGAGAGCATCTCAGAGACCTCTGTAAGTGGTCTGGGAAGGTAAGGGTCTGAGACCAGGCAGTCCGGAGCGAGAGAGCCTCTCCCCATCTCCTGTCACTTGGCATCTCTTGGAGGAGGGGGAAAAGGAGGAGGAGGGGGAGGGGAGGGAGATGGAGGGGGGAGGGGAGGGAGGGGAGGGGAGGGAGGGAGGGGGAGGGGAGGGGAGGGGAGTTTGCATTTCCCCATAACTTCCTGGCAGTGACAGACTTGGTGATTTTTGCCATGTGATGGGTATGAAATGGTCTCTCACCGTGGTTTTAATTTGCATTTCCCTGAATGGTGAGTTTCTGCATCTTTTCTCATGTCTATTGGCCATTCAGGGAATGGCCTCTTCATATCCTTTGCCCACTTTTTCTGTTAAGTTGTCTTTTTCTTATTGATTTGTAGAAGTTCTTTATACATTCTGGAACAAATCCTGCGTTGAATACACAAAATCTTCTCCTGGTCAGTGGCGTGTATGTGCTTTGTTTATGGTTTCTTTTGTCATATGGAAGTTTTCAATGTTGATGTCAAATTCATCAATCTTTTATTTTTTTAAAAAAAATTTTGGCTGCACCTCAGGGCACGTGGGATCTTGGTTCCCAGACCAGGGATCGAACCCCAGGCTCCCTGCATTGGAAGCTCGGAGTCTTAACCACTGGACTGCCAGGGAAGTCCCCAGTCTTTTCTTTTATGAGTTGTGCTTTTTCACTAAGAACTCCTCTTCCCAGAGGTTATAAAAGACATTCTCCTATCTATTTTTCTAATAGTTTTACAGTTGTTAATATTTGAGTGTATAATCTTTTAATTCAACTGGCGTTTATGTTGGGCTATGGGTAAATAGGAATCCAATTGCAATTTTTTCTGTACAGAAAACCAGCTGTTCCAACGGTATGTCACCGAGCTGTCAGCTCTTTCCCCACTGAAGCGTGATGTCATGTCAATCATATGTCACGTTCCCAAATGTGTTTAGGCCTGTTTCTGGACTCACTATTCTGTTCCACTGAGCTATTTATCTTCCCACCAATACTACCCTCTTCTCATTATTAGTTTTATAATGGTAGATCTTAATCTCAGGTAGCACGAATTCCCTTCACAAATTCATCATCCTTCCCCCGCACCCCGCCAGAAATGCCTTAGCAGTTCTAAAATCTTTACTTTTCCATATGAATTTTAAAATCAGTTTTTCTAATTCTTTCTGAATTTATATTGGATTTTAATTGAATCACATCCTGATTTTGACTTAAGAAAACAATTAAATTTTTCTTTATAAAAATACTCCAGGGCTTGGGAATTCCCTGGCAGTCCAGGGGTTAGGACTTGGTGCTTTCACTGCCAGGGTACCCCTGGTGCCCTGGTCAGGGAACTAAGATCCTGCAAGCTACGTGGCCCAAAAAACAGTACTCCAGGGCAGATCAGGTTTTGGGGGTCTATGGCTCAATGTACAGTTTGGAGCCCTTTTTAAGAAAGATTATACTCAGTTATATAAAGTTGGTATACAAAGTATACTTAAAGAATTCAACGTTAGAGATGAAAGTGAATATTCATTTACAGTGAGGAAATAAATACTAAAAATATTATGAAACCCCCAAAATATGATCGTATATTTATATATGTAATATATAATATAAAATTTATTTAATATAATATATTTATTTTACTTAATATATAATATAAATTTTTTATAGTATATAAAATAAAATTATAAGTAAATACAATATGTGAGTTATACCTTTTTCTGTTTTTTCATGTTTGTGGTATTTGCAATTTACTTTCTCATTCTAAATAATATTTACTTTCATCGGGGTCGTTTGTTGCAGCAAGAAGAGCACACACAGCCTCGTCTCCATAGCTACCTCTAGAAGCATCTCTTACACAGCCGGGTCACACTCTACCTGAGCTCGGCAGCTCGCTTTGCCCCTCTTCCCAGCTAACAGCAGTCCTGAAGGTCTTTCCTATACGCACGCGCAGAGCACCTCACTCGTGTTAAACATGCTCATGAGCATTCCCACTGCTCCCCCAGACCCCAGACCCCGGGGCAGTGGGGCCACCCACCCCCAAGTGCTACCCCCAGCCCCGCCCCACCCTAATGCACAGCTGCCTTGCAGACATGGTCTGTGCTGCTCAGTTACTCTGTAACATTAGCAGGGGGAGAGGGGAGGGGGAGTTTCTGGGGGCTCAGGGGTCAGGGCATATGTCCATGGAGGCCCACATGCACGCAAACACCGACACGGCTCCCCTCTGGGCCACGCAGACGATCCGCGTGCTGCCCGCACTGTCCGGTCTTCGGTTCTACCTTCCGTTAATCCTCCTTGCTTTAGTCAAGATTCTTTGGTAGCAACACCCAGAAACCCACTCTAACTTGCTTCCAAACTTGGCATCTCTAAACTGGGGGCAGATCAGCCAGCAAGCCTCAGGATACTAGGAGGCCTTCAGGAATGGAAGCTTCTAGGGGGCTGGCTCGGTCCTGCCTCTCTCCACCACTCGCTCCCTCCTCATCAGGCTCCCTCTGCCCGGTGGGAAGCCCAGCAATGTCTATCTGCTCCCGTGGCCAGCCACAGGGCTGGTGGGTGCCGAGTCCCAAGAAATAATATGTCAGCCAAGAGGGGGCTTATCTAGCCACCCAATTTATTAATTAGATAGCATGCACCAGACCTTGTGCTAGGTTTTTATCCTAGTTGATAAAAACCTTGATGCTGGGTTGATAAAAAGACAAGGTAGGCACGTACTTTTGACTAAAGGTTGAGGGCGGGCAGTTTACATGCTTAACAGGACCTGGGCAGCCTAGACAGGAATCAGAGAGGGGGCCTCGTTACCCACCGTGACAAGATCAGGTTGGAAAGCAAAAGTCAGCTAATGTGAACATAACCTCCAAAGAACACTCCACTTATAAAATGACCATTCTCTGTGCCTTTTAAGTTTATTTTATTTATTTTATTTTTGACTGTGTTGAGTCTTGTTGCTGCGTGCGGGCTTTCTCTAGTTCCGGCGAGAAGGGGCTACTCTATGTTGCGGTGCGTGGGCTTCTCGTTGCTGTGGCTTCTCTTGTTGCGGAGCATGGGTTCTAGGTGTGCGGGCTTCAGTAATTGTGGCACGCGGGCTCAGTTCCTCCACGGCATGTGGGATCTTCTCGAACCCGTGTCCCCTGCGTGGAAGGCGGATTCTTAACCACTGAGCCACCGGGGAAGCCCTCTCTGTGCTTTTTAAAAATGAATATGGCAAGTGACATGAGTAAAAATGGAGTAAGGAACCCTGAAATTCTGCCACTTCTAAAGAGCAATAAAAAATTGGCCCAAAGAGTCAGAGCCCACTTTTTGGAATCTGGAAATTAACCAAAGACCAGCAACAAGTCAGGAAGCACTCATCAAAAGGAGCAGGTAGGGCTTCCCTGGTGGCGCAGTGGTTGAGAGTCTGCCTGCCGATGCAGGGGACTCGGGTTCGAGCCCTGGTCCGGGAGGATCCCACATGCCGCGGAGCAACTAAGCCCGTGAGCCACAACTACTGAGCCTGTACGTCTGGAGCTTGTGCTCCGCAACAAGAGAAGCCGCGATAGTGAGAGGCCCGTGCACCGCGATGAAGAGTGGCCCCCGCTTGCCACAACTAGAGAAAGGCCTCACACAGAAACGAAGACCCAACACAGCAAAAATACATAAATAAATTAATAAACTCCTACCCCCAACATCTAAAAAAAAAAAAAAACAACAGAAAAGGAGCAGGTGAATCTCAGCAAGAACAGTTAGAACGTGTGGGTGTCCACTTACGCTGGTCCCATCCCCGGCTCCCCAGCCCAGCAGTAGCCGGAAAACAAGAGAGACTGAAATATAAGCAGACAATGGCCAGCCCCTGTATAAAAATAGAACTCTGGCTCACAGCCTGCAGCAGCGGCCCAGGTCACTAACCCCTTCTCGACGGTACACAGAGCAGGAAGCCGGCTCGCTGTAAGTCAGACTTGCGGGGAATGGGATTGTTGTTTCTAGTAACAATCCAGGAAGCTAAACAAGTACTTCTGTAACAATCAGCCCCAAATGGCCAGGACTGGATTAATAACTGACAGCTTCCCTAGTTGTTGTCCTCACGTCCAGCTTAGGACCAACCAGAGAAAGCCAAAAATACTAATCACACGGGCCACCCCAGGCCCATGGCCCCATCAGGCACCCTGGAGCCTTCCCTGTCTCCCACTGGAAAGCTCTCCCGCTCCTCTGCCTGTCTTTGAGTCTCTGTCAAACACAAGTGATGGTGGCTGACCCTCTTACTACAGCCGGCTATGAATAGATAAGCTTTTTTTTTTTTTTTAAAAAAAAGAGATGGGGCTTCCCTGGTGGCGCAGTGGTTGAGAGTCCGCCTGCCGATGCAGGGGACACGGGTTCGAGACCTGGTCTGGGAAGATCCCACACGCCGCGGAGCAACGAAGCCCATGCACCACAACTACTGAGCCCGCGCCCTAGAGCCCACGAGCCACAACTACTGAGCCTGCTCTCTATAGCCCGTGAGCCACAACTACTGAGCCCGTGCGCCACAACTACTGAGCCCGTGCCCTAGAGCCCGTGAGCCACAACTACTGAGCCTGCGCTCTAGAGCCCATGCGCCACAACTACTGAAGCCCGTGCGCCTAGAGCCTGTCCCCCGTGACGAGAGAAGCCATCACAATAAGCCCGCGCACTGCAAGGAAGAGTAGCCCCCACTCGCCGCAACTAGAGAAGGCCCAACGCAGCCAAAAAAAAAAAAAAAAAGAAACCAATGTCTGGGTGCTTGGCATGGGCATTGCTACTGGGGTTTGGACCTGGTTGGAGAAGCTGTAGGCACAGCCCACTGGATACCAGAGAGGTTTGCTGGTTTATCCTGGTCAGAATTGGTCTGCAGTCACGGGGCTAGCGGGAAGCTATCCTCCAGAGCTCCGGCTGAGAACAGGCCATCAGCTACCAATGCCCAGGCAGGCATACAGAGGGAGTGGGGGCTAGTGTTAATCCTCTGGGTGCAAGGGGATGCAGGTAAGACATAGTCATGGGCCAGGTGTGTGGGTGAGCAGAAGGGATCGGGGCACTGGTGTGGCAGGAGACCTGGACCTCGTGGTGTATCAGGGGGACCATAGGAAAGTTGTCTCCAGATCAGGCTGCAAGGCTCTTAAGGGTCCATGTGTCCTCGGTACATGCTGGGGACAGAACACCAGCCCCCGGACCCGTCATACAGCAGCTGCAGGCAGGTGAACCTTTCTTCTTGATGTGTCCCTACAGCGCCCTCTGCTGGGGAGCTTAACACTGCTCACTGTGAGGGGAAAGGCTTAAAGGAATTACTCCATCACTGCAGGGCAGGCACTGAAGGGTGAATTTGGAGCTGAGAGGCGATAAATTGATTACTGGCATCAATTAGGATAACTGTCTACAGATTCCCATCTACTAATTCTAACACCTGCGTCAACTCTCCATCAGTTTCAATTGATTGGTTTTGTCCGCATCATGGGTCATATTTTCCTGTTTCTTTGCATACCTGGTAATATTTGCTTGGATGCCCGATACTGTGAATTTCACGTTGTCAAGTGGTGGATTTGACGACTCCTAGAAATATCCTTGAGCTTTGTTCTGGGATGCAGTTAAGTTGCTTGGAAACCGTTTGATTCTCCTGGGTCTTGCTTTTAAGACTTGTTAGACTGGACCAGAGCAGTGCTCAGATTAGGCTAATTATTCCCACTACTGAGCTGACCCCTCTGTCTATAAGGGATAGTGGAGAAATGGGGTAACCGAGGGAGATGTGGGCGCGTCCAAGGAGGGTTCATTAAGGGGCGGAGGTTTTGTAGTTTATTTGTAGGCTATCAGTAGGGATCATCCCATTAAAGAGGGAAACACTGAGGGTGCCAGAGACAGGTAGAGGATCATGGCTTATGGGATGTCCTTGACAGGAGAGGGTGGGGCTTTAAGCAGAAGGCCGCAGTGACAGGGAAGGCAGGGTGCGGGGGACGGCCCCTGCTGTGCGTCAGTCACGTAGGAAGCCAGGCTATCTGCTGAGAGTGAGGGGGGAAAGTGGGGAGGAGCAGGGCTGCGGAATTCAAGAGACCCGGGAGAGGGCTGGTCCCTCCTCTGTAGCCCTGGGAGGCACAAAGGGCCCTTCTTGGGGTCACGGGTTTGTAGGACTAGACATGTGCTGAGACAGACATTTTTGAGCACAAAATTCATTTCTTCTCTAAGGCTGGGGCCCAAGGAATTGAGTCTCCTGGCCCTTCACCTTCCTGAAATGAACCCCAGCGGCAGGGGCCGGGCTTCCCAATAGCCCCCCTGCCCGGCCTCTGCCAGGTGCCCTGAAAACAGGGAGGTTCTTGATCTTTGCCACTCCCAAGTTCTCTAGGGGAGTCCCCCACGTTCTTCCTCAGAAGTAGAGGCAAGAGTGGGTGGAGGCCTAGGGTTGGGTGGGCCTGCAGACCCGGGAGGGGGCACAGTGACCAAGCCTGAGGGGAGGAAACCTGCGGGGGAGGGACACAGTGGGGGCAGTGCCCTTGGCCAGCAGCTCCCCTGTCCCGGGTCAAAGGTGAACACACAAAAGCCACGGAAGGGGACTTCCTTGGCGGTCCAGTGGTTAAGACTCTGCGCTTCCAGTGCAGGGCGCACAGGTCTGATCCCTGGTTGGAGAACTAAGATGCCGTATGGCGTAGCCAAAAAAAAAAAAAGCTATGGAAGAACAGGACTCCAGGTGGGCAAAGTCAAAATGGAAATTTTGCTTGGGAAACTGAGGGCCAGGTTTGGGTCGCTTTTTGGGGGGGGGGTCGCTTTTTTACTGAGCCTGTTATCATTTGGCGTCACGTACGTTAAAAAGAAAAAAATTAAAGCTGGCAGAAATCATTGCACCAGGGAGTGCGGAGCAGGCGCTATTAATCCATGAAAACTAAAGGTGTCCCGCCTGGTTTTCCACCCATTAGTGGCGGGCTGTGTGTAGTTCCGGCGGCCGACGCTCACGCAGGTTGCAGAGATGCATGTCAGCATTAACCAGTCACCGCAGGATGGGGGCAACCCAGGGGCGCTGCCCACACAGGTCCAGGTGAGGGGTTTGCGCTCATAACGCATAGGTATCGGTGTCCCGCAGGTGGAACCAGGCTCTGTGCCAGACAGACCTTGCCGTCCCAGCTCAGCCTTCCCTTGACAAGGGTCTAAGCCTCTTCAAGCCACAGATTTTCATCTTTCCATCTGTAAATTGGTATTTATAATCGTGCCTGTCTTAGAAGACCATTGGGAGAAATATGCACAACATGGTAAGCGCTCAATAAATGGGTGGCATTGTCGTGAATTATAAGAATTAAGGACGACACAAGAAAAAGGACTGCTGTCCTGAAGCTCTGCACCTTGTATGTTTACTGTTAATTGAAAAGCAGTCTTGGGCTGTGCCAAACGTCTGGGGATAATTTAACAACCTGAGGTTTTACAGCATAATATCAATGTCAGAGCATGTAATTGTGACATTGCAACTGAAACGTATTGTGGCAGTGGGCCGTCCCTACCCATGTGACAGCTGTAACAGTCATTGCTCTGGAAGGACCAGGACTTTCATTGGAGACTCCAACTCACTTTGATGCTCCATTTCTAGAGACCCACCCAGCAGTGGGAGAAAATCAACACTCAGAAGCTGTGAGTTTGGGATGCCTTGGGTAACAACAGTCAAAAATTCCCGAGAAAATATTTCAAGCTTTCTGGATGTGTTTGAGGAATAGAAAAGTCAAGGACTAGCTAGGAAAGAGGGTGTAGTGTAAAGTAAACTCAGCTGCACAGACATATGGTCCATTGGTGGAACTGGAGTCGGACCAGATATTACTCCTCAGGGAGGTAAGGCTCTGAAAAAGTCTCTCATCCACAGGTGTGATTCCGGGCTGCCAGGGAAAGTTGCGCAGGTGTGCACTGCACAACTCAGGGCCACCATTAACATCACGCATGATCTTACTTGGCAAAAGTTCTGGCTAGGATGCAGCCTTTTGACCTTACTATGCTAAATGCCTTTCTCGGCAAGCCGCTGTGAACCTGAGAGCCTGCCAGGGAACAAACACTGCAAGGCTCCCCTGACCCTTGCCGTGTGGCACCCCAGAACTCTTCCCCAAGGGCCCTCCCAGAGGCAGCTCCAAAATCTCCTCGTGGGGAGTGTGGCAGACAGACCCTAGGGTGGCCCCAAGTTCATGCCTTGTAATGCATAATCCCCTCCCCTTGAGGGTGGGTGGAACCGGTGGCTTGCTTATAACCCGTAGAATATGGGGAAGGTGATGGTGTGTCACCCCCATGACTATGTTACGACGTAGCTGTGTAAGACTGTCTTACTAGCACACACTAGAGAGTCTCCTTGCTGGCTTGATAAAGTAAGGAGACACGTTCTGGAAGTTCACTTAGCAAGGAACCTAGCAAGGACCTGACGGGGGCGGGGGACCTCCAGTCGACAGCCAGCAAAATGCAGCACCCTCAGTCACTCAGCCGAAAGAAGATGAATTCTGCCAACAACCTGAACGCGCTTGGAAGCAGGTCCTTCCCCAGTTAGGCCTCCAGATGAGAATGCAGCCCGGCCAACACCTGTACTATAGGCCTGTGAGAGCTGCAGTCTCAGAGGACCCAGTGAGGCCATGCCTGGCCTATGACCAGAGAAGCAACATCTGTTGTTCGCACTGTGAGTCATGGTGCTTTGTTACACAGCAGTAGGTAGCTGATGCAGAGGGTCTCGGGGATACAGTTCAACTGGGATTGGAAAATAGGTGAAAGACATAGGAAGAAATTTGTCTTCAGGTGGTGAACATGCTATTTTGTGTTAAATTATGTGTTCATTTGGGGTGACATGGGAGTGCCGATGGAATTATGGTAGCTAAAGTCCCTATGGGCCACCCTGGGACTCAGAACTGGGCCCAGGAACCTGGAGGAGGGGGAGGCAGGGCTGGAACCTGGCTTGTTGAAAGGATGCTTGCCTGGAGCATTCTTGTACCATTAACTGGTGTGAAAAGGGTTGCTGGTATCATTTGTAACTTTTGGACCCCGTTTGGTTTGGTTAGATTTTAAAAGTTATAATGTTACACACGAAATATTATGTAATACATGAACATATAATATTCTAACAGTTTAAGAGGGTACACGAGTTCCCTTCCTAACCCAGTCCCCAGTAACTGTCCCCCAAAGGCAACCACTGTTCGGTTTCCAGTTTGACCTTCTAGACATCTTCAGTGCACAGATGGGATCATATTGTTATATTCTTTTCACTTATCAGTATTCACGCATCTGCCCTGTTCTTTTTAGTGGCTACATGGTTGTCCGTTGTATGGGTGGATGTGTGTTTACTGTGTCGCCCCTCCCTGGCAAAACACTCAAGATCCTCCAGAACAAGCCACAGTTCAAGGTCAAGGTGATCTCAATTCACACACAAAGTCATCTACTCTCGCCTGAGGAAGGGGAGACAAAAACCTCAGCCACAGCTCCGGCTCAGCCAACCCCAAGTCCACCCCACTCCAGAACCTGTGAGGCTCCTGCGGCCGGGCTGCCCCCCAGAAGAATTTTGGGAGCAGCATTGAGGGTTTGTAACCAAAGGCTGATGGTAGTGGTTTTCTCAAAGCATAGAAAGCGGTGGCGCCAGAGCTAATTCTCTCCATCCTGAAGACAGATCTGCTTGCTACTTGCAAACGATGGGCTGCCCTATCCTTCCCGCCCATCCCTCCCCACCCCACCGCCAAACACACACACACACACACACACACACACACACACACGTACGTCCAGCCCCTTCCCTGCTCCAGGTGTGGGGTGCACCTGTAACCACCCCAGGAGAGCCAGAGAAGGCCTTGATAGCATCCGCCGTGAGGTCTGTGTTCTTCAAGTTGCAGCTGTATATTTACAGCCTGTAGCCGTGGGGGTTTGGGGCCCTGGTGTCCCTCGTCATCCCTCCTAAGCAGAGTCCGGGTGGATTCAAGTGATCCAGGCTGCCAGGCATCGTGGGCGGAGCTCCAAGTGCAGCTCCAGGAACCAGGAGCCATCGTTTTCCTGGGGCTGGTGCCACCTGCAGATTCTCAGAACAAAGACTCCATGGAGCACTGACTGGGGTCTCAGCAGCCATGAGGTTGGCCAGCGTGATGTGACGTCCTGCCCAGCATGCTTGACTTGCCCAAGAAAGGGGCAGGTTTGCAAAACTGCTCCATCAGCTTTCTCCGCGCCTCTCTAAGGCCTTTAATATTTAAGTCATTCTCTTGACCCACCTCCATTGTCATTTTTGCATCACATTAATTAATTAATTAATTTTTAATTTTTGGCCGTGTTGGGTCTTTCTTTTTGAATGCGGGCTTTCTCTAGTTGCGGTGAGCGGGGGCTTCTCTTCATTGAGGTGCACGGGCTTCTCATCGTGGTGGCTTCTCTTGTTGTGGAGCACGGGCTCTAGGCGTGCAGGCTTCAGTAGTTGTGGCACGCGGGCTCAGTAGCTGTGGCTCGCGAGCTCTAGAGCGCAGGCTCAGCAGTTGTGGCTCACGAGCTCAGCTGCTCCACGGCATGTGGGATCTTCCTGTACCAGGGCTCGAACCCGTGTGCCCTGCATTGGCAGGTGGATTCTTAACAAATGCACCACCAGGGGAGTCCCTCTGCATCATTTTTATTTTTTTTTTATTTTTATTTTTTGCGGTACGCGGGCCTCTCACTGTTGTGGCCTCTCCCGTTGCGGAGCACAGGCTCCAGACGTGCAGGCTCAGCGGCCATGGCTCACGGCCCCAGCTGCTCCGTGGCATGTGGGATCTTCCCGGACCAGGGCACGAACCCGTGTCCCCTGCATCGGCAGGCGGACTCTCAACCACTGTGCCACCAGGGAAGCCCATAGTATCATTATTGTTTGAATAATGCATTCCCTGATCCCCTTGAGGAAGGGCATCTTTTCATATACTTATCATACATTTGTCACATACCTTTTCATACATTTACTCATATATTTCCATTTACTTTCTCTGCATTCCTCATGCTCTGTAAACCATTCCAGGGCACAGAATAACATGGTAACACAAATCTGATCACAAAACACAAAATCATGACAAAAGGATTCCCCAGAGAAAAACTACGACCCACCTATGAATATATACGCAAGAACGCTAAAGAAAACAGAGGCATTTTGCTCATTAAATACGTTCCTGAAAATGTGTATATAGTCAAATTGTGCAAGCAGAGTGCTATCGTGGAGTGAAATCATCTGGAAATGGGTAAAGGACCTGGGAGGTAATTTGCTCCAGAAGACTCCCGCGGGCAGTATCCAAGAAGAGGCTGGCCTCGAGGTAACCAGATACGCACAACACAAAAAGCAGTATATGTGAGTTGAGACTCAGGTGCTGGTGAGTGGGTGATGCAAACGTTCAAAATGGATCTCGCAATATTCACAGAAAGCTTGAATCCCCTTGCTTCCCAAATTCTAAACACTTGTTTTAAGGAATAGAATAAGGACATGCACATCCGAGCATTATTTTTACACAGCAATAAGCAAAACAGACAAACCCCGCCTTTAGAAATTTATAAAGACTGTGTAGTCATTTTGTTAAATGACGTTTTAAAAATTTAAAACGTCATTTACAAAACTGTATGGGCCCATTTTTTTTCTTTTTTCTTTTTTTTTGGTTTATCTATCATCCATGTACTACCTAAGTACAAATTAAAGTTCGGAAGACTGTATGCCAAAAGGTATGTTAGAATTACCTGAATGGTAAGAATGAAGGCTTTTTATTTGCTTATTTTATTTTGTTTCTACAATGTACAGGTTATTTCTACTGATATAATAAAAGTTACTTATTATTGGCAAGACAATAAGAAATAGAGGGAAACTGCTAATACGTTAAACGCCTGACAATACAGGATTGGCTGATGAGGTTGCAATTCACTGTTATTATCGATAATTACAGTGAGTTAATTCAATAAGTACTTTTTGAGTGCCAACCGTGTGCGGGGCACTGCTTTAAACACTGGGAAGTTCTTTAGCTGTTCTGCGCTGTACATGTGACTAAGTCCTTAGTGAAAAAGATAAGGGACCGGAGTAAGAGAGAGAAGTAAAGAGGGGTCCTGGGTTGGGCAGGTAGCAGGCGCTGCTGCTCAGCTGACAGGTCGCCTCCTGCCTTGGGTCCGCCCCCCCCCACGCCCCGCCCCACTCCAGCCGCGGCCTCCGACTCGCGAGTGCCCCTAGCGGAGAGCCGAACACCTGGTGCAGGGTTTATTACCTTGTCCGCTAAGCCAGGCACCGCCAGCCAGGCACTGTCTGAACTGCGCCCCAGTTTTCTTTCCAGAGTCCCCCGCCCTCCACGGGGCCAAGTCAGGACCCAGCAAGTGGCAGCCAGGTGTCCCCCAGGCCGATAAACGGGCAGAAAAGGCCGCGGGCACAGGCCGCGTCTGAGCGGGTGCCTGTCCAGCCTGTTTCCTGATCCGTAAAATCATTTCCAGCTGTGCATGACCTTCTACAGCGCCAGGACTTGAAAGCTAGAAAGCTGTTATCTTTTTAAAATCACAAGGAAGGAAACTATGAACTAAGAAAGTCCCTCATCCAAACCCATCAACAGAAAATCACTGTTATATTGGTACCAGTTTTGGAAAAAAAAATTTTTTAATTGAAAATTGGGGATTGAGAAGAAAGAATGGTGATGGAAAGGAATGTTCCCGTCGGCAACCTTGGGTTTGGGCTGGGGGCTGGGGCCTATTAGGAGGTGCAGGCTGAACAAGGCAGCGGGAGGCCCGGGGGGGCGTGTCTGTGGCGCCCTGCTTGGCCCCTTCCTCCTGGGACAGGGGACTGAGCCCTACTCCTGGGCTACACAAACATTCCTCCCTCAGACACGCCACCTTATGTCCCCAAAGTTTAAGCACAGCTTGTTCTGGTTGGGGGTCAAGCTGTCATCCTTCCTCGGGGCACAGGAGGCTGAGAGGCAGGAAGACTTATTAACACCACTCTCCTTTCCATAAGCTCTGGGGAGAGGTGCAGTGGAAGGACCAAGAGGCCTCCCAGTTTCTTCCCCCAGGCAAGACGCGGAGGCTTCCTCCAACCTGGTGGGCCTCGGAGAGCCAGAGCACCTCGTGGGGCTGCAGGGGATGGATGGGGCCTCCCCAAGTGGGTCTCCGTCCTACGGTTTCCCGAAGGATCAGTCGTGAGGCTGCTGTGTGGGGACAGAGGAGGGCCAGGAGGGCTTGGGGAGGAAGGAGCACGAGTCCTGCAGAGGGGGGCCCACTTGTACTCGTGCCACCAGGAGTTGCAAACACCCAGTTGTGACCCACCTCTCCCTGTCGCCCTCTTGGAACCCTCAGTTCCTGACTGTTCTCCACTCTCCTGAACCAAGGGAGGTGGCACAGGTGAGAGAACCGGGGGTCTGGGGGCCAGAGGGCTCCGGCTTCAAATCTTGGCTCCAGCATCCACGGTCAGGGATAGCTGGGCGTGTGTTGTCACCTTTCTGTGCCTCAGTCTCCTTATCTGCAAAATGGGCCTAACTTCCCAGTCTGATGGAGGCTAGGAGAGCAGAGATAAGTCGAGAGCATCCTTCATTCACCGCGGTGCTTCTCCCCGGCCTGGCCTGCTGTAGGTGGCTGGCTGGCATCTCTCACCCTCACCCTCGGGAAGCAGGCCCAGGCTGCCCTCACCCGCCCTCCTTCCCCACAGCTCACAGCAGGCTGATTCTGCAGGCATCTCTTTAACATTCTCTAAGTCTTCCTCTTTTCCCTGCTCTCCTGATGGTTGACCTGGTTAACTCAAGAAAAACATCTGTACTTTTTCTTCCTCTCTCCTTAGCCCTTCATTTCTTTGTTCCATTTCTGGGCCCAAAAAAGAAAAGGAAGAAAAATTATTGTGCAGAAACACCGGCACCAGGCAAGAGGAGAACTGTCCATTTTTCAAAAAATGAGACAAGATGAAAAGTCTACGTTGCCAGACTGCCAATGCCCTCGAATGCACCGTCTCTGGGAACCTCTTAGGAATCACCACCGAGATCTTCCCCTGCCCCTGCAGCCTTGCTCCCTCCCAGAAAGAATGTGTAATGCATCTTAAAGCAGGTTTTTTATTTGATCTTGTGATATTTCTATAGCAATCACCTTGCTACAATGCTGTTTTCTGCTAATTTTCAGGGTGAATTACAGCCCTTTAGTTCTGTTGCAGCTTAAATTGGCTGCTGCAGGCCAAATGGAAAAGCTGACCGTCTCCTGAGTGGCAGTTCCACGGCTGGGGAAGGTGGGCCCTTGTTAGGGCTGAGTTGTGTCCCCCTCACCCCCAGTTCATGTGTTGAAGTCCTAACTCCCAGTTTTTCAGAATGTGACTGTATTTGGAGATAGGGTCTTTATTTATTTATTTATTATTTATTTATTTCATTATGCCGGGTCTCAGTTGCGGCAGGCGGGCTCCTTAGTTGTGGCATGTGGGATCTAGTTCCCTGACCAGGGATCGAACCCGGGCCCCCTGCATTGGGAGCGCAGAGTCTTAACTACTGTGCCACCAGGGAAGTCCCGGAGATAGGACCTTTTTCTTTTTTTTTCTTTTTTAGATAAATTTATTTATTTATTTTTGGCTGCATTGGGTCTTCGTTGCTGCGTGCGGGCTTTCTCTAGTTGCGGCAAGCGGGAGCTACTCTTCATTGCGGTGCATGGGCTACTCATTGCGGTGGCTTCTCTTGTTGCGGAGCATGGGCTCTAGGCGCGTGGGCTTCAGCAGTTGCGGCACACAGTCTCAGTAGTTGTGGCACGTGGGCTCTAGAGCGCAGGCTCAGTAGTTGTGGCGCGTGGGCTTAGTTTCTCCACGGCATGTGGGATCTCCCCAGACCAGGGCTCGAACCTGTGACCCCTGCATTGGCAGGCGGATTCTTAACCACTGCGCCACCAGGGAAGTCCCTGGAGATGAGGTCTTTAAAGAGGTAATAAGGTGAAAAGAGGTCACTGGGGTAGGCCCTAATCCCATATCCCATATGACTGGTGTCCTCATAAGAAGAGGAGATTAGGACACAGATGCACAGAGGGATGACCATGTGAAGATACAGGGCAAGACGGCCGTCTACGAGCCAAGGAGGGAGGCCTCACAAGAAACCCACCCCGATGACACCTTGATCTTGGACTTCCAGTCTCCAGAACCGTGAGAAAATAAATTTCTGTCGTTTAAGCGGCCCCACCTGTGGTCCTTCGCTACAGCTGACTAACACCTCCGCCTGCACCGAATGGGATGGACCCCAGGAGTGGGAGAGAATCCCCAAATGTCGCCACTTGAATTATCACGATTCTTGTCCCTTTACACACCTCCCGCCCTCTGCGCAGTGGGGCTGGGACCACACTGAGAGACAGAAATGGATGCCCAGGCAAGTGCATTCCGCAGCCATCAGGCCCCAGATCCTTCGTGAAAGTGCATCACCACGGCCAAGTGAAAGAGGGTTTATGCTGTGCTGGGCACAGCGCCAGGGGCTTTCTACAGCGACGCCCCAAAGCACCTATGGCCACCCCTTCACAGGTGAGGAAACAGGCCCGTTTTCCCTGTGCAGAGCTGGGATTCGAGTCGATCGCAGGCAGTTCGGTGCCGTCGCCTCTGTGCTACCCGTTTTTTCCTTCTTAATGTGGACTGTTTCTCGTAAGGAGAAGGTGCTAGGGTGAGAGGCTGAGTAGGCTCCTGGTGTGACCGTGGGCAGCCTGGGCAGGCGCTGGGATGGAGCTGCCATCACGATGATGGGCTGCACTGACCTGCAGGCACCCCTGCCTGTCTCCGCCCCCACTCAGAAAACAGTCGGGGAGCGACCTGCCCGGCCTCCTGCGAGCGTGTCTGTTGGGAAGACGGCCCATTGGAGGGAAGGAGCTCCTCGGTAGCCACCACAGCCCAGGGACTGTGGCTGGGGGGCGTTAGCCAGGAGGGATGCTTTTGAGGGCCATACGCAAACTATTCTTGAAGCTGCCATCAGTCTGGTGTCCTCTCTCCCTGTAGCACATTTATGAAACGAGTAAAGATGGGCAACCTCACGGCCCATCTCACCCTGTTCCCATGGAGAAGAAACCAAAGTCAAATCCAAGTTCAACTCCAAAAATAGCCTTGAGAAATACTGCAGATCCCTCCTAAATTTGTTTTACAAGGAACCAAAGGGCAGTTACGCTCATAAAAGAGAGAAAAGTTGTCTTAAAACCTCTTTCCTCTCACTCTCTCAAAGCCCCCAGCCTACTGCTTGTTCTCCACACCCCACCTCCACCCCTACCCCACAGACATACGGATCCTCTGGCCAGGAGCCTGCTCTTCGGTGTTTAAACACAGTCCGTGGGATGGGGCTGATGACGGATGACAGGCCACCTTTTCCAAGCACATAAACTCACCAGAGGGATGAAGAAGCCGCTCAAAGCCACACAGGTGGACAGGGGTCCAGCCAGATCCCAGCGAGCTCGAGTCTAGCCCTGGGACCCCTGACCACGGCTCTAAATGGCCTTCCATCCCAGCATCTACAACACGGCAGCTAGATCCAAACTGTAGCGCGTCGTTACCATTTCTGTGAGTCGTGTTATACCGCCTTTTCCTGGTTAGATACGGCCTGGGGACGCACACTCTCTCACACGCACAATCATACATGTACCCCAAATGGAGATCATCTCGTTTCCTTGTTCTGTAATCTGCCCTTTCCAATTAACTCTATACTGTGAGAAAAATTTCCCATGTACTTAATTTTTAAAGTTTTTCACCATCATCTGGATTTAATCTACTTGAACAGCCATCTAGTGCGGGCACTCAAGACGGTTCCACTCACTCTCATATAAATAACCCTGGGGGCAGGTCATTCCACACAAGTCCTTTAGCACGTCTCTAATTATGACCTTGGAATACATTCCTAGGAAGGAAATTACTGGGAACAAACATTTCAAGACTTTGGGTACATATATCTAATCTGTCCTCCACGAAGACTGTGCTGATTTTCATATTTGATGCACAAGAGGGAATTTCATCTCCAGGAGACTCAGGGTTTTTCTCCGGAGGGAATCCACCTGTCCAGCCTGAGGCTCACTCTGCATTCTGCTGGATCTTAGTTCTCTTGGCCCCAGGCTGTTGCACCCTCCCGAGCTGCCATCTCCACCAGGGCTGTCCTTTCTGTGAAGATGATCTCAGTTCAGAGCTGCTTCTTGGCTTGCAGGAAGCCCTGTCTCCAGAGCAACTGTATCCCTGGGAGCTCATTAATGTGAGCAATTTGGGAACAATACATACCTGGCCAAGTCCACTTCCCAAATCCTTTCCCTTTGTTTTTTTGGGTTCTTTGACTTCCAACCAATTATTTTCTGGGGATTTCCATGACAAAGCTCTGGAGAAGGGGCCATTTACCTAGCTTGGGACACAAAGAAAGCCAGTTCATCTTATTTTTCAAATTAAAACTGTCCTCAGCTTCCCTGGCCAGCTTAGCGGAAATCTCTGTTGGCCTGTCAGGGAAGCCAAAGAAGGTTAGCTGCTTCCATGCAGCCCTCCAGGGGCCCACCTGCTCGGCTGGGCGCTCCTGGTGGGAAAACAGGAGGGTGATCGTTTGTGATGGTGTGTAATCCACCACTGTCCCTCTTTGACTTTACAGGCAGCCCCAGGGAAAGACTCATGAGAAGAGTGCAGAACACAGGTGGGCAGAGGGAGAGCAGTGCCCAGCGTGGTGATGTCACTTGTGCACATCACCCCTTGCCTCCCCAGCTCACCCTGGGCCTGAGCAGTGCCCCTCGGTGGGGAGGGCCCACAGCTCCCGCTTTCTTCCCTGACCCCACCCCGCGGCGGACCCCTGAGCAGGGGGGCCCTGAGGAGCCCCACAGCTCCTGCCTGAGGTGGCCCTGGGGAGTCTGGCATCATCCCACGTGGCCCTGGCAGGTGCTCATTCTGCTGCCAAGGTTGGACGCCTCATGAGGCTCTTGCCCCCTGCCCGCACCTCTTCAGAGGATGGGCGACTCACACGGCAATTCCAGGAACACTTCTCAAGGCATCTTAGAAACTCGTTTCCTGGAAAAGTCAACCATCTACTCAGTGACCCTCCAGGAGATAACGTGGGAGGGGCCCTCACAGCCCGGGGTGTGGGACGGAAGTGGTTGAGGGTGGCTTCTGCCCAGAGGACTAGGGCTGGGGGCCAGGACAGAGCTGCCAGAGGCCTCTGCTTACCTCACCCATGTGTGCACACACCCAGACATACGCACATTCACGGACACACACACACGCAAAGACACACACCCAGACATATGCACTGCACGGACACACACACACACGCAAAGACACACACTCAGACATACGCACATGCATGGACACACCCACCCACATGCAGACACACACCCAGACATACGCACGTGCACACACACACACGTGCAAAGACACACACCCAGACATACACACATGCACACACGCATGCACGTGCACACACACACACACGCACGGAGTGGTCCCTGGCTCTCAAAGGCAAACCTGAAGCAGCTGTTAGAGTGGTCTGTCTGTGGGAACAATGGCCTGTACCCTAGCCTTGGGGACAAGGCATTTTCTCAGGAGTTGCTGGGACACCCGGTCTCGTTCTATCACCTGATTGGCTGGGCTTTGGAAGCAGCCTCTGCAGCAGGTTATTAGATGTTGTCCCCTCTCATGGCCCAGACAAAGGGGGGCCGAGGTGGCACCAGCTCTTGAGTGTGCTGGACTGAACAGTGTCCCCCCCAAATTCATGCTCACGTGGAACCTCAGCATGTGACCTTCCTTGGAAACAGGGTCTTTGCAGATGTAATTAGTTAAGTTAAAAAGAGGTCATGCTGGATTAGGGTGGGCCCGACCCAATGTGACTGGTGACCTTATAAGAAGGGACGACACGAAGACACACAGACAGAAGGTGGCAAGGACTGGTGGGACGCAGCTCAGAGCCGGGGAACACCGAGGAATGCCGACATGAGCAGAGGCTGGAAGAGGCGGGAGGGACCCTGCCCTGGAGCCCTGAGGGAGAGCGTGGCCCTGACAGGACCTCGATCTCGGGACGTCTAGCCTCCAGAAAACTGTGAGGGAAAACACATTCTGTCGTTTTTAAGCCACCTGGCTTGCGATAATTTGTTAAAGGCAGGCCTAGGAAACTACAATGGTCCTTTGGTATCCTCAGGGGATGGGGTCCAGGACCCCCATACATACCCAAATCTGCAGAGGCTCAAGCCCCTTGCAACTGACCCTCTATCTGAGGGTGCAGAAGGGCTGAGTGTAAGAATAAAGTCATTTGTGTTTGTTTATATGTTTATTTATAATAAAATCTCAAACTAATAATACAAAAATTCTGCTTTGGCTTATTAATTCTCATTAAGCACCTTATTCACTGGTGTTGGGTTCTTTGCCCTCAGCCCCGTGATGTGCAGATGCCTGACCACAAACCCGGACTGGACGGAAAGCCCCTGGCGAGCAGAACCTGGCCTCCATGCCAGCCAAGACTGGTGACCTGACGAGGAAGAGGGAAACCTGAATGCTCTCTGGGTCCTCCTAAACCTCTACAGCAGAACTATTTCACTTGAAGGAAAGTTCCTGATCAGGTGCACATATACTCAAATGTACTTACAAACACACATTCCAAAGTCCAACCTAAATGTTTAAAAATTACCCACAATAGCCAAGCTGTGCAAACAACCTATATGTCCATCAAGAGATGAAGGGATAAACAAAGTGTGGTCTATCCATACAGCGGAATATTACTCGGCCTTAAAAAGGAGGAAATCTTGTCATATGTGACAACATGGATGAACCTTGAAGACATTATGCTAAATGAGATAAGCCGGTCAAAGAAAGACAAATACTGCAGAACTCTATTTACAAGAGGTACCGAAAATAGTCAAGTTCATAGAATCAAAGAGTGGGAGGGTGGCTGCCACGGGCTGGGGGGAGACGGAAATGGGAGCTGCTAATCAAGGGGCACAGAATTTCAGGGAAGCAACATCAATCAGTTCTGGAGACCTGGTGCACGGCATCGTGCCGACAGTGAACAAGACGCCACTGAACGCCTGAAACCGTGCTGAGAGGGTAGAGACCGCACGCCACGTGTGCATACAACAACGCAACATCGAGTGAAACTCTATTTAGCAAAAAAGATTCTGTCTCACGCAGGTGGCCAACGGGCACATGAAAAGAGGCTCAACGTCGCTAATCATTAGAGAAATGCAAATCAAAACTACCTTGAGGTATCACCTCACACCTGTCAGAATGGCCATCATCAAAAAATCTACAGACAACAAATGCTGGAGAGGGTGTGGAGAAAAGGGAACCCTCCTGCACTGTTAGTGGGAATGTAAATTGATACAGCCACTATGGAGAACAGTATGGAGGTTCCTTAAAAACTACAAATAGAACTATCATACGACCCAGCAATCCCACTACTGGGCATATACCCTGAGAAAACCATAATTCAAAAAGAGTCATGTACCAAAATGTTCATTGCAGCTCTATTAACAATAGCCAGGACATGGAAGCAACCTCAATGTCCACTGACAGATGAATGGATAAAGAAGATGTGGTGCATATATACAAGGGAATATTACTCAGCCACAAGAAAGAATGAAATAATGCCATTTGCAGCAACATGGAGGGACCTAGATATTAGCATACTAAGTGAAATAAGTCATATAGACAAAGACAAATATCATATGACAGCACTTATATGTGGAATCTAAAAAAAATTATACAAATGAACTTATTTGCAAGACGGAAACAGACTCACAGACATGGAAAACAAACTTATGGTTACCAAAGGGGAAGGGGGGGTATAAATTAGGAGTCTGGGATTAGCAGATACAAACTACTATATATAAAATAGGTAAACAAGGTCTTACCGTATAGCACCGAGAACTATATTCAATATCTTGTAATAACCTATAATGGAAAACAATGTGAAAAAGAATATATATACATATTTATAACTGAATCACTTTGCTATACACCAGAAACACAACATTGTAAATCAACTATACTTCAATAAAAAAAAAAATTTGTCTCTAAAGACAAGACCCAATTTTTGTGTACTTTAAAACATATTTAATAAACCTGAAAAATACTTAAAAATGATCACTGTTCTCTTCCGTTAGCTTGGATAATTTTAAAATAATGATATTGTTTAGCGTTAGTGACACGGGCTGTAAAACGTTTTAATACTAACAGCTACCATTGAGCGCGCAGCGTGCGCCTGCGCTCTGCGCGGGTGGTTTCTGAGGAGGAGCGTGGCAGGCCCTCCGTCACCGGGAGTGGGGCTGCCCCACGGCCCCCTGCCAGCCCAGCTACCCATCGGGCCTTTATCTGCAGGCCACACTCCACGAGGCCCTTCGCGAGAGCGGGGAGCGGGCGGGTCAAGGCAGGCCTGCTAGCCGGGGCTCCGGGCCGCGGGCTTTGGCGCAGGGACCCCCATGGCTTCACCGACCCTCCTGAGGCCCTCCTGGCATCTAGAACCTTCCCCAGCTCATAGGTGCCGTGCCAACAACCGCCTCACCAGAATCCCATGCGGGCGGAAACCTGGGGCTACGACATTTTACTTAATTAACGCATCCCCCTTCGAGGGAGACCCCATTACCCTCCCCACTTTATGGACGAGGAGGTGCGGGCACAGAGCCATGGGGGGGGACAGTAGGAAGGCTGTCGCGTGGCTGAGCTTGGCCTTTTCTGTCGGGTTTAACACCATTAGTCTTCGTAGGCTATGATGGCAGGAAATACACTTCCAAAAGTTTGGAAACAGGTACCCAATCGTTTTTCCGGAACACGCGACATTCTGACTTCATGAAATTAGGGGACAGCTTTCAGAGCAGACCTTTCAGACGAGAGCGCTCGGAAAACACATTCTTCCGATAAAACCGTCCTCTGCCTCGTAGGGACCAGCTCCCCTCAGTCCGTTTTCTTTCAAGTGAAAACGGTCATACGGGGCTACATATTGAAATGTGAGAAACAAGTGGCCTGCTGTCCCGCAGAAGGTTACTTTCCTTGGTCAAAACTGGAAAATCTCATTAACCTGCCGTCGGTGGTGCAGAAGAGAGTGACCACTTAGGAAGACCTGAGGCAGGAGACGCCTTTCCACCAAGGGCGACCCCGACCCCACCCCACGCACCTCCGGCCAGCAAAGCACGTGGGGAGGGACGGCCCGGTCCCTGAAGACGCCACAGTCGGAAAACTGACTCTGGAAGGACCCCTTGCTCAGCGCTGGGCCTTGGGCCGTGCGGCCTGCGGGCGAGGGCCTGCGGGGTTCGGGGGTCAGTGGTCAGGGGTCGGGCGCGCCCCGCGGTGCCGAAGGGGAGGAGTCCCCGCGAATCACCGCGAGCGGCCGGACTTGCAGGAGGGAAGCAGGGGCCGCGGTTCCGAAGCGCCGCCTCCGGCAAACGCACGTGTCACAGGTCACGGGGTGATTCCCCCGAGCCCGGCGGTGCTGTCCTTCCGCGTGCGCACCGCCGCCCTGCTGTCACTGGACGAGGCTCGTCGGGACCCGCCCCGCCCCGGGTCCCGCCCCGGGTCCCGCCCCGGGTCCCGCCCCGGGTCCCGCCCCGGGTCCCGCCCCGGGTCCCGCCCCCGGTCCCGCCCCCGGTCCCGCCCCCGGTCCCGCCCCCGGTCCCGCCCCGACCGCGGCACCCCGCTGCCGGCCCCGCCTGCTCCAGGCCGCCCCTCTGCCGGCCCCTTTCCGGGAGGAGGATCTACGCCCCCTGAGGAGTCTGCGTCCTCGGGGGCAGCTGCTCTGGCGCCGAGTCCGCGCCGTGGGGAGGCCGAGGAGCCGGGCCAGCCCGCCCGGGGCTCCGGAGTACGGACGCGGGACGCCCCGAGGGATGGCCCGTCGTCGCTGCAGGGGGCTGCCCAGGGGGACGGTCGGGGCTCTCGGGCCGGCGAGGCCCAGCCCCTGGCCCGTCGGCACTGGGGCGCCTTTGCGGGGGTCTGGCCCGTTCAGCCCCAGCGCGGGTTCAGCTAATGTTGAAGAGCTCGGGGGCCGTGGCCTTGGCCCCGTGTCTGGGTGGCTGTCCAGCTGGGAGGAGGGGAGGCCGACGCGGAGGGCAGTGGGCCTGAGAAGGGTCAGGTCCTGGGCCGGTGGCGCTGCAGCCAGTTGGGGGCTGTAGGGACCTCAGAGGGGGGTTCTGAGCTCAGGAGCCATCTGGGAGGGACGGTGCAGGGAGCTCCCTTTGGAGATCCAGAACCTTCTGGAAGCTGGAGCTTGGGAAGCGGTGGATGTGGCGCAGCAGCAGCAGCCTGGATGAGTGCAGAGGAAATAGCCGCTGAAACCCTGGGGGACAGAATGGAGGTGGGTGCCTGGACCGGGGGCTGGCGAGGCATCTTTGGGGAGGGGCCTCAGTAAAAACTGAGCAGACCTGGCCTCCTCCTATCTGCCAGTCGCAGCCCATTAAGCCAGTAGTTCTAGACAGAGTGGCGGGGAGGGGGCCGGGGCCTCAGAATCCCGGGGAGCAGCTTCAGCGCACGCACAGCGCTCAGCCCCCCTGGGACCTCACCATCATCGTCCCCCATATAGGTACCTGTGAGGGCGCCTTCTGTCAGAGAAAGACAAAATCCAAAGGGGCTAGAGTTTCTCCCATCCTTCTACTCCTGAGGGTCCACATCCAGAAAGAATGACGCTTCCCAAATTCAAGGACATCCTTTAATCACAAACTACTTATCCATGATCGAGCCAGGGGGTGATTCATAAACACCTTGGGAGACAGCTCAGAACCCTCCCCAGAAACACTGACAGCTACGCTCTGCTCCCTCCCAGCACCTGGGCTGCCCTTCCTAGGGTGGCTTCTAGGTCAATGCCTGTGCTGTGACCACGCCAGAGTCCTGCTGTGAGCTCTTCTCGGGTAGAAGAAGAGGGGACCGGGGGTCTGCTCTGCCACTGGAGTCCCAGAAGCCTTGGCTAGGCTCGGCCCCCACGCCCACACTCTGGCCTGCCCGGCAGCCTCCATGAGCGACAGCCCTCCCCCTCCCCTGCTGGGCGCGGGAGCCCCCAGCCTACACGATGCCCTCCAGGCGCCTGCTCCTCCAGACCACCAGTGCCGTCACGAGCAGGGTCACCAGGATGGGCACCACGATGAAGGGGCAGAGGACACTGCTGGGCGGGTCCTGCAAGGCCCTGCCTGAGACAGGGCAGTCTCTGAAGTAGTGCCGGTGGACGGAGAGGAAGAACCTGTCCACTGCCGCGTTGGGCCAGAAGCAGTCCAGCTTCTGCGCCACGTGCCTGGTGCAGTCCGAGAGCTCTTCGTAGCTCCTGCAGATGGAGAAGCAGGTCGTCAGTCCCTGGTGGGCAGGGGATCAAGGTGGGACTCCAGCCAGGGGCTCCCCACCTCACTCCCCACTGGGGCGAGCTCCCCCAAAGTCCAAGCCCTGAGGCGGTGGCCCTGGCTTGAGAGACACAGGTCCTGCGCGGGTCCTGTGCGGGCTCCCTAGATGTCCTGCACGTGCTCACACCCCAGAAGGCAAGCTGGGGCTAAGGGATTCCAGGAGCTGGGATGCCACACCAAGGGCAAACGAGAAGATGGACCAGCCAGGCGTCTTCAGAAGGCAGCCTGGGACAGCGAGCCCTCAGGCGTGGGCAGATGTGCAGCCTCTTGAGCCCCTTGCCGTCTGCATCACCCCGAGCAGACGCCCCTCAGCCTGAAAGCCCCCCAGGTGTCCACAGGACTCACTGTGAGGCCTCCCAGGCCTACCCTGACCTCCCACCCCCCCATCTTCCCACACTTGCTGAGGAGTTTCCCACAGCACTGTCACCCTTCACTGCAGCGGGTTACAGATTTATTTTGCTTATTGAGTGTAAACACCGTGAGGTCAGGGATTTTGTCTATTTTGTTCACCTCTGTAATCCCAGTACCTAGAAGAGTACCTGGCACATGGCAAGAACCAGTCAATTTTTTATAAAAAAATTGTGGTAAAATATAAAGAACATACAATTTACCATTTCAACCATTTTTACCTGTACAGTCCAGTGGCATTAAGTACTGTTCCACTGTCGTGCAACCGTCACCACCATCCGTCTCCAGAACGATTTTATTGCCAAATAGAAACTCTGTCCCCACTGAACACTCACCCCCATTTCTCCCTCAGTCCCTGGCAATTCGCATCTGTCTTCTGTCTCTATGAAATCTGACTACTCCAGGCACCTCATAATGTCCTCCAGGTTCATCCATGTTGTAGCCTGGGTCAGAATTTCCTTCCTCTTTAAGGCTGAATAATATTCCATTGCTCGTACATACTTTATTTTGTTTATCCATTCATTGACGGACATTCAGGTTGCTTCCATGTTTTAGCTATTGTGACAAATGCTGCTGCAATGAACATGGGTGTGCAATTATCTACTCGAGTCTCGGCTTTCAATTCTTTTGGCTGTATATCCAGAAGTGGAATTGCTGGATCATATCTTAAGTCTGTGTTTAATTTTTTGAGTAAATTGTTTTTTTAATTTAATTTTATTTATTTTTTAAAAACATTTATTTTTGGCTGCATTGGGTCTTTGTTGCTGCGCGCAGGCTTTCTCTAGTTGCAGCGAGCGGGGGCTACTCTTTGTTGTGGTGCGCGGGCATCTCATTGCGGTGGCTTCTCTTGTTGTAGGTGCACGGGCTTCAGTAGTTGTGGCATGTGGGCTCAGCAGTTGTGGCTTGCGGGCTCTAGGTGTGCAGGCTCAGTAGTTGTGGCATACAGGCTTAGTAGTTGTGGCACGTGGTCTCAGTATTTGTGGTGCACGAGCTTAGTGCTCCACAGCAATGTGGGATCTTTCCGGACCGGGGCTCGAATCCGTGTCCCCGGCATTGACAGGCGGATTCTTAACCACTGCACCACCAAGGAAGCCCCTGTTTTTTAAGAAATGAAGATTCAGTGTTGGGGGAAATTAAAATGTATTCAGTAGTTTCCAGAAAGTGTCACTTCTGCTCAGGATGGAGAAAGCAACACAGAGTGTTGATCCCATATGAACAGCAAGAAAGCTGAAGAAACTACAAAATCATACATTTTCTTGAGTCCATCAGAGAGCTGAGACTGCAAGGCAGCAAAGTAACCTGAGTTTCAAGGAGGAGAAAGACGCAGCTGCTGTACCAGCTACATAATAGCTGAACTGCGCAGGGTTTAGCGTGGGCTGGAGAGTCATTCTGGAATTTCTGGGGCCCCAGATGCGGTGAGCGGGGTTCCATGACCATCTGCTCTTTCCCATGAGGCTCCAGGGGGTGCTCGTGAGAAAGGTTAGGGGCAGGCAGGGGATTGGCTGCTGTTTGGGGCCAGGCACAAACACCACACATTTCCCAAACCCTTCTCACAGAAGCAGCAACAGGCTTGGGGCCCTGGGAGATGAGCAGCTGATCTTGACAATCAGTGGCTTCAGCTGAACGGGCCTGAAGCCCTTCCTACTTCCCCAGACCCCGTGCCCACAGGGGTGCGTGGTTTTTCTAAGTGAACGAGGACTCGTGTTCCAAGTAGAAAACAGAAGTGGAAAAAGCCACGGGAAGTCAGGACAGACTGGGTCTCATTGTGAAAAAAATGAATTAGCACACGTCAAGGGCCTGGCACAAGGTAAGTGCAAGTGTGTCAGGTATTATTAAAAACCAAAGTCCAGACTTTTGAGCTGGTCGTCCATCAACCACAGGGCTGCATGTTACAAACACTAGCTTGAATGGTCGTCTTTTTCCCCACCTCAGACCCACTGAATCAACGTGTAGTTTTAGGTGTTCTGCAGATGCAGTGACACACAGTCAGTCCTAAATGTTGTTCCCTACGCTCTGCCTGAGGAGTGAAGCTGGGATGTCCCTAGAAGGAGGTGTTGCCACCTCCAGGCTGGCCAGCCAGGATGGGAAGGACCCCTGACCCAGGGACCTGTGACACCAGGGACCCCACGCTGAGGCCATGCTGAGGCTGAGCCCGTGGTGGGCTATTCTGGGACGAGGCACTCTCTCCTTGAAATACCCTTCCAGTCTGCAAAGCCATCCCCGTCTAAAAATATCCCTAATGGGCAGTCGGCTGCCCACTTCATCCTGTTTATTTATACCGAAGTAACAGCTGAAACTTTCAATAAATATTGTGAGCCCTGTCAGCAGGGACGTGATAAAAGAATTTCCTCCAGAGGACAGACATTCTTCTGTTCAAAAGAACATTGTACTGACTGAAGGGGCCAAAATAATCATGAAAAAATATGCTTGCTTTCACCCTCTATTTTCAGTTCTCATGTAATGGAATGATTATCCTTTTTCTTGGCCAGGACTTTCTATTGTGGGCCCCTAAGTGAACTTTGCTTGGAATGTTCCTGAACACTGTGGTGGGAGTAGTTTCCAATATATCTGGGTCCCAAGTCAAGGCTTCTGGTACCATGCTTCATGGTTGTTTGACAGGAAGGTGCCCACTGATGCCCACAGGGGAGTCGTCTGCTCTGGGAACACCAACTAGCCCTGTCTGGCCCCGACGTGGAGTATGTGACTCTGGGCCCTGGTGCCCCACAGAACTGGGTTCAAATCCAGCTCAACCTCTTATGCTGAGTGATCCCAAGGGCTGCGTCTCACCCATCCAAACCTTGTTCTCTTTATTCAATGAAGAGACAGGTACCCACCTGACAGGGTTACTGGGCAGATCAAGTTAAACAAGGTCAAGGGCCTGATGTATAACAGGTGCCCCGTAAGTGGACAGCTTCCTGACAACTGGTGTGTGGCCCCTTAAGGGTCCATTTCTTATTCCATAAACTCGAGTAAACGTTGACCAGGCAATGTGTGTCTAAGCCCTCAGAATATCTGAGGAGGAACCACTATTTTGGTTCACTCTCTCTGGACCAGTATTTGCTTCCATCAACTCAGGACAATTCACAACCTGGTGGCTTCCAGCAGCTTTAAATACCTGCTGGGAGGAGGGGAGGTGGCACCCTCGGCACCCTGGCAGCCGGGGCAGGTGAAGGTGAACAGGACCCATTTGAAGCCGGCCTGGGGAGCCTGATTAATAAGCAGGTGAAAAAAATGTCTAACCTCACTTTTAAGGAAAAAAAGAAGCAAACATCCAAATAGAATCCATTTTCAAATGAAGAATATACTCAGGACTTCCCTGGTGGTCTGTCGGGTAAGACTCTGCACTCCCAATGCAGGGGGCCCAGGTTCCATCCCTGGTCTGGGAAATGGACCCCGCATGCATGCCACAACTAAGAGTGCGCACGTCGCCACTAAGACCTGGCATAGCCAAAATAAATAAATATAATAACAATAATAATAATAATAAAAGAACAAGGTAATTTAAAAAATGAGAATACTCAGTGCTGGTGAAGGTATAGTGAAATGAGGCAGGTGCTCGCATCATTGCTGGTAGAAGATAAACGGGTAAAATTTTTCCAAAAAGCAGTTCGGCAATTATGTATCGAGAACTTCAAAATCACAGACAGCGTTTGAGCCAGTAACTCTATTTCTGAGAATTATTCTAAGTCAATCACATGAAATGTAGACAAAAATAATGTAAGAAAATGAACATTACAGATTTATAATTATGAAAAAGAGCAAACAACAGGACAGTGAGGAAAAAATTGCTTATAAGAGCCTCAGCTATGTAGCTATTAAAATGATATTTAGGAGGAGGAAAACATTTATGTTACAATGTTGAACAAAAGAAAAAGCAGTTGAGACCAAATTATACAAACAATGTGCTTTCAGCATGAAATGGTCCATGTAGGAGGGGAAGACCTCAGAATGTTAGGAGGAGTTGTCACCACTAGAGGGTAGTGATATGAAGGACTTTTATTCTCCTAGCTCCGCTTTCGGGGCATTTTCCAAGTTTTCCGCAGTGAGCATACATTATTTTTATAATTATATTTTTAGACAGCTCACTGAGGAAAAGGCCTGCAGAAAACTGGACATCGAGGTCCCTGAATCTGCAGCCGTGGGGCGCACATTTCCTCGTGTCTGGGGCAGCGGGGGGCCTTCGGCGCAGGGGACTCGTGTGCTGTTCTAACTCCCGAGGTGCGTGGGGTAAACCCCGTCCCAGGCAGGGCAGCGTCCCCACCACGGTGACACCCTCTCTCCCACCCTCTGCTTCCAGCACAAGGGGTTCTCCCCCCGCCACTCCAGTGGAAGGAGCTCTGGGAACCCCCGCCTAGGGGACACCTGGCTGGCAGCCCTGCTCCAGGCGGCAGTGCTGGGGCTGGGCCCCTCCGAGCGACATAATGCGTTAGCTCGGTGGCTCAGCCGCCAGCGGGCCCTCGCACACCTTCAAGGCTGCAGAGCTCCGGATGTCCGCTCACTCCCCGAATGTCCCCAGGGCCTGGGCGGGCCGGCGGCTTCGCTCCATCACTCGCCTCCTCCAGGGTCTGGGTTGCCTCCGGGGTGGAACGGACCTCCCTGCCGTCCCCGCACGGATGCTGCGGGGATTAGACGCCCGGTCCCGAGGGGCGTCCGGACCTGGGGGCAGGGAGGGCCCTGAGGGTAGGTGGGGGGGGTCCTCCGAGGACCGAGGGCAGGACCCCCTTTCGCACCCATCCCCGCCGGCTCCCCGCCCCAGGCGCCCAAGGACACTCCGGCCTCCTTGCAGGAAGGGCGAGGCTACCAGATGGCGCCCCCTTCCCGGGGACCTCCGCTCCTTGGTCCCTCCTCCCCTGATCCCTCTCCTAGGGACCCTCCCTCCTCCGCCTCACCTCGCCACTCGCCGTCAGCACCCCGCTTGCTCCCTCCCTCGCCCCTGGCTCTCGAGACTTCTCCCTCATCAGCAGCCCGGCGCACCTGCCTCCGCTCTTCCCGCCAGGTGAGGGGCCTTGGCGCTCTGCAGCCCTCGCTCCTTCCCTCCTCCGCCGGCGCCCAGACTGCAACATCCGACACCCGTGACATCCCCACCCCCATCTGAAGCCTTGGTCCAGTGCACAACAGGCGTCCACACCTGACTCCCGGGATGCCCCCCACCCCAGCCCCATCTCTCATGCCTGGGAAGCCTTGCCCCCTCTGAGTTGCCATGGATCCCCCCATTTCCGGGCGTCCCCTCCCCTCCTCCAGCCCTGTCACTGTGACCAGGAGTAGGGCAGAGTGACTAGCCTTGATGGGTTATTACAACCACATTTCTAATACCAGCTTCCACTTCTCTGCACTGAGCATGGGCTGGGGCCTGGGCATCTCTGCTCCCCTTCTCCTCCCCCAACCCCGCTTAGTCAGGGCAGCCATCAACACCCTCCCCTGCTTTCCTCCTCTCTGAAGCCCTGGGCTCCATTCACCATTGGCTCTTGGGGCCACAGCCCTGGCCTCTGCCTTCCGCCTCCCCCAGCCCACTGTCCACACAGACTCACCCTTGCTTCAGGCCTTCAACGCTCCCTGCTGCACCTGTGCTGGATTCAAAAGCCCTCATGTGGCCCCCACCTCTCCACTCTCAACTGTACCCTCTCCCTTTCACTGGCCACCCTGGCTGATACTTCTGCCTCAGGACCTTTGCACAAGCTGCACTTGCTACTTGTAAGGCTCTTAACCCCATCTTTAAAGGTCGACATCTGTGTATCCCTCAAACGTCACCTCCTCAAACAGGTGCTTTCTTATGCTTCAACCTCACTTGGATCTCCGGCAAAGTGGGGTTTTCCATCATAGTTGTGTCTTACTTTGTACCTGTGCTTTCACTCTTGATTATTCACTCACTGTTGGTCTCAACAACTTGACTGCAAACACCATGAGGGCAGAGAGAGTGTAGGGAAAAAAAGTCCCACTCATCCTGTTCACAGCAGTCATCTCAAAGGCAAGAGAAACAAAGGCAGAAGGGACAGAATGAGACAGATCGGCCTGGAGATGTGAGTAGGACAGCAGGAGTGGTGGTCTTAGCAAACACAGCACATTCCAGTGCAAAAGACAGTAAACGGGAAGAGGGGGCGTTTCACACTGAGAAGAGTGTTATCGTAGGTTCATAGGACAAAGACAGCCTACCGCTGCGAGTAATCGCGACGGACTCAACAAAATCTTCAGGTTAGGTGAATAGAAACTAGCATAAAAGTGAAAAATAAAGTTAATAAGCCTGACTCAGTGACTATATGAGGAAGTTTCTATCCTACAGAGAATCAACAATCTTTTCAAAAGTCCCTGGATCCTACTTAGGCTCAAAGAAAAACTTGACAAATTCTCAAAGTGGAGATTTTAAGTCAGTATTCTTTGACTATAATTTTAGAAACTAGAAATTAGTAAGAAAAGGATAAATTTAAAAAAAAATGGAATCCCTAGAAACAGAAGATCACTCATATAATTTTAGGGTCAAACAAAGATTTAAAAATTCAGTGATAGGCTGTTAAGAAAAACTAATGGCAATACTGCACGTGAAAATCAGTGAAATATAGGCAAAACTGAATTCTGAGAAAAATCTGCAGCTGTAAATTGTCTTATTACCAACCAAAAATAAATGAAAATAAATGAAGAATCCAAATCGAGACATTTAAACAAAGAAGCACAAAGTAAATCTCTGCAAAGGGCACATAATTTAAATGCATTAATAATTATTAAAAACTAATATTTATTGATATTTAAAAAAACATAAAACTGAAAAAGTAAATTCAACAGTTGATTCTTTAGAAAAATAGCTACAATGAAATCACATTTCTGGGTAGTCTAATCCAGAAAAAAAGCAGAGAAAACACCACTGTACAAAACCTCAGATGAAAGACTAGAACAAGTATGAGATGAACGTACAAAACATGTGTGTTAAAAATCGGAAAATCCTTGAGGAATTGGGATGCTTTTGGGGGAAACAATAAATTATCAAATCTTGATTTAAAAAGTAGAAAATCTGAGAAGAAAAAACAGAAAAAGTTGTTAAAGAATTACTTTCACAGAAGGTGCTAGGCCCGGGTAGTTCTTTCAAATTCTTAAGATCACACCTAGGGGCAGGACAGGAATAAAGACCCAGATGTACAGAACGGACTTGAGGACACAGGGAGGGTGATGGGTAAGCTGGGACGAAGTGAGAGAGTGGCATGGACATATATACACTACCAAACGTAAAATAGACAGCTAGTGGGAAGCAGCCGCATAGCGCAGGGAGATCAGCTCGGTACTTTGTGGCCCCCTAGAGGGGTGGGATAGGGAGGGTGGGAGGGAGGGAGACGCGAGAGGGAGGCTATATGGGGATATATGTGTATGTATAACTGATTCACTTTGTTATAAAGCAGAAACTAACACACCATTGTAAAGCAATTATACTCCAATAAAGATGTTAAAAAAAATTCTTAAGATCACAGAAAAAGATGTCAAGCTTCCCAGTTCTTTGAAAAAGTTAACAAAACCCTGATCCCAAACCTCTTAAGATGACTTCCCATGTGCCTCAGAACACTCACGAACAAGCAACAGATGTTCACTTTCACTTATAAATAGACACAGAAGTCCTGTTTAAGCGGCTGGCAATTTTAAACTAGCCGTATACAACAGAATAAAGTAGGTTTATTTCAGGAATGCTTTAATGCTATTATGATAAAATCACACTTCGATCTGTCAAAGGAAAATAACATATAATCATTTCAATACACGTTGAGAAGGCATTTGATAAAACTGAACATTCGTTTCTGATTTTAAAAAACCCCAACCTTGTAAAGCACCAAGAAGTTCTTAATGTGATAAAAAAAATCTCTCTCAAACCGGTAGCAAACACCACATTTGCTACTGAGGCATTTTCATCACTGTCAGGAATCCATTTATTTAATTTTCAGGTGGCCAGGTCTGTCTTCTCCCTTGTGGTTTCCACCTTTGGCGTCAGGGCTCCCAGCCAAGCCTTCATAGTCACCGCAGAGCCCTTCCAAAGCGGGGAGGGGCTGCCCGCGCATCGGGCTACTTCCTCTGGTGACAGAAAGCCACAGAGGGGCCTGGCCTATGTTAGGCTTGGAGCGAGCCTGCCCGCCAGCTCATCCCTGCAAAGGGCCTCTGACCACAGACAGGAGGGCCGAGTGGCCTTCAGGGTGGGTAACCAAGCCCACATGGGGTACTTTTCCCACAACCCACGGTGGGCGCACGGGAGCTGCCCAGAGGCAGTGCAGGACAGGGCATCTTTTGTTTTTCTTGACGCTGCAGGGAGCATATAAGGACGTCCTGTTAATGGTTTGATTCAAAACATTTCACTTCCGACCCTGGTGTCGTCTGGGAACGCGTGCTGGGCCGGCAGGACCCAAGCCGGCGGTGCACCTGGAGCCCACCCGCACCTCCGGGACTTGCAGTGGGGGTCCCTACAACGAAGCCCTTTCTAAACCAGGCAGATCAGAGAGGTCCCATCAAGCTGGGAAAGTCCAACGAGACCAAGTGACAGGAGTCGTCATGCATTTCCGCCGGCCCAGGGCTGACCTACAGGACACCTTGCCAGGAACGTTTTGAAATCAGTGTGAGCACAGCGTGCAAACTCACACTTGCAGAGGAATGTTTCCAAGGTTCTGACTATGTTGTAGAACAGGGACTCCTGGCATCTGGGCCACCCCGTTCTCCCTGGGAGCACTGGGAATTGCCAGGAATGACAGCACTGGTGAGCCCACGCTAGGAGGTGTCCACTAAGACTCTCGGATCAGTAAATGAACAGAACAACGCTACAGGCTTCATACAAAGCCTGCGGGATGGCGGAGGTAAGTCCCATCTCCCATCTTCGTGACCAGCTCCCTGGCTAACCTGTACCACCCCGACTGCGGGCATTTGCTGAGCGAGGTGGACGGACGCCACCCTCTCGGAAAATGAACGATACGAATAAACCGGAGAATAAAGAACCTTGGAGGGGTTTTCCAAGGCAAGAAGAGGAAGACAAATGGAAATGGGCTGGTTTTTTCTCCGCTGGGTAGGAGACAACAATCCCTCCGGAAACACTCCCAGCCCATCTGGAGGTACCATCAGCGGAACAGTGGTGGAAGCAAGGTGGTCGGGGAAGACGGTGGGACCCCACTGTTGAACAAGCTCTCTTTGGCCCCATCCTCGCCATGTCCCCTCCCACCCCGGGCCTTTGGCTTCATCCCTTCTGTCTTTCGCTCTCTCAGTCTCTCTTCTCCTGGCCTGGAGCCAGCCTGGCTGTCCCCCCCCCCCCCCAGACGTTCCACCAAGGAAAATGTGTCAGTGGAGTTTGGGAGATGCTGCACAGGGAGGCTCCCCCCCCCCACAGTACAGACAGGCCCTGAGGGGCTTCGGGAACCCAGTCCTCGATTCCCCTAGAACCGAGTCCTTCTCCACCTGCTCCCCCAGTACCCCCCACCCTGCGGACACGGAGGAGTGCGAGCCCGTCTCCTCTCTCACAGTCTTCTTTCTGGCTGCTTCTCAGGGCTCACTTAGGAATGACCTGCTCCCTGACCCTCAGGCTGGAAGGGATTTCACGCCTCCTCTTCCGGAGGGGTGTGGTTCTCCCAGCCCTGCTTCTACAGCAGGGAGGCGGGAGAGTCCTCTCGCTGCTGCCCCGGTCCTCCCACCCCCGCCTGCGGACATCCCGTTCTCCAACCTCCAACCCAGTACTTTGGGGATACACCTCCTGAACGCCACCTCTGCGCCCCGCGGCTCCCCTCCCCGTATCTCGCCCATCCCTCTGCTCGTGCTGCAGCTGCCCACTTACTGTCCGTCCTCCCCGGACTGAGACCTCAGGGAGGGCAGAGCTCAGCTCCCTGCTGTACTCCGGGCCCCGGGACAGGCGCACCGTAAGGCTCAGTGCACAATGGTCAACGGATGCTGTGTCTGCAACTCCAGGAGCCGCTCGGAGCCCTCGTTCCCGGAGCCTGGGCTGGGAGGGAGGGGGTGTTGGGGGTCACCGCCCCTTCCAGCCTGGGCTGCCCTGGGGCCCCAGTGTGGGCAGAGGAGCCCTGGGGGCATCTGGGGTTCTTGCCTGGATATGGGGTCTGCCGTGGGGAGTCCAAGGCCCCCAGTACACACACCTCTCAGAAGCACAGGCTGCAGCCCCTACGTTCAGAGCTGTCAGTGTTCCCATGGCAGCCACACAACCGGGCCCTCGGACTCCGGGGAAGGAGCGGGCGAATGCCCTGAGCAGATTCTTCAGCTCGGCATCCAGACCGGCAGGCCAGGCCACCTGGAAGCAGTGAGGGCAGTCACGTGGGGGCTGGGCTGTGGGAGGGGCCGTGTGGGGCCCTGTGTGGAGTGGGAAGGGTGCCCCCTCCTCCAGGCAGTGCACGTGGCTTGGGTAGAGGAGCGCAAGCTAGATTTCAGCTTCTACCTCGGCTAGCTGCCCCGTGAAGCTGCTGTATGTCCCTGGGCAAGAGACTCAGGGTCTCTGAGCTGTGGACTCTCTATCCGGGCAGACAGCCCAGAGCTGAGATGGAGGCCAGGGAACCAATGCACGTGGGAGTGGTCCCCACTCCCCGACCCCCGTAGGGAGAAGCGCCCAACCAAGGCAACTGCTATCAACTGAGGACGCCAGTGCTTTCCTATGTTTTTGGAAGATTTCAACAGAGTTTGGTGGATAACCCAGAGCTTTGCCACCGCACGGGGCAGCTCGTGACCCAGCCCTGGTGTCCTGAGCTTGGCCCCGGTCAGGCCACGGCACCTGTTCCCTCTCCAGGGTCTGCAGACAGAGCATCAGCTCCTTGCTGGCCCCCAGGCTTCCTCAGCCGGGCCCAGCCTGCGAGACGCACCCACGGGGCAGGAGCAGGAAGGCCTAGAGGGGGCGAAGGGGCTGCTGGGCACCGGGCTGGGAGATCAGGTTCTAGGGACCCAAGGCTGCAGAGACCGAGCGAGGCAGGTACCTGGACGGGGCGGGTGGTGCTCACCCTTCCGCGTCTCCAGACGCCCTACTGCAGTTGTGGGGCTGGTCGGACATCCACAAGGGGTTCTGGGCTCCTGCTGGGAGCACATGCACGCTGGGCCCTGGGACAGGCCAGGCCCAGTTCTCATGCCCCGGGCGATGGATGACCCGTAACTAAGAGGGAGCTGTGGGCATGCAGAATGCGGACCCGCTCAGACTGGGCTATGCAGCCCACAGACCCCCCGCAGCCGGCCGTGACCCCTGATGGCAACACGCCGCACCCCCATGACAGCGGAAGGCCTCGCCCGCTGCCGTCCAGAGGACAGGACACACTACGGCTATTTACGTGGAGACCCCTCACAGCTGCTCCCCCATTTACAGACCGGGGAGCTGGGGAGGGGCCCGAGCGACGGGCCCCAGGTGGCAGCGAGGTGGTGGCCCCGGGGCCCGCGTCGGCTCCGCGTGGCTCCGCCATGTAGGCCGCTGTCCCCTGCTCCCTGCTGAAGCCCCTCCTGGGGAGGGGCACCCTGGCCTCTCGGCCTCCTCCCCTGCGCCTGTTCTGTGGGCCCTGCTCCGGGCAGGAAGGAATCTGGGCACCTCTGCTCAGGCCGGCAGGAAGCGAGAGGTCTCTAAATCCATCCCCGGCTCCGCATGCAGCTCGCCTGGGCACCAGGCTCTCCACGGGTGGCGGGGCACGATGCCTCCTCGGAGAACAGGCCGCCGCGGGAACCAGGCTCCAGGCTCATGGAGACAAAGCCACAGTTTTGAAATTCTGTGGGTGTCCTCCGAGGCCTGGCAGGTGGGGCGAGACTGGGCCCGCAGTGATCCCGCCCTGGGCTCTGAGAACGCTGGGGGCTATGCCCACCGTGGGCCCAGCCGCACGTGACCCGCTCTGACTCGCTGCAACCCTGGGACCTCCTGGGACCCCTGGGCGGACACCCGGGTCTAGCAAGGTGAAGCCACCGGCCGGCCGCACCGGGGCCTGCCAGGACCTCAGGGCTCCCGCCCCCCCCACCCCCACCCCCCCCAACCCCCACCCCCGCCCGGGACAGGGGTGAACACACGTGTCCGGGCGCATTAGGCAGGACAGCCGGGTGCTATATTTGGATACTAACACCCCGGGGACATTATCCTTGTGAAACAACGCTGGCGGCTGGAGGGTAGGGCTTCCTCCTCCAGTCCCACCTCAGCCCTGCCCCCAGGGCCCTGTGAGCACTGCTCTCTGCCCGCCCTGCCCAAGAGGCCCTTTGTCTCCCTGATGCACTGGATTCTCCTGAGGGAGCTTCCCAAAGTCTTGAAGGACCCACCCACATATCCCACTAGCTTGCTGCCTCTGTCAAGGTGGCCCCCTTCCCTCTGTGCCCCTCCTGCCCCACCCCGCCTTGTTCAGAGCTCAGGGCAACACTGAGTGTCGGGGAAGGGCCGTGGAACATTCCACACCACGGAACATCGACCAGTGGTGGACTCAGTACTGAGCCTCGGCGCTTCCCCCTTTAAAATGGAAACAGTGGTCCCGGGCTCACAGCAAGGGGTGTGAGTCCCCCCTCCCCGCCCCAGTAGGAGGCAGTCATGAGGCTAAGAAGCCCCCACTGAGGTGCCCACCACACCCCGCACACGGGTACCTGACCTCACAGCTGTGGAGGAGCCTCTGTCTCTGAAGGAAAGCCCCCCGAGGGCAGGCACCGTTTGTCTCCCAGTCCAGCCCCGAGTGGGCACTGCAGGTGGGGGAAGGAAGGGAGCGTGGCCTCTCCTAACTCGATGGGGCCACTGAGACCTGCCAGCAGGTGGGACATTCACGCGGAACTCCACGTGGGCCTGGCATGGGACACGCCGTCAGGAAACGTGAAACGGCCCGTCTGTCTGGTCAGGCGTGCAGATGCCAGGCTGGCGGGAGGGGAACACAAAGAAAGGCCCCACCCTGGGCTGCCTCCAGGAAAGCATGCAGGGTAGCGCCAGCGGTCACGCTGGTACGGCGCGGCAGCCTGCATCCCCCAGGGCCCCATGAAGATGACCTCCGGGCAGGGTGGCACCATCCCAGGCCAGGTCACTGCGCCACCAGGACAGGGGACAGTGGCCGTGGCTTCGCTGTACCCCGACAGCTTCTTGCCCTATCCTCGCCCTGGGCAGAAGGCCATGCCGGCTGGCAGGGTGACCCCTCACCAGGTTCCTGCAGGGCGGCCTTGACACCCAGTGGGGGGGTGCAGCTGGGGGCCATCCCTTCTTACTGCTGGGGTTCACTCCCAGGGAGCGTGAGGGGCTCCCCAGCAGCCAGGGTGCTGGGAGGAGGTGTGTCCAGGTCCCGAAGCTTAAACCCACGGGGCTGTGGCTCCAGGAAAGGGAGTCTGCTCCCTGCGGCCCCCGCTGCTGCCCAGTGGAGAAGAAACATAACCAAGTAGGCCACCCCTGGCCCCCCGGCCTGGCGACACTCTGTCCCGCCTCCCCAGGAACACGTGCCCATGCAGGAGGGCAAGCCACTGTCACCCCCAGCGAGGGCAAAGCTCCCAGTCATCCTCAGGGGCTTCTTCGTGACCCCAAATCACCCTGGGACACAAGCTTGGACCAGAGGCAGCCCCAGCGCACCAGGAGGATGAAGACACATGGACGTAAGTGTCACAGGGACCCTGCAGACCACGCTGGCTTCTGGGAGGAGGTCTCAAAACTCCCCCACCTGCTCTGGGACCAAGTGGAGAGGGGGTGTCAGGCATTGGTGCTGCCCATCGACTCATGGCCCCAGTGGTCCTGGCTGCCAGGGTATGAGGACATGTGTCTTGAGAGCTGCCCCCAGGCAGCCCTGACTCAGTCACGAGGGCTCCAGGCACACGTCCTGTGTGCCTGCCCTACGCCTCTGCCATCTCTTCCTGGTCCCATAATTCTAGCAACCCATGAGCAACCACGCCCGAAAAAAGGAGTTCATATTTAAAAGACAAACCAAAGTCTCTTCTGCCTTCTCTGATAACATAATGAAAACCCAGAGACATGGGACAACAGCTACGTGAACTTCAGAAAACAAGGCTGTTCATTGTAGGTTTATTATCCTGTCAAGCTGCCACTCGAGTACAAAGCCAGCGAAAAGCTCCTTGGAAATTTCTGAGGTCTGAGAAAGTACTAATTACATGGCTTATTTCCAGGGTCTACTTCAAATAGTTGCGTGAATTGAAAAGAGGCATGTGAAAGGGAATGATGATGTTAAAAATAATGACATGTTTGAGTTAACAGTCTATTTGCACAGATAAGTAACCAAGAGCCCTGTCAGATCAACAGTTATTACTGATAAAATTCAGAACAACAAAGAGTACAAAAAAAAACGAAATAGAGGCAGAGAGAAAGAAGTAGGGTTTAGAACATTAGCTGACATCAATGAGGAGAGGCAGAGAGGAAGAGATAGGTAGATAGACAGATAGATGGACTGCAGGGTGGATAGATAGACAGGTAGGTAGGTAGACAGAGGTAGATAGATAGATAGGATAGGTAGGTAGGTAGACGGATACAGATAAGTAGATAGAGGGATAGAGGGGTAGATAGATAAGTAGATAAATGGATAGATACATAGATAGATAGACAGAATAGGTAGGTACGTAGGTAGATGGATACAGATAAGTAGATAGAGGGATAGATGGATAGAGGGGTAGATAGATAAGTAGATAGCTGGATAGATAGATAGATGGACAGATTGACAGACAGATATGGAGGAAGCCAAAACCCCAGAGACTCCTGCTCTTTCATCAAGTAGAAGCCAAAGTATGTCGTTTGATAATGTAAGCAAATCAGTACAGGAATAAGCACATCTGTGTTTCACATTTCATGGCCGGCTGAGTGAAAAAATAGCTTTGCCAATATTTCCACCTCCTTTAAAAGGTAAAAGAAAATACATCATGTTTCAACAATAGGGAGAAGAGGAAAGAAATCCGCAACCAAAAATGGAGTGCCTGAAAATAGAACAGAAAGGACAAATATGATGTAATTTTCTTTGCTTCAAGGCTTGTCACTCTCCAGATGGAACAAATAAAAGCCAGCAATAAGCTGCCTGCAAGCGAGACGGTAAAGACGGAATCAGACGGAAGCCCGAGAAGAGCTACCGGTAAACTCCAAGCAGCTGAAACACTAGGGTTTTGATGTTAATATGAACCCAAAGATCATTAAAGCGAAAAGTATTAAGTATGATGAGGAGACATATAATGATGTTTCATGGTTGGTAACGGCCACATGATAACATGGAATCTCAATGTTATAAAAACAGAGCAAACTATAGACATAAGACCCGCTAGAAAAATAGAAACAATAACAATATGATTAGAATGGAAGAACCGAATCATCGTCAAGCACATAAAAAATTCAGAAACACACAAAGGGCTGGATAACACAACAACGCAGAATTCATGATTGTTTTGGTGGGAGTTAAACAGAATGAACAGAACATGCTTCATTTTTGAGTATTCATGGTATGTTCAGAGAAAGGTCATCATATACCAGATCTCAAAGAAAATCTCAATAAAAATACAAGAGCAGAAATTATTTGAGCTATGTTCTCTCACTACATCAAGAAGAGATTAAGAACCAAATAGAAATAAAACATATGAGAATTAAAACACACTTGCCTAGAAATAGAGACACAGATGCAGAGAACAAATGTATGGACACCAAGGGGGTAAAGTGGTGGTGGGGTGGTGGTGGGATGAATTGGGAGATTGGGATTGACATGTACACACTAATATGTATAAAATAGATGACTAATAAGAACGTGCTGTATAAAAAAATAAATAAAATAAAATTCAAAAAATAAAAGAAAGAAAATACACTTGCCTAAAGAAAAAGCTGTAAACAAAACGAAAAGACAACCCTCACAATGGGAGAAAATATTTCCAAACGAAGGGACCAACAAGGGTTTAATCTCTATACAAAGAGCTCATTCAGCTCAATATCAAAAAAACCCAAACAACCCAATCAAAAAATGGGCAGAAGATCTAAACAGACATTTCTCCTAAGAAGACACACAGATGGCCAAAAAGCACATGAAAAGATGCTCAACATCACTAATTATTAGAGAAATGCAAATCAAAACTGCAATGAGGTATCACATCACACAGGTCAGAATGGCCATCATCAAAAAATCTACAAACAATAAATGCTGGAGAGGGTGTGGAGAAAAGGGAATGCTCCTGCACTGTTGGAGGGAATGTAAATTGATACAACCATTATGGAGAACAGCACGGAGGTTCCTTAAAAGACTAAATATAGACTTACCATGTAATCCAGCAATCCCACTCCTGGGCTTATATCTGGAAAAACTATAATTTGAAAAGATACATGCACCCCAGTGTTCACTGCAGCACTTTATACAATAGCCAAGACATGGAAGCAACCTAAACGTCCATCGACAGAAGAGTGGATAAAGAAGATGTGGTATATATATGCAATGCAACATTACTCAGCCATAAAAAAGAATGAAATGGTGCCATTTGCAGCAACATGGATGGACCTAGAGATTGTCACACTGAGTGAAGTAAGTCAGACAGACAAATATCATATGATACTGCTTATATGTGGAATCTAAGAAATGACACAAATGAACTTATTTACAAAACAGAAATAGAGTCACAGATGTAGAAAACAAACTTATGGTTACCAGGAGGGAAAGAGGGGGGAGGGATAAATTGGGAGATTGGGATTGACATTTACACACTACTATATATAAAATGGATAATTAATAAGGACCTACTGTACAGCACAGGGAACTCTACTCAATACTCTGTAATGACCTATATGGGAAAAGAATCTAAAAAAGAGTGGATACATGTATATGTATAACTGATTCACTTTGCTGTACACCTGAAACTAACACAACATTGTAAATCAGCTATAATCCAATAAAAAATTTTTATAAAAAGAAAAGAAAAAGCTGTCTGAAGAAGAAAATACCTGTCTATTAAGAAAAAAGGATGGAAAAACGGACATAAAATCTACAGAAAGTGAGGAAGGAGGTCCTTAGGAAGAATCATCAGGTTTAAATGCCTTTATTATGTTTAAAAAAGTGAGAAAAAATGATGAACTAAGCATCTAAATGATATCTTAGGAAAGAAGTACATATTTTTTAAAAGAGGTGAGAGTGAATGCTGAGTTAATGCCAAAAATTTAAAAGAGCCATTGTTACGTAAAGCCTAGCCTATTCTGTAAAGACTATAAATGGGCACAATTAATGAGGAAGTGGGCCTCCTGATTTCCCTTTGATGACTGAGGTGGCATCCACCCAAAGGAAAAAAGGGGGAGAGAAACACGAAGATAAAACAAAACTTGGATATAGAGGATAGTAAACATTTAAAGGGATACTACGCATCCTTGTGTTTTAGTGAGAAATCTGGAGGATACGGCCCAAATAAATATAGCTGAAATACAAACAGGAAATAAGAAACAGCCAAAATTCATCAATAGTGGAGGAAGAAACTGGAGAAAGGAATTCCCCAAACCACCCAGAGCTGATGGCTTCGATGATGAGTTCATTCAAACTTCCGAGGGAACATCAATTATTTCCTACCCTTGACCCCAATCGTCAGCTAAACACATATATTCCATTAGGCCAATAGGAGTCTAATCCTAAAACCCGATTAAGGAAACCCGAACAGAGGGAAATCAGGAACTGTCAATCAAGAAAATGCCATTATGGGACTTCACCGGAGGTCCAGTGGTTAGGACTTCGCGCTTCCATTGCAGGGATGCGCCAGTTCCATCCCTGGTCGGGGAACTGAGATCCCGCGTGCCGCACTGTGCAGCCAAAAAAATAAAGAAAAAGAAAATGCTGTTACACTATTTTCACTAGGGAGAAAACAGAGGCCCACAGAGAGTGTAAGCAGTGAAAGAATCAGCAGGATTCGTGCCCAGGTGGTCCTATCGGAGCTCCACACTTCTTTCCCCACGCTTGTTTTTTCTACTAATTGCTAAACGACAGCACCCAAAGGTAACAAGTGGTCAATTCAACTAGGCCAGCTGCCAATCCTCAGGACGCTTGGGGGGGGGGGGCCCTGCAGGGATCCCCATGGGAAGGACTCTTGCAAACAGGTGACGCTTCCTGAGTTGACTGATTGATACTGGCCGGCTCAATTAAGATCTCAATAGGACTTTTTATGGAATTTGGCAAAATGGTTCTCCAGTTGTTTCAGAAAAATAGGTGGAAAATATATCAAAGAGAGCACAACACAATGTGAAATATAACAAAAATGAACACACTAGTCTCGGAGGACCTCTCCTAAATTGTAGAAAATATCATAAAGCCATGATAATTTAAGTGGTGGAATATGCCCCCAAAACATAGGTTAAAATTAACTGAAATAGACTCTAATGTGTACAAGAAGGTATTAAATGTGTTAAACTAAGAAGAACTGAACGACTGAGGTAGGAAAAACTGTTTAACAAATTATGTTAGGATAATCGAGATAGGAAGGATATAAATTTTAATTCATGGCTTAATGTAACTACCCACTGTGTTAAGAAGATAAACATTATTTCACAATACAGAACAACTAAATAGAAAGAGAACATAAAATGTGTGGTCACGTGACTCAACTGAATTTGTGGAACAGATAGGACCCCGCCAAAATCACAGAGCTCTGAGGAGAGAGTAGGGGCACACGTTTAACTGAATAACTAACTGAAACATAGAAAATAAACATCACCAGAATAAACACAAATGGAACATGAAGATATTTAGAACAAAATGACAGAGAGCTAATCTCTACCATAGTCAAGAGTTTGTAAAAGCAAATTAAAAATACCCCCAGTGGGGGCTTCCCTGGTGGTGCAGTGGTTGAGAGTCCGCCTGCCGATGCAGGGGACATGGGTTCGTGCCCCGGTCCAGGAAGATCCCACATGCCGCGGAGAGGCTGGGCCCGTGAGTCATGGCCGCTGAGCCTGCGCGTCCGGAGCCTGGGCTCCGCAACGGGAGAGGCCACAACAGTGAGAGGCCTGCGTACTGCCAAAAAAAAAAGAAAAAAAAATACCCCCAATGACTCAAGTATAAATAGCAAAGGTTAAGGTCAGATAATCTGTGTTTGAGAAAAAGCAAATTGCAAACAACTGAGGGAGAACAGCTCAATCCTCCTAGGGGCCAAAGATGGGCAAATTGAAACCAAAAGGAAATCTCATTTAAACCTGCAAAAATAGTCTCTACAAACTCAATACTCAGGAACCTATATGGAAATACATATTTTCCCATATGTTGCTGGTAATGTAAATTAGTGAAATTCTTTAAAAGGGCGACTGGGCCAAACCTATCAAGAACCACAGAATGTTCATGGCATGTGTTGTAGCAAGCCCACATGCAAGAATTCTTAAAGAAATTAGTCAAAAAGGAAGTAAGGCTCGGCGTACAAAAGTTCTCATAGCAGCATCATTTATAATATCAAAACCCTGGAAATGGCTCAACACAAGTAGGACTGGAAATATCAGGACATGTTAATTTGGCCTTCCTGCCATCGACCTAGGCTGCCTCCCCTGCCCTGGCAGTGAGGGTCAACTCACCTCCCTGCTACCCCAAAGGAGCGTGTTTTGAACAAAGTGTGGTCTCCATTTCTAAGACAAGGCGCTGAAGAAGAGGGATCTCAGACCTAAGGCCTGTCCCGAGCGTGTCCTGCAGGGCCCCCTGTGCACACGTGTCCAGGGCTTAAGTCCTGTACGACGCTTGGGGAGAAAGGTGACCTCCAGAGACGCCTGGGCCGTGGTTGCTGTGCTGCGCCTCGGCTCCCGGACCCCTCCCACAGAAGGCTCTGAGTGTGCTCGGGACAGGGGGCCGCCACCTGGGTGACTGGCGAGCGGATGGGTCCCGGGAGACCCTGTCACCGGGCTTGGGGCGGGGGCCCTGGTGGGCAGGGGGAGCGCTGGGGTAAAGACAGCATTACGAAGCGACGTCTGCTAGGATCCCCCCACCCAGCCTCCCCTGCCCACCAGAGCACACCCCATCCTCGTCTCCCAGCACGAGCCCGCCCTGCCCCCTTCCGTGTGTGCACAGCTCCCCTGACAGAGAAGCCCCATCTGCCTGGACGGTCCTGGGTTTCCCAGGCTGGGGGGAAGGGGGTGCCGCAGTGTATCCTGTGGGAGGTGGGGATGAACGCGCAGAGCAGGGAGGCCCCGTCACCGGATGGGTTCCATCTGCCTGTCCCTCCGCTCAGGCCAGGATCTGCTGAGTGTCATCTCCTTATGACCTTATATGTTCTGACACTGGCCTGATTTGATACCCAAGCTGTGGAGATTGTGAAACAGGGCCGTTAATGGTTTGATGGAAAAAGACGTCACAGCAGGCCGGGTGCCAGGGCCCAGCGGTCAGTTGGCCTCGCATCTGGGGACATGCGTTCGTCCCCTCCCAGGGGAGCAGTGGAGAAGAAGGGAAGCTGAGGTCGACGGGGCAGCCCCAGGCGTGGACGGTGAGGGCCGGGCCCTCCTCCCCAGCTTCGGGCTCCTCGGTTGTGGGCCCGCAGGCGCATCGTCTGGGAGCTTCCTGAGACCCTCCTGCCACTCACCCCCATCTCCAGGAGCCCAGCTCGGGGTGCTCGAAGCCCCAGACGGCGCCTGCCTGCCTTCTCCAGCATGCCTCGCCCCTGACATCGGTCCCATCGTCCCAGCCCCGGATCCGTCCCCCAGGCCAGCTGCGGCTGAGCTCCCTGGCCAGGGCGGAGGGGCCTGGCAGGCCTCCTGAGAGCCTCCGGCCCGCCAGCAACAGACAGGCCCGTGTTGGCGCCGCAGGGTCTCAGGGCGCACAGCGCACTCCTCCCCCGTGAGCTGGCATTCCCGAAGGCTCTGTCGCGATGCCATCTGGGTGCAGGCTTCAGGAAGCCGCCTTGGAGAGCGCGGGGCAAAGGGCGCCCCTTTCTTCTGCCCGCCCAGCAAGCCTGAGCACGTGCTGCCTCCTTGTCACAGCTGGGGCCTGACGCACCCGGGGTGGCTGCGGGGAGCCCGGGGTCTCCCGCCCCACGGCCCACAGGCAGCAGCAGGTAGCGGCGTCTCCACACACCCGAAGAGCCAGCGGGAGGTGAAATGAAGCAGCAAAGGGCCGGGGAGAGCTGGGGAGGCCCGCAGCCCCGTCCTCAGCCGCCTGCATGACCTCGCCCCCCGCTTCTGGAAAGCCGTGTCTCCACCTCTTCCCCGAGGGCAGGAGCCCCTGCTGAGGCCGGGCCAGGGGACGGGACCGAGGCCTGAGCAGAGCCGGCTTGGCTTCTCAGGGTGAGCTGGGGGTGTTCCTGGCGCGGTCCCTCCCCGAAGGCCCCCAGAGGTCCAAGATCGGCCGCCAGCTGTCCGCACTCCTGGGCTTGAGGGGGCGGCTGTGCTGCGGGACACCTGGAGGGTCCCCGGCACGCAGGTGGGCAGAGGGTGTGGGAGGGGCGTCTGTGCCGGGTCGTCCCGACGAGCATGTGGCCCGAGCACGGGTGAGTATCAGGGCAGATCCTTGACGAGGGCCCGGGGCCCAGATCCGAACGCTCCCGGCTGTGAGGGGTGCGCAGGTGGGCCGGCCTCCAGGCCAGGCGTCCTGCAGGGCTCCGGTGAGAGGCTTGCCCAGCACCCTGGGCGTGGGCCTCCCTGAGCCCCGGGCAGATGGGCCGAGCACAGCAGGAACCCCAGGAGGGTGACGGCCGCTGCCCCAGAGAGACCTCCGTGGTTAAGGAAGATGCCCGCTCTCAGTTCCCATTGGGATCAAAACCAAAGCAGCTGTTCCAACGCTGCCGCTGAGCCAGAAGAACTTCCTGACTTGACCCTTTTCACGGGACACACAAAGAAGGCCCTTTGTTCCAACAGCAGGCCGGGGATCACGGCAGGCCCAGGAAAGACCCCGCGGTGGGTCAGCGCACCAGGCCTAAACCAACAGGCGCCTGGAACTGGGGGGCTAGGCCTGCAGCCCACGGCTGCAGGAGCAGGTCTGCAAGCCCTCTGCGCTGCTCTGGGTCCTTCACTTAACTCACTGGGCTGTTCCTCCACTCACAGGCCAGAGACCCAGGCTCATCGCTGGGCCGCGGCTCGCGCCAGGCTGGAGGACTCTCATGGCCCAGCATGGGGCCAGCGTGGCAGGGAGGGGTTCCCGGGAGCAGGCTACGGGGACCCGGGTCCCTTGGACCCCGAAGCTGACATGCGCTGAGGCGGACACAGTCAGGGTTTACAGACCTGGATGCTTTGGGGCAGAGAGACTGGGATGAAGGTGAAGTTGGGCTCTCTGATGACCAGTCTCGGAAGGCGGTGCCCCGTGCCCCTGGGCCACCTCTGATCTCCTTGGATACTTCCCCAGCCCAGGTGACACCTTAGAGCCTGAAGCTGGGCAGGAAGTGGGGGAGCAGGGCTGCCCCCTGGTCTCCTAAATCCACCCGGCATTTCTTGTCTGGGGGAGAAAATCGATATGCAGTCACTTTAAAACCAGCCCTTTCCTGGTTGAGTTCTGCACGTTCCAGATTCCTCTCCCTCCCCAAACAACACCAACAGGAAGGTCTCTGGAAATGAGAGTTTCTGATGACACATTTCCCCAAGTCCTCTATAGCTTCCCCAATTAGATTACGTTCCCAGTTAATACGTTAAATTATGTTAAATTTCCGTTAGTGAACCAGGGCTGTACTTTAACGAGCTGACCTCTGGGACATGGTGGACTTGGCCTGGCGCACAGTGGGGAGCCTGCCCTGCTGGGCTCACTGGCCCTACAGGGACCCAGAGTGGGGATGGGTCAGACACCTGCGGAATCTGAGGCCCCCCCCAAAGCATCCTCACACGGAAGGACTCAGGAGTAACCCCCGAGCCATTCTCACGACGGAGGAGCCAGGGGTCCCGGTCCAGGGCTGCTGGAGAGAGGGGCCTGCATTGGCTCAAACACAGAATCTCGCTGCGCAGCTCTGGTCGCAGGGTGAGCTCTAACTGTTGCAAACCTTGAAACGCAAAAACGAAGCAGGCCCACATGCCAGGGCAGGTCACTCAAGAATGTCCACTGTCCTCTTGTTAGAACAAGTCATCAGCCCTCTGCTCTCCCTCGAGAAATTCCTATCCGTGAGCAGCGATGCACAGCACTGTGAGAGCCGGCCAGCAGGGGCAGAGGCCCCGACGTACCCATGGCGGGCTTTATCCCCAAGTGTTCTGGAGTGTGCGTTCTATGCAAGACTGTCTGGCTCGCGTTCGTCTGTGTCACTTAGTGCGAAGGTGATCTCCTCTGACTTGCAGCTGTTTTGAACTGGAGTCTTTTCTGATTTCGGGAGAGCCCAGAAGGTTCCCTCTGACAGAGCAGAGCCGCACTGACGTCAGGGGGCAGGCACCAGGCGGCTCAGGCCCTAGCTGCGCTTGCTCTAGGGGCTTCCCACCCTCAGCTGCAGCCTGGCCCTGAACCCCAGACCCCAACAACGGCCCAGTACTGCTTGCTGGGCTGTGGCCTTTGCCTCACCCACAGGCCTTCGCTGCACTTGGCTTGGACAGGAGTCCTTCCCAACACCCGTGCCCTTTGCCAGACGCCCACCTGGCTTGTGGCCCTCCGGCTCCAGGAGAACCCCCTGAGCCACCGCCGCTGTCCGGCTCTCTGCCTGCTGGTCCCCACCTTGGGTCCCTGCTCTCCCGCTGGTCACTGCGCTCTGGTTGTGGTGATGGCCCTCCTGCTTACATCCTCACGACGCCTAGCCTTCTCTCTGGGTCCCTCTTCCGTTCTCCTTCCACCCAATCCTTTGGACAAGTTTGTCCACCCCCAAGACCCCCCAGACCTCCACTGTTCCAGGAGACCCTGGAAAGTCTGCCCTTGGCTCGAGCACCAGGCTTGGTATTGAAGCCGAGCAGGACCCTGTGGGGCTCCAGGGCACGGACGCCTTTCCATGTCCCCTGTTCTTGTTTGTAGGGACAAGACTCCAGCCTCCATAACCTTCCCTGAGTTCTAAGGCGCAGATTCAAACAGTTGCTAATCAGGGAAGGGAGGGGATGCAGAGACAAGGGAGGAGCGGCCAGGAAGCAGTAGAGCAGCCTTGGGCCAGGGTCCTGGTCCCTCCTCAAGGGACACATATAACAATGTATTTGAGATCTTTACAGAAGATCTATAACCCCCAACAAATGGAAGATGTTGGCATTCTTCATTCCAGAGAACATCACAGTTTGATAACCTCATCAAGGGACCACCTGAGGCCAGATTAAAGGAACCAGAGCAGCTCATTAGGAGGAGAGCACCTGAGGCCAGAAAGGAGGGCAGCCTCGCAAGCACCCTGATCCTTATCAGCTACTGCACCCCTGATCCTTGGCTATAAAACCCCTCACCAGATCCTCCCCGGCTGCGGCACGCAGTTTTTCAGGGCACAAGCCCGCTGTGTCCCCCTCTGCCTGGCAAAGCAATAAAGCTATTCTACTTCACCCAAAACTCTGTCTCCGAGATTCTATTTGGCACCTGTGCACAGAGGCCAAGCTTTCGGCATCATTATCCAATGCAAATGAACTTCACCAGGCCCACTGGATGTTGGCGGGGGCAGAGATGGCCACTGGAGGCCAGCATCCACCTCCCGGGGAGCCACACTTATACAGAGAGCATCCCCACACTGCCCCCTGAGGTTCAGGAAGCGGCCACCTAGTGCCCTTGGGGAGTGTCAAGAGCTGGGACTTTGACTCAAAGAGACCTTCCTTACTAGCTGTGACCCTGGGCAGATACAGTGGGAATTACCACAGTTCTGCCTCTTCCTGAGTCGCTGCCTACTTAAATGAGATAGTGAACGTTCAGGACTTAGCATGATGCCCAGCTCACAGAAGGTGCTCAGTAAATGCGAGCTACAATAATAAACTCTCTTCTTGGACAGAGGGAACTGACAACTAAGTAAGCGTTCAGTAGGCAGTGAGCACCCACTGATGGTTCTGGAGGAGAAATTAATGCTGTCGATGCAACATGGGGAAGGCTTGAAAAGGGACCATTTATAAAAGTATGAGCAAAATGCACAGGGAAACTTAGTAAAGGGCGAAGTGGTGTCTCCAATCACTGGGGGCAAAGATGGGTTCATGAATAAACAGGACAACGGGCGGCTCATCTGGAAGAAGACAAAATCTGCTGCATAGTTCACACCACAAACCACAATTAACTCCAGGTAGACCAGGGGTTTAGATGTCGCCACTGAAACCAGACATGAGCTCGAGAAGAAAACATGGCTGGATTCCTCTTGAATCTTGGTATAGGGAAAGGCTTTCCAACTATGACTCAGATCCAGAGGCGATAAAAGATCAACTCTCACGTGACTACTTAAAAAAAAAATTACGTGGCCCCAAAAATGCTGAAAACAAGTCGAAAGACAACGAACAAACTAGGAGAAAATATCTAACATGTATCACACACAAAGGGCTACTCTCTGTTCTGACTTACAAAGAACTCTCGAAAAAGGACCAGAAATGGTCTTGACAGAAAATGGGAAAAGACGTGAACAAACAACTTGATTTGAGGATGGCCGTTAAACGTAGGAAAGATGTTCAGATTCACTTGTAACTGGAGACTGCAAATTAACACTCCACTCAGACACCAGTTCTCATTCATCCAACGGGGAACGTTCAACGTCTGATGACAGTCTGCTGGCGAGGCTTGGGGAAACGGGCCCTCCACTGCTGGCGGGGTGCAAACCGCTGCACCCTCAGGAGAGCCATGGGCAGTACTTAATAAAACCACGTGTGCCCTTACCGTTGACCTGAAGATACAGCTCCAACAACATGAAAATGCATCTGCACAAGGTCATTCACTTCAACGCTATCTGAAATTGGAGACTACTGGGAAAACCTAAATGCCTCTTCACAGGAAAGCGATGGAAACACTGTGCATGGTGGAGTATATTATCCAGCTGTAAAAATGAATGGGAACATTCTCTGTGCACTGATAAGGGCTGATGTCCAGGATATACTTCTCAGTGAAAAAAGAAAACGCCAAGTGCAAAAAGAATATCTATAGTGTAGTATAAGAATATCTGTAGTATAGTATAGTATATTTATAGTGTAGTATGAGAATATCTATAGTATATCATCGTACAGTATGGTATAAAGATATCTATAGTATAGTATAAGAATATCTATATTATGGTATAGTACAGATAAGAGTATTGATAGCATAGTGTAGTATAAGGATATCTATAGTAAAAGACTATCTAGAGTATAGTACAGTACAGTATAGTAGAAGGCAATCTATGGAATAGTATAGGATAGGAATATCTGTAGTACAGTATAGTATATTAGGTTGGCCAAAAGGGTCTTCTGGTTTTTTTTCTGTAAGATGGCTCTAGTAGCACTTAGTTGTCTTTAACGTCATTGGAAACAATTGTGTTAGATTGTATGTGACAGCTGTCATATCAGGGTGCATTTAAAAAAAGACGTCAAATTGGTGAATTTTTGTGTAGCCATTTTAATATTGAAGATGGAAGAGAACAGCAACATTTTCGGCAAAAAAGGTAAAAATGCGACTGAAATGCACAAAAAGATTTGTGCAGTGTATGGAGAAGGTGCTGTGACTGATCGAACGTGTCAAAAGTGGTTTGCGAAGTTTCGTTCTGGAGATTTCTCACCGGACAATGCTTCACGGTCGGGTAGACCAACTGAAGTTGATAACGAGCAAATTGAAACATTAGTTGAGAACAATCACCGTTATACCACGCTGGAGACAGCCGACACACTCGAAATATACAAATCAAGCGCTGAAAGTCACCTGCACCAGCTTGGTTATGTTCATCGCTTTGATGTTTGGGTTCCACATAAGTTAAACGAAAAAGACCTTCTTGACCGTATTTCCGCATGCGATTCTCTGCTTAAATGTAACGAAAACGTTGTTTTTAAAACAAATTGTGATGGGCGATGAAAAGTGGATACCGTACAATAACGTGGAACGGAAGAGATCGTGGGGCAAGCGAAATAAACCACCACCAACCACACCAAAGGCCGGTCTTCATCCAAAGAAGGTGATGTTGTATATATGGTGGAATTGGAAGGGAGTCCGCTATTATGAGCTCCTTCTGGAAAACCAAACGATTAATTCCAACAAGTACTGCTCCCAATTAGACCAACTGGACACAGTACTCACGAAAAGCATCCGGAATTAGTCAACAGAAAACGGATAATCTTCCAGCAGGATAACACAAGACCGCATGTTTCTTTGATGACCAGGCAAAAGCTGTTACAGCTTGGCTGGGAAGTTCTAATTCATCCAGCATATTCACCACACGTTGCACCTTCAGATTTCCATTTATTTCAGTCTTTACAAAATTCTCTTAATGGAAAAAATGTCAATTCCCTGGAAGACTGTAAAAGGCACCTGGAAAAGTTCTTTGTCCAAAAAGATAAAAAGTTTTGGGAAGACGGAATTATGAAGTTGCCTGAAAAATGGCAGAAGGTAGTGGAACAAAAGGGTGAATACGTTGTTCAATACAGTTCTTGGTGAAAATGAAAAATGTGGCTTTTATTTTTACTTAAAAACTGAAGGCACTTTTTGGCCAACCCAATACTTCATGTAAGAAAGAAGAGGATATAAGGAAAACAATATGTCCACCTGCCCATTTGTACAAAGGAATACAAGGAGGAAAAACCGGAAGCTAATGAGACTAGCACCCACAGGGAGTGGGTGGGAATGGGGTGAAAAGGATGGAGAAATGCGGTGGGGGGAAATGACACTTCTCGGAAGCTACCTTTGAGGACAGCTCTGACTCAGAGCCCCAGCGTGATGGGCAGTTCTCTGCCTCAACCTGCCCAAGCTTTAGTTCCCAGTTACTCAACCAAACACCAACCCAGGTGTTGCTGGGGCAGTGCTGAGATGTGGTTCACCTCTACAACTGGTTGGCTTTAAGTAGAGGGATCCTCCCTGATCATGGGGTGGGCTTCAGCCTCCAGTTGAAAGGCCTTAAGAGCAAGTTAAGAAATTCTGCCTCAAGGCTGCAGCCTTGGCTCCGCCCAAGAGCCTCCAGCCTCAGCCTGCTCCGCAGATTTGAACTTGACACACCCATGATCGTAAGCCAGTTCCTTGAAATAAGTATCGTTATATATAGCTTTTCCCTACCCCAAGGTTAAAGGGGGGTTCTCCCGTGTTATTTTTCTTCTTGTGCTTGGGTGGTCTCACTGGTCACATCTAAATCCCTGGTAGGAATATATGTGTATGTTTATCTTGGCTTTTGAGCCTCATTCTTTAATCAAAGGAACCGGGGCTCCTTGGAAAAATGGCTGATTCCAGGGCTGGGGCAGAAAATGCACAAAACGAGCCTGGAGACTCTCATGGTGCCAGAAAGTAAGGAACGGCCCCCAAAGGATGCGGGGTGCGGGGGGGTGTCAAGAGAACACAAAAGCCAATTTGAAGGTGCTGTAACTGCCAAAGCTGGGACAATTTAAGGACCCTTGTGATGGTGTTGGACCCACCCAGCTAATCCACATAACCCCCCACCTCAGGGGCACGTGGTCAGCAGCCTTAGTTCCATCTGCAACTTACCTCCCCGTCACCGTGTACTGTAACATATTCCCAGGTCCCAGGATTAGGATGTGGTCACCTCTAGGGGCTGTTATTCTGCTGACCACAGACCCCGGGGCTGGCTGGCCCCAGCCGATTTGCCGAGATGCTCTCAGGATGAGGACTTCTGCTTCTTCCTCCCACAATTATCTTGATTTTCTTTTTAAATAAAGACATTTCCTAGCAACCTCACCTCCACCCCCGGCTTCTATTTTCAGCTGTATCACCACACGGCTCAGCTCGGATGATGGCAAACTCTGGGGCCCGGGTGATAATGACTCCTGTTTGCACTCTAAGCGGAGTCGGAAACCGTCTGCGGTGGCTTCGTTTCCAGTAACATGTCACTACTGCTTCGTTCAGAACGTCACTTGCCAATTGCGTTACCTCTTCTGCGAGGCCACCTGTTTGGAATCTGTCTACACAAATCACTTGCTCAGAGCTGGGGTCGGGGTCGGGGGCGGGGGCATGTTGTTCCCCAGGGACCCTCGTGGTGTTTTCTCTGCATCATAATAACGTGCACTCTTTAATTTAAACACGAATCACTCAGCGGAGGCAGAAAGCCAATTAGCCTCAAGAACAGGCTCTGCTGATTTTGAACATCCTGCCCCCCCACCCCCGCCCCGGCCCCGCTTTGATTTCTAACCCCGCCCCCCTTTGATTTCTAACTCATGACTGATTTCTCAGCTCAGAAAAGGAGACCCTGAAGTCTGGGAAGAGGCAGCGAAGAAGGAGGAGGGTGAGGAAACCCCACCTGGCCCGGCGCCCGCTCGGCCTCTGCTCAGACCCTGGAGGGCCGTGCGGGTTCCATGTTAATTGCAGGGGCAGGAAGCCAGCATCCCCGCGCCCAGCTCCTGTGTGTCCTGCGCTGTGCTGTAAACCGAGGTGCAGGTCTTTGTACAGAGGACATCGGAGCCCAGGCTGGAAACCCACAGCACTCTGCGGACCCTGCTCGCCTGGTAGGTCGGCCGCCCACCTGTGATCTCGGCATCTGGAGGTTATTTCTCTTTGCCTTTCCTCGCCCACTGGAGCCCTCTGATGCTCCCGGGCCCTGAACGCTGAAGCAGAAACACAACCTGGGACAGCGCCTGCAGACACACCAAGTTATGATCTTTGCTCCAGAAGACGGAGGGGACGGGGCCTGGGCAGGGAGAGACGCCGACCCCGCTGAGCGGCCGAGGGGCCAGAGATGAGCCCTGTGGGGCAGGAAGAAGGACGTCTTGGCAGAAGGACTGAGTCAGGAAGGGGAAGGGGCTCAGCTCGAGCTGGGCCGCCCATGGTTCCAGGAAGCTCCGAGCCCCGAGCAGGCAGGAAGGACAGCCCTGGCCGGACCATGGGGATGGAGGGAAGCTGCGGGTACAGCCCTGCACTCGGGGGCTCCTGTCACAGGGACTCGGCCCGGCCGCTAGACCTTTGCTCCCTGCTCCCGGCCTCCCAGACCGGACAAGGACCAAACGGAACCCTCCGCCCGCCGCCTGCCACGCTGGCGCCCGCCACCCACCGTGACCCCAGGTCGCCGCGCTCAGGCCTCCTCCACCCCACCGTCCACGCTCACCTGGCAGGGGCGCCCTCCTTCGCCCTCACCCTGGACCCAGCCCGTGGCGCATTCACACCCTGGACTTTGGTGAAGAACCGCAACCGAGGCCTTGAGGGAAACCCTCTCACCGGCCCCGCGGCCCCGCCCCCGACACGCCCCCCGACACGCCCCCACGCCGGAGACGCGGACTCACCCGATGGTCTTGCCCCAGTCGCACCACAGTGGCCTCCCGACGGCCTCCATGTCCACCTGGAACTGGGCGAGGCAGAGCTCGTGGAGGAGGGTGCTGAAGGTGGAGTCCTGGCAGGCGGTGGCCATGAAGAGGTGGCTCACTGCAACGACAGCCCCCAGACGACTGTCACCCTCCGGCCTCGCCGGGCCCGCCTGCCCCCACTGTGGGTCAGGGACTCTTATGTCCACAGCCCACATCCATCGGGGCTCCCAGCCCAGGGCCCGCCGGGGAGCCCCGTCTGACTCTGAGGCCACCAGAATGCCCTGGGGTCCCCGTGATCCCTGGAGGGGGCGTCTAGGCTCCAACTGGATCATTTCTTCGCCAGTTGTTTCTGGGCCCAGCAAAGGCCCTGCCTGCTAATAGCGGGTCTGATGATGAGGTCTCCCTGGGCGACAGCGACAGAATGGGGACCGCACTTCCTCTTGTCCGGGGCACAGAGTCTGACTCTCACATACTGTTTCATCCTCACACCACTCCCGACATGGTTCCCAAGGCCTGCCCTTCACTGACATGGAAACTGCGGCTGCGAGAACAGCTTGCTGGGACCGGACCCTGGTCCCTCACCCGCGAGGCCACCAGGCCCCTGCCGGGGAGTGAGGAGGAGCCGCCCGCCCCTCTTCCTCTGGCACCTGTGGGCTGCGCTGCAGCACCCAGCACCAAGCTCACATCCTGTGTCTGGATGTTCACCAGTTAGAAACCACCAGGCAGACACACTGTCACGTGAAATGTTTCTACCCTCCCGCCTTGATGAAGGTACAGTCAGAAATTACAAATGGCCAAGCAGTGCCCTGCACGAAGCAAACTTCACTCATGTCCCCCAAGCCCAAGCCTGGCTCCCGTGGACGCCAGGCAGGTGAGGAAGCTTCTCCACTGGGTCCTCCCCCCGCCAGGCCTCCTCCCCCTCCGCTCTTCAGGCTGAACATCCACTGTCCACCTTCTTGCTGCTCTTTGGGGTGGGGTCGGGGTCCTTGCATTCCCTGCTTGGTCTCTGCCTGCAAGCACCCACCCGCCCCTCAGGCCATGCTGCGTCCTCTGCCTGCAGGGCACCCACCCACCCCCCAGGCCATGCTGCGTCCTCTGCCTGCAGGGCACCCACCCGCCCCCAGGCCATGCTGCGTCCTCTGCCTGCAGGCACCCACCCGCCCCCAGGCCATGCTGCGTCCTCTGCCTGCAGGGCACCCACCCACCCCCCAGGCCATGCTGCGTCCTCTGCCTGCAGGGCACCCACCCGCCCCCAGGCCATGCTGCGTCCTCTGCCTGCAAGCACCCACCCGCCCCTCAGGCCATGCTGCGTCCTCTGCCTGCAGGGCACCCACCCGCCCCCAGGCCATGCTGCGTCCTCTGCCTGCAAGCACCCACCCGCCCCTCAGGCCATGCTGCGTCCTCTGCCTGCAGGGCACCCACCCGCCCCGCCCCGCCGGCAGGCCCTTCCAAATCCCTGGGGGGAGGGGCTGCGCTGGGAATTCTAGGACTCAGGGACATGGGTGGACGGCAAGCTGTCACTTGAGGCGCTCGGGCCTGGTAGGGGTGTGCGCTCAGGTGGGAGCCCCTGGCCCCTCGGACTCCTCCCCCTCCCCCTCTGTCTTCCCAGAGTAAAATGCAGAGGAGCTGGTTCTCCAGTCCCTACAATATTGGGGCGCTGCTCAAAGCTCTTTACGACTACCCTGAGGTGGGGTCCTATGGTGATCATCGCCTTACAGATGGGAACTGGGGATTCGGGGCTCAGAAGCAGGCCCAAGGTCCGAGCACTGGAAGCGGTGTAGACTAGACTGAACCAGCCCTGCCCCCGTCGGGGCCTGCACCCAGCCGACTCCCAGACCGCGAGGCTCGGGCCGGAAGCAGGAAGTGGGGCAGCAGGCCTGACCTGTCCTCTGCTGCAGATCTCGGGGAGGGGGTAGGTGAGGAAGGTGGGGCGTGGCCAGAGGGGTGGTGACGGCAGGGGGCTGGGAAGAGCCATTCTAGTGTGCGACTCTGGGGGCTCAAGAGTTACTGCGTGGGGGGACGAGGCGGGGGGATGGGTAGGTAGGCGGGTGGGGGGATGGGTAAATGGCTGGGTGGGTGGATGGCTGAGCGGCTGGGCAGGTGGACAGGAGGGTAGATGAAGGAGTTCACACACCACAGACGGGGCTCTGACCGGCCCACGGTGGGCAGAACGGAGAGACGAACGGGAAGCTGAAGGCCCGGCCGGGGCAGAGGGGAGGACGGGTTCTCAGAGGAAGCCTGTGGACTTGGGAGAGGGGCAGGTGGACAGTGGTGCTGGTTACAGGTAACAGCGACGGGCTGCCTTAAACAGAAGTGAAGGGCAGGCCGGGCACAGGGGCCCCACACAGGCAGGAAGAGCATGCTCCGTCCCTGCCCCGCCGAGAGTCTGAGGCGAGGGAGCTGGCGGGGGGCCCCGGAGCCTGTGCAGGGCGCTGACCTCCTGCCAGAGCCTGTGCGCCTGGAAGCCGGGCCGAAGTGCACGAGAGCCGTCCCCTCCCGGCACGGCTGGTTCTCAGCACGGCGGGGACTGGTGGCCAGTGACAAGCACGCCGTGTCCGGCAGGGTCGGATACTTGGGGTCGGGGAGGGCTGTGGTCAGAGGGAGCCGCGACAAGGCCTCTCCGCTCTCCCGGGGGACGCGATGGCGGGGGCTCCACACGCCTCCCCAGGATCCCCGTGATGACCCCGCGTCTCTGGATTCCACGTCCCCCGACATGTGACGGGGTGGGAGGCTAACGAGCCCATTTACCTAATTTAAGTGACAGACTCCAGGCTGGACACATCTCGGCAAGGGGGCCAAGCTAACAAAGTGACATTTCCTAGCAGTAAAAGTACAACTCTGTGATTAATTACAAATAAAACCGCAAACGCAGGGAACCCACGGCACATGGAAGTGGAGATGAGACCAGTGGCAGGAGCTGGAAGCAGCCTTGGGCTGCACCTGCCTGCACGCTGAGGTGCCTGCTTCCGCACCGGCCGCCTGGAGGGTCCCACTGTCCTCCAGGCCTGGACAGGCAGGCCGGGGGCCTGGAAGCCGCTCAGATGGGGAGGACCCCCGGGGGTTTAGCTCGAGAAGCCGGGAGTAATGGGGGGGAACGGGGAAGATGAAAGGCTGGCAAGAGGGAAAGCCCTTCAGAGGAGCCCCCAGGAGAGGACGGGGGGCGGGCGCAGGGCTGACCCGCTCTCGACACCCTGGGAAGGGGCGCCCGGCTGGGTGTGAAGGAGTGAGGCCCCCGGGGCGCTCAGGGGGCCAGGGAGGGAGACGCGGGAGCCTCTGAAAGCCCCTGAGTTCACGCCGCTTCCCAACAGCCCGGGTGTGGCCCCCTCAGGGTCCACACGGCGCGCCCGTGCGCCCGAGGGCCAGCCGTGGGGAAGGGGCAGCTCCCCACCCCCGCCCTCTCAGGACACCCCGAGAAAGCCCACCTGCGCCGGGGGTCGCAGGGAGCTCAGGAAGGCTTAGACACAGACTCAGGGAGGAGCTGCAGCCTCATTCTGAAGGTCGGTCGCCCCTCCGTGTGTCCCCCGCCCCTCACTGCTCGTGGCATCCGCTCTGCACTCCCCACCTGGACCGCCCTTCCTGGCAAAGCTCAGGCTCAAATGTCGCCCGTCCTCCTCCCTAAGGTCCCAGCACCCCCCGCCCCACCTCTACATCTAGTGCCTTGTTTAGGGCGGGCGGACGGTTCTTTCTTTTCTCAGAACCGCTTTGCTGTCCTCTCCTCGCCCACTCTTTCTGACTCACGCGGATGTCCTCCCTGGTACCCAGCGGCTCTGCATGTTAATATTTGTCAGGTGAACCAGATGGTGACGCCCAGTTTACCAGTGGACATTCTACGTGGGAGTGGAGCATGGTGTCTCGGACTGTCTCAAGGAGGTTCAGGAAGTGCGGCGGGCTCCCCTTCTGCTCTGCAAGGGCTGGTTTACGGCGAATGAAGATGAACAGCGCATCTCAGGGCACTGGGTGCTCACGACAGAAAGCCATGGGCTGATGTGAGCGCTGGAGGGATCTGATCTAAGGGTGCTGGGTGGCTCCCGAGTCCCTGGAATGTCAGGGAAGCAGGGGCCCACAAGCCCCAGAGTTAGTGCGGGGGGTGGGTGGGGGCCAGAGGCCGAGGGCCTGGTTGGAATGGGTTCCGAGGGACGTGTCCTCAGGCCACAGTCCCCCCTGTGAGGGGGTCCCTCCCTGACGCTCGGGTCGGCCTCTTCCTGCTGCCCCCTCCTCTGGGCTGCACACATCCAGCAGCCACCTGCCCCCGCCCGGCCGGCTCAGGGCCTGGGTGGCCACCCTGCCCTTTGGCCTCAGTGGTCACACTCTAGCCCGCACTGTCTGTGCGCCGCCCTGCCCTGGGCTGGCTGCAGGGCCTGCCCTGTGGCCTTGACCCGGCCTGGCTCTGGGCTGGTCCCTGGGCGGCAGCTCCCACCTCTCTGTGAGCCACTGTCTGTCTCCCGAGGGTGGGACCTCTGCTCCCTGGAAACAGACACCCCTACCCCGCTGCCCCTTCTCTCCTGCCCTGGGGGAGCCCAGAGCCGCTGTTCTCTTTGCCGTCGTTCCTACACCTGGGATGAGGCTGGGCAAGCTGTTTGTGTGAATCTGGAAACCAGTTTCATTTTTAAGTAGAGGAGAATGACACTTAGATTTACAAACAAAAAGAGCCTGATGTGGTTTCTTTCATTGGGAAGAGAGGAAACGTTATGGTTTTAACATGGAATAAAATTGCCCAAAGTTTTAAAACCAGCTGTTTGGGGCCAGATGGGTTCCAATCCTGTGTCACTGCAAATTTAATCATTCATAACTCATGTCTTTAAAAGGCCGAGTGCAAGGCTGCCGGGCGGACAGCAGCGAGTCGAGGCAGGACTTTCCCTGGTGTCTGCATCGTTCAGTCCAGCGAGCCTGGCGGCGCCTCGAGAAACAGCTGGAAAATGTCCCCGACGCGAGGAGAAATGGCAGTGAGATCCCTACGGCCACATGCCTGGGGCCAGAAAGATGGGGCGGCAGCCTCCCCACGGGGGACCTCGGGGCTCTGGGGCATTTGGGTTTTCTAACGAGAGATGAGGGCTCAGAAGTGAGGACCTGATAGGTGTTGTTTCATGCCTGTGCCCTTGGCCTGTGGCCGCACGTCTGCAGGACGGCCCCATCCTGCTGCCACTCGTCCCACCCCAAGTTTGCAGAGATGGAGCCGCAGACTCACACGGTCCTCCCAGGGCTGGGGTGACTGGTGGGAGGTGAGCCGAGGGAAGGGCACCTGCTGGGGGGCCTGCTCGTCAGAGTGACCGGCTGGGGGCTGAATTCAGAGCCCGTGAGCCTCCAGGGCCCCCAGCACACTGCCCACCCCCACCCCCAGGCCAGGCCCAGAGGAGGCCTCGCCACCTCTCGGCCACAGTTTCTTTCTCTGTGAAATGGCAACGTCCCACACCAGGTGGGCAAACAGGCCTGGCTTCCAGAAGACGTGTTCACAGAACCAACCCCACCTCAAGACGAGTGGCCCTCCCTGTGGATTTGCAAACTGAGTGGCCCTTAGCGACTCACAGGAAGTGCGAGCCTGACCCCAGGGCCCAGAGGGGTGATGGGAGGGGGCAGGAGGGGGAGGGGCCAAAGGCACGGGACACTTCTGGAGGTGACGGATATACATGCTCACGGTCTTGGGTCCACGGGGGTGTGTACCTATGCCAGAACCTTCCAAATGCTACACTTTAAACATCCAGTTTATTCTCCGTCAGTTACACCTCAATGAAAACGGTAAATCTGAAGGGCATGTCGAGTGGGTTACCTCTGAGTGGTGTAATCACAGATCTTCTACGTTTTCCACAGGTTAAAAGTATAATTTCTAAAATATTCTCTCTGTATTCTGTCCAGACCTTTTCCTAATAGCTATCGGAAAAATCCTTGCTAGGCATGTTCTTGCTGAATCACTTTTTGCTCACCCAGCTAGGGTCAGCAGGGTGAAAAACACCCACTTCCAGGACTCTCCTGGGTACAGCCACTTGGGAGCCAACTGCCCAGGCAGCTACATGCCTGGCCTGTCACTGAATGCCCCAGAGGATGATGTAAACAGAACTTGGTTTGAACATGTTACCTTCAGCCTTTCTCAGTCTACTCTGGAATAAGAAAACAAAAACCCAAACAACAAAATGAAAAAACAAACTCTGTGTGTCCAGTAAAAACTCCTACTCAACCCTCAAGGCCCAGTGAACCATCACCTCCTCTGCCCTGCTCAGCACAGAGCCCTCTCTGACCGTGCATCGCGCCGTCTTCTAACCCTTGGTTAGCCACCGAGGGGCCTCGGAGACTGCGTCTCCTGCGCACCCAGCGCCGGCCCTCAGCAGGCTTCTGGCTGACGGCACACTCACTGAAGGAGCAGATGTGCTGGGGCACACCGCACTCCTGGCCAGGGACAGCTCTCTTAACTTTCACGGTCTGTTCTGGCTTCTAGAAAGTGCAGAGTGGTTTGGGCCTCAACCTGTCCTCAGCCAGCAACTTGTGAGATGCTTCTCTCTCCTCCCTGCTTAAATACTCTGTTGATTTCACCCCCTTCTGGAGGGTTCTGGGGACTGCGTAATGTGATACCAGGTCATATTTCGGTGCCTCAAGGTGCCTGTGTGTCTGTCAAGAGCCACTGTCTGTCTCCTCTTTGGAAGCGAGTTGGTCTAAATGGATAGGATGCAGATCAGGCTCTAGATGGGTTACACATCAACTGCAAAAGGCCTGCCACTTCCCCTCCCACTGCCACATGCTGGGAAGGCCCCATCGAAGGTGGTGGCAGCTGCAGTTCACGTGGCCAGCTCCTGTCCTAAGCCCTCTACGGGCATCAGCTTATTTAATCCTTGCAAGTAACAAACAGGGCAGGTATTATTCTCTCATTTTACACATGGGGACAGAGGGGCCCTGAGAGGCTAGGTAACCTGCTCAGAGCCACACAGCCCAGGAGTGGTGGAGCTGGGGTGCAACCCCTGGCATGCTCATCTCAGACCACGTGGGAGAGATGCTGAGGGCGGCCACCTCGACGCCAGAGACCCTGAAAGCAGCCCCAAAGGCTATAGATGATCCATGTCTGCTGAGGCTTTGAGGGCCTCGAACCAAGTCACCTCTGCAGGTGGGCTTCCCCAGGGCCACCTCCCCATGAGCGGCCTGGAGGGGTCTCACTGGAGAGGTGGGAGTCCCATGAGATGGATGCCTGGCCGCGTGCAGGCGCCCCGAAGGACATGAGGTCAAGCCAAGAGCCAGCGGCCGAGCTGCCTCCTCCCGGCACCGGGTCCACCTAATCCCAGGGGACCAGCATTTTCTACCTGAGCAGGTACAGCCGACTCAAGCCCACTGCTCCCACTAAAATCACTGGTGTCCTAAAGGAACACGTGGTGCCCTCAGAGGAAAGCAAAAGGATTTTCATGGTTTTAGAAACTAATTTCAACGTCTCACTTGTTAAGGGAGTCTATCTTTGCATGCTTTTCTGACACGCAGATGAATCACTGCACAGCGACTGGAGAAGCACATCCCAGCAACCTTACCGACAGGGGCTGGGCCAAGAGATCCTGGAGACGACCTCTCCAGAGGATGGAGAGCCTGGGGCCCAAGGGAGGAGCTCCCCAGCCCATCTGAGTGCCCATTCCTGCCGCCCGCGAGTCGGGGTCTCCTGAACTGGCTCCATCGGTCACCACGCTCCGTCGTTGGCGGGCCGGAGGGTCCCTGTACCAGCCCCTGAGTGGGTGCCGTGGTCCCTCCAGCATTCCCCACGTGGCCCCTGGGCATCTCCCCACTGCCAGGCTCCGTCACACTGAACTTCCTCTAGAGCGAAAGCCCCTCGGCTTGCCCTGAGCTCTTCCTCTCCCGTCTCTGTTCCAAGGCCCTCTCTCTGCAGGAGGTCAGCTGGTCCAGCTCGCCCCCTGTCCCAGGATGCTCTCCATGCCTGGCAAGAGGAATTCCCGCCCTTGCCACCCTCTGAGCAGCTAGTCAAGGGCTGAGAGAGCGCAGGAAGAGTCCCCTCCTCCCGGCCCAGGGGCCCTTCCACTTCCCCCTCAAGCAGCAACTTGCTCCAATGAAGCCCTCACCTAGAAGATTCTCCTGTCACCTGATTTTCATCCTTGCCGTCAGCCTGCAGACCCACCGTCCCCTTGCTCTGGCCCAGCGATGCTGCTTCCCCTCCTCCCTCCCCTCCTTGAAGTGCCTGCTCTGTGCTGGATGTGGGAGGACCTGTCGATGTGTGCCCTGAATCCACGAGAAAACAGGATGCTAAATGAGATCAAACGCCTAAGTGATGCAGAATAACACCCAAAACGTGGGCAGTGGAGTCAGACAAATGTAAGACCAAAAAATAATAAAGCACAGTACCATCCCTGACACAGTCAAATTCCACCTGGAAAGAAAGAAAGGGCATCCCACACCCAGCAGGACAGCTACCGTCACAAAACCAGGAAAGAACAAGTGCTGGTGAGGATGTGGTGACATTGGAACCCTTGGGCACTGCTGGTGGGAATGGAAAATGGTGCAGCTACTGTGGAAAACAGTAGAGCAGTTCCTCAAAATAGTAAACATAGAACTACCATACGATCCAGCAATTCCACTTCTGGGTATTTACTCAAGAAAATTGAAAACAGGGTCTCTAAGAGATAACTTGCACACCTGTGTTCATAGCAGCGTTATTCACAATTGCCAGAAGGTGGACGCAATCCAGGTGTCATCGATAGATGAATGGATAAACAAAATGTGGTATATACACAGGAGGGAACATTATTCAGCCTTAAAAAAGAAGGAAATTGTGACACATGCCATAGCATGAATGAAGACATAATGCTAACTGAAATAAGCCACTCACAAAAAGACAAACACTATATGATTCCAATTCATGTGAGGTACCTACAGTAGTCAGAATCAAAGAGACAGAAAGTAGAAAGGTGGTTGCCAGGGGCTGGGGGAAGGGGATGGGGAGTTAGTGCTTCGTGGGTAGAGTAACATTTTGGGAAGATGCAAAGGTTCTGGAGGTGGGTGGTGACAATGATTGTAGGACAATGTGAATAGCCTCAATGCCACGGAACTGTAACCACCTTAAAATGGTTAAGATGGTAAATTTTATATGTATTCTACCACAATTAAAAGTAAAAAAAAAATAAAATTAAAAAACAATAAAGAGGGGCTTCCCTGGTGGCGCAGTGGTTGAGAGTACGCCTGCCGATGCGGGGGACGCAGGTTCGTGCCCCGGTCCGGGAAGATCCCACATGCCGCAGAGCAGCTGGGCCCGTGAGCCATGGCCGCTGAGCCTGTGCGTCCGGAGCCTGTGCTCCGCAACGGGAGAGGCCACAACAGTGAGCGGCCCGCGTACCGCAAAACAAAACAAAACAAAAAAAACAACAATAAAGAGGACACAGAAGGTTACGCTATAAGAACTCCTCACGTGGATGTGACTGGCAGAGATTAGGTGTGTGAATTCCCCACTGTCCCAGTGGCACAGAACGTGCAGGAACTCAGCGACAGAAAAGTGAATCAGAGAAGCAGCGTGGGGTTGAAACACAGTTCTCACAGCCCTGACACAGCTGGGGGACAACAATAAGTAAGGATACGTAAGTAATATAGTTTAAGATGATGACTAGAATCAACACATAAAAACTCCACACTCGGAAATTCCCTGGCCGTCCAGTAGTTAGGACTCGGTGCTTGCACTGCTGAGGGCCCGGGGTTTGATCCCTGGTTGAGGAACTAGGATCCTGCAAGCTGCTCAGCACGGCCAAAAAACAAACAAACAAACAAAACTCCACACTCTTTTTGTGGGTTTAGGGGCCTTTTACAAAAGGGGAATTCTGCAAGGCCCAGAACGATGCCTTCACTCGCACTAAGCCATGGCGGTGGTCTACGACTGCTTCCTGACCACGGAGTGTCGGGGGAGAAACCAAAAGGCTGAGTCACTGGGATTGTTCAAAACTTGCTTCCAAATAAGTCATATTTTAAGAAGATATAAAACCCACAAAGACAGAAAATCAAGAAAATGTTAGCAACGGGCACAAGACAGAAAGAAATTCAGGGGCTGCAGCCATGATGCCAAAGAGCAAGTTTCATTCCTGAGAAAGACAGAACAAAAACAAATGGATTTGGCATTCAAGGGAAATGCACTGGTTCTTCTGGGGGGAGGGGAGGGGTCTAATAACAGAGATAAATCACTGTCTCTTCTGATCGAGAGATGACAGGAAAAATGCCAATTCAGACCAGACATGGCAAACATACGTCCACAGATACAGTGGGAAATAGAAAAATAAGATGCCTATATTAATGATATATTGGATAAAATGGACAAGTTCACAGGAAAATGTGAAACATCATCACTATAAGAAATAGGAAACCCAAGAGGACCAAGACCCACGAAAGACACTGAAAACGTTCTCGGTTATCTTTCCTGCCAGACAGGGCCCCACTCGATGGTTTTGCAAGTGAAAATGAAGGTCCTTCAGGTCCTGGAGGAGCTGATCTTTCACATCATCTCAACTGCCCTGACGCAGACAGAAAGAGTGAACGTTCACAAACCTCTTTTGGGAAGAAACCCCGGTGCTGCTAATAAAACCCACCAAAGAAAGTGCAGAGCACTCTCACTTGGGAATAGCAAAGCATAACTCAGAATAAGCAGTGGGCAACAGACTCCCAAGTCTGCTGAAAGCCAGCACAGGGACCCAAGGAACACTCCATTCATCCCAGAAATGCAGGAAGGTTCACACTGGTGAACCCCTTCTCCACCTGGGGCCCCATTTCACCAGTACCAGCAGCCCGCCCCTCAAGGAGGGAACTCAGAGCTCTGCGCACGGCCAAGGAAGAAATGATTCTTCCTTAACGTCACAAGAGAGTAGTTCACACATGGAAAGAAGACTCATTCTCTATCCCTTCCCCTCCCTGTCTCTAGCAAACATAAAATAAAATTAAAAAAGCATCTTGCCCAAAGGAGAAAGACTGAAGGTCTGAGGCACTGTTGCCCTCAGCCAGGAATGAAGGCAGGCAGCTGCGGCCACACCCCCTACTCAGCAGAGTCACCCTCCAGCCCAGCTGGAGCGGGGAACCAAGAGTGTCAACGTGGGGAGGAGTGACACCCTTCCTTACAGATGATCTAATGATCTATCTGAAGAAGCCAAGGGGGAGAAGAACGACAACAAAACAAGAAGGTGGCACCGTTAGAAACCACGTGCACGAAGACCGCCAAGTGTAAAACAAACGCACAAAAGAGGAGCTTATGTTCCAGCAAAGACCAGATAGAAGATAAATTGGGGGAGATATCCCAGTCATAGAGCAGCCAGAAACCACAAGATTTCTAGAAATTGAAGAAGTAATCTGCAGGAGAAAAGGAATCCTGGGGGTGGGGTGGAGGACAGACTGAACAGGTGGTCTTGTTAAAATCCTCCCAGATCAGTCAACAAATCAGGGCAATCACCATTCAAATCCCAACAGCCACTTAGCTAGAAAATCAGCAGACATTCCAGATGAATCAGAGTTCTGCATGTCTAAAACCCCAGCACGGGAGGACACCCTCAGTAGGCAGCACTCTGGGTGAGCCCTCTCTGCACCTTCTCAGAGGACCTGACCTTCTCCAGGCTGCACTAGCTGTCACCTCTTCCACACTCGCCCCTGCCAACTGCCTTCCCCAGTCTCTGTCTCAGCCTCTCCTCGGCCTCGGCCTCCCCTCCCCGGCCTCCATCGGGAGCCTGCGCCCCACCTGCATCCACACCCCCGGGGCCATCCCTTCTATCCGAGGCTCTCACACCATCTTGACACGGATGCCGCCCCAGACGTCTCTCCCAGCCACACGTCTTCTGTGCCCTGCAGACACCTGCCTACTTGCCACCATCCCTGAGCGTCCAAGGGGACGTGTCACCCAATGTGGTTGCTGTGGATAGGGCCGCCAGCTTTAGCAAATGAAACTACAGGGCGCCCAGTTAAACTGGAATGGCAGGTAAAAGAGTTCTTTTTAGTATAAGAATGTCCCAAATATTGCTTGAGACACTCTTATACTAAAACAATTTGTCGCCTCACTGACACTGGATTTAAGCGGGGGCCTTATGACTTCCTGGAAGCCTCCGCTGTGATGCGCCAGCTCTCTGGCCGCTGCCTGCTAGGTGCCCAGCTCTTCTGCATTCCTCGCTGCTCCCTCCCTTCCCACAGCCGAGCCCTCTGTCCACCTGTGGAACCCCCTGGAGCCTCTCCACTCCTTCCAGCTCAGCCCCACCTTCCCGCGCCCTGTCTCCCACCTCCAGCCCCCGCCCAGCTCCCGCTGGGCTCCGGCACAGCAGCCCAGGGCTCTTTAAACCATTTGTTCCATCTCGTCACCGCATTTAATATCCTCCAGGTCTGCCCATTGCCCTCGCAACGAAATCTGAACTGCTCCCCTTGGCCTGGAGGATCGGGTCCTCCTGTAGCTTGGCTCAAAGCCCTCTTCCCCTCATGCTTCCATCACAAAGGCTTCTGGAAAGTTCCAAGGCCTTTGCGTAACTGTTCTTGTGCTCTGGAGCGCTCTTCCCGACTCCCGGGGGCTTGAGATCTGGGGCCCCGCCGCCCGCGGCTTTTACTTCTTTCTGCACAGACGGCACCTTCGCGTACGTGGCTCAACGGGCGCGCGGCTTCTCAGCCTTGGCACCGTGGGCGTTTTGTGCTGGACGCTTCTTCGTGTGGGGCTGCAGCGGGCAGCCCCCAGCAGTAGGCTGTGTAGCGGCACCCCTGGCTTCTACCTACTAGAAGCCCCTTCCAGGCCTGACACCCTGGGGCCCACTTGTGTTCTGTACCAGGTAGAAGTTACCAGGAGAAATTAGTGCTTCCCCGATGCTCCCTTATCTGTCCCTCCACCCAGCCCGCAGCCATCCTTCCTCTCGCAAATGGACCCTGGAATCTTCTGGAGGCAATACAGGCATATGCAGAGAGCACCAACCTGGGGTGTCAGTGTCACCAAGTTTCTGTTACCTGACTACGCCTTTCAGGCCTCTTCCCCCGTAACGTGGATTTGCTATGTGATACATGAACTGCTTTCATTCCAGCCGACAACTGGCCTGAGTCTGTGACAGTAAGGCAAGCGTTATCATTCAGTCATTTGCTGGGTAAACTGCTGCCCTTGGGCCTCTCAGGTGAGGTCTGGCTCAGGAGAACCCTTCCTGGTGAGTCTGTCGGGTGTCGGGGTGCAGAGCCCCAGGGAGCAGGGTGGGCACTGCCCGGCTGGGCCGTGGAGGGCAGAGGGATGCGGGCCAGGTCTCCGGTCCCACAGAATCGACCGTGGGAACTGCACGCGGGAGGGAGGGCGCCATCGTGGAGGGAAATAAAGGAGACACTGTGAGGCCTAACGAGGAATAAATAAGAACGGCTTGGCTGTGATGCGCCGCTCGGGCCCACGGGGTCCCCTGCTCCCCCGCCGGGACTTGGCAGTTGATCCTGCTTGAATGAAGCTGCTTAGCGTCTGTGTTTTGAATGATGACTGAAGTGATGTCTTAGAAAACACTAAAATAGAACAATCTTAGGGAAAAAACTTCTTTCTCCACCGACAACAATACCGTCATTATGTTACAAAGAATAAGTTCCTGTTTAGGTTGGGAGCCTCCTCCTGCCGCTGTGTTGACATAACCCTCCTCGCTAAGAACAAACGCATTCTCTAGAAATGTTACCCAGACCCAAGGTCATCTATCCTGGAGCAGGGAGGGCTGGTGCCAAGGGCATCCCTGTAGGGGCTCCGTGTGTGTTGTGTGTGTGTGTGTGTGTGTGTGTGTGTGTGTGTGTGTGTGTGTGTGTGTGTGTGTGTGTGTGTATGTGTGTGTGTGGAGGGCTGGTGGCTGGGCCTGGGGACAGGACAGACCCCCAGCAGCATCGTGTTTTTCTCCATCTGCCAGGAAGAAAGTGAAGAGCCAGGGGTGGGCGGGCACAGGGCCAGGGTAGGCGCTAAGGCCAGAGCAGCCGCCCCATCTCCCCTTCACCCCTCCTAAGGCTGCAGCGTCTCCTCCTCGGGTCTTCCCGGAGTCCCCAGCAGAGCAAGAGGCTCTTGGGCAGGGATCCCACAGCCCTCAGGCGTGTGCCCTTCTCAGAGCCCCGTGAGCCTCTGCCACATATCAGGCACTGTTCTGCAAGGGACACGGCTGGCTCAGATGTGATGGGGGTACAGGATTGAAAAGTTCACCTCTCGGGGCTCAATCTAGGCTCAATGAGGAGAGGTCCTGCCTGCGTCTGTCAGCTTGGACAGGTGCCCCACGCCCAGTCCCCCGAGGTTCCTGGGATGCGATCTGGCACCCGGCACTCACATCCAGCCAAGAGGAGAGAGTCAGAAGGCTCCAGGAGAAGACGGATCGCTCAGTCTGGGTCCCGTGCTCCTCCCTGAGATGAGCCTGGGGGGGCGGGCTGGGGCCGGGGCCCTCTGAGTGGGGAGCCCTCCGTGCCAGGTGGACCTTGGGAAAGACGGGCTCTGTGCCCGAAGGAGTGGGATGCTGGTGGGCAAACCCGCGGGGCTGCACGGTCGGCAGCTCAGCATCTTCACTGGAATTCACACCGCATGGGGCGCCCACATCGCACACTCTGCCAGACAGCACGTCTGAGTAGAAGCTGTGAAACTGCTTCATCCCGGGAGAAAAAAATCAGGAGGAACAGACTTTCTGAACTAGCTATTTGCCTTAAGTAAGGATTCCACCTACAACATTTCCTTGACGTGTTGCTATCACCACTTCCAATGAGGGCATAAACATCTCTCAACAGCCCTGGCCTGGGACTGACACTACGCACACCGACTGGCATGCACCTATGGAAGGAAGACAAAACCCAGAAACTTCTCCCTGCACCTAAATAGAATAGAGGGGGTAATAAACAAACACACCAGGTCGATTAGCAAAAAGAATCCTTCCGATTTGGACTCCAGGATTAGAACCGCCTCCAGACGTCAAACAGCACGGTAATCTGCAGTTGTCACATTGACTGCATTTCCTGTGACGCCCCGGTCGGTTCCCAACAGTTATACTTGCATTTATACAGAGTCACATATTTCAATAAATATAGCAGCCTTGCAAGAAAACCCCCAACCGCCCCCAGCATGCCAGGGAAGGTGCGTGTTTCCCAGGACAGACGACAGATGAGTTCATAGAGGACAGTGTCAGCCAGCCCTCCTGAGTAAAGGTGGACTCATAAAAACAGGAGCTTACAATGAAGTCATCATAGACTAACTCTGGGTCCTCTGGAAACGCCCTCCTTTCAGATTGATGAAAAACAAGAAATGCCACCTTGCTTTTCTGGGTAGCAAAATCTTCATCACCATGGAGATCTAGCTCACGTCACCACTTGGGAAGAAAACTGTGTGCTCCTGTAATTCTTCTAATTACCGCTGGGCTCCAATGACACTAATTAACGGATAACCTCATAAAGCCTGTGTTTCTTTTTCCAAGATGTAACATTAGCCAGACCTCTCAGAATAATGTTAAGATTCTAGGATTTTAAACTTCCACCAGAACATGTATTATTTTCTTGGCAAGTAAGGAAGGTCTTTGTATGTGACCGTGAAATAGTGTTTTATTTATACAAGCTTTAGAGGGTGCAGTTTCTGGACAGCTGTAAAGAACATTTATTTATTTATGTTTAAGAAATGAGCCAACCCGGCTCTCTAACTTGCTAAAACAGAAATGTTCATTTCTTAGGAAACTAAAACAGTGAGTTCCACATCAAGCCCATAGATCCTAATGCAAAAGAAGAGAATAATATTATTATAAGACTGGGCTTTTCACATAGCTTCAGCCAAAACACTTAGGTGGCAAGATCAGCTTTCAGATTACACTCTACTGAAGCAGATACTAAGGGTTTTAGGCAGATCCAACACGCCTTGGCGAGGTGTGCGAATAGGGAGATTGGAATTGCAGCTCCTCTCGTCCCAGACAAGCCCCACGGCCCCAAGCTGCTTCTCCAGCAGCTACAAGGCAGTGTGGTGTCACCCCTTCACCGAGAGGCACCTCGCAGCAGGTGCTTCAGACCAGCATCATCTGTTCGGCAGCCAGGACACAGGTTTCCCAGGGCCACTGGATTCTTTCACTTTAAAAGATCTATTTAGTTTTTATTAAAAGGTAACTAACTAGGGGCTTCCCTGGTGGCGCAGTGGTTGGGAATCTGCCTACCGATGCAGGGGACATGGGTTCGAGCCCTGGTCTGGGAAGATCCCACATGCCGCGGAGCAACTAGGCCCGTGAGCCACAATTACTGAGCCTGCGCGTCTGGAGCTTGTGCTCCACAAGAGAGGCCGCGAGGCCGCGATAGTGAGAGGCCCGCGCACGGCGATGAAGAGTATTAAAAAAAAAAAAAAAAAAAAGGTAACTAACTAAATACACGAAATGAGTCCAGCAGTTAAAGCAGTTTAGGAAGGTTTCTTAGCATTTTGTGAGAACATTTTGGACAGGGAAGTGAAGATGACAATTTCTCGTGAAATTTTGCTAAGGCTGGTGCAGGTTCCTGTCACCACTGGGTTTCCATCTAGTCCCTCAAAACAGAAAGCCGAGCGCGTCCCGCCCCCTCACCAAGGGTCCCTCTTTGAACTTCTATTAGCCAGAAGTGACAAGTCAACGACAAACAACAAGCTGTGGCGATGTCCCCGAAGAGGACAGAGAACATCTGCAAAGGAGGCTTTACTGGCAAATCAGCAACTGCTGCCTGTGACAGTCAGATTCTCAGTTTTAACTAAGTTTCTAGGTAAATGACCCGTGGTCTGATTCCGAAACCCTGAAACGGCCGCACCCGCAGGGCAGAGCCGGGAGCAGAGGTGCGGGAAGGGGGGCCGCGCGGCCGCTGTTTCCTCCTGAGCCGAGAGCTCCCGTGGGGCCGGGGTGGGGGTGAAGCGCCCGCCCCTCCAGAACCCGCGACGCCTCCGAAGCCGCCCCTTCCCCTGAGGGAGGCGCCGCCCGCGGCCCCGTCCCGATCCGGACCCGGGGTGGCCGGGACCCCCGCCATACTCACCCAGGAGCAGCCAGAGGCCGCGCCGCGGGAGGCCGCGCAGGCCCCGGGCCATGTCCGCAGCCGAGTCCGCCCGTCGCGCGCCCCGCCGAGGAGTGAGCCCGCCGGGCGGCGCGCCGAGGGCGGGGGCGGGAGCGGAGCGGGCGGGAGGAGGCGGCAGTGCGGCCCGCCGGGGATGGCGGGGGGGCGCCGGGACCCAAAGGGAAGGCCGACAGCGGGGGAGCCGGGCTGGCCAGCACCTGCCAGCGGGGCGCCGGGGCAGAGGCTGAACCTGAGAGGCGGCCCGGCCCTCGGCGAGTAGCCCTGAGCGCGCGGAGCGAGCGCGGGGCCGGGACCCTTCCCGGGCGAGCGCACACTCGGGCTCCGGGGAACGCTCCTGAAGTGTTTGACAAACAGACGCTTGTTTAACTAGGGCGGCTCTTCTAGACAGGGCATCTCCATGTCAACCCGGGCACCATCCCTCCTCCTCTCCCTGGGTTACAACCGCCCACTCCTACCTCGGGGGTGTGCTCTGCAAAAGGCCAAGGTGCAGGCACTGGGGATCCTGAGAGGACAAAACCAGTCCCGGAAAAAAAAAAAAAAAAAAAAAAACCAGTCCCGGGGCCTGAGGAGACTCAGAGTAACCAAAATAGGACACATAGGTCCAATGAGGAACTGGAAAGACAAGATGAGGAACAGGGTGCGGGCGCAGGGGAGGAGGTGCACGAAGGTCCTGGGACTGGAGGGAAGAGGGCTGTTTGAGGGGACAGAAAGGTGGCCCTGGTGGACTTGCTGCCGAGAATGGGTGGTGAGAGGCAGAGGAGGCTGGGAAGGCCTCATTCTGACTCTGAACTTGTGTAGAAAGAGAAAGGGCACATGAGAGCCCCGGGAAGCCTGAGGGAGTGCAGATTTCCCCAGCTTGCTTGCTCACACCTGAACTGGGAGGCATCAGCCCAGCTGGGCTGACCTGGGCTCTCTAAGCTCTTCTGGTGGCTGGAATTCACCTTGCAGTGGTTCCTTCTTGTAACAAACTCTTCCAAGAACTCTGAGCAATTGAGTAAACTTACGCTCACGCTAAGGAGTCAGCCACTGCCCTAGGGAGGAGGAAGAATCACTAGCCCGAGAGCAACTCACATCTTTGTGGCTGAAGCCTCATACACGTAGCAGAGTGCCTCGCGCAGGGTTCTGCGGTCAGTCCATGTGGGCTGACTCAACACTTCCCTCTGCTGAATGAAAGGGAACAGGGCCACCTGCTGTCGGCTCAGAGAACAGGCAGCAGCTGACAGCCAGGTGGTTGGGAGGGCACTCAGGGCCAGCATGCCTACAACCTGGGGGTCCCAAGTGTCCTGATAGGGGTCTGTGTCAGATGGTGGCGGAGGCCACATGCGCTCTTGAGTTGAGTAGCCCCTCTTCCCAGACCTTAGGAAGATACACCCCAGCGGGTGGCCTGGCCTCTCTCTTTATTCATTTAAGAAACATCTGAGCCCCAACTGTGTGCAAGACTGTGCTGCATAAACAAGGCAGGTCCTGCACTTCAGATGGTGGATCTAGTGAGGAACGTCCAGATCTAAGTAACATGAATGCTGTGACACAGGAACCACACGTATGGGGCCTGGTGCGCCTGGCTCAGCTGCAGTGTAAGAAGCCTTGGGGGCTGGGTGGAGGAGTGTGTGAGGGGCTGCAGGCCAGAGTAAAGAGCCAGTGACCGGGGACCAGGCCAGGTGGGAAAGGCACTGTTACGGGAGATGAGTGGGGCCCGGCCCAAGCCTGTGAACCCTATACTGGGGACAGCCAGTCGCTGGTTAGGGAGAAGAGCGGGCGTCTCTGCTGCTCTCAGACTCGCCCTCCGCTCACCCTTTTGAGTCACCCTTTCCACCCTTGGCCTGCGGGCCTCCTTGCATCATCTTCTGGTCAGCTCCTTCTTCATTACCCCAGGTACCTTCATTAACCTGGGACCCCACTGGGGTCAGCAGGAACCATTCTTTGCAACATGTTCTTTGAGGCTCAACTGCAACAGGAGGCATGGGCTGAGCAGGGGAAGCCCTCTGCCTTTTCTCCTCCATTTTCTCACACTCACCACCCTAACAGACACATGTGCCTAGCAAGACAAAGTGTTATTTCTCAAGTTCATGTACTTAGGAAGTGCACAGTTCTCTTGGGAATGCCAAAGCCAAGAGGTATGCACACCATGGCACTTTCTCCCCTAATGGTTTTCTTTTCTGCACCTTGGGTCTGGGTAAGAGATGCCCCAGTAATTACGATGGGTCTTCCCTTCTGCAGAGGTAGGAAAGTGGGACAAACTCTTTAACACTTGTTCCTGTAGCTGTGACACATATCTAAGAGTTGACAATTTTGCCCTGGCTAGATTTTGTCTGATGTATCTGTATTTCTAGCTGGTAGCATGGAAAATCATTCCTCTCCCTGGGCACCTCCATCTATATGGATGTTAGGTTAAACAATGGAAGAGTTGAGAAAACAGCCAAGTGCTTTACTGTATGCACAGTAGGGTTAAGGACACAATCTAGATAGTTTAGAAACTTTACTAAAAATTCAAAATTAAAAGAAGGCTTCTGTTTCCAGCCATGATGAAACAAGAGGGACTGGATTTACCCTCCCCACTTCAACTAAAAAACTGGACAAGACAGATCGCCACACTGGACCACAGGAGAGGGATCCCTAAGAGATGGGAAACAGCTCTATTACAAATACATAACACAACCACACTGAAGGGGATCAGGAATAAAAGACAGAACCTAAGTAAGTTTAGAGAATGATATTCTGACTGCACACTCTAAGGATAAAGACAAAAAGAACTTTACACAAATGCTGTACTGCAGGTAGTAAATGTTTCTCCCAGGGTCTCACTTAGCAATGCTGTCATGATTTGGTGTGTATGCTAGGTCTGAATAAACAACTACAGGTGTGTCTGGGTGCACAGATTGACAGAAATGCATACATTTCCTAGTTCTCTCTGCTGAGAGGGCCTACGACCAACTCCAACAGCAGTGAGCACATCTACTGACCAGATCTTGGTTTCTAAACATCATTCTCAAAGAAAAGGAAACACAGCTTGTTGGAGAAATGGCTGATTCCAGGGCTGGGGCAGGGAACATATAAGATGAGCCTAAAATATTCTGTGGTGCCAGAAAATAAGCAAGTACTTGGAAAAGGATGGTGATTTTCAAAGACAAAGAACCCAACCCAAAGAAGCTCCTAATGCCTACAGCTGGAATCATCTGAGCGACAAAATAAGCAATGATAGTGTTATAACTCACAGAACAAAATGAACATCACTGAGTCCATATTGAAATAAATAACTGAATAAATACACGGGGGAGAAAGGACAGGTTTTCCTTACGGAACAATTCTAAGTAATAAATGTAGAAGGAAAGAAAGACATACAAAATCATCATTAGACAAACACCATAAGAATAACTGTTTCAGGCAAGATTGGCTGATGGATGCTAAACCAGTGAGCAAAAGTTTTAGGAGAAACAGATACTTACATACCATCAAAGATCTCTCTCAATTACGAAGGAAAAATAGTAATACAAACAAAATACAGTGGAGGAACCCAACAGAGGCCGCCATAACCAAGTGATGAAGGATAATATCACCTGCAGGAGATGGATCATGTCCCCCAGATATGAAGTACTGAAGACCTCTTCTGTGGTCTTCTTTATCAAAAAATGCATAACCTCAATCTCATCAGGAGAAAACAGCTGATAAATCAAAATTGACAGGCATTTTATAAAAATAGCTAATCAAATACTCATCAGAAGTGTCAAGGTCATGGAAGACAGGAAAATAACTTAGGAACTGTCCCAGACTGGAGGGGATGGAGAAAACACAATAACTAAATACAATGTGGGACACTGGAGTGGGTCCTGAAGCAGAAAAAGAACATTAGGGGTTAAAATTGGTGAAATCTTAATAAGATCTGTGGTGAGTAGTATCGCACCAATGTTGATTTCCCAGTTTTGATCATTTTACTGTGGTTATGTAAACTGCTAACATTACAGGAAGCCCAACCAAGGGCATACATGAACTCTCTGTACTATTTTTGCAACTTTTCTGTAAATCTAAAATTGTTGCTAAGTAAAAAGTTAAGAGCGTATAACAAACACTTAATTTGAACACTGCTTGTGTGCCTATTTCCCAGAAGTTCAGTGAACACTGTAACCATCCCTACTTAGCAGTGTGTGTGTGTGTGTGTGTGTTTGGCGGGGGAGGGAATCAGGGAGGGAGAGGTAGGAAGAGAGAAAAAAAAGAGAGAAAGAGAAAAAGAAGAAAAGGCTCTTGATCCAGTTATATCTGAATTAATTTCTGGAAGTGTCACTTATGTGAGTTAAGTTTACTTTTTTTGTGCTTTGGCTAGTTTGATTTGTGTTTCTATCATTTGTAATCAAGTACCCCCTAACACAGCAACTTACGGCCTGCTTCATTCTAAGAAATTTTCAGGCAGGTTATAGACGTTCATAGAAGAGAAAAAGAAGATAATCAAGAAAGGAGAATGAAAGCAAAACAGCAAGATACTACAACAAAGTCAGGGTAAAGTTACAACACAGAAAGATGCATCGCTGCACACTGCTTGATGACCGCGCTACCGGAAGCAGCAACCCTTGACACGCTCTTATATTGTAACAAGTACTGTGGCAAACGCTTTACTTTACTCCATGCCTAGGAGGGCAGATACTTCTTGTATCTCCATTTTACACACCAGACAACTGAGGCACAGGGAAATTATATAACTTGTCCAAGGCTAAACACAGCAGACAAACTTGGGGCAGGAATCTGAATCAAGAAAATCTGGCTTCAGAACCTGCCTTCTTAAACAGTAAACTGTTAGAAATGATGCGCAAGTCTGACTCTCAGCTTCCTCGCAGGAACACCGAAGTTGTTTATAACGATGTCCATAATATACATAATAATGACATTCTCTGATCTGTCAGGGGACTATCGCTATCAACCCTAAGTATCACGATGTTGTTAAGATAAAAGTTCTATATAAATACGAAGAGGTGGTGGTTTATTTAATGCTCATAGCTCACACCTACCTTATCCCCAAGAATCAAAATTCAGGCAAAGATACACTGAACCTATAAGCAGTCTTATACTGTTCCTAGCAGTTCTCTAGAGGTAACAATTATAGCTTTATTAGTTTTCTATTGCTGATGTAACAGATCACCACTAGCTTGGCGGCTTAAACAATACAGATTTATTATCTCATACTTCTGTAAGTCAGAAGTCAGAGACAGGTTTCACCAGGCTAAAATCAACATGTCGGCAGGGCTGCACTGCTGCTGGTAGCTCTAGGGGACAATGTTCCCTTGCCTTTTCCAGCTGCTAGAGTCCACTTGCAATCCTTGGCTCCTAGCCACCTTCCTCCATCTTCAAAGCCAGTAACAGTGGGTGAAGCCCTTCTCGAAATGCCATTTCTCCAGTTCTCTCTTCTGCCCACCCAGATAATCCAGGATCATCTTCCCATCTCAAGGTCAGTTGATTAGCAACCTTACTTGCTTCTGTACCCTTAACTCCCTTTTGCCATGTGACGCATTCACAGGTTTGGGCATGAAGACTGGTCAGCTTGGAGGGCCACTGCTTTGCTGACCACAGGAGCTAACACTTATTAAACATTTTACTATATGCCAGATAGATACTTTGCAATAAGTAACAATGATCAATAATGAAAAAAAGTTAAGTCAATATATGCAGAACTCTGGCTGAAGAACTAATTTTTAAAAAAGAAACTACCTGTAATATTGAGCTTCTCAGTTACACATATTTATCTCTTTGGACTAGAATTAACATTGGCATTAGGCAGAGCCAACTGGGAATTTTTAGTCCCACTTTTTTGGTGATAGTCTCAGGGTATTCTACAACATTCCAGGTCTCTGGTTATCTGCAAACACAATTACCTGTATATTCTATTTGGTACAGCTAAAGTGCTCTTTGGTGTCCTAGTAATACAGTATGATAGAAAAATGCTTCTGAGCAATAATTAAGTCTGCTAAAATTATCTGAAACTTTGCTGGTTGAAGATATTTGGAAACCTGGATAATCTGACCAGTCTTTTAAATTCTCTAACGATTTAATATAATTAACCAATGTCAAATTAGAGATCTTAGAGAATAAGATAAATATTGCTTTTTCACTTGCAGTTCCAAAGATTCATGAATTTCTCCAGTTTCTACATTTTACTTGGGAAGCTTAATAACAGTGATCAATTTACATGGTCATGGCTAAAAGCTTTTTGATCTAAAAGTTGCCTGATCTTTACATACCTTTAGGTTTTGAAGAGGACACCTTTATTTCAAAAAACCTCAAAGTTATAATTTCAAATGATCCTTTCTATATTTTCAATTACTAAATTGAATTCAGTAATTTGGTCTCCATGTATTCTAAAAGAGAATTCCATTGAATTAAAATCCTTTTAGAAACAAACGACTAGAGGTATACTTCTCATGGCTGCTAGTATGTTAAAAATAATGTCTAATCCATGTTTCAACTTTATTAAAAAAGGTTACTCTGAATGTAGCCTTTTAATATAAATAAGCGTATGACTTAACAGATAGGAAGCAATCTCCATAAGTCTAGGGTTCTACTAACTTGATGTATGGCCAAAACTAGAGAATCATCTACTAATTTGATGATTTTCAAGTTTCATTTAATCGAGTCCTTTAAAAAAATTTTTTTTTAATTAATTAATTAATTTTTGGCTGCCCTGAGTCTTTGTTGCTGCACACGGGCTTTCCCTAGTTGTGGTGAGCGGGGGCTACTCTTCGTTGTGGTGCCCGGGCTTCTCATTGCAGTGGCTTCTCTTGTTGCGGAGCACAGGCTCTAGGCGCGTGTGCTCAGTAGTTGTGGTGCATGGACTTAGTTGCTCCGCGGCATGTGGGATCTTCCAGGACCAGGGCTTGAACCCATGTTCCCTGCATTGGCAGGTGGATTCTTAACCACTGTGCCACCAGGGAAGTCCCCCCTCAATTTTTTTTTAACATCCTGGAACCCAATTTCTGGTAGACGTTTGGACTGGGTCTGGTAATAACCGGAGACAAATTAATATACGAAATAAGCCTAAAAAGTCCATGAAAGAGGAAAAATTTGAAATGCAATAGTTTGATCTATAGCCTTACTGTCCATTCGTATTCCATATAAACACTGGTAGGTAATTTACACTTAGAAAATGCCACCAAACCTGCAGAAAGTATTAAATTTTACTATAGATTCTACCTTTATTAAATATAAGTACACCAAATATAAATGTTAAATGGGTAACTTTTAATCAAGCAATACCAACTAAATATTGAATGCTCTAAACATTGTAAACATCTGAAGAAGAAAATGCACATTTGTTCATCTTACTACTAGTAAAACTGCAACTTTAAACAGTATGTTACTTTTAAAAGTAAGCAATTAAAGAAATTTGTTAACAGATAAAGCATAAAATTAGGTCTTGAAAAGTGTTCCAATTTACACTCTAATCTAATATAACAGAACTTATTACAAAATGAACATAACATGGTGACCATTTAAATTTAAGTACTTTACCAAAGTTCACTCTTCCTAGTGAAAGCAGGGAAAATACATTTAAATGTTTAATACTAAAGTCATAAAAATGCATTAAATGTATCACAACAGTAATTTAATCATTTTGGAAACTTAAAAATATACATATTCCAAAATGTACACCTGTAGACTCAGTGTATTTGCTATCCTATGGTCCAATATAAGAGTCTTAAGACAACTGAAAAGTGGAACTAAGAACTTCAGGTAAATTATATTTTTCATGTATGAAATAATAATAAACCTTTTCTTGGTCAATATTTAAAAAACTGATTTAACACAGTTTTAAAAATGACACCATTTCTGTTTCTGATCCAAAACATACTGCTTTAAGTCTCTAAGTAACAAGTTTGAAATACAAAGTTTATAAACATTAAAAATTATCTTTTAATTATATATAGAGAGATCTTTATATTGTAGAAACAACAGCTGCTAGATTTTAAGAGAGGGCTATATAAAGTAGAATATTATAAACAGCTAAACCCATTTACCAAGCCTATTTAATTGCATAATTTTGCTGTTACCACAATTTTTTCCTAAGTGCTGTAGAACATTCTCTGCAGGAGGGAACTCATGCTTTCCAAAGAAATTCTATAGGTGAAGAAAAGAAGGAAGAAATCAACAATAAAATGTGCTATGCTAAATCTAAAATTCCAGAAAAGTATATAGTTATCAGTACATTCTACTACTAAACCAACCATTGTAATTAAACCGATTTATATATAAACGAACATCATATATACTTATTTACCATTAAGTTCTACCCCTTGACTAAGCATATCACTAAACTCAGTAAATACTCAGAAGTGGAACTGTTGGATCATGTGATAATTGTAGTTTAATATTTTGAGGAAGTGTCATACCATTTTCCACAGTGGCTGCACTATTTTACATTCCCATCAGCAATGCACAAAGTTCCCAATTTCTCCACATCCTCACCAACATTTATTATTTTCTGGTTTTTTGCGGGGATACCAGCCATCCTAATGGGTATGAAGTGGGTATCCCATTGGGTTTTTTTTTTTTTTTTTTTAATAAATTTATTTTTGGCTGTGTTGGGTCTTCGTTGTCACGTGTGGGCTTTCTCTAGTTGCGGCGAGCAGGGGCTACTCTTCGTTGCGGTGCGCGGGTTTCTCATTGCAGTGGCTTCTCTTGTTGCGAGGCACGCAGGCTTCAGTAGTTGTGGCATGTGGGCTCAGTAGTTATGGCTCGCAGGCTCTAGAGCGCAGACTGAGTAGTTGTGGCGTACAGGCCTAGTTCCTCCACAGCATGTGGGATCTTCCCGGACCTGGGCTCGAACCCAAGTCCCCTGCATTGGCAGGCGGATTTTCAACCACTGCGCCACCAGGGAAGTCCCCCCCCATTGTGGTTCTGATTGCATTTCCTTAGTGACTAGTGATAATGCGCCTATTTTCATGTGCTTATTGGCCATTTGCATATCTTCTTTGGAGAAATGTCTATTCAAATCCTTTGTCCATTTTAAAATTGGGCTTTCGTTGTTGAGTTGTAGGTTTTCTTTATATATCTGTATAGATAAGATATATAGATAGGTAGATACAGATACATGATAGATATATAGCTATATTCTTAATATCCTTATCAGATAATATGGTTTACAAATATTTCCTCTTATTCTGTGGGTTGCCTTTTCGCTGCTGATAATGTCCTTTAATGCACAAAAGTTTTAAATTTTGATGAAGTTTAATTTATCTATCTTTTCTTTTGTTGTCTGTTTTTGGTGTCATATCCAAGAAATCAATGCCAAATCCAATGTTGTGAAGTTTTTCCTCTGTGTTTTCTTCTAAGAGTTTTACAGTTTTAGGTCTTACGTTTAGGTAATTTGATCCATTTTGAGTTAGTTTTTGTATACAGTGTAAGGCAGGAGTCCCCAACCTTTCTGGCACCAGGGATTGGTTTCATGGAAGACAGTTTTCCCACGGGGGTGGGGTGGGGGAGGGAGTGGGATGGTTTAGGCGGTAATGTGAGTGATGGTTTAGGGAGTAATGCAAGCAATGGGGAGCAGCAGACGAAGTTCTGCTAAGCTAGCAAGAGGCTCACCTCCTGCTGTGCGGCCTGGCTCCTAACAGGCCATGGACCGATACTGGTCCCCGGGGGTTGGGGAACCCTGGTGTAAGATAAGGGTCCAACTCTACCCCAGAGATTACAACTATATTTATCATAGTCTGATATCAACTGGTATGTGTAGAAAAGAATTAACATAGCAGGCCTGAGATGACAGTCATCCGTAGAAAGCCCTGCTTGCATGGCTGGCCCTGGTGTCTAGGAACTTAGTTCCCACCAATCCTAGTAGTGACAAGAGTGGCTCACTGTGCCAAAACTGTAGAAACAATGTAGTTTGTGCTGAACAGCTGCTTTCCTTCTGAGAGTCTAGAACCTTTGGTACATGCTAGATGTTGGGTACCTATGTGCCCAGCCTCCAACAAAAATATTAGGCACTGAATCTCTAATGAGGGTAGACAACATTTCTTATGAGTTGTCATAACTCATTACTTGAGGAAACAAGCAGGTCTTATGTGACTCTACTCGGGGGAGGACTCTTCGAAGCTTGTGCCTGATTTCCTCCAGACATCACCCTATGTGCCTCTTCCCTTTGCTGGTTTTGCTCTGTATCCTTTCATTGCCATAAGTCATAGCCATGAGTACAACTATATACTGAGTCATGTGAGTTCTCCTAATGAATCACTAAGCCTAGGGGGTGGTCAATTTATATGCTACTATTGTCATACATGTTAATTATATTAGACCCTATAAAATACCATTATTCTTGTTTTATACAGTATTAGTTGATATAAACATTTTGATCTTCAGTACATCTGCATCTCTGACCTTTCATCTAAAATCACTTTCCTTCTTCCTAGAAAACACTGTTTAGTATTTTCTTTAATACAATGGGTCTTCTAAGTAACAAATTATCTTAGTTTTTAATTGGGTAAAAATGTATTTATTTCATTTATTCTTGAAGGCTCTTTTCCTGAGTATAGAATCCTAGTTGGTAGAATTATTTGGTGGCTTCTGTTGAGAATCAGATGTCAGTTTAATTGTTGCACTCTTAACGTAATTTTTTTTCCCTCTAGCTGCTTTATAGATTTTCTTTTTGCTTTGAGTTTTCAAGAAGTTTTTTTGTGGGTGTGTGTGTGCATGTATTGCCTTTTATTTCTCTTGTGTATCCCTTATTCATAAAGCTTTGGGGCTCAATACATGGTTTTGATTGACTTTCAGCAGCTTTGCATGGTGGTCACAAGGACCATATTCAGGCAGTTTTTCTGATGCACTGAAGTCTTACTTTCCCTGCTTGGGATTTGAAAGGGCTTTACTACATTTCTGGCTTAATTTTTTTCATCATTAAAAAATTTTTTTCAAATATTGTATCTGACCAATTTTCTCCCTCTTCTTTTTTTGGTTAAAACTCCAGTTGCACAAATAATTAGGCTTTCTTGGTATGTCTTTATGTTTCTTGCATTCTCTTTTGTGTTTTCCATCCTTTTACTTCTGTGTGTCATTCCATAGTTTTTCTGACCTTTCTAATTCTCTAATTTGTCTAATATGCTGTAGAATCTATTAACTGAGTTATTCATTTAAGTAATTCTATTTTTTATTAATGGAATTTCCATTTTAAAAATATTTCCAGTTCTATACTAGAATTCTCAATCCTGTCTTTTGTCTCCTTGAGCATAATACATCTGAATTAATTAGCTTTTGCTGTGTAACAAATCACCTTCAAAACTTAGTAGCTTGAAACAATGACCACCTACTATTTAGCCTCTAATTCTGCCAGTTAGCAATGGGCTGGACTCATTTTGGTGATTTGTCTTATCTTGGTTGGGCTCACTCATGCATCTGTGGGCAGCTGCCAGGTTGGGTATGTTATCTGCTGATCTATGCTAGATTCTGTCCCATATTTAAGGGCAGCTGGCTGTAGGCTGGAATGTCTTAGCTATCCTCCATGTACAGTTGGTCCTCCATATCCGTGAGTTCTGCATCTGCAGATTCAACCAACCTTGGATTGAAAATATTTGGAAAAAAAAATTCCAAAAGGCAAAACTTGAATTTGCTGTGTTCTGGCAACTGTTTACAGCATTTATATTGTATTTACAACTATTCACATAGCATTTACAATTGTATTAGGTATTACAAATAACCTAGAGATGATCTGAAGTATACGGGAGGATGTGTGTGGGTTATATGCAAATATTAAGCCATACTACATAAGATATTTGGGCAACCTCAAATTTTGGTACCCGCGGTGGGTGGGTGTGGGGGGAGGTCCTGAAACCAATCCCCCACGGATGCTGAGGGGTGACTGTAGCCTCTTATCCTCTAGCAGGCACCCTGGGTGTCTCTATGTGGCTGCAGCAAATTTCCGAGAGAGCAGAATGATCAAGGGCTCTTGAGGACCAGGCTTGGGAATGGCATAACTTGTCAAAGCAAGTGAAAAGGTCAGCCCAGATTCAGGGGGTGGGAAAACAGACTCCACTTCTTGATCAGAGGAGCTTCCAAGTCACACTGCAAAGGGGCATGGTTATAGGGAAAGGAATAATTGTGGCTCTTTTTGCAAACAATCTATCACATACAAGTATGGTTTTTAAAAGTGTGTCTGGGGGATTCCCTGGTGGCACAGTTTAAGAATCCGCCTGCCAATGCAGGGGACACGGGTTCGAGCCCTGGTCCGGGAAGATCCCACGTGCTATGGAGCAACTAAGCCCGTGCGCCACAGCTACTGAAGTCCGTGCGCCTAGAGCCCGTGCGCCACAATGAGAAGCCACCGCAATGAGAAGCCTGCGCACCGCGACAAAAAAAAGCCCACGTGCAGCAACGAAGACCCAACATGGCCAAAACTAAGTAAATAAAATAATTAAATTTATTAAAAATAAAAGTTTGATAACTCAATTAGCTGGAGTCCCTGTGGGTAATTTCTATTACCTGGTGTTCATGCTAGTTTTCATTCATGTGGTCTTATTTCATTTATGATTAGTTATTTTTGATTGTATACTCTTATTTACAAAATTATTAGTATATGCAAAAATTTTGGTAGAAACAATTTGAGGCCTAAAATGATACTACCTTCTTCCAGAGGATTCTTACCTTCATTTCTTCTAGGTGCATGGCAGAACTAGTAACCCCAGATCATCTCAATCTAACTTAGGTTCTGAAGCTGAGTTACAGTCCCTCAGAGGAACTATCTACTTCTGGTTCAAAGTTACTCCTGGAGTAGAGTAACCCATTGGTGTCCCAACTCTACTGCTGAGGCCCCACCCCCCTGGCTTCGGTGCTATCAGAAGGGTCCCTTTAAACTCCTAGCTGCCCCACATGCAAACAGTATTGGGGGAAAGTGGTCCCAAATAATTGGCATATTTCCCTGAGACTAATCTTCTCTTACACTGGCCAGATAATTTATGGTATCTTGACAGTTCTCCAGTACCTTCAAGCAGATGTCTTTATATTTATTCAGCTTTTCTAACTGTTCTCCATGGAAAGTTGGCTTTACTCACCTGGACAGCTATAACTAGAAACAAATCCCCAACCATTATTTTATAAACAGGGATTCTATGTTTGTGTGTGGTAATTTAAAAATACATACACAAATTCTTTGATACACCTTTCTTCAAAAGCGTGGGCTGCACGTAGTGACTTGCATCTGATGGAATGTGGTAGAAACGACAGAGTGTGACTCCCGAAGTTAGGTCACAGAAAATACTGCAGCTTCCATCTTGCTCTCTCTCTCTCTCTGATGGCTCTTACTCTGAAGAAGCCAGGTGTCATGTTGTAAAGACACTCAAGCAGCCCTACGGCAAGGCCCATGTGGTGAGAAACAGGCCTCCCGCCAACAGCCATGGGAATGAGCCGTCTTACAAACAGGTCTTCCAGTCCCAATCAAGCCTCCTGATGACCACAGCCCAGGCCAACATCTTGACTGCAACATCACGAGAATCGCTAAACTAAAACCACCCAGCTACACCATTCCTGAATCCTGACCTGTGAGCTCTGAGATGATAAATGTTGCTTAAGCCAAACAATTTTGGGGTAATTTAACATTACCCCAAATAGTTTTGCATTAATAGTTTACAAATACAGTATGCTTGTTTTTAGCTTCTATGTTACTTTATTATTTTCAATATAATATTTTTATTTGAAAAGAAAATGGAATCCATAGCTTAAAATGTTTACTATTTAAATATGAAAGGTATGACTGACTTACCTCTTATTGCTTCTTTTCTACCTAACGGGAAGCAGAGTTTTCCAAAACAGAGGAAGTCATTCTCACAATAGCATTAACAGACAGGCCACTGAGAGAGCCTTTATGATGCATTCTAACCTCCTGAAGAGCGTTTATAATGTGATCTCTGTGCCAAAGGAAGACACGCATGAGCATCTGCCCTCTCCAAAGCAGCACATTCTAGATATGGCTAAGGTACTGAAAGGAACGGTAGTTTACTCACAACTTATAAAACCACTTAAAGTGCAATTACTTATAAAACCACTTAAAGTGCAATTGTAGTCACTACCTGCCAACTTTCGGATGTAGTTCAGCCAGTCTCTCCATGATCTTGGTAAAGCTACGCAGGTTCGATGCATTTGGAGGTACAAATTGAATAGGTGCATCAGGTAGTAATTTAGTGGATCCAATCTGTTTACAATTCTTCTTGACACCCTAAATAAACATTTTTAAAGTTTTATTTAAGTCAGTAACGATTACATAGAAATAATCCAGCTTATTCTAAATTTAAAAATTACAAAATTCGTAAGATATTTACGTTGATTTGGGATTAGTTTTTCTACCAAGTAATTTTACTTGAGATGTATTCAGGGCCATTTATTTAAAAAATGCCAAATACATGATGAAGTATAATATATGGGCTATGTCGAAATTAGCTTTTCTCAAACAGGATTCTCATCTGATCCACAGAACACAAAAAATGATGTTAACTATTTTCTCAATTTTCCCTAAGATAGGACATAACTATTCCATTCTAGGTGCGTAGGAGAGAGAGTCATTTGCTATATACAATGGATATCTTAGGCTTAGGACATGAAGGCTGAATTCTCTTACCCAACCTGACAGAGAAAGGCTGGTCTACATAGTAATTATATGTACATATTTATATCGTATATTCTATATCTTATTTACTAAATGTTCAATGTACACAAACTATATGCCCAGAACATGCTGGAGGGGGGGGGGTGGGGAAACTAGTGCTATAAAAAAGAACCTCCATCACTTATGTATCTTATAATTCAACTGAAAAGACAAAATTAAAATGATCAATTAATTACTATTAGCCATGCAAGTAGGATATAAATTATATGAAACCACTGTACATCCCATACAAGTTCAACAAAGGAGGAGCGGATACGTTCAAACCTAGATGAAACGTCAGGGTAAGATATACAAAATATTAGATCTGTCACATCAGAATAGTACATATTTTACTTATTTGCTTATTGCCTTATCTCCTTCATTAGATTTAAGCTCTGTAACAGCACAGATTTTTGTCTGTTTTGTTCACTGCCTCTTTCCCAGTGCCTACAATAGTGTACACAGTTGGTATACTGTTTATTGAATAAATAATTTTGGGATACAATAAGTTTAAATAGTAGTTGGAACCACAGAGAGGATGGGTTTCCCAAGAAAGAGCCAAACTGCTAGTAAATAACAGTAGCTACTAATATTTACGGAGTACATTCTCCATGACAGGCACTGTTCCAAAGAATTTTCTGAATTAAACTCATTTAAAGCTCACAACATTTGTGAGGCAGGAACACTTACCCCCATTTTATTTTTTATTCTTTTTAAATGACTTTATTTATTTTATTTATTTATGGCTGCATTGGGTCTTCGTTGCTGCATGTGGGCTTTCTCTAGTTGCGGCGAGCGGGGGCTACTCTTCATTGCGGAGCATAGGCTTCTCATTGTGGTGGCTTCCCTTGTTGCAGAGCACGGGCTCTAGGAGCGCAGGCTTCAGTGGTTGTGGCACTCGGGCTCAGTAGTTGTGGCACACGGGCTTAGTTGCTCCGTGGCATGAGGGATCCTCCTGGATCAAGGCTCAAACCTGTGTCCCCTGCATTGGCAGGCAGGTTCTTAACCACTGTGCCACCAGGGAAGTGCCTATCCCCATTTTAAAATAAGGAAGCTCAGACACAGAGGGCAGTAACTCGCCCAGCCCATGAGTAGGTAGCAAAGCCAGGTTATGAATCTGTTGTTCTTAATCATCACTACCTCTTATTATAGACGATAAATATTTTCTAAATGAATGAACATAATGAAAAAATGTTGAGAATCTGAGAAGAAAGGTGACAATAAACTGCTAGAAAAGTAAGAGTATAGTCTAACAAAGACAGCAGTAAGAGCTGCTCTGTCTACACACTCTAAGACAACATACTCCTACCCTAGCCCACGGTGCCCTATTTATTTATGACACATAACCTTCCCTCTACCAACTCCATGACCTGCTTCCTCAGCTAACAAGACCAAGAGTGGTGTTACCTGAACTCATGAACACCAAAATCATGTGCTGGATCAGACTCCCTGTCTAAAGAATGTGGAATTGGAACAGAGCAAATGAGTTAGTCAAATGATGACAGGAGCTTGAACTGAAAAGTACTGTAGAGTTAGAGTTAAGCAAAATAAAGCCTAATGGAGGAAGAGAGAAGTCACGAGCAGACAGAGAAAGCCAGTGTGCAGAGAGAAACAGGAGGATGGAGCTTACAGGCATGCAGAGGCAAGAAAGCAGGGGCACTACCTGAGAGAGGCAGGGAGGAGCCATAGCTCCCAAATTTCCAGCTCAAGCGCCCGTAGCCTGACTGCCTGTTTCCTTCCTTCCTATTGTGGACTGAGGTTATGCACCAAAAAACCCATCCTAAACACGAAGTGTCACTGAGATGAAAGGAAAAGAGATGAAAGGAAAAGAGTTGAAAGAAAGGAATGACCGGCACCAAATAGGCTAAGTGGTCAAAAAGAAGGTAGATAGGGTGAAAGACCAATAAAAATGTCATTAGTGACTATAGAAAGAGCACTGTAAATAAAATTTTAGAGACTGGGGTCAGATTATTAGGATGAAGAAGAGAAACAATCAAAGAAACCCAGACATTGGGTATAAACTACCTGGTTGGGAAGTTTGGCAGGAAAAACACAGAACAAATAAGGACGGTAACTTCAAAAGAATGAAAAGTCAAGTGAAAATGTGGTTTGGATTAAGAAGAGTTGTGCATAACTGTGAGTGGAGAAAGGTCTGTGAGTACAGAAATGGCACTAATGGTACAGAAAAATAATGGGATAACTCCAGGAATTAGGAAAGGATAGGGTAAAGGACATAGGGAAAAGAGATCCCTTTATCTTATTCTTATGGAAAAAACCAAAATTCAGTTATTCAACAAATATTTATTCTTTCATCCATTTATTAAAAAGGAATTTTCTCTGATCTGTAGAGTCAAACTAATTCCAGTAAAAATCCAAGGACTTTTCTAATAGATAGTGACAAGCAGAATTATGAAATTTATACAGAAAGGCAAAGAGACTAGAATAGCCAAAATAAATTTTGAAAAAGAATGAAGTTGGACTTACTATTTCAAGACTTACTATAAAGCTATTATGATCAAGATAGTGTAGTACTGGTGGAAAGTTTAAGAGATAGAAGAGAACAGAGAGTCTAGAAATAGATCCACACAAATATGGTCAATTTTTTTGACAAAGGCACAAAGATAATTCAGTGGAGACAGGATAGGCTTTTCAACAATTGCTGGAACAATTCCATACACAACACAAAAACACAACCAAAAAACCAAAACCACCTCAATTCATATCCCACACATTATAAAATTAACTCAAAAGCTTTGTGACAATGGGTTATGCAAAGATTTCTTAGATACAACATTAAAAACACAAGTTAAGGGACTTCCCTGGTGGTGTGGTGGTTAAGAATCCGCCTGCCAATGCAGGGGACATGGGTTCGATCCCTGGTCCAGGAAGATCCCACATGCTGCAGAACAACTAAGCCCGTGTGCCACAACTACTGAACATGTGCTCTAGAGCCCGCGAGCCACGACTACTGAGCCTGTGAGCCACAACTACTGAAGCCTGTGCACTGCAATTACCAAGCCCATGTGCTGCAGCTACTGAAGCCCATGCGCTCTAGGGTCCTCATGCCGCAACTACTGAGCCAGCATGCTGCAACTACTGCAGCCCACGCACCTAGAGCCCGTGCTCCACAACGAGAAGCCACCGCAACGAGAAGCCCACGCACTGCAAAAAAGAGTAGCCCCCACTCGCCACAACTAGAGAAAGCCCATGTGCAGCAACGAAGACCCAACACAGCCAAAGAACCCACAAAAAAACAAACAAAAAACCCCCCACAAGTTAAAAAAAAAAACAGCGACAAACTGCAATTGGTTAAAAATTAAGACTCCTGCTCTGAGAATGACACTATTAAAAGAATGAAAAGACAAAGTACAGGCTGGGAAAACATATTTGCAAAGTACATACGTATCTGATAAATGACTTATATTCAGAATATTAAAAAACTCACAGAACTCAGTAAGAAAATGCATAAAGCTAAGTGAAAGAAGCCAGACTAATAAGGCTATATAATATTCTACTCACAGGAGATTCTGGAAAAGGTAAAATTATAAGAACAGAAAACAAAGCAGAGCACAAGAGAATGTTTTGGGAAGATGGAACTGTTCTATACCTTGATTGTGATGATGGTTACATGCCTGTGGCATATGTCTAAACTCACAGACAGCAAAAAGAGCGAATTTTACTATATGTAAATTTTAAAAAATCTATGGAATGCCTATAGGATGCCAGGCATTTTGCTGCGCAGTGGAGAGACAAGAGTGAATAAGTCAACTTTATCACCTTCCATGTGGCGTTTAAAACCTCAATGTGGTAAAGATGAGAGCATGCATAATAAAATGACTATACTTTATGGTTTAAATAATTATGAGATGAGGTTAGCTGTGAAAAAAAGAATGATGAAAGTGTTAAGTAGCTACTTATAGAGTAACACTATCCAAGAATAAAGAGATACAAAGACTGAAAAGCATTGGCAGAGAGCCTAGTTACAGAAAAATGCTGTCTCTGCGGCTAGGCCTGTAAAGATCTGTGCTTCCTCCAGGGACGACTGGGGTTGTACAAGAGCAGGCTAGGGCGGATCCAATGTTAGGCACAATTCAGACTAATGTCCTCATTCCCACTTCAAGACTGCTGTCCTGGAGTTACCTGTCCTTCAAAGCTACTTATCGCAGTATAGTGTATATATGAAGACCATTTAAGGGCTTGATCAAGAAAACTAACCTTTTGGTCAAAAGCGAAAAACTCACTGTCTTGCTCAGATCCCAGCTGCTGCCTCGGCCTAGTTCTAGGCAATCTAGAAACAGAGGAGGCTGAGTTGACTTCTTTGCTGATGTTTTTCTCCAAATTACTGAAACTAACTTTATTTCCATTTTTGGACGAAAGTGGTGATGTATATTCTCCAGGAGTTTTGACAAGCCGCACATTTACTGATTTCCCATTTATTTCTGTACCATTCATTTCCTTCACAGCCAGCTTCGCATCATTGTTTTTTTTTAAAGCAAGAGATGCGTATCTAAAATATAAAAGCAGAAAACCAAAAGGTTCTTTGTTAATGACTTTAAATGGCCTCAAACTTCATTGTGTAACTACTGGCTAGCATATACCTTTTATAAGAATAACTGCTCTTAAAAATAAGTTACTATACTTACCTTGGGATCAGGAAGAATATTAAGATAACTAAATACAAAAAATTAAAGATGGGAAATAAAAGGTAGTTAGTATTTCTTCTGAATTATCACCTGTTAATTTTATATTAAAATGTAATGTAGGGCTTCCCTGGTGGCGCAATGGTTGGGAGTCCGCCTGCCAATGCGGGGGACGCGGGTTCGTGGCCCGGTCTGGGAAGATCCCACGTGCCGCGGAGTGGCTGGGCCCGTGAGCCATGGCCGCTGGGCCTGTGCGTCCGGAGCCTGTGCTCTGCAACGGGAGAGGCCACAACAGTGAGAGGCCCGCGTACCCAAAAAAAAAAAAAATGTAACATTTGCAAAGCTGATATATGACACAGTTGCACAGATTAGTGTTCTCGGGACAACTGGTTATCCATACCAAAAAATTAAAATTAATCCCTATACACAAACATAACCTCCGGATACAGAGAAGGCATAAAGGTGAAAGGCAAAATTTAAAAACATTTAGCAGAACACAGAAGAGAATGTCCTTACGGCCTTGTAGTGAAAAAATATGCAGTCCAAACAGAGTTGGAAAATCTAACCAGAATTTTAGCCATAAAATTGAGAGAGCTGGGCAAGAGCCATCCTTCTGGAAGTGCCAGCTCCAGACAGTGTCAATGGAAGGATATACGCCAAGTCTGACGAGCAGTTGCCTCCAGAAGATGGGACTATGGATCAATTTTTATAACCTCCTTACACTTTTGTATTTAACTGTACTTCCTAAATTTCCACACAGAATGTATAATACTTCAAAGTAATAAAGAACCATAAAGTTTCTTTTTTTCCAAAGGATTCAACAAGACACTAAAAGAATCTTTCACACCAAGTAATACTCCTAGGAGTACAACACTACTTTAATATAACAAAATATATTAACAACATATTAATTAATAGGTCCAAGAAAAGCATATGATCTTAAGTGAATCCATTTAAGACAAAATTAAACACTTATTTTTAATAAATTTCAACCCAACTACAAATAGGATCCTTTTTTAATTTATAAAGATTTTCATATCTGAAATAAAGAGATATCATTTTTTGTGATAAAATAGTAAAGGCATTTCCATTAAGCTATCACCATTCTTATTTGATACTTTTGAATGTTCTGATGTCACAAAACAGGAGGTTAACAACACACATACTGGAAATGACTATATGTAGATGATATAACCATCTACTGAAAAAATAAAAAAGGATCAACTAAAAAGTAATTAAAATAAAAAATAATAAAATTAAATATAATTTTCTGAGAACCTACTATATGGCAGCCTTTATTTCTACTGGTTTACTTATGTATCTCATAATAGTTCCACAGTAATGCTATGTAGGTACTATTATTATCCTCACTTTATAGATGAAGAGCCTCAGATACAGAAAGGTTAAGTAACTTGCCCAAATGTATTCATCACGTTACTGACGAAGCTGAGATATGAACCCAAGACACTTGCTGTAGAGCCCATTCTCTTAACTAATGCACTCGACTGCCCCCATGAAATGGTATGAAACAAGATAACTGCAGAAAAATCAATAACTCTCCTATATCTCATTAGTAACAAGTTAAAAAGTATAATGAAAGAAAGATCTGATTGAGAACAGCACCAATTAATGACTGTAGCTATTTGTCAATGTGTATCCCTCTACTAGGGTGGGAAACCCCCGCGGGAATGGTGCCTGGCTTAATCACCACTGTGGTTCATGTTCAGTACAGAACAGACCTCTGTTAGAACCTAGGGCATACCCAGTAAATGTACATTCACTGAATCTGGGAAACATACCTGTAATTAGGAGAAGAATCATAAATTGAAATGTCAGAAATTTCATATTTCTGGAAATGAGACCTTAAATCAGCCTAAAAGAAGATAGATAAAAGTTTGTGAAAGGCAGAAAAACAATCAAAATATGAACAATTAATAGATTTGAAAGTGAAGCTCAAAAAATAAATCCTGGCATACCTCAGACACTGAAGGGCAGAGCCCACCAACATGTATCAAGTAACCTTTATCTCTTCGTAAGGGTTCAACATTCTTCATTTCTGCTTTAAGATAAACATACAACAGAAGATAATCATTATTTTATCAATATTTTTAAGAGAAAATGTGAAAATTGTTAAGTATTTCATTTTTTATTATCAAAAAGATTATTATAAAGTTATTAGCAAGTATCAGCACTAGGCTGAAAATTAAGAGCTTGGAGTACAGTGTCAAGATTTCTGGGCTTTAATCATATGTTAAAAACAAAGAGGTTGGACTGATTGATACTTAGTCTCTTGTGACTCAAAGATGGATCAATAAATAGGTAGTCCTGGCTGTCTGATGGAAACTGAGAAGCTTTTTCTGTTCACTATGTACCCCATACCTGCGAAGTGCCTGATGAGGGTTTAGAGGAAAAGAACGCCTGAAGGAATACTGATGTTGGACTAGAGTAGGGAGAGAGAATGGTGGGCCTCTATCTACGAACTAAATCTTGGATTTAAGCTTTTAGCAGACAGTTTTCTGAAAGAGAAATGAACATTTTAAACTGATTTACTCTTAAAAAAAAATGACATCCAAATGGCCAATTTTCTCATTTTTCATATTTAAAAATATGGAATAAAATATTATTTTACAAACAGGAATAAAATATTAAAACAGTGCAATCCCCCAAAATAATACAGAAGAAGATAAGCACTATTTTATAAATGAGCTAGGTTAGGATTTCTTGGTAAATTGTTAAGAACCAACCTAGTGTAAACTTCGGATCCTCTTTGTCTTGTACTATTTGATTTTCTTGTATTCCTGAGAAGTCAGCTCCAGTCACGTTCTCTTTAGCATCAAACCAGTCTTCACTTATTTCTCGGTAATTTGTGGAGTCTGAGAAATTGAACACACTTAGCAAGGAACTATGTACAATGTTTAACCGTGAGAAGTTATCTGAGTGATCTCCTTCCCAGTTTTACTTTAATTAACACTGATTCCTAGCTTATTAAAAGCCTTACTTTTCTGATTTTTAATTATCCTTTATTGAAGAAGAGATTTATCTTTACAGACAGAATAACAATGAACATCTTTAAAAACGGGTTAAGCCGTGCCGCAAGTCTTTATTTCACTAAATAAGGATCTTTCTCTTCTCATTGAGGACAAAACTAAAAAACAAAATAAAAAACCCATACAATTTACAGAGATACAAACTGGACAGAAAAAAGAATTTTCAAAATGGAAAACAAAAACCAGAAGAACAAAAGTCTGTATTATTATTTGGCATTATCAGATATATTAAGTAACCTTAAAGATATCAAGTAGATGTAACAAGAACATACTTAACATTCATAATCTGAATGATGCCATTCAATTAAAAATATTTACTTTAACTTAATAGATGGGCACGAGGGGTATTTTAAATCTTATTATCTGCTTTCTGGCAATGACACAAGACAAACATTTTTATACTGACCTTTATCATCAAGTTTTAGTTGACTAAAGTCTATATCTACGTCACCATTTTTTAAACCATCCTCTTTGGGTGATGTATCTTGTTTAGGATGACTACTGTCAGGTAATAGAGACATCTGAGAATTAAAATAATAAAAACAACAATAATAAATAAGGAGTAACAGTTATTGCACTCTATGTGACAAGTATGCTTCACTGGCATTATTTACCCTCACAACAACAAAGACTATGAGACAAAGTCATTATCGACCCAGTTTATGGGTGAGCAAACTGAATCTAAGTAACCTGTTGCTTTATGTCTGTCACACAATGAGAATTATGATTTGAAACTAGTCTACGTATAGTGACTGTATGCGCTAACACCACCATTATTTAGCAAAGTGTGGCATCCACACACTAGAAGTACCTGAGATGATTTTTGGAGCTGCACACGTTAAGTATTTTTCACATTAACATCAACAGTTATATATTTAATGTGTGCTTATATGTACCTTTCATTTATGGGGAGTGATATTTCTTTCTCATACATAATAAGTTACTCTTCACAGATAAATTTTTTAAAAGAGGAGAATAAGTTAAAAAGTACAAATCAAATAACATTACAGGTAATACCTGGCTATGAAAAATTGTGAAGATGGTACATAAGTAGCTAAAATTTAGAAACACTACACTATACAATGCTGGCTTTCATGCATAACTTAATTTAGTAAGGTGGGTATTAAAATGTAATCCTAACAAAGTAGATATTGTTTTAGAGCCAAAATTAAGATTATAAAAATGTTATATCTGCATCTTTTACTTTTAAAAAGATTTATTATTCTGCCCAAATAAGCAGGTTACATCATTGCTACCTTTACAATGATGAAAAAAATAAAATAGTGCAAAAACAAAACCTCTCCAGAACATTATATATCATTAAATGGACAAGTTGTTTAAGCAAACTATGTAAGAAATTTGAAGATAAAAAAAATCTGGTTTTAGACCTGTTAATTCTTTGTGGATAACTGAGATTTTGTTTTTTTAAAGAGCAGAACAATGGAATAAATAATTTGCTAAAATAATTTACTTTTAATCATTTATCTTAATAGAAAGGAATATAAATCAATCAAGTATTTATCTCACTTTTGGCTTTGGGATGCATCTTATTCTTTAAGACTACCCAAATAATAATATAACCTCAGGGTTAAGACTAAAGTCAGAAAGTAGAAACAAACTTGAGGGGACCTCCCTGGTGGTGGCCCAGTGGTTAAGAGTCCGCCTGCCGATGCAGGGGACACGGGTTCGTGCCCCGGTCCGGGAAGATCCCACATGCCACGGAGCGGCTGGGCTCGTGATCCATGGCCGCTGAGCCTGCGCGTCCGGAGCCTGTGCTCCGCAGTGGGAGAGGCCACAACAGTGAGAGGCCCGTGCACCGCAAAAAAAAAAAAAAAAAAGAATCCGCCTACCAATGCAGGGGACATGGGTTCGAGCCTGGTCCGGGAAGATCCCACACGCCGCGAAGCAACTAAGCCTGTGCACCACAACTACCGAGCCTGCGTTCTAGAGCCCATGAGCCACAACTACTGAAGCCCGTGCCTAGAGCCCGTGCTCCGCAACAAGAGAAGCCACCGCAATGAGAAGACCACGCACCGCAACGAAGAGTAGCCCCCGCTCGCCACAACCAGAGAAAGCCTGCGCACAGCAGTGAAAACCCAACGCAGCCATAGATAAAAATTAAAAAAAAAGAAACAACCTTCGTTTTTCCTACTCCATTGATAATGGAATATAACTCATGTTTCTCTATCACTTCACTGTTTGCAGTGCTCTTACACAGATTGTTATCTGACAAACACTTCCTTGGGGGAACAAGAGAGATTAAGAAAATCTACGAAAGGCACTTAAAAATTATTTTCATCATTTCAGCAAAGGAGGAATGAAAACTTTGCCCTGTCTAAAATAAATGGGGGAAAAAAATAAATGGGATATTATTATTTTAATTATTTATTTATTTTTGGCTGCATTGGGTCTTCATTACTGTGTGTGGGCTTTCTCTAGTTGTGGTGAGCGGGGGCTACTCTTTGTTGCAGTGTGTAGGCTCCTCATTGCGGTGGCTTCTCTTGTTGTGGAGCACAGGCTCTAGGCGTGCGAGCTTCAGTAGTTGTGGCTCGTGGGCTCTAGAGCGTGGGCTTGATACTTGTGGCGCATGGGCTTAGTTGCTCCCCGGCATGTGGGATCTTCCTGGACCAGGGCTAGAACCCGTGTCCCCTGCATTGGCAGGCGGATTCTTAACCACTGTGCCCCCAGGATATTATTTTATACTATCTCATGCGATGAAGGCATAACCATATTAGTTTTTACTACATTACATTAACACGATGGGGGCCAAAAATTATGATTTGCCAGAGACACTCAAGGTTTATACCAATCGTCATGTTGAACTGTTAACATCACTACCTTTTTTCATCCTCAGAAGTCTCCTGATTTGATGATAAATTATGTGGTCATCTTACCCAACATATACTACTGACATCCGTTTGATCACGACATTACGCTCCTTCTAATCAGTTATATCCCTCAAATGGTAGTACACAAAATAAGCCAGCTGAGTGAAAAGGATGCGAGAGCTTCTAAAAATTATAGTTTACTTTGTGCAAGCCATAAGATTAAAGATTTACACTTGATGAACTACTCTAAAAAAATCTCACTTGAGAGAGTGTCTTTTTCAGGCTTGAAGAACCATCAACATCACGTGTACTTTGATTATCTAGTTCAGAATCTGCTCCTGAAAAGCTAAACAGATAAACATTTCATTAAAGCATTTATCAATGTTCTGAATAAGGACCAAAATAGAAAACAAAGTTAACTGAATTAGCAATGTTTAAGATCTAATGAATTCTGAATTAGATGAAAACATAACTTACATATGTGATTCTTCTTTCATTAGCTGGAAAGAAAGAGAAGGGAAGAAAAAGCTTTTAGCGTAAAATGTTTTCTGTCTAAATGAAGTAAAAATTTTATTCATAAATACATACCCTGGAAGCAAAAGCAGAGAAGGTAGATAATAATTTTGATTCTACCGACAGTGGAGGCAGCTCTTCCAGTGGTATACCCTTGTTTATCTTTTCTTTCAAATTCACATATCTAACTTTCAAGTCTTCTAAAACTGTCAGTAGAGCTGATCCTAATTCTTTCTTAGTAGAATTACTTGATAAATTCCTGTTCAAAAGTTACATTCACAAAACTAAATTACTTAGGCCAAGCCACCCATTTAAAACTAATGTCAAATTATACACTTAATTCTAACTCTACTAGATCCCTAAAATGTTTTCTTTTAAATGTTTAGTAAAAGAAAATGAATCACAGATGTGTTTTTCCAGGGGCAAGATAAGCAATCCTTGGTATACATATAAGCCAGACAGAATGTGGTCGAATGTCACGAAAAACCCTCCAACTGACTTCATCCTAACTTGGACTTTATAAAGAAAACCTGAATGTGTCTTTTTACTGGATTCATCATTCCAATGTGCACTGTTGCCTCTCCAGGAAATTACAATGTACTACTTTTTAAAGTCTATTACCCCTAGGCCAGTTAACAAACCCAGTTATAATCCACCCCTCTTCTGCCCTTTAAAAATGAAAACTAAAGAAATTTTCTAGAATAAACTTAAAGTTAGTGATAAATTTCTAGGAAGATACAGATTTAAAATTAACAATCACCTATAACTATAAATAGAGAATAACCTTTAAAAATTGTGAATCACTATGATGTACACCTGAAACATATAATACTGTAAATCAACTGTACCTCAATAAAAAAGCAGATTAATAAACAAACAAACCCTAACAATCACCTATTTAGTCCTTCTCTATTTTCCATTACAAGTTTGTAAATATCACTGCAATGGTGACGACACATTTGATAGTGAACATTTAAAAGGTGCAGCTCTGCTTTGATGGCTCTCTGCATTATTTGCTGACAGCACTTTGATGGCAAATTCTTCTCCATCTCTTTAGAAAGTTGAGGTTCCCTTTGAAATAAAAAAATTGGATTAGGTAAGATTCCAAATATTTTTCTGTGTTGATGACATACCTCCAGAAACAGATTTAAGATTTCTTACATTTCTCTGTCAAGTTTAAATCAATTTCTACTAAAGATGGAAAGGCTGCAGAAAACAAGGATGTCAAGAGTCAATGCTAAATATCTTCTTTTTAGGACTTCCCTGGTGGAACAGTGGTTAAGAATCCGCCTGCCAATGCAGGGCACATGGGTTCGAGCCCTGGTCCGGGAAGATCCCGCACGCCATGGAGCAACTAAGCCCGTGCACCACAGCTACTGAGCCTGTGCTCTAGAGCCCACGAGCCACAACTACTGAGCCCGCGTGCAGCAACTACTGAAGCCCGCGTGCCTAGAACCCGTGTTCTGACCACAATGAGAAGCCCGTGCACCACAATGAAGAGTAGCCCCCGCTCGCCGCAACTAGAGAAAGCCCGTGGGCAGCAACGAAGACCCAACGCAGCCAAAAATAAATAAATAAATAAATTTATTAAAAAAATAAATATACTCTTTTTAGAATTCAGGAGAGTAAATAAGTCTCAAATTCATACTTCATTTTACCAAGAAAAGAATTCTAAAGTAAAGTACTAATTTATCCAGAATCAACAGATTTTTCAACCTAAATCAAGCACTGGCCAGCATTTTTAAAAGTTATAAACATTCTGGAGGGAAACTGTTTTTAAATGTTATCTTTTAAACAGAAAATATAATTTACATCTTTCTTAATAATAATGCTTATGTTATTATAAGCAAACATTTTGCTGTTATAACAAAAAGCTCCAAAATCACTACCTCTTTGAATGTTAATAGTTCTTCCCTTGCTAATACCGGCCACTTCTAACTATTCTCGATACATCTGCCTCTGGAAACCAACTCTTCTATTTAATTTTATAGGACTGGATACCAGATCAAACTCATTAGAAGAATAAAGGATGAATGAAGGAAAAAGCAAAGGATCTCAGAGCATGAAAACCAATTTGACTTCTCAGAGACTTCTCCCTTTCCTCTCCCCCACCACCTGGTTCTCCATGGATGCAAAGTAAATTATACAACGAATTAAAATATCCCAGTAAAAGTATCTGTTTACTTCTTCAAATGTATGATGTTTTCCAAATGTGCTATTTTGTTTTGGACTACAGGGGATCAAATGAAAGAAAACAAAAGTAATAAATCAGTGTGGGTTTGGGTTGGATAAATAAAGAAAAGATGCCATGAGTTTTTCTGAAGGAATTATTCAGACTGAAATCTCAGTAAGTGGAAAGCTTTAACATTCTACATTGTTCTAGTGTTTATTTCTTTCAAGACAAATAGCTGAAGCAGACGATCTCTTCAAGTCACTCCTGGCTATTATACTATATGGTTAAGTACCTCCACAAAAAGCAAATTACTATTTTGATCATATGTCTGACTTACCTTTCAGAATGTTTCTTTAAGTCTGTGAAATCAAATGTTTTCCTTAATTCCAGGGAATCCTGAAAACATCATTTAAGATCAAATTAGACATATATAACAAACAATAATACATGTTGTATCTGGTAAGATGTAAAATCCAACTTCTGACTGACTTCGTGGCAACAGCTGCCAACAGAGAAGAAGAGCTGGGAGCAATCTGTTCACCTTTTTCCTTCATCCAGCATTTTCTCACAAAAGCCTCAGAAACCCCTGATATAATTCAGTGAACCAAAATATTCACATTAGCCTACAGTGCCTCTTTATAAAGTCAAATAAATTTTTATTATTAATCATATTGGTTTTACCTTATTCAGGAAATTTCCCTTAGGTTTTAAACTGTCAACGGAGACAGATTTCCCCAAAGATCCTTTTGTCATAGCCATCTGTGGGTCTTCATTATCTTGACTGTATGCCCAATCTGTGTTACACGCCACACTTCGTTTCTCACTTTGCCACTCATCAGGCCATTTTTTATTTATCATTGTTATCTCTGTGTTGCTTGATGTAGATACTACAGAAGATCCTGTGCTCGTCGCCCTGCTTGTTGTGAAACAAGCCCTAAAATCAGTGCTAACATCCACTGTTTGATTAACTGTGACTGTACAACTTGCTACATCTGTAACTGATTTGGGACATGGTCCTTCCATATGGTGAAAGCAAGCTTTATTTGTGGTATTGCCATTAGCAGCTCTTAGGAAGCTACCTTCTTCTATTGCCTGGTTATCTCTGATTGCAGACCTTGGTAGAGTAACAGAAAAATCTAAGGCTGGGTTAGGGGTGTTTTCTAGGCTTTTATAACATGCAGAAATTACTGAATCATCAAAAATAGAGGTCCAGGAACTTTGACGATCTTTATAAGGCTGGAGTAATGTCTCTAAAACGTTGTCTTGTGGTAATGTGCTTGGATTTTCAAGGTGCTGTAACATTTTTTTCTCAACAACTGAATTTCCACAAAAATCTTTACTTTTAGTTACTTGAGCCTTCACTTTGCCAGTATAAATTTTAGTTTTTAATGCTTTTTGAGGGTTCAAGAAACCACTCTTAGATTGAGATTCCCGGTGTTCAAGAGGACTACCCTTTAGTACAATTGCATCAAATACTGTGTGGTACATTAAATTAGTATCTTGTTCCATACACTTTCCATGTTTTGGTTCATGATATTCTCTTAACATAACAGAATTCTGAAATTTGGAGACATGAGGTGAACCTTCTTGTCCATAAACATCAGCTGAATCTAAAGAGGTGCTAGAATTACTTTCTAATTTAACATGATTATCTTCTAGATTGCTAGCACAATTAACTCCATAACCTGAACTTCTTAGTCCCCAAACTTCCAGATTAGATATGTTTAATGTTTTCCCTTGGTCAAAAGATAAATGGTTCTCTATATACTCGTGTTCTTCTGCGCTGTGATACTCCTGCTGCGAGTCATCATCTCGATCGTGCGTCTGCGCATCTCCAGAATCATCATCTGAAATCCTGTAGATTCTTTCCAAGCCAACAGTCTTTTTACCTCGATGATTCAAAATATCAAAAGACACCTCCTTTCTTTTCTGCATTTCATAATCGAATTCTGAATTTAAATGAGTAAGACTTTCATTCTTCAGTTTTGACTCTGAATGATGTATAGAGTAGGTTTCATTCAGGAAAGCGTTGTCAATACTACCTTCAAACTCACTTGACTGAGAGTGAGTACTCTCCATCTTAGTATTTGGACTCACAGTAAAAGATGGCTCCAATAACTCTATTTTGTCAATATTGCTGATCTCTTTGTCATTAGCTCTTTTTTCTAATGCCAAGGAATCCCAGTCATAATCGAGAAAAGTCAATTTGGCTTCTTTACAACCATCAGGAGATAACAAATTTTCTTTTTGACGATTAGAAGGCTCATCTGATTAAAAAAAAAAGGATAAAATGTTAGCAGAAACATTACAGAATTTAAACACAAGACCTCAGATGTAATCTGGCCTAAGCTCTTTCCAATGTAAGAATATACTTTTTACATTATCCATAACAAATATCCCTAAATAGTTGCTGCTATGGACTGAACTGTGTCCCCCTCAAAATTCATATGTGTTGAAGCCCTAACTCCCCATGTGGAGACAGGGCCTCTGGGAGGTAATTAAGGCTAGATGAGGTCATGAGGGTGGCACCCTCAAAATGGGACCAGTGCACTTATGAGAGAAGAGATACCACAGAGCTTGCTCTCTGTTTCTCTCTACCATGTGAGGACACTGCAAGAAGGCGGCCATCTACAAGCCAGGAAGAGAGCCCTTACAAGACCTGACCATGCTGGCAGCCCCGTTTGGACTTGCAGCTTCCAGAACTGTGGAAAAAACCAAATATCTGTTCTTTAAGCCACCTCCATGGTATTGTGCTATAGTAGCCCCAGCTGACTAAGATAGGAGCTAAGATTCTTCTTGAACTCTTTCAGTGGCAAAGCATTTACTATTTAGAAGGCAGTCACTCCCTTTGTAATCTTTGGGTGCCTCCTAGTGTCCTAACATCAACCTTAGGCACTGCGGAAATAAAACGAAGAAGACATGGGTGCTGTACCAGGCTGCTGATTAGCAGGTAAATGCTTAAGAAAGGAGAAGTAGATGTCAGAGAAAACTGTACATTTAAAAAGTGTTTTGAAACAAAATAGTTATTTTAGGCAAATTAAACAGCACTACAAAGTTAGCTGGGTGAAAAAACATGGCATTTTCAGGAAATTATAAGCCAGCTTGCCTGGAGTGAAATAGCTCTAAGGGAGTGAAAGGAGCTGTGAACAGAAAGAGGCCTTTTATGAGGTGTTAAGGAGTCTGGTTCTTATCCTAACACGGAGGACCACTGAAAGCTTCTTAAAAGGGTAGTCATGTGAATGCAACTGAGTTTAGACACCTCTGGCAACAGTAAGAATGAAGGCTTGAGGGCTTCCCTGGTGGCGCAGTGGTTGAGAATCTGCCTGCCAATGCAGGGGACACAGGTTCGAGCCCTGGTCTGGGAAGATCCCACGTGCCTTGGAGCAACCAGGCCCGTGAGCCACAACTACTGAGCCTACGTGTCTGGAGCCTGTGCTCCGCAACAAGAGAGGCCGCGATAGTGAGAGGCCCGTGCACCGCGATGAAGAGTGGCCCCCGCTCGCTGCAACTAGAGAAAGCCCTCGCTCAGAAACGAAGACCCAACACAGCCAAAAATAAATAAATTAATTTTAAAAATTAAAAAAAAAAAAAGAATGAAGGCTTGAAGGGGGAGACTGAAGGGAGACAGACCAAGAGTACAGAAATGGGACTGGAAAAGAAGAGACTAGTATAAAAGTTCCACAACTGACAAGACTTGGTGATCAATTAGAAATGGTAGATAAGGGAGAGAGAGATTAGTGGCTTTCAAATACATATTTTTTTTCTTTAAGAACACAATCATAAACACGTTTTATATCAAGATCTAGCATATATGTGTCTGTATACGTGAAACAAAAATTTTACAAAACAGTAATTACTCCAATTATGTCCAAAGTATTCTGCTATTTTCTAGTCTATTTCATTTTATTAAAAAAAAAGCTGATCACAATCAGCTAAGCTGACTTCATGACTCATCAATTAGCTACCATCTGCTTAAATATCTTTCTAGGATAATGCTAAGGGTTACAGCTTGGTATTACAGATGAGTGGGAATATCTGGTGCTAAAGAGATAGGGACTTCACGGAAGAGGAGATTTAGAAGATGAAGAGGAAAAGCAAGGGGCTGGGGAGGGAGGTGGAGGGAGAAGATAATGAATTCAGTTCCAGGCAAGTGGAGTTTAAGGTTAGAGATAAAACACCCAGATGTGAATGTCTAATAAGCTGTTATAAATATGGGGTTGGAGCTAAGGAGAGTAGGGTCAGATACAATTATAAATTCATGTGCTGATTGTGTTTTTCTTAGAGATTTGTATAGGAGTTCATGATATATTCTGGATACTAGGTGTTTGTTTTTCACATTTATAATATAAGTGACTTTCCCCCAGTTTACTGGCTATCTTTTTTTTTTTTTCTTTTGCGGTACGTGGGCCTCTCACTATTGTGGCCTCTCCCGCTGCGGAGCACAGGCTCTGGACGTGCAGGCTCAGTGGCCATGGCTCACGGGCACAGCCGCTCCGCGGCATGTGGGATCCTCCAGGACCGGGGCACGAACCTGCGTCCCCTGCATCAGCAGGCGGACTCTCAACCACTGCGCCACCAGGGAAGCCCTATTGGCTATCTTTTAACTTTTTATAATATTTTGTCATGCCACGGGCTTTAAGATTATTTAGTTAAATGAATCAGGCTTTTCTTCTCTGACTTCTGGGTTTGTCTCCCTGGCCTTCCCTACCACATGATTATAAAAATATTCTTCTATAACTTTCCAATTCTTTGTATGGGTGTATGTGTGTAACATTTAGCCCCTTCACACTATGTAGAATTAATGCTTCTCTCTAGCATGAGGTAGGACTCTAACTTAATTTTTTTCCAAAAAGGATGGTCAGTTGTCCTAATACCATTTGCTGAAAAATCCAGTTTCCCGTCTGACTTGAAATAGCATTTTTATCACATTCTAAAGTCCTCTTAATAGTTACAACTACATGTATTCATAAGCATATAAAGGTTAGTCAGCTTGCTTTTTATGCCCTTGTTGATTATTCTCTCTTCTACCATTATGACAGAAAGAGAAATTTTAGATCCATGTGAAGAAAAAACATACACAACTTCAGTAGCAGAGGTCAACCTGCCCACTTTCTACTTATTACCCTGAAGGCAACTGTACCTGTCAGTAGTTCCTGAAAGCCTGCCTGGACAGAAACCCTCTCTTCTGGCTCACCTTCTCGCTCCTAAATCTTCCATTTACCTGAGAGATCCTATGTAGGCTGCCCATATTTACCAAAAATCACCTGAGTCATCTGTCAAGATAAAAACATGCTGAATCTTACCTTACTGGTAGGAAGGCTTAAGATGTAGCAACACTGGAGAGGGAACTATCAAGTCTAATTACATTTAATACCTCTTTCCACCCAGAATAAAGCCAACTGGACTAGCTTCTCACCTTTCTGGATGTTTCCATTACTGTGGTAGCCTTTACCAGAAGCTGTCTCAACCACTTCAGTGGCCTGCATCACTCAAGAACATATATCCTAGAAGAAGTATAAATATTGAACTGTTATTATACTCAGTATTATATTTTAAACACTATTAGAACAAGAATCTGACAAAGTAGTAATTATAGTCAAAGATTCTAATATCAAAGGCCTAATAAACAAAACTTGTAAGACATTTGAATAACTTTTTTTAAAATTAATTTTATTTATTTATCTTTGGCTGTGTTGGGTCTTCATTGCAGTGCGCGGGCTTTCTCTAGTTGGGGCGAGCGGGGGCTACCCTCCGTTGTGGTGCACGGGCTTCTCATTGCGGTGGCTTCTCTTGTTGCAGAGCATGGGCTCCAGGTGCGCGGGCTTCAGTAGTTGTGGCACACTCACTCAGTAGTTGTGGCTTGCGGGCTCCAGAGCACAGGCTCAGTAGTTGTGGCGCACGGGCTTAGTTGCTCCGCGGCATGTGGGATCTTCCCGGACCAGGGCTCAAACCCGTGTCCCTTGCAGCGGCAGGCAGATTCTTAACCACTGTGCCACCAGGGAAGCCGTGAGTAACTTTTTTAAAGGCGTGGACAGCTACATAAAAGACTGTATTATTTAAACAGACAAGACATATTCTTCTAACATTTCCAAGGAACATTTAAAAACCGTGTTAGGCTACCCAAAAAGTCTTAATCCAAAAAACAGAGTACTAAAGGCTACAATGTGACCCTATTTATGTCAAACCCAGTACAAAAATGTTTCCAAAACAAATTGTAGACTTATTAAAAACTAATGACATGATAAGTCCCTACAATGAAATATCTTTCAGCAACAGAAAGGAACAAACTACTGATATATGTAAACTGGTGGATTAATCTCAAAAACATTATACTGAATGAAAGAAGGCAGACAAGAGATCACATCTTGTATGATTCCATTTAAGTGAAATGTACAGAAAAAGCAAATTTATAGAGACAGAAAGTAGATTAGTGGCTTTGTGGGACAGGGGATGCGAAGAGGGGTTAATGGTATCATTTCAATTTTAGCATATGTGCTGCTGAAGCGAGCACAGGAAGGGTTAACTATAAATGGGCATAAGGGATTTTATCAGAGGGATTAAAACATTCTGAAACTGACTTACGGTGTGATGGCTGCACCACTTGATAAAGTGACTAAAATCACTGAACTGTACATTTGAAATCAGTGAGATATATTTCAATAAATCTGTTTTTAAAAAGTTAATGACAATGGTTCTTTGAACCCAGCTGCTACATGAGGAAGCCCAAGCTGGTCACCTGTCAGAAAACCAAGGCACCCTAATGGACACATGAGTGACCCCAGAGAAGACCAGCAGAAGGAATGTCCAGCCAACCCACAAAATCATTTTGAGCCTTCTGGACTCTAGTTATCATCACTGTCTACACCCCTAAAAAGCTGAAGTACTTGTCAAGGGATTCTGGTGACCAGGTATTACAAAGGTTCCTGATGAGTTCAGGGGAAAAAAAAAAGAACTGATTTTGTTCTAATTCTCAATGAACTATTTCAATCGATGATCCTGAACAAATCCCCAAGTTTACTCTCCCTGTTCTACAATGAGAAGACATTATAAAGCAGAAGAACTCACTCCTTGGAGACAGTCTGTCTAGCTTTGAAACCTGATTTAGACACTTAATATTAACAGTGTGAAAAAAATTAATGACAATGATAACACAGGACTTCCAAAATATATGGGACCTGCCCAAAGTTATAGCCAAAAGAAGTCATAGCTTTAGATTCTTATTATTCAATAAAACTAAAATAAATGATTTAATAAGCAGTCAAGAATCTAGAAAAGAACTAAAGTCTTTATTTCAAAAAGTTGAGAATAGAATTATTTAAGACAAAAGAAAAAGTGACCAATTTAAAAACAGTAAAAATGATAACTAAAACCAAGAGCTATTCTTTGAAAAATGAATTAAATAGATAATATCAGACAAATCTCACTGACAGTACTGAAACAAAAGCCAGCAATGAGAAAAGAAGCATTTTAACAAGACATAAAAATGTACTTTTAAAAACTGAAATTGCTATATACACCTTTGATGGCTAATTTGCAAATTTAACCAAAATAGCCAATTTTGTAAGAAAATAGTTTTAAAAAAAACTTACAGAGGGCTTCCCTGGTGGTGCAGTGGTTAAGAACCTGCCTGCCAATGCAGGGGACACGGGTTTGAGTCCTAGTCTGGGAAGATCCCACATGCTGCAGAACAACTAATCCCATGCGCCACAACTACCGAGACTGCGCTCTAGAGCCTGTGCGCCTACAGCCTGTGCTCTGCAACAAGACAAGCCACTGCAATGAGAAGCCTGCGCACCGCAATGAAAGAGTAGCCCCCGCTCACCACAGCTAGAGAAAGCCCGCACACAGCAACAAAGACCCAATGCAGCCAAAAATAAATAAATAAATTTATTTTAAAAAAAAACAACTTACAGAAAAAGCTAAACAGAATCAACAATAGAAAAAATTGAACAGGTCATCAAAGATTTATCCTATAACAATTCCTATCAAGCCTACTAAATTCTTAATTCATCTGTATAAGCAAAAAAGTTCTAGGTCAAGTGAACAAAACTCTAACCTGAGTCATAAAAAGAGTGACGGCCCCTCAATCAATTCCCAGACTTGTGTCAGTGTACAGACCTAGAAGCCCTTGAATGAAGGGGAGGCTGGGTTTCTTCTTCAGGAAGAACCCCAAATACACTACTAAAAATACTCTTCCCTAAATGGCCCCTAAAGCCTTTTACTGGGGTAATTGTACATTGGGGAAAAGAAAATAATCAGGGGACTCCGGGAGGGCTCACGCCAGAGAGTGCTTCCCACAGCTTCTGCTGCCGGTGTCTTGTCCCCGTGGTGAGCCACAGCCACCCCCCACCTCTGCAGGAGACCCTCCAACACTAGTAGCTTAACATTTTAGGCAGAAGAGAGATGTGAAAATGCCTCAAGATAGATAAAGTCTTGGCCTGCTGGAGAAATTCAAGAGCACTGTGTGATGGAAAATGAATATGGACATGATGGCTGGACCTGGAGCAGCTATCCTGAGCCAGCAGGTAACCTTGGTAATGGAGCTACATATGAATGAGCACTCACACAGAAGGCGCTGGATCTCTGAGGACTCTGTGGAACAGACTTACCATATCAGCATTAAACTACTTATCTCTAAAGCCTTTCCCTATCCAAGAAATAAATTTTCGTTTTACTTAAAAAAAAAGAAAAAAAGAAAATAACCACACCTTTCAGGAACACTGGCTCTGAACTGACACTGATTTTAGGAGACCCAAAACATCACTGTGGCCTTCCAGTCAGAGTAGGGGCTTATGGAGGTCAGGTGATCAATGGAATTTTAGCTCAGGTTCATCTCACAGTGCGTCCAGTGGGTCCCTGAACCCATATTGTGGCTATTTTCTCAGTTCCAGACGCATAATTGGGAAAGACATACTGAGCAGCTGGCAGAATCCCTGCAGTGGTTTTCTGACCTGTTGAGTGAGGGCGATTATGGTGGGAAAGGGCAAGTGGAACCATTAGAATTGCCTCTACCTAGGAAAATAGTAAATAAAAGCAATGCCACATCCCTGGAGGGACTGCAGAGATCATCCAAAGATAACTCTTCTCCTTTTGAGAAACAGCTCTTGGCCTGCTACTGGGCCTTGGTGGAGACTGAACACATGACCCAGGGCCACTGAGTTATCATGCAACCTGAGCTGCCTGTTACGAACTGTGTGTTATCTGACTCACCCAGTGTGCACAGCAACTTTCCATCATCAAGTGCATCTGGTACATATACATATGTGATCAGGCCCTAGCAGCCCTGAAGGCACAAGTTACATGAAGAGTGACCCAAATGCCCATGGCCCCCACTCCTGCTACACAGCCTTCTCTCTCCCAGGCTGCACCTATGGACTCATGGGGAGTTCCCTATGATCAGCTGACAGAGACGACTTGGGCTTGGTTTACAGATGGTTCTGTGTGATATGCAGGCACTACCTAAAAGTAAGCAGTTGTAGCATTACCAGCCCCCACCCCTCAAGGGCATCCCTGAAGGACACTGGCGAAGAGAAACTCTCCAGTGGGCAGAACTTTGGGCAGTGCACCTGGTTGTTCACTTTGCTTGGAAGAAGAAATGGCCAGACATGAAATTATATACCACACCACTGTGGCCCGTTGGTTTGGCTGGGTGGTCGGGAGCTTGGAAAGAACATAACTGGAAAACTGGTGACGAAGAAATTTGGGTATGCAGATAGACCTCTCTGAATGGGCAAAAGACGGGAAAATATTTGTGTCCCATGTGAATGCTCACCGGAGAGTGTCCTCAACAGAAGAGAATTTTAATAATCCAATGGATAGGATAATCGATTTTGTCGATGCCAGTCCGTCTCTTTCCCCAGCTACCATGTCAACACCCCGCGGGCTCACGAGCAACAGCACTGTGGTGGCCAGGATGGAGACTCTGCACGCACTCAGCAGCACGGACTTCCACTCGCCAAGGCCAGTCTGGCAAACTGCCAGCAGCAGAGACCAGTACTGAGCCCCCAGTATGGCACCGTTCCCCAGGGTGACCAGCCAGCTACCTGTTGGCAGATTAATTACACTGGACTATTTTCACCATGGAAGAGAACAGTGTTTTGTCCTTACTGGAATCGATGCTTACTCTGGATACAGATGTGCCTCCCCTGCATACAGTGCTTCTGCCTAAACCACTATCCATCGACTTTGAGAATGCTTTATCCACTGCCATGGTATTCCACACCGTAACGCTTCTGACGAAGGAACTCACTTCACAGCAAGAAGTGGGGCAGTGAGCCCGTGCTCAAGGAATTCATTGGTCTTACCATGTCCCCCAATATCCTGAAGCAACTGGCTTGATAGCACAGTGGATGGCCCTTTGAAGGCTCAGTTTCAGTGCCAGCTAGGTGACAATACCTTGTAGTGCTGGGGCAAGGTTCTCCAGAAGGTGGCATATACTCTAAATCAGCATCCAATATACGGTGCTGCTCCTCTGATAGCCCCAGGATTCATAGAACCAGGAATAAAGGGTTTGGAAATGGGAGTGGCACCATTCAATATTACCCCCAGTAATCTACTAGCAAAATTTTTGTTTCCTGTTTCCACAACATTATGCTCTGCTGGCCTCAAGAGGAATGCTTCCACCAGGAGACACGACTCCACTGAATCAGAAGTTCAGACTGCCACCTGGACACTTTGGGCTCCTCACGCCTCTGAATCAACAGGCAAAGAAGGGAGTAACAGTGTTGGCCAGGGTGACTCATCCTGACTACCAAGGGGAAACTGGATGACTACCTCACAATGGAGGTAAGGAAGAACATCTGCGGAATACTGGAGATTCCTTAGGGAGTCTCTTAGTATTACCATGCCCTGTGATTATGGTCAATGGAAAACTAAAACAACCCAATCTAGTCAGGACCACTAAGGCCCGGACACTTCAGGAATGAAAGTCTGGGTCATCCCCCAGGTAAAAAGAATACACAACAGGTAGTAGAAGAATGCAGTTATAAATACCTGCTACAACTACGTGACAGGCTGCAGAAATGAGGACTGTAATTGTAATGAGTATCTCTTCCTTATTCTGTTATGAATATATATATGTATATATACATCTATTAAATAAACACCTTTGTTTCCTTTCCTCTCTTATTCCCTTACTATGTAACATAAAATGTACTGACCGTATCAGTATTTAAGCGCTGTCAACTTTACATAACAGCATTTATGGAGAAGAGTAAAATCACTCAAAATGTTACCTCCTCTTCTGAGGCCAAGGGATTAGCACATTTTCCGTTGTATGCATGATAGCTGTATCATATTAGGTGAAATTATGATCTTGTAATTGTCTTTATTTGGAGATTAAGCATGGTTTAAGGAGATGCGTATGGGTGCCAAGTTAACAAGGGGTGAACTTGTGATTGTTAATTTAATGTGTCAACTTGAATGGGCTAAGGGATGCCCAGATAGCTGGTAAAAAAATTATTTCTGGGTATGTCTGTGAGAGTGTTACTGGAAGAGATTAGCATTTGAATTGGTAAACTGAGTAGAGAAGATCACCCTCACCAGTGCAAGTGGGCATCACCCAATAGGTTGAGGGTCTGAATGGAGCAAAGAGGTGAAATAAATAAAGGTGAATTTGCTTGAACTGGGACATCCACCTTCCCCGGCCCTTGAAAAGGCGACCACTGCTTTGCTTGGAATCTCAAGCTCCTTGTTCCATGGTCTGGAGTGTTCTTCTGGGCAGGAAGTCAGGCTACCCCAGGGCTCATGTTGCAGGTTTCCTTTATTTCAGAAATCACAGTCCTGTGCTGTCCATTATCCGTCTGAAAACAGTTGTTTCACACACGTGGCCTAGTTTTCAAGTTGTTTTATGGCAACATGGTAAAACCAGTCTATTACTTCATCATGGCCAGAAACCTCATTATGCTTGAGAGTATGTTTTCTGACTATAGTACAATTAAGAATAACAAAAAGGACAATAACTTCCCAAATATTTGAAAATTAAACAACACACTTGTAAATAATTCATGGAGAAATGAATATATCAACAATGGAAGTTAGAAAATAATTTGAACTAAATGATTACGAAAATACATCAAAATTTCTGAGATGCAGCTAAAGTAGTGCTTACAGAGTAATGTACAGCATTAAGTGCTTATATTAGAAAAAAAGGTTTAAAATTAATGATCTACCTTAAGAAACTAGAAAAGTTAGACAAAATTAAACCCTAAGAAAGTAGGATGGAAATAATAAAAGAGAGGTAAATAAAAAAAATAATTATAAAAAACACATCCGAAGTTTTTTAAAGAGATTAATAAAATGTATAAACCCTTCACAAAACTTATCTAAGAAAATGAGAAAACACAAATTACCAACATCATGCATGATAAAGGGGACATCACTACAGAACCTACAAATTTTAAAATGGTAATAGGGGATATAATGAACAACATGATCTGATAAACTCTACAACCTGAACATACTTCCATGAAAATACAACCTGGATGCAAGAAGAAATAAACAATCTGAATAGTCCCATATCTCTTAAGAAATTAAAACTGTAATTAAAACTTTTTCCTCACAGAAAACTCCAGATGTAGATGGTTTCACTGATGAAGTCTACCAATCAACTGAGGCAGAAATAGAGTCAGAATTCAATCCTAACCAAAGTCCACTAGAGAAATATGGATGAGGGACAACTTCCCAACGTTTTATAGGTCCAGTAATATCTTGATACCAAAATCTGAGGACACTGCAAGTAAAAAATAAAGAGACCAATACTTCTTATGTAGAAAGACTCATACATCCTGAAGTAATTTTTTACAAAACAAATCCAGCAACACATAAAAAGAATAATGCATTCTAATCAAATGAAGTTTATCCCAGGAATACAAGGTTGGTTTAACATTTGAAAATCAACTTATGTTATTCACCACAGTAAGAGAATAAAGGAGAAAAATCACATGATCATCTCAATAGATACAGAAAAAGAATTTGATAACATTTATTAAAACTTAGAACCAGGGACTTCCCCGGTGGTCCAGTGGTAAAGAATCCACCTTCCAAAGCAGGGGACACGGGTTTGATCCCTGGTCGGGGAACTAAGAGCCCACATGCTGCAGGGCAAGTAAGTCCGCAGGCCACAACTACTGAGCCCGCAGGCCTCAACTGGAGAGCCTGCATGCCGCAAGCTACCGAGCCCACACGCTCTGGAGCCCATGTGCCACAACTAGAGAGAAGCCCACACACCACAATGAAGAGCACGCACACCGTAATGAAAGATCCCTCATGCCGCAACAAAGATCCTGCAACTAAGACCCAACACAGGCAAAACAAACTAACTAAATAACTAACTAAATAAATATTTTAAAAAGGTAAAAAACAAAAAACAAAAACCCTTAGAACCAATTCATGGTAAAAAGCTCTCAGCAAACCAGAAACAGTAAAGATCTTTCTCAATCTAATAACAGGTATCTACATACAAAAAAGCCCTGGGCTTCCCTGGTGGCGCAGTGGTTGAGAGTCCGCCTGCCGATGCAGGGGATATGGGTTTGTGCCACGGTCCGGGAAGATCCCACATGCCACGGAGTGGCTAGGCCCGTGAGCCATGGCCGCTGAGCCTGCGCGTCCGGAGCCTGTGCTCTGCAACGGGAGAGGCCACAACAGTGAGAGGCCCGCGTACTGCAAAAAAAAAAAAAAAAAAAAAAAAAAAAAAAAAAAAAGCCCCAATTAACCCTAAAGCTAACATCATACCTGATGGTGAAAAATTCAGTAAATTCTGTCAAAAACAACACAGTTATTCTCTCACCACTTATATCTGACGTGCTAGAGGTCCTAGCCAGTGCAATAAAGAAATAAGAAGCATACATATTGGAAAAAAAGAGGTAAAACTGTCTTTATTCACAGACCATATGATAACATACAGGGAAAAACCAAAGGGATATTCAAAGAAACTACTAGAACTAATAGGTAAATTTAGCAAGATTGAAGAATACAAAGTCAATGTACAAAACACAAATGCACTTCTATATTCCAGCAAGAAACAATTGGAAAATGAAAATTTAAAAACAGTACCACTTACAAAAGCATAAAAAAACATGAAACAGTTGGTGGTTAAATGTAATGAAAGATATACAAGACTTTTATATTGAAAACTACAAAACAATGAGGAGAGAAATTAAGGAGGAACTAAATAAATGGAGAGATATACCATATTGTCAGATCGAGACTCAGTATTGTTAAGATCTGTTCTCTACAAATTGAGCTATAGATTCAACACAATTTCACTCACAATCGCAAGATTTTTTGGTAGCAGTTGACAAGTTGATTGCAAACTTACATGGAAATGCAATGAACCTAGACTAGCCAAAACAATCCAGAAGCAGCAATTTGGATGACACATATTTCAAGATTTACAAAGCTACAGTATTGGCAATGTAGTATGTTAAACTAATAGGTTAAAGAACATATTATGAGAGGCCAGAAAGAGAGCCGCTTGACTTTTAAGAAAGGGATTAACTCAATTCAGTGTGTAAAGGAAGTTCTAAGGCGTGTCCTATAAATGGTACCGGCACAATTAGATTTCTGCAAGGCGAAAAATACTGCGATCCCCACCTCACATTATACCCAATAACAAAAGTGAGATGGCTCATACTTCTGAAGGTGAAAACCAAACCTATAAAGTTTGTCAAAGAAAACACAAGAGAACATATTCACGACGTTAGGGTAGGCAAAGATTTCTTAGAACACGAAAGGTGTTAATAAAAAAGTTGTTAATTTGAACTTCAGCAAAAATTTTTTTTTTGAATTTTGTTTTATTTATATTTTTATACAGCAGGTTCTTATTAGTTATCTATTTTATATTCATGTATATATGTCAATCCCAACCTCCCAATTCATCCCACCACCACCACCCGCCCCCCGCCACCTTCCCCCCTTGGTGTCCATATGCTTGTTCTCTACATCTGTGTCTCTACTTCTGCCAGGCAAACCGGTTCATCTGTACCATTTTTCTAGGTTCCACATATATGTGTTAATATATGATATTTGTTTTTCTCTTTCTGACTTACTTCACTCTGTCTGACAGTCTCTAGATCCATCCACGTTTCTACAAATGACCCAGTTTCGTACCTTTTTATGGCTGGAACTTCAGCAAAATTAAAAAACTTCTGCTCACTACTGAAAAGTGAAAAGACAAGCCAAAGACTGGAAGAAACTATTCACAATTTATATACCCAACAGAGAACTCTTACATAGATTATGTAACGAACTTGCATAAATAGAACCTTTTAAAAAAAGACAATCTAATAAAAAAAAGTGGACAAAGTAGTTGGATACTTACTTCACATGTGCATAACACAAAGCATATGAATTGCTCTTAAGTGTATAAGCAAGTGCTCAACATCATTAATCAACAGAGAAATGCAAATTCAAACCACCAAGATACCACTTCACACTCACTAGAATGGAAAAAAAAAACAAAACCTGGTAATACCTAATATTGTGAGGATGTGAACAAACTGACACTCACACATTGCTAAAGTGAATACAAATTGTTAAGACCACCTATCTTGGAACACTGGCAGTTTCTAATGATTGTTAACCACATAACTACCCTATTACCAAGAAATTACATTCTAGTTTCAGGAATAAACACCCTTCTCTACAGAATCATTCTTTAATACACTATTCAATAATGACTGAACCCTTATTTGTTAAGTCATATGCTAAGTGTTGAAGACATGAGTTCTTGCCCTAATAGTTAATGATAAGCACACAATAAATAAGCAATTCCCAAAAGTCATGTGGGAGGATGGGAATGGAGCACATAAATCTTATTGTAGAGTACCTTTTCTCAAAGTTGCCTGACATATTAATCACTTGGGGCACTCTTTAAGAATACAGATTCCAGGGCTTCCCTGGTGGCGCAGTGGTTGAGAGTCCGTCTGCCGATGCAGGGGACACGGGTTCGTGCCCCGGTCTGGGAAGATCCCACATGCCGCGGAGCGGCTGGGCCCGTGAGCCATGGCCGCTGAGCCTGCGCGTCCGGAGCCTGTGCTCCGCAACGGGAGAGGCCACAGCAGTGAGAGGCCCGCGTACCGCAAAAAAAAAAAAAAAAAAAAAAAGAATACAGATTCCACAGCCTAATTTGGAGGCCAGAAATAATAGGAAATTTCTACAACCTGAAGATTTAGGGAAACATAAAAAGACCTAACCTAATCTAAGGTCTTCATGAGAAAGTGTCCTTTAACCTTTAACCTGAGATCGGAAAGAAGAGCAAGGAGGCGTTAGCTGTAATACGGATTATCATATCAATTTAGTATTAGATTTTTATATAAAGGATATAGTGTCACACACAAAATGCATTTGGAGTTTTTAAAACTGAGAGTTGTATTTAAAAAGCAATTAAGAACTAAAATTTTGGATTTCACAGATAATTAAGTAGGAAATAATATAGCATGCTTGCATTGACAAAGGCAAGGGAAAGCCTATAAAGAAAGTGACATCTATCTAAGCTAAATCATGGAGATCACATAGCGGCTGGCTAGACTAAGGAGCAGGGAAGTGAACAGAGCACCTCAACCTAAGGGGACAAATATGGGATGGCCCCAAGGTAAGAGAAGGGTAAGAAGAAGGGACAGGATAACTAGACTTATGTATAAAAGTGAACTCATTATTGTTGATGGTACACTCATTGAGCTAGGAAACTAGGAGGAAGAATACTTTTCTGTTCTTTATATTATTTTGATTTTGGGTAGGGAACAGTGGTGATGATGAGTTCATTTTTATACATAGTAAGTTCAAGGGCCTGTAACAATTTGAAATAGATATACAGATGTAAAGCTTAGGAATTATCTGGACTGGAAATATTCAACTTTCAACTAATGTTTCAGAAATTCTTTTTAGCTGGTAGCTGAAAAGATTTGGCCCAATATCAAGAGCTTAACAGCCTTTTATTTATTTATTTTTTTACTGCGATAAAACTGGCTAGCAGTTGTTAACGTTTGGGGTTATGGACTTTCTGAAGATTTGATAAAAGTCTGAGAAAATGCACATACATACACATATAATTTAAAGGATTTATGGACTTCTATACTACATTTAAAAACTGCAAGTTTGGACTTCCCTGATGGCGCAGTGGTTAAGAATCTGCCTGCCAATGCAGAGGACACAGGTTCGATCCCTGGCCCGGTAAGATCCCACATGCTGCGGAGCAACTAAGCCCATGTGCTACAACTACTGAGCCTGCGCTCTAGAGCCCACAAGCCACAGCTACTGAGCCCTCGTGCTGCAACTACTGAAGCCCACGCGCCTAGAGCTCGTGCTCTGCAACGAGAGGCCATCGCAATGAGAAGCGCGCGCACCACAATGAAGAGTAGCCCCCACTTGCTGCAACTAGAGAAAGCCCGCGCACAGCAACGAAGACTCAAAAATAAAAATAAATAAATTAATTAATTAAAAATAAATTAAAAAAAAACTGCAAGTTTGTAACTCCTGGCTTAAGAGATTTTATTTAAGTCAGTAAAGATCCTACTATAGGAATGCCAGGTAAATGTTTAAAATAAAGACTGGGTATAAAGAAAGCTAGTTTATCAAAATAACTAACGTTAAAATAGATAAGGGGTTTTCTTACTTTTTGGACTCTGGTACTCTTCATATTCTTAAGAAGTACTGAAAACCCCAAGGAGTATCTGTTTACGTTGGTAATATCTATTAATACTTATATTAGAAAGTAAAACAAAAATTTGAAATTTACTCATAAACACATTACTTAATATAAGTAACACTTTCAATTTTAAAAACATATATTTTCCAAAAAATTAGCAAGAAAAACATATATTTTGCAAATCTCTTTACTATATGCCTTTACAAGCTGCAGCCTCATTCACATCTGATTCTGCATTCAAATCTACCTTCAGTGTTTTGCAAGCTTCATTCTTAAATATGAAGACACCCAAGTTCAATAACTTTGACAAAAGGAAAAATTTTAGTATAAGAAAAATACTTGCAAATCATATATCTGATAAGGGTCTATCACCCAGCATATCCAAAGAAGTCTTACAAGTCCAACAAAAAGACAAACAACATAATTTTTTAAATGATCAAAGGATCTGAATAAACACTTTTCCAAAGAGAATACACAAATGGCCAATAAACATATGAAAAGATGCTCAACGTATTAGGTAAATGCAAATCAAAACCACAGTGAGATACCACTTTACACCCACTAGGATGACTATTAAAATAAAGAGTAAGTACTGTCAAGGAAATGGAGAAATTGGAACCCTCTTACAGTGCTGGTGGGAATGTAAAACGGCACAGCCATTCTGGAAAACAATCTGGCAGTTCCTCAAAAAAAAAAAAAAAAAAAATACAGAACGACCATGTGATCCGGCAATTCCGCTCCCAGGCATATACCCCTTTTTATTCTGCTCTCCCAGCTCTCACTCATCAAACTATTCTCTCCTGTGTTTTCAATCCCGGAACCAAACCAGAAGCTGCTCTCCTCCCTCTGACACCTCCCTCAACCCTACCGGGTCTTGTCAGTTTTAACCCCTGACGCATCTTGGTCAAGAGACCACTTACTGTTAACATGGATCTAGGCAATAACCCCCTACCCGGCCAGAATAATCTTTCCAGAATGCAGATCTGGTCAGTTCATCCCACTGCTTAAAACTAAGCAACAGACTATCACTGTTCTTTGGATAACGATTAAAGCTTTAGTACCGTCTGCAAGACACACACACACCCCCACCACCACCAACCAAGGGCCTGGGCTCTGCAGAAACCTTGGCACTTCGAGGGTTCCAGATGCACCGGCCACTGTGCTTCCTCACACAGGTTGGGCCACGTGCCGCACCTCCGACTGCCGCACCCCGGCCCGCCCAACCGCCTACAATTCCTGCTCAACCTTCAGACCTACCCCCAATATCCGTCTTTTAGGGAAATCTTCCTGGCCCTCCACACAACATCAGGAACGTCCGTCAGTTTGGAAAACATCCCACCCTTCTGCCGTCCGTCCCACATAGCAGGGTAATTAATGTCCAGCGTCCGTTTCTCGCTCTGGACCGTGGCTGGTTGCTGCCGTGCCCCGCGCCCGCTGCACAGGCCCCATTCGTATTTGTCGCAACGATACACGCGTTGAGTGAATTCCCATCTTTCCCCGGAGAAATAAACATCAGGTCCCACAACGCAGCTCGAAAAGAACTTCAGGCGCGCCAAGTCCGCCTCGGCGCCCGCGAAGCGAGGCTGGGGGACCCGCTTGGAACCGAATGCAAAGGTACCACATTGGGGGATTCTGGAACTCCAAGGCCCCCCGACGAACGCGCAAACCCTGTGGACCACGGCGGCGCCCCCGGACCCTGCCCGCTTCCCCTTCCAGGACCCGCTGGAGGAGGCCTCGTTGGCCTCCTTAACGCCGCGCGGCCCTCGGCGCCGACGGGCCCTTGGCGGGAACTCGCCGCCACTGGGCTTCGCTGCCCCGTCCCCCACACTCCCGGCCTCCGCCCTAGCCTGACCACAGCCGCCGGCCCCGCCAGCCCGACTCCCCGCTCGTTGTACCTCGGAACCGCGCTGTCGCCGCAGCCCTGCGTGCGGCGTCCCGCTTCGGCCGCAGTCTCAGAGGGAGTGGCGCTCCTCGTGCAGCCGCGGGTCCCGCCGGGTAACGGTCGTCCGCGGCCCGCCCACTGCCTGGCGGGGCGCTTCCATTGGCCGGCGCACACAGGGGCGGCTCTGTGATTGGCCCGGCATGCGGGCGCGAAGGCGGGAACGGAGTCGCCCGCTGGGATTTTGCATTTCCCGTGGGCGGGGGGCGGGGGAGCGGGGAGAGGTCTGGCCCGTGGGCTCATCTCGCAGCGACGCCCAGAGAGGCCTTAACTGCTCTGCAGCCCGCGACCTGTGACCTTCGACCCGTCTGGACGCTGCGGCTGTGCAAAGACACTGGAGGAAAAAAGTTGGGCGGCGCTCCCCGCCACCGCCGGCAGGGGCCCAACTGGCCCCTGGTTTGGGCCCGGCGCCCGCTAGGTCCCGCGCCCACAGTGTCCGGACAGCCGGCCCTAGGCTACCCTCCTTGGACAGCTGTCCCCACCGACACGTGTCCCTTCTTCGTGTCTAACACAGCGTGTCCTCCCTCGGGCAGTCTTTTACAATATTAGCAGGGCCGGGGCTAGGGTGAGAGAATGAGGCATTTACTTGCCTTGGGCGCAGAATTTAAGGGGGCGTCAAAAATCTCGATAATCAAGATAAGTGATATTTTAATGCAGTCGTTGAAGGCAATCAAAAGTAATGAAAAATCCAAGATGGACAAAATAGCCCCAAAAATACTCCTAATTTTTCCTTCTGCCTCAGGCTCTAATATGGTTCCTCAAGGGACTGTTATCCTGTCTTTAAAAATGTTCATTTTTTTATCATGAATTTTTTGCATGGATTTTGACTTTTGCTTAAATCATGTTTAAAATAGTTTCAGGTTGCATTAAAATCTTAGTTTTTTGATGCCATCTCCAGATACTCCCCACTAGCCCTGGGGCAGTGGGGTCCTTGCTTCTGGTAGTTTCTGGTGTCTGTGTGTGTAGTCTGAAGCACTGCGTTTGCTGCCAGGCAGCTCTTACATAATTGATTTGGGTCTTACATAGTTTGGATGTGAAGTGTGACGTTTTTATGAAATCTGTCCATCTCTTTGTGATTTAATGCAGTGATTTTAACCCCATTTCAGCTTCAGAATAATGGTATTTACACAGTAGTTTTTACTTGTTTTTTTTTTTTAAGTCAGGACAGTGGTTACTTTTATTATTTTTTTGAAGTAGAGTTGATTTACAATATTGTGTTAGTTTCTGCTGTACAGCAAAGTGACTCAACTATGCATATAATATTCTTATGGTTTATCATAGGATATTGAATATAGTTCTCTGTGCAATACAGTAGGACCTTGTTGTTTATCCACTGTATATACAAGAGCTTACATCTGCTAACCCCTTTACGTGCCTTTTATGATTTGATTATTTTAACATTTCCTTTTTTTGTATCTTTTAAATATTTTAACATTATTAAAGTCACATGTATTTAATGTAGAAAATTCAGGAAAATGTAAAGAAGAAAATAGAAATTCCCTATAACCCTACTTCTCACAGAACCTCACTTTGGAGGCTACAAACTTGACATTATTCTGCTGAATTAGTCTTTTACTGTGTTGTAGAATCTGACTTTTAAATTTTATTTATCATTTTTCATCTGTATTAAGATTGAGCTGTAGCAGGTAGTAGACCATGAAAATTGTCTGTATTCTCTGTCCTGCCCCCATTCTCATAAACGTTCTCAAACTCTCATAATGAGTTTGGTCAAAAACATTATGAAGGCTGTGATCAAAGTTAGTAACATAACAAGAAGCATATTTTCATTTATGAAAGGTTTAGAATCAGTCTTGTTAGTTCCCCAACCAGTGATTTAACCCAGGCCCCCTGCAGTGGAAGTGTGTAGTCTTAACCACTGGACCGCCAGGCAATTCCCAATGTTACTCTCCTTTTGAAAGTTGGGAAAATCATCTGTTTTCGTAAATTTGGATAACTGGCCTCTAGGCCTCTGAAAGAAACAGGAATGGTGGAACAAGGAAATTTTGATGAAGAAAAAAGTGAGGAGTGAGTGGTTCAGTGAATTAAGCTATGGTTTTGCTGATGGGCTTGTAACGTGGTGAACACGTTACACCTGAAGAACACATGAAGACCCTCGAGGTCGGTCCTCTCAAGCAGAGATGAGCCTTAAACACCCAAATTTGCAACTTCCAGGGCCTTCTGTAGAGGAAGAACGGAATCTTTCTCTCTGGACTGTGAAGTGTCGAGATATTGAAGAGCATCGTGGGATGCTGGGCTGCATCTGGAGGCCGACTTGGGAGCAGGGGACTCAGGCTAGGAACCCACACACTTGTGCCTGACCCTGTGGCTACAACAGTGATTCCTAAATTGTGTTCTGCAGAGTCCTGGTCCCAGAAGGCTCTGAAAAAAAAAAAACAGGTTCCATGATCAAACAGTTTGGGAAATTGTACCTAGTCCATTTCCCTCTTAAGGAATCCCAGTGACATTCACAAGTAAATACTCCTCAACAAGCAAACCCATTGAGTGTTATAACTGAGTGTTATCGAAGAATATTTATTTATAGAATTCTCTTTACTAACATTCCTAGGAATTAGTGGTTATCATTGGGAAACACTGGACTTACAGTAATAGCAGTAGTCAGAATAATGAAGAAGCAACATGTGCTACCATTTCTTGAGTGCTGTGCAGCAGACACTGTTCTAAGCATTGAACCTCTGGTGCTGAACAAGACCTTGACCTCCCAGCAGAGCAGAATGGTTACAGGGGCAGGCTGGAATCCTATTGCTAGTTCTATCCAGGGCCCTTCATTTCATAGTTGTGTCCCTTTAAGCAAGTTGCCTGATTTTTCTGTGCCTGTTACCTTATTTATAAAATGGAGGCAGTAAGAGTGCCCACCTCAATGGATTATTGCAAAGATTAAATATGATTGTAGATGTAGGGGAGGTAGTGACATAATCAGATTTTAAAAATTTTACTCTAATAGATTGGAGATGTGAAGAACACTGAACAGAGAAGGCCAGGCAAGGGTAGTTTGCCAATGATAATGGCCTGGTCCAGAGGAATAGCTACGGTGATGGGGAAACGGATGGATTTGTGAGGTCTTTAGTAAGTAGAATTGATAGATCTGTGTGCTTGAGATCAGAGTGGAGGTGGGTGAGGGAGAGGAAGGGGTCAAAAATAACACGTGGGCTTCAGACTAGGCTGGTGGCACGACTGATGCTGCCTTTGTAGCGGTAAGAATCTGGGGAAGAGAATCATGCAGCTGGGGCTGGGGAGTGGGAGAGGGACAAGGAATTCAGTTTATATCAGGAGACCTGGCTTTGTAAGCTGAACGGGATTTTGTATTTCTATACTCTGTTTATTGTCTTTTGTAACCTCTCATTAAGTAACCCTTTCCTGATGCTCCTCAATGCCCTTTGCTGGGCCCTCCTCCTTCACCCAACCCCTGTCAGGTTGTTTTTGGCTCTTGCTGTGCCCTCTAATTATTTACACTTTCTCCCTAGGCAAGTCTAGTCCCAAGACTAGAAAATCCCCTCTTTGCTGATGACTCCCAAATCTACACCTCCAACCTGGGTCTCTTCCGCAAGTTCCACACTCAGTTCTCTGCCATCCTGGAGGGATGCAGGATGCCTTCCAGTGGAGGATGAGAGATGGTAAATAAAACAAAATCTCTTGTGTGATAGACAGTGATAATTTGAGAGAAATGAATCAGAAAAGGGAACGGGAATTGTTGAGGGCTGGCAATTTTAAATAGGATGGTCGGAAAAGCACCTCACTGCTCTACGGCGCAACTGTCCTTATGTTTCATTAGCTTTGCAAGCCTGATGTGGCCTAAGTGGAACTCCTAAGCCCTCCTCTTTGACTTACTGTTTCTGTAGGACTACATTTCACTTTCACTGTTGCATCAGGTAAGATCTTACTGTTACGCTGTAGTGTGCATCTCAGGCACGGGGGTCGTTTCTATTATTACACATGAGCCCATCTGCTTGGTGTCAAGAGATTGATTCTGTGCGAATGATTTTTTTCTAGGTGCTCCTATAATATTTCAGTGTGTTTATTTGACTATTTCATGCAGAGAGCATAAGTTACATTCATACATATTAAATCATATTTGGTAAGTAAATTGAAACGCTTAGGTTTTTTAAATTATTTTTTTATTTTTCGGCCACACCATGTAGCATGTGGGATCTTAGTTCCCTGAAGAGGGATCGAACCCGCGTGCCCTGCAGTGGAAGGGCAGAGTCTTAACCACTGGACCACCAGGGAAGTCCCTGTTTGTTTTAATTATACTTAAATTATTTTTCTAATTCTAAAATAAGCATGGACACACTTAGATTTAAAACAAAGACGTGCTACTGATGCAGCATCGAGTGGACATGCAGAAGCTAGTGCTATGACTGAAAAAGTAAAGGAAAAAGAGACTGGGAGGAGGTGTGGTGTGAATTTCATGATGAATATTGATTTCAGTTTTCTGGGAAGAGCAAAATGAAAGCGTGCTTTGTTACATAAGAAATGTTTAAAGGGCTTCCCTGGTGGCGCGGTGGTTGAGAGTCCGCCTGCCGATGCAGGGGACACGGGTTCGTGCCCCGGTCCGGGAGGATCCCACATGCCGCAGAGTGGCTGGGTCCGTGAGCCATGGCCGCTGAGCCTGCGTGTCCAGAGCCTGTGCTCCGCGACGGGAGAGGCCACAGCAGTGAGAGGCCCGCGTACCGCAAAAAAAAAAAAAAAAAAAAAAAAAAAAAAGTTTAAAGATAAAGCTGACAATATTAAGAGAAATTTTCAGCAAATACATAGTATGATGGTTTAAAAAATATGTCCACAAATTCTTTGATACTCTTTCCTTTAATATCTAGGGATGCTGCTCTACATCCTACGATGCTCAGGACAGACACCCAGCACCCAGGAGTGATGTGGCCCCGGACGTCAGCGGTGTGAGGCTGAGAAACGCTGGGTTACAGGGATGAAAAAAGCCAGCAACAAATTCCCAATAGCCACAGGAAAAGTTTTATTCTATGAAATGAATTTAAAAATTGTGTTCTAGCTTCCTCTGGATGAGGAAGTTTGTGCAACGTGGATTTGCCGTGTCTGTAAGGATTGGCACAAGAGGTACCAAACTAAAGGTTTGACTTCCTTCAGAGCCACTGGTTTGAGAAATACCATCTTCCCAGGGCTGGCGAGACAAGCAAGAGTCGCTTCTTCACCAACTGTGAGATTCCCCAGGCTCTGGTTTCCTCATCGGTGATACGGATTTAATAACAGCATCTACCTCTCTAGGGCTTTCATGAAAATCAAATGAGTGAAAACATGCATCTACCTACCTGCCAGGCATGTCTAAATGATATACAAGTGTTTGCTGTCGTTAGTGTTATTTGTGAGCCAGATGGATATTTCACTGGTTAAGCAAGTTTGTATTAAGATGTCGTGGAAGGAACATTAGAGGTAAGACAATGAAGTAAACGTTTCTCTTCTGCTGGCTGGAAGGACACTGCAGGAAGTGTCACTGCAGGAGCTCCTCTTTCTGGTTCCTTCTGTCGTGCTTTCTTCCTCCTTGTTTACGGGGCACCTGTGGTGAGCAATTCAGGTCACCCGGTGGTGCGACCCGCAACCAAAATTTCTCCCAGTCTCGGCCCAAGTTTTCCTGTCTCCTGATGTCAGCCCTCTGTCACCCTGTAACTTGTCTGCCCCTAGTGGGTAGTGGCCCCAACCCCTCCAATGAGGTCTCAGTCCCACTTTGTCGCATTCTCAGGTTCTTTAGATCCTCTTTCATCCGTAGTAGTTAATCCCCTATTATGAGTTAATCATTCTTTATATTACACTTTCCCTGTTCCAATTACTGGGTGGTTTCTGTTTTTGGAGCGGACCGATACACTGCATTCTTGAAACAACTTGGAACGTTTAATGCTCATTAAGTAGAATTTCAAACTAAGTCTTTTGAAACCAATCATCCTAAAATTTGTTCTAACAAATCTTAGGTAAATATAGAAACCTGTGGGGAGTTGGAGCTGTCCTGGGATTAATGCAGCGTAGGTTTCCACATAAAAGCATTGTTTTTTGAATATGCAGCAGCTATAGCACGTCTGTGGCACTGACGTGTGGATTAGTGATTGGATAGTTTTATCTATGGAACACTCAAGAAGATCTGAATATCCTCGGCACAAGGAGACCGAATTTCTCTTACCCAGTGAAATGTAGCTTTACGTATCCCAGATCCAGACAGTGCTGGGGGACGGAACTTCGTGACCTCTAGCACTCTGCTGGGAATGTTTTCTTAATTATATATAATTAAGAAAGATGGAATAATTATATATTCCAATTCATGTCTAGCAGTCCACAATGGGTATAGTTATGGATGATGTCATCTTGGTTTGCACTTGCTAATATCCTGAAAAGGTGGCCGGCTGAACCAGCCTTAAGTGAAACCCAACGTATACAAAAGAGTAACTGAGAATCAGCAAATAGCCCAACGTCCTCTACTTTTGTCCCTGGAGTTACTGCCTCTACTCTGGTCTGTCACTTCTTCAGTTTACTTTTTATTCTAAGACCGCTGATTCTTATAAGTGTTCTATTCTTATTCACTGTGAATACACCTTCTTTTTTAAATAGAGAAAGAAAAGTGCATTGATTTGATATGCTAAAAAAAGAAAAAGATGATCCAAAATATAGAGAACAATTAGTATGAAATAAAGCTTCTTTCTCAGTGGGAAAAAATAAAAACCATATTGCTGAAGTCTTTCAACATTTCATTTTTTAATTTTTCCAATAGTACACTCTTTAAAAGAAGTTAACAACTTCAATTCCAAACATAAGGATTCAATAATGCGAATGAAAAGCTGTCATTTTCAGTGAAGCTGTTGCCTAATTACCCTGGAAAAAAGTATTCTTTTGATTGAACTGATGCAAAAATCCCTTAGAAAAGCTTCATTGTTGCCTGTAAAGAGTCTTCTTAAGGTCACTTTTACTTCTAGACCATCCCCCTTGTTTCTAGTGAAAGAGTTTTGCTTGGTAATGGCTTGTGGTTCCACAGTGTTTTGTGTATGAAAAGCGTAGACTAAGAGATACTACTGAAGTCGCTCAAATTGTAGATTTTGCCACAAAAGGAAGTCCCAACACTGAAACGTTTCCCCTTAATGTTCAGCAAGACACATGAAAAGAAAACTCAAGTCCCACTTTCATCTTTACTTTGATCACCATTTTAAATGGCGTGAAGAGGCTGCCGCACCGTCGGAAACAGAGCTCCACGGCCCCGTGTGCTTATTAAATGGCCTGCAGGTTCGGAGCGGCCGCCCCAGCCCCGGTTGCGGTCTGCAGACAGAGGCATCTGGTTGCTGCTGGGGGTCCCGGGGCCGAGCCGGGTGCTCCCCAGGGGTGTTCTCTCGGAAGCAGGGGAAGAAGCAGTGCTCCCAGACAGCAACAGAACAGCGCGCGAAACAATGCTCTCCATCCACCCAATCATTTCCTGTTCAGAGCTGGCCTTTACTGCTGGGACAAGAGGACACTCCTGTTGGCTTTCATTTTTTCCAGGCGCTTCACTAAGTGGCCATTGCTCACCTCGAGCTCTTCTGTTTTGTCCAATGCAGAGCGAAGCTGGAAATCAAGGCAAAAGGCAGTGAGCTTGGATTCCAAGCCTACTGACAAACAAATGACGACCCAGACCCACCGAGACTCTAAAAATACACATATACCTACACGTGTGTATACGTGTATTTCTTTTTTTTTTTTTGCGGCACGCGGGCCTCTCACTGCTGTGGCCTCTCCCGTTGCGGAGCACAGGCTCCGGACGCGCAGGCTCAGCGGCCATGGCTCACGGGCCCAGCCGCTCCGCGGCATGTGGGATCTTCCCGGACCGGGGCACGAACCCGCGTCCCCTGCATCGGCAGGCGGACTCTCAACCACTGCGCCACCAGGGAAGCCCACGTATATTTCCTAATTTAAAAAGGAACACAAGGCACAAGATTCTGGCCTCATGAGTAACTAGGGAATCTTCCTCTTCTGAAATAGCTAGACCCCAGACAGGGCGCAGTCTTGGGGATGGTGACGGTCTCACGGAAGGTGAGGCAAACGAACAAACAAGCGCTGAGCCAGACCAGCTGGAGGAGGTGATCCCCACAGCCCCGGGCAGCTGGCTGCTAGGGGTCTGCAGCCAGAAACCGAAGTGGGAATGGCTGAGGCCAGGATGACCGTGCCCGGGAACCAGGGGGGCACAGAGCCTGGGGGGCACAGAGCCTGGGGGGCACAGCAGGGAGCTGCACGGACTGCAGGCAGTGAGGCAGAGTGGAGGTGCCCTAAGGCGGGGGTTCACAGCCCTGTGCTTGTGGAGGCATGCATCATTAGAACAGAGTCTGCGGTTCTGCTTCTGATCCAAAACCCTCCAGGAGGGTGGGCGGGGTCCTGAGACAGGTTAAACGGCCCTGCCCTGCCTTTCACCAGCAGAGGCAGAAGCAGAAGCCCTTTTTGTAGAAATTTCCCCAAGTCAGGCCTGGAGTATAAATTCAAGTATCTAAATTCAAATCAAGCATAATCTCATAAAACACCAAACACATGGTGGGACAAACCATTTGAGTCAACAGAAGCAATAAACAACAGAAATAGACCCCAAAGACTGAACATGTTTCAGTCCTCAGTGTGGAAAGCAGAATAGCTGTGTATGAAATCGTTAAAGAAATAAGGATACAATCAACAAAGGAACCAAAACAAGAAACAATCAGGAATGAGAATACGAAACAAAAGGAGGTGAAATGGAAGATCTACAAAAACTGTACATTATGCAACGTTGGGAGGTAAGGAGATGGGGAACGGAAAAGACAGATGGTAGAGAAATGCAGAGGGTCCGTGAGAAGATCTGGTATCCTCTGATCAGAGTCCCAGGGGGAAGGTGGAGTCTAGGGAAGAGGAGTTACTGAAGGAGATCGTGGTTGAAAATTTTCCAAAATTTATTTAGAAAAAAGACCTCACAGATCAAAGAAACACAACATATCCCCAGCAGAACAAATAGCAGTAAACCCACATATTAACACATTAGAGTGGAGTGTAGAAAGTCAAAGGCAAAGAGAATGGCAGAGCAGCTAGAGAGGGGTAAAAAAAAAAAGATCACCTAAAAGGAGTTAGAATGACAGATTTCTTAGCAGAAGCCGGAAGATGGTGGCATGATAGTTGCAATCACCGTAGACAGAAAAACCACTGACAGGTGATTCTGGCCCTGAGCTCCTAATTGGCTGAACTACAATTTCCTTTACGGTGTGAGCACAGCCCTTCAGAGAGGTTCGGGCAGATGTGACAATGAATGATTCGGCCGCAGATTTCCCGGCGGTAAACCCTCCCTCTGCTCTCCCAACTAGAATAGCATTACCCATTCTTTTCCTAGAAATAGCCTAGAAAATTTACCTCTCTTTGAAGTTTCCGTTTTTCAGCCTTAAGTTCATCTTCTATCTTTTCAGCATTTTCAGCAGCCAGTTTATAACGTGATACTTGGCTTTCTAACCTTATGACCTGAGAGGAGAGGAGAAATCATGTGTATAAGTTGATGGGCCTGTGTTCTTTCCCCGATTGCTTTACTATATTTGAGATCAAAAGGTATAACTTGATAAAATGAGAGAAAACACCATGACAATAATTATGATCTAGCATTTGGGACTATTACGTAGGTTCTAGCCACGCAAGCTATTTGTTCATATTTATGAGCAAGCCAGTACTGACACCTATCAGGGACTCATTTCCTCCCTGACCCTTGTCCCAAGTGTGGTTCCCGCCATGCAGACCCCATGACACCATCTCTCCCCGATGTGGGTCGATCCTGCAGAACCAGGCTGGTGAGGCAACGGCTCCACCAGGACCTCAGCTCCAGTCTAATCTCTCCCGGGGTTGGGGGGTGGGGAATCAGGAAAGGGAGGAGAGAGGCAAGGAACTCAGAGAGCGGGGGTGACGGAAGGCGGCTCTGCGGTGGCATCTGCGGCCAGAGACTCAGCCTGCCCTCAAAGGCGTGCTTCCGAACACGCATCGCTTTCTAGGTGCGCTTCTCATCTTCGTCTCTACAAAAATTCCAGAAAGTTCCAGCCACATATACCCACAATGGAGGGGGCAAGAGTACCTGCTTGTATCTCTCCCTTTGGTTAGGACACAGTCTGTCCCAGGGCCCAGCACGCTGGAGGCATGAGTGCCCCAAATCTAGGGACCAGAGCGAGCTGCTGGGCTGGGATGGAAAGAGGGAAAATCCAGGCAAAAGGGACATCCCTGCATGAAGCGTTTTGTAATCAACCGATTTTTTTTTTTTTTTTAAAAACAAACTGTCAAAAAAAACCCTAACCACATTAGGTACTTTCTGCAACTAACTTTGTCTATAAAGGATTAGTATCGATTATAACAGCCCAGATACTAGTTATGACCTCTCCCTCCCCACGTCCTCTCCTTGTAGGAAATACACGGAGAGACTTGCTGCCTTGTTTACCCCCCTTAGGACCTTTTTTTGGTTCTAAAATTCTCTGCTTCTTTTTGTCCTCAGCCTTCAAGCCTTTCTAGCAAATAAAACTTCAGTTAGTCCTCAGTCGGGCGGCCAGTGATTGCGTACAAGTGTGCACGTACATTTTGTTCTAATGCAGTTATCTCTTGCTCAGATTTTGCAAGTTTAAATTTGAGGTCGCTGATCTGTCTGTTGGCATCCCCTAAAGGTTGAAAGAGAAGGAAAATCTGTTAAGCTCTTGGGCTTTGAAAATGTTAAAACAATGGTTACTGGGAACCAAGCCCTTACTTTATAATCGTTGCCCTTGAGCAAAGAAGGCAAAGAAATGGTAGGGGGAAGGGGGAAGGGGAGAGAGATTGGGCCTGCTTTTGTCCCCGTAAGCCGCCTTCTAGTCTCCTGGCACGGAAAAATACCTTCCGATCTCCCCATACAATCGGCAGATCCAAAGACTGTATTCAGCGTAGTAAACGTGGTTTCTAGCCGCACGTCAGCTGGTGGTACCTTGGTGTATGTTTTGGGTCACCTGTTCTGTTTCTTAGGCTCAGACAGAAACATCCTTGCTCTGCCCACCTGCCCATCCTTGTTCTAGCCCACAAGGAAACATCTTTGTGCTTCTGTACTCAGGGCTTTTGGGGGGACGTTGGGAACACCGGCCGTTCCTTGCCACGACAGTTTTTCTCCTCCCGCATTAGTACAATAAAAATCGCGCATGGCAAAGGGATTTCTTCTACAGGAGGATTGACATTTACTTTGCAGATCCATCACGTGCACGTCCGTCCCGTTTTGTAAGACCCCATCTTCCGGGTGCAGACTGTCTAATCTGATATTCCTCTGTCTCTCTTCCAGCTGCCCTTTGAGTTTCTTAATCTGCAAACATCCACCAATAAAGCACGTTAATTTCTCGATTCTAAATGAGATGAGAGCCTGTGAGAAAGGAAGCTGCATGTCACGTAAAAGCCCACACCCACTAAGCACAATCCGATGTTGCCTTGCAGTTATTCTGTGTGTCTCGAAGGGGCCAGAGAGACAGGGGTTCCGTAATGAAGCGGGAGAGAAATGTAGTAAGACATTACGAGCCACCAGGAAGATGGGGGAGTCTCTCCCGTTTCATAAAGGAACAAACCCAAATAAATAAATGAAAAACCTTGTGCCAGTCAGTACTCTTCTTAGAAAGCACTAGTAGTATACAGGATGAAAATGGAATTCTATTTACTGTAACAGGCATGCATTGTTTTGTAACTCTGGGCGAGAAGTTATTTCTAAGGTTGAAGTTCCTCTCGAATTCAGGAGGAGATTTTCCGTAAAAACGGTTCTGAGTGTTTATCTACAAGTTCATAAATCAGTACACGATCCACCTTTGCTTTATTCACTCAAAAGCCAGGAAAGGCCACCTGGAGCCTTCCAGGCACAGCAGTGCTGTCCCCAGCGGAACCCAAACAGGTTGTAGGTTTGCCACCTGCAGAGAGCTGGTCTCTACATAGCTTTCTTCCCTCTGAGAGAGACACACGCACACAGAGTAGCTGGAATGGCAGTTAGCAGCCGTGACTGTAGAATCTTCTGCTATGTAATGGCGTGTCTCCCAGCCCTCGTTCTGTTAACCTCTAATCTCTGCGGACTTGTTGGAAGTCCCCCCACACACCGACAGGAACAGAGCAGACCCCCGTGACATACAAACCATCGGTGCGCGCTGCTCTAAGAAAACAAGTACAGAGTTACCATGGACACGTGTTTTTAAAAGATCACAGGCACTTCATGAGAATCCTCCCACCACATTTAGTGCCTTAACCCAATTTTGAAAGAAATCTTCAAATCTTGCAAAAAGCGAGGCAAATACCTTTGATTAGGCTTACGCGGGAAAATGAGAAAAATCGAGCTTCCTTAGAAAGTGATTGTGGAATAATTTAATACTACCCTGCATATGAAAAAGACCAAACAGGACAACTGTGTAGCATTTCTTGAGGTAGAAGAGGTCAAGGAAGGTAAACTATAGTGAAAACAACTTGGATCAGCTGTAACAAAGAAATACCTGCTGGACAGGTGTGCTGACCACTGAGGGATTACAAAACTGACTTTTACAGGCCAGCGGAAGAGGAAGGGTGTTGGAATGTCTGGGGAACACCCTTGCCTCTCAATGCTTAATCTAGGCCTTCTACATAAATCTTTATTGTAAGCAGCAATCCATGTAGCATGTACCAAACTCAGACCCTGGCCTTGAATCTTTGGGACAATCTCTCGAAATCTGATAGGATTTCTAACGTTTTACTTGGATAAGAACATTAAGAACACTGGCTGGCTTGGTAATTATTTTCAGCCACGATGCATCAGGGGTTTCCTGATGAAGCAAGAAGCTAGAATGGGAAGGTTCCCGGTTTCAGGTGCCCCGTTTTCCAGAACTCGGAAAGTAATAAAAAGATCGTTACCTGTTCCAATAAGCATTCCCGTTCATCAACGAGCTTTTTCAACCTAATATCTAAAGAAATCAGAAAGATACAGGTTTAGGTGACTCCATGGACTGCCCCTTTCAGCAGATTGCTAAACTGAAGAAGGAGCATTGGGGTTAGTGAAACTGATGATGAAGGTATTATACACGTACCACGGCGAATGAGGCCACAGACAGGACGGGGGAGGAATTCAGCCAAGGGGGGTGAACTGCATCAACCTCCCACACATGCTTGTCTCGTCAGGGCAGCATCCGGCTGCATGCAAACAGGCTAATCTTCTACTCTGGGTTAGCATGCAAGAGCTCTAGGGCCAAACCACACTGCAACACAAGATCTCACAAGGCTTCACGGTTTAACATCATTAGCAAGGTACAAACACACTGAGAATCGGGATCAAATATCACCAGCATTTTCGTTAGCCTTGACTTTCCAAGTTTCCATCCCACGAGCGTTGATCTTCCTTATTTCTCTCAAAGACTCACCAGTGTCAGAGTTCTGACTCTCCTTACGAACCCTAAGTGTCCTGACAGCACCTCCGGTAACCCACTTTGTTGCTATTCTTTTGAGGAAGAATGCAGTAATAACTTAGGTTTCTGTCATTCTTCCCACCCCAGATACAGAAGTTTGCATACACGTAAGCACCTAGAAATCCCCCAAACAACTCTCTGAAGGGGCGTTGAGTAATACATTCTCCAGAGCACAGAGAGGAAACCAAGACCCAGGGAGGATTTTAGGGGCAAACTCCTACACCAGTTTCAGGGCAAAATCAGGATGACGTGATGGTGGTGGGTGCTCCTGTGTGCTGTGCCCTCACTGTGTGCCAGGCACTGTCCCAGTCACTCACACCACCTCCCGCGAAGCCCTCCAGGCGGGCAGTGCTGCCACGTCCCTCTTCTACAGATGAGGACCCAGGCCCAGCAGCTTTCCTAAGGCCCCAGGGCTGCACCCCTAACCCATGCACCCACTGTTTTCCTAAACACAGCCCTCTGAGTCAGACCGGACTCCTGGCCTGGCTCTTCTTCCCGAGGCGGCAGTGCTCTCACACTGCCCAGGTTTTGATTAGCCGTGTGAAATGGAAATAATGCATACAAAGCGCACCTTTGTTTTCATTAAAAAAAAAATCATCTATCCACATTCTAATCCAAGTTACGTGTTTTCGCTAATTGTTTTTCCAAACATCCTAAATTGCTATTTTAAAGGCACAATAACAACATAAATGAAAACAGAAAATGTTACGTATAAGATACATTTATAATCCTTTTGAGTTCCACTTTAATTTACATACAAACTGCTTCTGACAGATGTTTTATTCTGTCCCTTCCATAAATGCACCCAACACTGAAACAAAAATGAAAAATAAATTGAAAACCTGGCTCTCTTATTCAATATCACTTTTCATTTTATCTTGTATATTTTATATTCCTATATACAAAAACCACAGGCATCATAAGAAACACTGAATATATCAGAAAGTGATTTGAGGCTCACATATCTATTTACAATTTTATTATTATTTTTCTATTAGAAGACTTCAAATATCTTAGACAGCAAGTAAAAAAAAAGTTAAAATGCAATAATAGTGCTAACAATAAAAAACAAGAGCAATCTGACCTTGAGTCTTATAGGGAAAATATGAAAAATGGAGAGAGACAAATGGAACTTTTAAGGAAGAGAAATTTTAAAGCAGAAGTGGAGAAGATTAAATAGTTTCAGGAAACTGGAAAAAAGAAAGAAGCAAAGTTGTTTGACATAAAGAAAATAAGCACTGAAATAAGTCAGAGAAAGACAGACAGTATATGTTATCACTTATATGTAGAATTTGAAAAATAGAACAAACGAATGAATATAGCAAAACAGAAACAGACTCACAGATGGTAACTAGTGGTTACCAGTGGGGAGAGGGAAGGAGGGAGGGGCAAGATGGAACAGAGGATTAAGAGGTACAAACTACTATGTATAAAATAAATAAGCTACAGGGGTATATTGTACAGCACAGGAAATATAGTCACTATATTATAATAACTTTAAATAGAGTGTAATCTATAAAAATATTGAACCACTATGTTATACACCTGAAACGAACATAATATTGTAAATCAACTATACTGCAATAAAAAAAATTCAAAAGAGAAATGAAAATGAGTCCTGCTTTTTTTACAGTCTTAAAAGTCAACAAGTCTAACCTGTGACGTGAACAGTGATGCATGACTGGTAATTACTGTGGTACTGATCAGGAGTGCTGCAAATCTCTACTCACTAAGCAGCCCTGCTCACCGTTGGTCTCTAATACCCAAACGATAAGCATTAAAGAAAATAAAGTCACACTGTCTCGAACTCAGAGTTTTATTTTACACTGGGAAGTTAAAATCAATTGGCAATTAAAGTTATTTTAGTAACATTGTTAAAGGATTACATTTTTTAAAAATCTGTTTTTTATATATTAAACTCCACCACACTTTCTGGTGTGAACTTTAGAGACCCGTGAAACAAGAAACAAGAAAGGTGGCGAGGCCATACAGACCGTCACAGGGGCAGCAAGCCAGCCCCAGGACCCCCAGCCCCGCTCCAGAGGGGCTTGCGTGTTGTGACTGCGTCTGTCCCGGCTGCGAAGGTCAACCACCAGCAACAACCATGGTCACTCAGCACTTACTCTCCCGTGCTTTACTGGGTCTGATCCACACCGCCACTCTCAAAGGCAGGTTCTAACCCCAATTTCAGAGAGTAAAATGAGACACGGTAAGGGTAAGTAGCTTACTCATAATAATATATTATCAGGAGGATAATTTTCATTCTGTGGGTTAATTTCACCCAATCCTGGGCCTCAGGCCTCCTCTCCCCGTTGCAGAGAAAGTCGCCTCCCTCCATATTCGCAAAGCTAATGATCAGAAGATTGACATCTCAAGAAACCCACTGAGTGTGGTCCTTTCTCTGCTCCCTCCTTGCACTGACTTAATTTGATTATAATCCACGTGGTCAGTTTTCAACTTCCCCAGGGCTAGCCTCCCATGCCAGGATCGCCCCTGCTTCCGGTAAAAGGCAGAACAGGGACAGGCTGCTCAAGAGGTCTGTACAGATGGCAACTCCCTACAGCAGCTGCTGCTTCAGGTCAGCCGAACAGCTGAAGCCTTTCATGTCTCAAAAAATTCGTTCGTCTTTGATGTAAGAGGGGCAGAGAAGGTGAAAGGGAGAGAGCGAAAGGGTTTTTCTCCTGAAAGACTGTCCTCCCTGTATGAGGTCAGCACACTGGATACGCACATATTCTGAACGGAGCACGCTCACACGCCCCTGCCTTTCCTTCTGGAGCCCGGACACTTGGAGTGAATCTTACTGTTGTGTTCCCTTGTTTCGATGGCCATGGTGGCATGTCATACAAGGCGGTCTCCTAGAAAAGGAATCTTATCAATGGAAAACAGGAACCCTAAACTGTCTAAACACCCAGAAGCAGCATTCCAGGGTCCTAGTGACAGTGGAAATTTAAATGTTCAGGTCATTAGGTTTTCCATTAATTGGAAATACTCAATGTGATACAAAGTAGTCAATGCAAGATATCCCATTCTTAAACACTCTTCAAAAATTTTACTGCTTCTCAACCTTTGTATGTTATAAAATAGCCTGTAATTCAAAATTCTCAGTTACCTTTCCCTATGTTTTACAGAAACTCATAGTTATACTTACATACTTTGGAAGGAAGATTAACATTTTACATACAGTAGCCATGCTCTGGTTTGGGGTTGAAAAATACCCCAGCTTTTTGATTTAAAGTATCAGTGATCGATGCTTTTCTCTGTCCTGCATTATAGTGAAACCTCAGTGGTCCAGGTTCCTCTGGGGCTGGGGCTGACAGGTCACCATTTGATTCTTTTCTGAGTCTGAATTGTTTGACACTGCGATCTTTCCAAATTGCCTTATGTACTTCCACGCCTTCCTACACTGAATATACCAAAGGTAACCATTTCTTGATAATTCAGGGGCCTTCACGTGCACATTAATTACTGTGTGGGGCCGTAATATCATCTCGCCCTCAGAGCAGAGTAATTGGTGTGCATAATGAAGGTTCTTAGATTATCAGGGATGGTTTGGTTCTTCAGAATCCTTATCTTTTTTTGGTGACTTTCCAATTCTCTGTTGCTTCCACTAGAGGTTGGGTCCTATGTGCTTGTTCATGGGCAGAGCACCTTCCATATAGGAAGTGATCTTACATGTTTATTGATTAAATGAGGGATGAACACTTGAGACTGCTGGCTGGCTGGCTGGAAGGATGGGAAGCCTATAGTAATGCCCTTAAATGTGCTGTTGAATAACATGGGAAAGAAAGGAAAGAAGTTAAAATGGTTTGGTGATCTCACCACTGAGTGAGTTTGGCTGTTGAATCACTTCCCCAGAGGCCTTTAAAAGTAGGAAGGAGAGCTGTTCCCAATGTACCTTCCGGTATGAACGCAGCTTTGCTAAAGTTATAGATACCAACTTTAAAGTCCTTTGCAGCCCTTGGACTTGATTCTCTAGCAAGCCCCATAGTTTTCTATTTATATGGCACAAGTGGAGAGAACTGATCAGTCCCATTATCCTCTGCTTCAGGACACTTATGCAGAAATAGTCAATGTTTATTTGAAATTCTCATCATCCTCTTCGAAACATTCTAATAAGCATTGGCACCTGTAAGCAACGCAACAAGATGGAGACCTTTCTCAAGTGGGCTCTTCATCACAACCACAGACCACAGGAGATTCTACGAGGAAAGATCTTACTCAAGGAGGGTCCAACACTAGTCCCAGTCTAGACGCCGGGAGAGAAGCTCTTCACTACTGACAATGGATATTACGCATGAGTCCTCCACAGAACCCCAATTGGGAACTAGCAACCCAGAAGTAGATAAAAGTAGATTAAAGATGATATGATGTAGCCACAGTCAGAATTCAAGTAGCACAAGAGTGATCACAGGCTTGTAAAATTATAAAATGTTTTTATTTCAAATTTTGTTGAGGTATTGGTCATTTTTGCACTCAATTATATACTGTAACAATAATACGAAGTCATATGATCTCATAAAGTGTCAACAGCATTCAAACTGTACATTCCCCTGTAATTTTAATATTCTATAATGGTTTTTTATTTAACTTTACAATTATTTTTAAAATGTTTCTTTATATAGAAAATATATATCTTGTTCAGGAAGATCAAAACAAGAAATTTCTGGTAAGAATACACTGAAAAACAACAAATGAAAATATTTATACCAGATACCAAGTGATTCGACTATTTAAAATATCCCGTTAGAGTCTAATCAGAAGTTTGCACAAGAATAGCATCTTTTTGTCTTGTTCTACTGAATAATGATTAGACAAATAGAAAGAGAAGTAATTTTAAGGTTAAAAACATAAATTTTAGAAATGATTCTCCCTAGCCAAATACTGCAGTAGGAAATGCAATTACAACATGTACCTCTTCCAGAAAAGAATTAAAAAAAAAAAAAAGAAGTCTTTGCATAAAATGACTTTGGTACATAATTGTCATGAAGTCAAAATCTCCTACAAAATAAATTCAGTGATCCTCAAGAATGAGATCGAAAAGTATTGGTCTGAGATAAAATACTTATATGAGGTAAAGGCAAGTAAGCTATCCCTAGTGCTGTAAGATGTTTATTTGCTATCCCTAACATGATTGATTATTGTCCTAACATGCAAATCTCATCACTCAGTGACCTATGTGCTGTCTGGCCGTTTATGTACTTTTTAAATAAAATACCATACAGGTTATACTATACATATCAAGATCAAATATGAAAGCACATACATTTAAATGAGACACCTTCATTTAAATCATACTCATAATGCGGAAATCTCAGGATACTATTTGGTCGCTTCAATTAGATGTTGATACATTTGGTCAAGAATATGCACATTCATATCAGCTTAAGGCCAAAGCTAAATATTTTGATGCTGATTTTAAGCAGAAATAAAACAGTGTACATTATTGTTTGATGCTCTCGGAATGCTCTCCATTAGAACTAACTCCAATAACAGAAGTGTCCTTCTCATCTGGGTGATAACCTTAGTGATGAAATAGAAATCTACAGGTAACAGTCTATAGCTTCAAGGATTAGATAACTTGGTGGATTGGCATTCGGTGCGTCTATACCAATCTAGAACATTTTCTGTGTCTCACCGGTGGAGTCTCTCACAGTTGGACTTGCTGTGCAGTCCTGGTCTCCCCCTAAGACCCCGCCTCAACCTACGACAAGGCACAGTCCTCTTTGTTTCTGCCCTTCCCGTGTCCACCTGTCATCTCTTCCTTGCTTTCTGAATTAAAGTCCCCCACCTCGCCTGCTGGTGCCACGTCATCATTTTCTAGACTAACGCTGTCTGAAACCTTCCTGACTGTGTGGCCTCGATTTTCTGATGTCACATGCTCTCCTGTGCCTTTTGTTCGACAGGCATCGTTAATGTCCTTCGAGGGACCTTCATCTTGGAGCAGGGCGCTGCCTGGCACTTCCTCATTGTCTGGACCTGGAGGACGGCTGGGAGCGGTGCCGTCTTCCTCAGCATCATCTTTTCTAGCCCCTTCCTCTAATTCTTTATTACTGGCACTGGTGCCTGATGACTGAACTGTATTATCTTCAAAATCCAACGTGTCTCCATCAGCTACTGCTTTCCTTGTCTTGGTGTTTACGCCATAATCGTCTTGGTGAAGTCCTCCATCCAGCTCAGTTGTAGGATTTTCTGGCCCATCGGCGTTTTCACTGCTTCCTACCGCGGCGTCCTGGTTTGGGTTTTTAGTGACCTCATTTTGCGCTTCTACAACTGGCTTTTTGTCAGTAAGTTCGACCTGCTCTTCGTTCACTTCACTTAAATCTGGGTTTTGAAATGTTAACTCTTTCTGAACATCTTTGGTTTCTACAGGCGCTGGTGATTTTTTCTTCTTGTTTTTCTTTTTCTTGTTCTTCGTTTTCTTGGGCGACGAATCCGGTGCCTCTCCCTGTTGGTCATTCTTTTCCTCATTGGGCTCTCTCACATCTGGGGATTCACTTTCAGCATCTACCGTACTTGGACCTGTCACCTCCTGAGGGCTGCTTCTGGCTTCTGGAGAACAAGGAATGGCTTGGACTTCCGGCTTGATGGGTTTCTCATCCCTTAATTTTCTTCCATTACCCTCCCCTTCGTTGTTCTCCCCACCTACCTCTGTGCTCTGAATCGGGACCTCCTTGGGCTCAGCTACTTCCCGGTTGGTGAGTTCTTTCTCTGAATCATGCCCTGAGCTTGGGTCCAAGCCTTCCGGAGCATCTACCTCACACTTTTCACGGTGACTCACTGTGTCATCGATACCCCTTGGAGGACTTGAGGCTACTGTGCCCACCTGCTCCCCCAACCCAGTGAGCCCTGCCTCCGGCACAGCCTCTGTGGCGTTCCCACTCTGCTCCCCAGTGTCTGCACTGCTCTCCCTTCCAGCTTCAGATATTTGCAAAGGAGCACATTCCTGACGTGGTTCTACGCTAACCTCTTCCACGTTGGTTTCAAAATCTTCCTGTTTTTCTTTTTCCCACTCTCCTGCAGATTCTTTACTTTGGTTTTTGGTATCCAAGGCATTATTGCTGCGCTGCCCAATCCCAGGACCTGGGATTTCACCATCTAGTTCACTGTTTATGACCTCACTTGACTCAACCTGCTGTGTGCTTTCAAAGAAGGAAGTGTTCTCCAGAATCTGGCTTTGAACCTGTTCCTCGTTCTCAGAATTTACTAACGTTCCTGGGGAGGGGGCACTGTCTTCAGAGGTTTTCTGGTCCTCGGCATTGTCACCAGGATGTAACACCTCTGTGTCCACACAGTCCTCTCCTGGGTCCTCTTTGTGCTGTCTTTGCTCAGTGTTCTGCAAGATCTCTCTTTTCCCCTCATTCTCCACCATTTCATCTTTCACCTCCACTTCATTGGCTCTTCCTAAAAGACCATTGAGAAAATTGAAGGGACCCCATGACGTGGTTGACCACACAACATATATTACAATGTAAACACATGTTCTCTTTCCCAGCCAACCCCGCTCCTAAAGAGAGAGAGCCATCAGAGAAGCGCACGGACAGAAGCCTTTGCCAGTTCTGTGCGGCAAAGCAGCCAGCGCGTTAGCAAATGTTGGATCAGCGGAGGCCACTGCCGCCACGTCAAAGGCAAGAGCGGCTGCTGGTGCCACCTGGGGTGAACTGACTTTCAAAGGTGAAGTTACGTTTTAACAAATAAGAAAGAGCTCTGGATCAGGCAGCCAAACTCTCCAAGATGAGGGGATTCAGAAGGACGGAAGGTTCGTGGTCCCCATTCTCATTTCTGGATGCACACGGGGACCACTCCTACTTTTCCAGCTGTCAAACTGCACTGAATATCACGCAGCTCTGAGAGCAGCTTTCAAATAATTTTTAAAAGAAACATTCAGGGCTTCCCTGGTGGTGCAGGGGTTGAGAGTCCGCCTGCTGATGCAGGGGACACGGGTTCGTGCCCTGGTCCGGGAAGATCCCACATGCCGCGGAGCGGCTGGGCCCGTGAGGCAGGGGACGCGGGTTCGTGCCCCGGTCCGGGAAGATCCCACATGCCGCGGAGCGGCTGGGCCCGTGAGCCATGGCCGCCGAGCCTGTGCGTCCGGAGCCTGTGCTCCGCAACGGGAGAGGCCACAACAGTGAGAGGCCCGCGTACCGCAAAAAAAACAAAAACAAAAACAAAAACACATGAAGACCACTTACAAAACTGACGTTTCTAGTTCTTTAAGTGTTCATTACACAACAGTTATCAAGGATTTATAAGATGTATATTTGAACAAGAACAGCATGATAAATTCTAGCTGCTCAGGTAGGGAACATAAAGGTAGGATGGACATTCATCAGTTTATCTTCCCTCAGCAACTCTGACACAATGAAAAGAGCTGTGTTTCTTGAATAGTCATCAGGGTAATGAGGCACCTTCCCGGAAAGCCAGTCCTGGGAAGCTGGGGCCTACAGGTTTCTTCATGTCCATGAAGAACCTTCCAAGTGGAAACTACAGCCTTGGTCCCTGACCTTATCTCAGCCTCACTGTGAAAAGCTGGAAATGGTTGTGAGCGAGGCCTTATTTGCTGGCTACAACTTCAGGCGGCCCACCACATGCAGAAGGTTTATCCCAAAGCCAAGTATATTACGACAAATATTAACTGGTGAATCTTTTCAGATATTTGAAAACTGTGTAAAATATTCCTACAATATATTGGGTTTCCCAATTTACATTCTTTCGGAAGCAAAAATGTGACATACAAAGGAACATCACCTCTGACAAAGGGGCGGACGTTTTCAGACTCTTGCTGGTAAGGAAAGCCCTCCGCAATGACCACACTCACCACCCAGGGCTCCCCGTCCATCTCACCTACACCCAGGGCTACTTGTCCATCTGCTGTCCACAGGCACTTCAGACTCTCAAAACGCTTAATGTGCACGGGATCTGCAGCACTGGCTTGCAAATACAGTCAACTAACTTACTTTACGGCTCTGCTATTCTGATCTTTTGACAATTCTGTAACAGAATAAGTCACAACGCTGTGTTTGGCACATAACTGAAGAAAAACAAATACAACGGAACCGTCAACACGGTCACTTAATTTTGAGATTATTTTCCTTGTATTCACAGTCTCGCTGGCAGCTTTGAGAAGCAAAAGAAACGTAGTCTTAAGCCATCGGTGGTGAGCACTGAACAGAGGTACATGCCGGACAACACACGTGGGTGATGGCATCGTGTGACAAGGAAGTTCCCATGAAGTGACAGAACGAAGGGCATGCTGGGTGATTGTTAATCGATCAGTGATGATTATGTCAACTCTACCAATGCATGGAAGGTGAACCAGTGCTGACTGGAAGACACGAGGATCAAAGGAAAACAAGTACTTACCTAGCGTCCCATCCCCTGTTGCCTTGAGGGCATTTAACTCTTCCTTTGTCATCTTTGTAGAACCTTGGTAGCCAACATTATTTAGGGGGTCTGAAGTCTCTCCATTGGTAGCTACTTCTGAATTTAGGATTATTCCATGTTTCTGGGAATAAAAACAGGCTCATCGTAATACTCACTAAGAGATATTAGGTTAAACTTTCTTTTATAAATAATAATTTAAAAAAACCCTATTTTTCCCTAAGCAGAGGAAAACTCTACAGAGACAGAGGAGCGCCAGGCTGCACCCCTGTAAATATTCTATCAACACACACTGATCTCGGATGTCTTCCTCCAAGGGCCCTTCCTTACATGTTCCCATCCACATCTTAGTGTGCTGGTGACAAAACACCTTCCTTGGGCATCCTCTTTCACTGCAGGCTGCCAGGAAGCAGAGCAGCGAGCAAACCACTATAGAGTGGTCCTTACCTCTAACACCCCGGCTGTGCTCTTTAAAAGGACAGAGATAAAGAAATATGTACGTGTTCTGAGAGGAATGATCAAACTTGGATGGAAGGTTTGTGACATTCGAAAGAAATACAATTCGTGCTCACTACACAGCAAAACACTTTAAACCCGGCGACGCTTCACAACGCCAGGACGCCCCCCCTCACCCGGGATCACCCCCTCCCTTACCCGCTCCTGCCGCCCATAGCTCTTTCTCTTCTGCTTGGAGGAATTCCCAACCCTGTACTCACACCCTGGCTAGAAGCAGCACTGCGAATGTGAGCTCTAAGCCTGTTCCCTGCCGGCTTACTGCTCTGGCCTTGACCCTTCATTATAAGTAGCTGACGTGGATGTTTCCATTGGCGACGCACGCGCCAGCCCGTGGCCATACCCCCTAGACTCAACACCACCTTCTATGGTGCCGAGAGTCTACCCAGGGCTCTGACCCCCGCTGCTGCCCGTTGGTTTATTTTACTCAGTTTCCAGCCAGCAGCTGAAGACCCCTTGACATGGCCCAGACAGAACTTTCCTACCATCCACGGGGTCTCCACGTCTAACTAGCGTCAGCCACGCCACTGTCCAGCTACAGAGGTCCTTATGTTCGAGACTTTAATATAAGAAAGAAATACACTCTCTAACTTGGAGTAATGTCCTGGAGAATTTACTGGTGAGTTTGAGAAAAAAATTTAGACAGCCTATCAAAAAAATTCTTGGAAATCAGAGTTGCTTCCAAGATCAGATATGCCTATAAACATCTAAAGACAATAGGCACACCCCACGGAATCTACACTGACTTCACATGTCTCTTTGGGGGTCAGTTAACCCACGATTTGATTTTATTAACAGAACTAAAATCAACGACATAAAATCAATGAACACCACTATCCACACACATTCGTCCTTGAGAATCCTGGAATTTGCTGTTGTCGCCTGGATTTTTAAAAACTGTACTTTGGCTTCATACCTTTAATTCCTCTTTCAGCACGACTACTTCTTCTCTAAGATCGTCTCGTTCACTCCTTATGGAATCAAAGAACTCTTTCTGCCTCTCTAATGCCTGAGTGTGTAGCGGAGCAAAGAGAGAGAAGATTCGCACAGGTGAGCAGACGACTTCAGAAGCAGGACTAGGAAGGAGGCTTCTACTATGTAAAAGGCTAACACCGGCAGGGCATTCGATAGACTATGCTTAAAGATACAAACACAATGCAGTGTTAAGCTCTGCACTCAGTTTACGCCAGCCAAGAAATGTCACTGTGCATGCTCCCTGAGAGACATTAACGTTCTGAAGGATGCTCTCTGCTTTACACCCTCTCCTGGCTTAGTCTGCAGTTTCACGGCATAGTTGGAGAAGGAACAGAAGCCATGCACCCATTTAAATGAAGGATAAATAAAGGAAAAGAAGAAATGTTTACAAACCCCCAGTGACAACTATTTTAGTAATTTAGACTGTTTTTGTACGTTGATTCTCGGTGTTTGTTGTCACAGATGAACGTAAAGTGGTCCTGAGGCAAACGCAACGCACACACAGACATGCACACGAGATCTTAAGCGTTGGTGAGCGTATCAGAGTGAAGGCAAGGTGCAGCTGCACGCTGTAAAGGCGCTGACGTTCGCTTCAACATCTAGAGATTGCTATCAGAGCCGTGGGGAGTGAGTCGCCGTGTTTGGGAAGCCATTTGGCATCGCGGAGCACAGCTGTCACTTTAGTAAGCGTGTTCTTTGCTCCCTACTCGTCACTCCTAAATGCAGATGGGCTGCCTCTTCTTTCCCTGTGGAGCGAGAGCAGCTGACATCTCCCTGGGGAGGCTCAAGGTGGGGATGCGTGAGGCACAGCACCTGCCACCTTGCAGCTTCCTCAAAGCCCTTGGAGAAAAAGCCCAGGCAACACGGGATAGGGGATTCCAGGAGGTCTGAGCCTCCACGCGTGGACCCGCCCAGCGGGTTCCTCACTCCTCTGATCTCTGTGCCGCCCGCTGCTCACAGGCAGGCAGGGAGCCCGGGAATGCTGACCAAAGGAGAATCTCCACATTGGAAGTCCACTTCCAATGTGGAGTTAATGTCAATTTGGGTAAGTTCATGTAGTCTCTCTTTTATTCGTTTTGTGTCCCACGGGGGTCACATGCAAACTCATACAAGCCTTTTTGCAAACCAAAGATTCTGAAAGCATTCAATTTGCTAAGCAGACTGCCCACTTGAACCGATTGCAAAGACTTGAGAATCCTACCCCTATCTTTTTGTCTTTCCATTCTACTGTTTCCTGAAGATCAGAAATCTCCCTGATATAACTCGCCTGTTTCTGCTGTAGCTGTCGGATTTCCTGAAGAATAGGAACAGATAGAAAGAAAGCAGATACAGGGTTAAACGGGAAGCAACTCTGCAGTGTAGACAACCCCTGAGCCAGCAGGCGCCCCTGGCGGTCCCGGCACCATTTTTTCTCACTGATCCCGAGTTCGTTCTCAGGATGCAGGGACTTTATCCTTGTCCTTTTCCCCAGCTCCCAGCTGGAGTGAACTTCTCACTTACAGGCACTAGAGTTCTAACCAAATTAAAAAAGTAAAAAGTCAAGTCTGTATTAGTTTCTTTTTGTCGCTGTAACAAATTGTCACAAATTCAGTGGCTTTAGAACAACACAAACTTATTCTCTTACAGTTCTGGCGCTCAGAAGTTCAAAATGAGTCTTGTGGTGTCCCCAAGGCACAGGCAGGCCTGGGCTCTTTTCTGGAGGCTTGGGGCAGGGGAGAATCTATTTCCGCCATTTTTTAGTTCCTCGATGTGCCCACAGTCCTTGGTCTGTGGCCCCTTCCTCACGTGGCTCTGACCTCTGCCCCCGTGGTCACATCTCCTATGCTGCCTTTGACTTTCCTGCCTCCTTCTTGCAAGGACCCTTTGGATCACTGTGGGTCCATACAGATGATACAGGATAATCTCCCATCACAAGGTCCTTAACTTAATCACATCTGCAAAGTCCCTTTGTCTGAGTAAGGTGACATAGTCACAGTTCCAGGGATTAAGACATGGGCATCTTGGGGGGCATTATTCGGTCTGCCACACCTCCTCAAACAAACACAAAATCACCAAAGAATGAGAATCTTCACTAATAAAAGGAACTGTCTCCTCAAACGAGGCATAGAGAATTCGCCTAAACTCAATTTTCAAGAAAACTGGTAGCTTTAGTCATGACCCAGCAAGATGCTCGTAAGTCACACACAAAGAGAAAAAAAGAACAGAAAAGAAGAACGGGAAAAACTACTCACCTCAAGCATTTCTTCTCTTTGCTTCAGGGCCTCTTTCACCTCAGCAAACTGAAACTGGAGGATACTGTGGGCATGCTTTTCCCTTTCAAATTCCTATAAGGGAGGAGAAGAACGTTCAAGTTCCAGTGGAATCACATTTTTCTGTCACTCTAGTTCACGTTCTTATGATTTACCTTTACCTGGAACAAATTACCTGTTGCCATGTCATCACAGTTTTCAAGGCCTTTTTTAAAAATAAATTTATTTATTTTTTTTGTTTTTATTTTTGGCTGTGCACGGGCCTTCGTTGCTGCGACGGGCTTTCTCTAGTTGTGGCGAGCAGGGGCTACTCTTCATTGTGGTGCGCCGGTTTCTCATCGTGGTGGCTTCTCTTGTTGCAGAGCACGGGCTCTAGGTGCGCAGGCTCAGTAGTTGTGGCACAGGGGCTCAGTAGTTGTGGCTCGCGGGCTGTAGAGTGCAGGCTCAGTAGTTGTGGCGCACAGGCTTAGTTGCTCTGCTACATGTGGGATCTTCCCGGCCCAGGGCTCAAACCTGTGTCCCCTGCATTGGCAGGCAGATTCTTAACCACTGTGCCACCAGGGAAGCCCTCAAGGCCTTTTTAACAACATGAACCAGTTTCTCTGGATTTTCTAGAAGACAACCCTACGATCTACTGTAAAATTAACCTGAGGACAAACATATGGACACCAAGGGGGGAAAGGGGCGGGGGTGTGTGTGGTGTGGGATGAACTGGGAGATTGGGATTGACATGTATACACTAATATGTATAAAATGGATGACTAATAAGAAACTGCTGTATAAAAAAATAAATAAAATAAAATTCAAAAATTCAAAAAAAAAAATTAACCTGAGGAGTTGGCACAGCTGACAGTATGACCCGATTTCTTTACAGGTAAGCCGTGCCCTGGGAAGGCCCCCAAGCTGTCTGCTGAAGGCCTGGAGGAGGCAGCTTTGCAAAGAGTGGTAATAAAATCATCCCTGAGTTTGAAATATGCCGATGAATACTCTTTGGGGCAAAAAGGGATGGTCTACCTTGGCAAGTTTATCTCACTAACAGTAGGCGGCCAGCTCTGTACCTCAGAGACAAAACAGAAACAGGCGGGGGAAGCAAAGCCCTTGTCAGCACAAAGCCGCTCCCCCAGTCCAACCCTTCCCTGCATGAGACTCATCCCTGCAACCGGGCAACACGCTCCTCTCGTCTCCCACTCAGCACAGCACAGCAGCGCAGTCCCTGACGATGGTGTGGTACCCACCTAGCTGCCAGCAGTTTAGGGAACAGCAGGGAACACCTTCCCTCAATTCGTGACCAGTTATTTTAGAAGGGATTTGACCTTAGCTCATCCTGGCATCATGTGCTCACCCACTTTCTGAAGTCTGGGGGTGACTGGACCCTCCTAGCTGTGACAAAGACATGTCTGTCGGGCTTTGCTTCGCCCATGGTCCCCACCTTGGGTCAACATTCCAGGATCACCCCATTTCTCTGGAACTAGATTTGGGGCTTCTCGGTCTACTTCCTGATGCCTAAATGAGGGCATTCTAGGAGTAATTTAGAAGGCATTACAGTACTGTTCCACCCAAGTGGGTTCAGAATACGCTCTCTGCTCCTAAATTATGAATTAGTTTCAAAGAAAGCTTTCATGACATCAGGTCTCATGAAAAGTTTCTCCTTTGTTTCAGAGTTCAGTTACCAGGAACTTCATGGACAAAATTCTTCTTTAGCTTCTAACTCAACTACAGTAGGGAAAGAAGGAGGCCCCTGAGTTGTTATGGTATTTGGCTTCAACCCTTGGGATTTAGAGGATATAGCTAGTTAGGAAGAAAAAAGATAATGACACTCACAAATTAAATTTTCTATTTATCTCAGCAACTCTGAAAAATTGGATAATATTCTAGGATTTGAAAAACCAGCTAATTCCTTAAAATATGAAAAACAAGTATTCCTTGCTGTCTCACAAAGAACAGCTAAGCCCAGCCTTCACCAAATCAGCCTACTGTCATTAATTTCAACATATGCTCATGCTTTTTGTTGATAACGTAAGTTAACATATTAATTCCAGTGGTTCTTCATGAAAGCCCAAATAAGATTCTACCCTTTTCTGAGGTTAATGAAGGTTTTTAATTCTCAAGTGGAGGAACCATGTCTTTTCCCAATCAGCAGAAAACAAATGAATATAATTTTCTTAAAATCCTTGATACTTGTAACTATTTCTCTCTGGTGTTGAGATAACAAAATAAGAATGAAGAAATGTATATTAACAGGAAAATCTTGCAGCATCTAATTGTGCTTTGTCCAAGCATGCTGGGTCTTTTGTAGGCAGGTTTTTTCATGGTTATGATTTTACCTTATATGCAAAACACACAAATGTCCTCCTAGTAGAATTGTCTCTAGTTTACATATTGAAATTGTGCATACCAATATTGCAAGTCCCTCAGCAAAGAGCATGGTATTCTTATTCTTATATGTTTGGGCTTCCAGGGCAAGTGGAGAACTATTGTTTTTTAAAAAAACACACACACGCAAATATATACATACACATGTATAACGTGTAGATATCATATACCAAATATATATACATACACACACACACATATTCTACCATTCTTACCTATACCGTGTGTATATCCTCCCATCCTTATACATACCATTTATATATATAGTCTACAATAATTACATGTACCATTTATATACATATGCCTGTGTATATATATATTCTCCCATTCTTACATATACCATTTACTTGTATATTCTCCCATTCTTACATATATCATTTATATATATATTCTACCATCCTTACATACACCATTTATATATCTATATATTCTCCCGTCCTTACATATAGCATTTACATATATATACACTCCACCCTTCTTTCTCGCACTAGCACATACTTTGGTTTTCTCCTCGTACTGCCGCCTGGACTCAGCCAGCTGCTCTTCAAGCTCCAGCATCATGTCCTTTAGCGTATCGACCTGGTACATAAAGTTTGTCTTCTCATTGTCTAGCTGAGCGTTGGAAACCATGGCCTTCTTATATTTTTCTTCAACTTCTGCTAGTGAGTCCTGCAGAAAATAGGTCATGTTTTCGAAATTGTAGTAAGGAAACAGAAACACAGATTAGTTCAGTATTTTTAACAAAACCTCCAAAAACGCAGCCCTAAATTTAGACTTTTTTTCTGGGAGCAAATGAATCAGAAGAAGAAACACATGGCAATTTGAAATGTCCCCAAAGTCTCCCTTTTCAATTTGTTCCGATTCTCATGACTCAGGAAATTAGTTATTAACTGTGTGTAGCCGTGAAGATAACTTCCAGTCATCAGGACAAGGGGGACGCTGGGTGGAAGGGGCTCCGGTCACAGAGGCAGCAGAGCCCTGGCTGTGGGAATCTGATTCTGTAGCCCGCTGTACAGGTGTCTGAAGTAACCACTCAAGACACGTGACCAGAACCTGGGACAGAGCCAGTGCTGGGGAGGGGGAGTAGAACACCTGCCGCCAGCGGCCCACTGTCCCCACTGGGGCTTATGAACCAGGAAAGGCTTAAGTGGAAGTTCACATGTTCAACCCATAGGAAAACTCAACAAGGTACACAGGCCTCACTGGGTAGGTCCTGGAGAGACAAAGCTCATTCCTTTGAAAAGACAACCAGGGAAAGAGGCCTGCAAAGTAAACATGCCCCCCTCAACCCCGGGGCTCCCACACCGGCAGGGCAGGCCCCAGGGGACAGCAGCGTGTGGACCCCGAAGCACAGACCAGCGGGAGACGACTCTGGGAGAACACAGAGCAGCATCCCAGGTGCAAAGGACCCTGAGCTACAGAAAGGCGGGCACTGGCGGGTCGGGCGTGTGTCAGGTGCTACCAGGAGGCTCTGCGGAGACCAGCGCTGCTCTCGCCTGCACTTGCAAACCAGGGCAAGGATTTCAGGTGGGACCAGTGATTCCTGCGCTGTTCCATGGCTCTCTTTCCAACTCCAGTAGGAGTTGAAAGCCAGAATCTTAATTTTCCCCCCTTTTAAAGAGCGGTGACAAATAGGAAACTGATTAGTCATGGGATTTGGCACCCCTGGGATACCGAACTCAGACTGGCTTGGGGGTACTTTCTCAGGAGCTGAAAAGGAAGGAACAGAGTTACCATCCCTTGCTAGACTCATGAGCTGCCCGAGCTGCCCTGAGAAGCCAGAGAATAAAGTCCCCGATGCCCCACCTCACTTCACGGAGCCTGGCAACTCAACTTCCTGGTCGGCACAATGCAGTAATTCCACTTGCTACGAGTACCGTGTTATTTACTCAAATAAATCCAAGAAGATACACATTCAGACATTGCTTCCATTAGTAAAATGGCGCAGTATGCAAATAGTTTGTGTGTTTCAAAAGCACAGCAACAGAACTTCCTTATCGGGAGACATCAGGTGTTTTGAGAAGCAAATTAAGTTGAAGCCCTCCTTGTACGTAAGGACTGCGGAAAGTGAAGAAAACCAAAAACCCTTCTTCAAGTGTAGGGTATGCTTCTGTGGGAAATGAGAAACTGGTTTTAAGCCAGGTGTGGTGGGGAGGTGAGTCCAAGACATGCACCAGGAAACATGTTAGTAACATTTGCTAATGAGGAGTTACAATTTTCGAGTCTTGGTTTCAAAGCTGCCTTTGGGAAAACCCTGAGCACACACACCCGTGCTACCAGCATTCCTGCCACTTTGAGGTCTACAGTCTGCGGCCTCTTTAGAGTGAGCATGCAGTCTGAATGTCTTCTGTAGGATTTTTTAAAGTTAAGCTGGGTTAATATCGTGAGTCCACACTTCCGTAAGCCGGTACCTTCATCTCCTTCAATCCCTGCATGTATTTGCCTTCTACATCCTGAATCTGGTCCTTTAACTCATTGAGCTCCTGGGGGAAATGGCAAAAAACGCAAATGATGTCAAAGGGAAAAATGGACAGAGACCACAAGGAAGGAGAGGCGATTCTCTGATTCTTTTCTACTTCTGGGCGGTTTCCTTATTTGAGTAGTTGGAGCAGCGATCTTCGTTTAACTTTTTTAAGTGTTAAAAGGAAAATAAGATGAATTTCAACACTACAAAGATGAAAATTAGGTGTATCTCATATGATATTTTCACACAATTTTATCAAAGGTATGTGGCTTCAAATATTTTTACGCAGTTTTATAAAATGAGCTTCTGAAAATGGAACAGGTTAACTTACTCATACTTAACAATTCTTTCAAGCTCTCTGAGTTCTGCTCTGTGCTACACACAGTAAGATACGGAAGACAGAAATCAGCAAAGCCTTGTCCCTGCCCTTACAGAGCCCAAGGACTCTACTTTCCCGTCTTGTTCACCGCCACATTCCCAGGGGCTGGTGTCTGGCGTGAGCTGGAGTTGCAATAAATCCTTACTGAACGACTGAGTCATGCTCACAACCCCAAGACCAGATGCAGATTACGACTGCAGCCAACTCCACTTCAAGGCGGGAAAGGATGACCAAAGGGCTGCAGGAGGCCGAGGGACCACACAGGGAGGGACATTTCAGGAACAGAAGTCAAAACATTGTTCTTATAAAGCACAGGAGTTGGAAGGCGTCTGCAGGGGGACCTAGTCCCACCGGCCCTGATGCTTAAGCTCTTCTCTGGCCTCCCTGGCAAATGCCATCCGTCTGTTCAGGTAGCACCAATGGAAGCTGGTTCCCTTTCACCAGTTTTCATTACTAGAAAGCTCGTCCCTAAATGAAGCCAAACCTGACCCGGAAGAGCCTCCCTGCCCTTGGTGCCCCGGAAGAGCCTCCCTGCCCTTGGTGCTCTCTCCAGAGGACACGAGGTCTGGTGATTCAGCCTCCCCTCTGCACAGTCTCCATTTCAGATGCAACGTCCCTAGTTACTTTAACAAGCAGAGGCCCATTTGTCTGTCACACACTCAGTGTTGAGGATGTAACAGAGAACAGTGTCCACAGACTAGTGGGAGAAGGAAAAATCAGTAAAATACCATGATGGGGTCTACTGAAGGCATACTACGCATATGACAAAGGGAAAGGAAGGGCACGCTGCAGGCAGAGGGTGGGGATGCGCGAAGGGCAGGGTGGTACTGTCGGGGGCAGCGAGTGATCCTTGTCCAGCGCCTTCCAGTGCTGTGGGCGGAATGTCCACTTCTGCTCTGCGTACAGAGGTGGCTGAGCACCTCAGGGCAGCGTGGTGAGGGGTCTCGCCCAGGTGTGCCCGGGGAGCTGAGGGATCCCAGCGCAGGTGTGCTGGCCCTACCGGGGTGGGGAAGTCAGGGGCGGCTCCTTGCAGAACAAGAACCGGGCCGGGCCCTACTGTTACTAGAACACCAAGCTTAATGGGAGGGAGGGGAGACCAGATGGAGAAGAAAGAGCTGGAACTTCACAAATTAAATCCTACTTTACTTGAAGACTGATTTTCACAGAAGGTTTCCCTAGGTCACGCGTAAGTAGAGGGTCTTACCTTGATTTCCCTAATGGAGGCCTCAGTGTCAATGGAGATGGAGGTGTCCCCGCTGCCCCTTCGAGAGGAAGTCCCACCCAGGGAGGCCAGTGTGGCTGCAGACAGGCCAGGCAGCCCCCGAGACCCCTGCAAAGTGGCAAGAGCAAATGGGATTTCAGCCCAAACCAGGATTATTTCTCAGTCTACGAGGATGGTACCTTTACTTGAACTCAGGTTCCAAACTGCAATATCTTCGGTGGGTTTATGGTGAGCAAGAAAAAGAGGTTCATCTCGAGGGGCCTCACGGACGCTCAGGGTTTGTCTGGAGTAACCGTAAGCTCCATGGCTGGGCCCATCGTGAATTCCTTCACCGTTCTGCAGGTTTAACATGCACACTGGAAGTGACCCCCGCCCCCGGGGACCCCAAAGGTTTTGTGTTGCCTGGTGAGCCACCCACTAGTCCTGTTCACTCCATGGTGAAATTCTTTATTAAAGATCAAGCAATATATTTTCTTGTTAGTTTCATCCATAATTTTCGGGACCCTCGTGGTTTATAGATGACACAATATAAAGCTCTACAGAAATTCCTTACCTTCTCCGTGAAGTCTTTTTCTGGTCTCTCTTCAACCTGGAGAGGAAAATGGATAAATATTAAATACTTAAAAGCATTAAACGGAGAATCTGGATTTAGGGGGTAAGATAATAATAAAATAAAGCATCAGCTTCCTTTGTGATTTTATTTTTTTATTTTTTGCATCATGTGGGCCTCTCACTGTTGTGGCCTCTCCCGTTGCGGAGCACAGGCTCCGGACGCGCAGGCTCAGTGGCCACGGCTCACGGGCCCAGCCGCTCCGCGGCATGTGGGATCTTCCCCCCCTCTGTGATTTTAAACACTCCTTTGCCATGAGACTCTCGGATACGCCGGTGTCACAGCGGTGGCCCACGGGCAGCTCAGTGAGCCTGGTTGAATTTCACCGTGTGGTTTTTCAACTTTCACAACTTCCACAGGAAGATGATTTGTGAATGAACTGAACAGGATGACTTGACCAGTTTCTACATGTGTGCAGGACACAGTGTGGGTCAGGACAGGCCCCAGCCTCGTTCACCCACCACAATTACTATGATCGGAACGTGAGAATATGACCAGCATTCTGGGGGCTGGAAGATGCAACCACACAGTTTTAATTTTGACTCTCACTACACTTGGTCTCCAAAGCAAGAGAAAGCAGTGGAGCCACAACTGCAGCTTTCCCACTGCTTCTGAGTAACTGAGTCAACGTGAAAAGTCTAGTGTAAACATTTTGAGACAGACACCCAGATGTGGGGAGCTGGCTGGGGGTGGGTGACGGTACAGGAGAATTTGCTGGGTGAAAAGGGGGACCCCAAGAATTTGGCTTTTCAAAATCTTTCCTGTTTGGACTGTCTCTGAATCCTCTCTTTTCCCTCCTGCAAGCAGGGGTCTCTGCGGGAACCCCAGCAGCCTGTGGAGCCCCAAGACAGCACATCTGCTTCAACCCTATGGGAGACCCCTGCCCTGTGAGGGTCTGTTGGGGTCAACAGTCTGAGGCTGCACTGGTGCTATTTCTTTTTTGCTTAGCATCCAACGAAAGGCCAACTTTCTCTTCTTTTTTTTTTTTTTCTTCTTTTTTTTTTTGGCACATTGAGAGCTCCTTTCCGAAAGTCCATGGGAAAGGTCCCAGAGGGCGAGAGAACCCTGCACCAAGTTGTCTCCAGACTCTCTGGATTTTCCCATCATGCCTCCAATCCCACCTCCTGTAGCTCAGAGGTTCCTAAATTTGATGGCCAGGGAGTCAACTGAAGATGCCCGTGACGGGTGGGATCACACCTTTGATCCAGGAGACCTCGTGAGTGAGCTGGGACCCTGCAGTCACCCTTGACTGTTTACGCCACAGACCACCCAGACTGCAGGTGGACAAATCCTAACGGGTCTGGGTCAAAGGCCACCACAGAGCAGCTCGTGAACAGGTCAACTGCCCGCATCGCCGTCATGCACGGGGCATGTGGGTGCAGGCGCTAAGCACAGATCGGGATGCCGTAATGGCGGTGACTTCCTGTGAAGACGAGCACTTCCTGTCCTCTGCCCACCCTGGGCCCGTGCTGGGCTGGATGCCCACATCCTCCCCATCCTGTCCCCCACCAAGAAGGCTCACTGACTGCCACCTTCTCTCCTTCACGCTCCTCAAACCTGCTTTCCAAGGGCAGGACGCCTGAAGTAACCGCTAGAATAACACAGCAAAGCGTGAGAGCTAACAGCCGACCAAGGGGATCAGATGGAATCGTACAAAATACTTGATTAATTCAAAAGAAGGCAACTTCTGAAACCAGCTCTGAGCTCAGGAGAGTCGAGCTCAAGGCTCTTCTGCTTGACAGATCCAACTTTGCCCCCGGATCTGCCTCCCAAATCCACTGCATCTGTTCTCACGCACCCAGCTCACATCTGGGGCTTCAGCAAGAACTTTCTACTCTCGGCTAACCAGTCTCCTTCTTGTCCTGAGGAGAGGGCGTGAAGGAGCTGCAGCCCCCAGGCCAGCGGGATGCCCCGCGCTGGCCTCACTCCCAGCTTTTGCTAAATAAGCCCGTGGGCGGGTGGGGCTTTGGATTCTGGCGTTGCCTCCGCCCAGAGGACTCTCCTCTCCACTGGGCCACAGCCGGCTGGCCTCCAAGGACAGGAGATTTCCAGACACTCTTGGCCACGTGCATCCTTTTTCACTCGATGTGGCAGTCACAGCCTGTTAGATAAAGGCAGCTCACTCACTACCATGTCACACACCGCCTGCCATTTGTTGGCACGTGCGTTTAGCGTGTGTAAACTTATATATTTATATTTTTCCAGATGTGCATGTCACACCAGCCTAACTAGATATTCTGGAACATCTGTAGGTGGCCCACGATTAAGATGGTTCTATCTCATCCTCCCTGGCAAAGCGCCAGGGAGCCCCCGACCGATGTTCTGAGTCATGAGGAAGATTTTAGCATTTCAAGTGTGGGTCTCCTCTCCACTTGGGAATACAAATATTCCTGAAAATTTACGAAGGAAACGTTACTGTCCAGCACTTGCTCTGCTGCAGAATCCATTCATTAGATCTCCTGGACACAAGGCCTTTATTCCCTAGAATAAGTTAGTTTGCAGAACAAATATTAATGAGATGAAAATAAAGAGGGTATTTTAACTGTTGGTGGAAAGAGAAGATTCAGTTGAACAGACCATCAAGCTACCGTGAGAAGCCTGTTGCTGTTTTGCTCTGCAGTTTAAATAGTGTCTTTCCTGACTGTTCCTCAGCAATAGATAAATATTGCCCAGAGAAATGAAGCTCCAGAAATCCTATGTTCACCTACAAAGATATCCGTGCCCATAAAATGAGGACCCCACTTTCTTTTTTGTAGTATTTCTTGTGAGAAAGATGAGAACTATACACCAGACCGCAAAGCACTGGTTTCCTGGGGGCCTTTAGCATAGCTTTGTTCTGCATTGTTTCACCATAAACACACACACTGCTTTTGTAATTTGCAAAACACCAAATAAGGGAGAAAAAGCCCTAAAACCATAGCTTTCTCTTTAGTTTAAAAGTAGTTTGAAAAAAGCCTTTGTTCTGAAATAGATAACGAACTCAGAATGTGAAAATTCTGGATGTGTTTTTAAGTAGAGACCACGGAGGGAAAAATTAAGCTCTCAATGACAGTTATAGCCAATCTATGCTTGACTATTGTTTCCAATCTGTATTTTACGTATCAGGGTGACTGACGTTTGTCTGTTTTCTGAATGACAAGGGACACGTGTATCTGCCAGCCTTCCTGCAACCTAAGAAGTACGCGGAGCCCCATGGAAAGTGGTGCAGTTTTGGTTGGGGGAGGGACGGATTGGGAGTTTGGGATTAGCAGATGCAAACTATTATATATCGAATGGATAAACAACAAGGTCCTACTGTATAGCGCAGGGAACTGAACTATATTTAATATCCTGTGATAAACCATAATGGAAAAGAATATGAAAAAGAATATATATATGTATAACAATCACTTTTCTGTACAGCAGAAATTAACACAACATTGTAAATCAACTATATTTCAATAAAACAGAAGGAAGGAAGGAAAGGAAAGAAGGAAGGCAAGGCAAGAGGAAGGGAGGGATGGAGGGAGAAAAGCCCTGCAGCAGCATGGAGCCATTGCAGCCCCACCGGATGCCACTAGATGGCAACCTGCGTCGAACGGAGTGGGACCGGCCCAGGGAGCCTTGGTCAGGCAGGGCACCCCTCACTGCCCCTAACAAAGGAACAGATAAGTAACCCTGACGGTGAGTTTAATTTGACATAAAGCATAGTACTTTATCTCTGAAAATAATATACAAAGAAACAGAATAGATGGAAGGGTTTTAAACACTGTCGTTTCTGCTGCATGACGTGACCCAGGGCATGCCGTGGACCACACGTGTCCCAACACGCTGCAGCCCACGGCAGCACGGGACCCGGGACGAGCCACAGGACCTCGTGGACATCGCCTTCTTATCCGAGGAAGGGCGGCAGCACCACAGACCTTGCAGCCTGTTAGCCTTCTTACCCTCATTTACCGAGCAATACTAAACGTTTTAGGTCAGTGTGAAAACTTTATAGTAACAGCCTTATGAAACATGCAAACCAGTATTTTATAATGACAATGGAGTGTATAAAAAGGTATCTTTTAAAATCTACGGGAGGTAGTCACTTCCAAACAAATTCTGTGAACTTTTAAATTATGGCAATTCTTCCTTTCAGAAACAAACGCTTAACGTAGCACGTTAAATATTTTGTTAATTCCAACCTTCTAAAATCGTGTCTAAATGAGCACACTATTTAGGCTCACTTAAATATAATGTCTGGTGAGGTTTCAAATTCCAAGTTTTCCGTATCACCACCTGGCTTGCCCACCTTCCTCGAGACAGAGTACAGTAGGTGGGCGTGGGAAGACCCTAGCAAGGGGGCCAGGGACAAAGGGACTTTTCCTCATGGTGCCCCAAGCCCCAGATGGGAAACGGGATCATGGAAGCAGTGTCATCACGGGGTCCCTCTCGAGAAACCAACTGACAGTACTGAACGCTGCTCAGAAAACACCCATTTTAAGGGTAATTTTCCTTCAGATATAAACAGCAGTGGAGGCTACCATGAGAATGGACATTTCTGGTTTAAATCCGACAATATTGACCTCATCCTGAATGACTGGTCCTTGAACTCTTGTATTTATAATTCAAGACCTGTTTTTCCACCTGGTTCCTGCTTCCACCTCTCCACACGACACAAAACATGAGTCATTACAGTCTTTTGTTTTTCTAACTCAGATGGGGCTGAGATTCCTGTTCACCACCAATGCTTCTCTGAAAACACACTGGCGCGTGAACCTGGGCGCCACGCAGGACACCCCGACCGGTGCTTCCGTGACCCGGCAGGTTCGCTGGGTTCTGAGGCCTGGGTGACACAGCTGCGTCGGGCCCTCCAGGCGAGGCCCTCTGCCGGGCTGTTCTCCGGGCCTGGATTACCCAGACTCCCGAGTCCAGCTCCCTGGAAGCATCCTGCCTCTTTCCTTCGAGCCCGTGCTCTGAGTTCTATACTGTATTGCGCCCATTTGCTGAGGTCTGTGAGGGGAGCAGGTGTGTCCCTTCACCACTGCAGCCCTGTGTCTAGAACATTCGATAAACACTGGCTGAATGAACGGACCCCAACTTCCTCAACAGGAAGGTTCTGGAGAAGAAAATAGGGCTCAGCTACAGAACGTGAAAAATGAGATGAGGTCCCATAGTGTATGCCCTTCTGAGATGGGGCGGGCACCCTCTCTGCTACCCACGAGGCTGGAGGATCCAGGGGGTGGGGCACACTTCACGTCTTTGGATGCTGAGGTACCTTTATTTTCTCAAAGTGGGGCAAGCTATCGTTTTCCCTCATTCTGGTTACTTTTGTTCTTGGGCAATGCTCCACTTGCCCGTCCCCTGGGGCACCAGCCTACATCCCACACCCAGAGCCTCCCAGGGCTGCCCCTGCCCCGGCTCCTACTTCCTCCCGGAGAGGCCCCTGCCCCCTGCCCTCACCCGTACCACCCCCTGGAACCATATTCCTGATGGATCACCAGGCGGGATCATTCTCCCCGAGCCATAGTGGACATTCGATAAACAGCCCTGGAAAACTCGCCCAGGAGAAGCAGGTTATCAACCCAAATCTTTTCTTGTTTTTGGTTTTCAAGCATATCATTACTCGTCTTTCCAGGTGGAGTTCAGGAAGTCTACGTGCCTGGCCAGGTGTCCCCAGTCAGGAATGAGAGCTGTGACATCTTAACCTGGGTCTTGGAACTCCCCCTTTCTGCTCTGCGTCCTTCTGAGAAGCCAGGCGGGGAGGATCACTCACCCCACGGGCCTCTCCCTGGGCACCGCCTGTCCCTGCAGGCCTCCCTCCCAGGCAGGAGGACCAGGGGAGTCTGAGCACAAGTTTCCTGGCCTCTTTCCAGTCAACAAGGCCAAATGCATCCACTTACACTGTTCGTCTCGCAAGCCCAAAATGCAAACTCCCAGCCCCTTCCAGTGGTGTGACTGTGCAGGCTCAGAAAAGAGAAATGGGGCAGATTCCGTGGAAGAGGACTGCGGTTTGGAAGCACAGAGCAGAGGGCTCACTCAGCTCTGTCCTCCAGACCCTCTGCAGAGGCCAGGAATGCTGCCTGTGCTCTATCCTTCAGGTGACCAGGAGCCACCATAACTGCGTGGAAGTGCCCCGCGCGGCACACAGGTGTCTCTGCCTCCTGAGGGCCACACCCGGACGCGTCCTCAGCTCTGACGCCGCATACCCGCGCGGGCGCCCGGATGCTGACCTCTGCTCACTAACCGTGCCAGCCTGAGTCAGCCGACCTTCGTCAATGAGCAGCTGGGTCAGGGGAGAAAGGAGACGGAAGTGATGACCTGAGTGTAATGAACTGAAAAATCAGCCCAGTCAAGCCCCTGGGAGTCTTGCAAACCCAGGGCTCTCCAGGGACCAAGGGACGGTGGCAGAGGTCTTGCCAGGCTCCCCAGTTACCAAGAGACCCCCGCCTCTCGTCCTCAGGCCCCAGGGACACGGGCACGATGAACGCTCACCTCTCTTGTGTCCACTAAACCCATTTTGTGGGAGTAAACTGTTGTCAGATTTAGGAAGCAGATGACAGGGGAATTCATATCTGGTTTCAGTCTCTTCCATCCGGGGAACTAGACATGTTGCTAGGCTGAGACTTCATTCTGACGCCCGAATAAACCCAAAGACATCAGACCATCACGGGCGCACAGTTCCCTGCTTCGCCTGAGCTGCGCCAGGCAGGGAGCCCAGGAGGGGTCAGGCCTCAGCTTCTTCTGTCGACCGTGAACTTTCGTGTTCCCCAAAGTGAGCGCCAGAGAGCGAGCATCATGCCTGAGAACGGGCGGCTCTCCGCGTCGGGTCTATCATGGGAAAACACCGATGACTTCCGTCGGAAACACGCAAGCAAGGGCTTGAAGGCGGAGGCAGGCAGGCAGGCCCGCGCAGACGGGCGCTGCTCACCTCGGCGCAGGGATCCCTCAGCTCACAAACGCTGCGCTTCAGTCCCGTCCGCCACGTGCGGAAGAAGCGACGCGCCAGGTTTTGAACACTGAACGTACGTGATACGGAACAGCTGGATATCTTACCGTCCCTGCTTGACGGGTCCTGGCTGGAGCAGTAAGCAGTGGACTTTGTGGGGTGTCCGCCATGCCACGTTTCCTGCCCCACCCCAGTGCGGTCAGGAAGCGGCTTCTCCTATTACCCTCATTGCTGGGGGGCGAGGGGGGCAGCTTTCAATTCCACAGGGAAACAGGCTCTCCTGCTCTAATACTCGCTTGCCTCATCTATCTTTTGTTTTCTCACCCTCGATGTGTAAACGGCGGAGAGAACATTTCTCTACTAGCAGGAGAGCATCCGGGCAAGCCCAGTGACGAATGGCTCTGGCCTTGGCCTTGGAGTCGGGGAAAGCAGGGCAGGCGTGTGGGGGGACTGAGGCCCCCGATTCAGCAATACGGGCTCAGTCTGCAAAAGGGATCCATTCCTTTGTTTGCGTCGCCAGGGGAAGCAGACGTCTGCATTTGGTGTGAAGCCTCCTGGCTTTAAAAGGCTGCATCTAATTTTAAAAGCAAATCAGCAGCACCCCATGGGTGCACGTGTGCAAGTGGGCGACTCAGCCCCATGGCCTCTTCTCTGATGACCAGGAACACTTCCTGAATTTTAGACATCGATGCGTCTAACTGTGGTGTGGTGTAAGTGAGTTACAAACCACAGTCAAGCTCCAAGTTCAACCTCGCCCATCTTTGCCTTCTTCTGCCCAGGGTCTATGAGGAGGGGTCCTGGCCCTCGGTGTGGCAGCCCCCGTGGTGCAGGGCTGGCATGCACACCGCTCAGCACACGGCCCAGCCCCTGTCCACTGGACGTCCTTCCCTGGTCATTGTGTCAGCCCCCCCATCCCAAATGTCCCCTAGGCAGATGTGCTCTGCCAATCCCTTATGGTCAAGAGAACAATACAGTTGCCTCATACAAAGCATCAGATGCGGTGAAACTGTCTAAAATTCCAAGGACCATGGGAAAAACACACAATAATGAGACTTAAATGATGGAGACTAGGTAGCAGGACCCCTTGCTTTCTGAAGCAGAACTTGGGTCATCTCAGGCCGGGTGACAAACAGGAGAGCAGCTCTGTCGTTTGTTTCACAGGCACTGAACAGAGGACCAACGGGACAGTGGGGGATGGAACAGAGCTAGAGATGCCGTGGCACTCGCAGGCCGATACTTTACCCTAAAAAACTGTTGGGCTCCAATAACAGATAATGTTCCAAACAAAATGTTTAAAAGTGAACCCTTCAGGGGCTTCTCTGGTGGCGCAGTGGCTGAGAGTCCGCCTGCCGATGCAGGGGACACGGGTTCGTGCCCCGGTCCGGGAGGATCCCACATGCCGCGGAGCGGCTGGGCCCGTGAGCCATGGCTGCTGGGCCTGCGCGTCCGGAGCCTGTGCTCCGCAACGGGAGAGGCCGCAACAGTGAGAGGCCCGCGTACCACAAAAAAAAAAAAAAAAAAAAAAAAAAAAAGTGAACCCTTCAATCTAAAAGAATGGTACAAATGAACTTACTTACAAAACAGAAATTGAGTCACAGATGTAGAAAACAAACTTATGGTTACCAGGGGGGAAGTAGGGGGAGGGGTAGGAGGGGTAAATTGGGAGATTGGGACTGACATACACAAACTATTACACATAAAATAGCTAACTAATAAGGCCTACTGTGTAGCACAGGGAACTCTTCTCAATGGCCTATATGGAAAAAGAATCTAAGAAAGAGTGGATACATGTGTATGTATAACTGATTCACTTTGCTGTACATCTAAAACTAACACAACACTGTAAATCAACTACACCCCAATTAAAAAAAAATAAACTAACTGGGACAAATACAAAAAGAGCCTTCAAATTTTTAAATCATAAAAACAACACATCCAGGCACATGGCTACATTTCTCCCGCACTGCGCAAAGTTCCCGTCTCCCAGTGAGACCCCCATCTCTTCAGCGCTGTCAGCAGCTTCCTAGATGGTCCTTTGCAAACTGAGCAGTGCAATTCTGAGCTCACTGAATAGTCATTTTCTAAATTTGGAAGCATCCTCCCCAATCCTGCTTTTGCTTAGACCTGAAATAAATCATGGAAAGCCTTCCTACTTTCTCCCGGTTCAGGCGTTTGGAGGTGGAGGGGTCTTCTTACGGGACAGAGGACTGAAGGGTCCAAGGGGGGGGGGAAGGGAGGAAGTGGACAGCAGCAAGGGCGAGAGGCCCACTCACCACTGGGCTGGCCCGCGCCGAGCTGCCTCTTGAGGAGCTGCGGGAGCTGGACTTGAAGTGGCCGCTGTGCTCCGAGGGCTGCCCACCCAGCTGGCCGCGGGACACGCAGATGGAAACAAAGGAACAGGTCAGCGAAGATGCAAGGAGGACGGAGGCCACGAGACAAAGGCTCCGGTTAGCTGTGAGGCCAGCCAGGCGCAGCCCAGAAGGGAAGGAGAGGTTAGTGCGGCCGCTGGCCGGCCCTGGGAAAGGAGGTTGTGTCTTCCCAGCATTCGACATGTGGCCACTCAGAACACAAAACTTAATCACACTATCAAAAAACACAGAATTCTTGGTTAGTAGGAAGAAAGTAACACAGAGCATCTGTTCAGCTGGGGTGTGGAGGACACCTAGTTTCTGCGCTGAAAAGCCTCCACGATGTGCAAGAGACAGGTCTTGAGAACGTGAGCTGCCTGCCGGCACAGAAACTGAAGACCGGGACAAGTGGGGCCGGCTTCAGGGCAATGCAAAAGTTTGCCTCTCTACTATCTTTGCAAGTGAATACAAAATAAGATTTAGGGTTAATACAAAATCAGGCAAGGCTTTTTAAAGTGCCGCAGGACCTTCTGTCTGGTGGCCTGCGTGTACATCTGTCTGTCTACCCATCTACCTAAACTTCCTCTCTTCTAGTAAAGGAAAGCACCAGCAACTCGTGTATCTGGAGGCTATGCCCTTAACTTTGATTTGTATTCACATTTGTGATAGGCCTAAATGCATTTTCAGTTTAACAACAATAACAACAACAAAATCTTACCTTCCTATATGTGTACATATACCCCATATCCCCTCCCTCTTGCATCTCCCTCCCACCCCTCCATCCCACCTCTCTAGGTGGTCACAAAGCACCGAGCTGATCTCCCTGTGCTACGCAGCTGCTTCCCACTAGCTATCTATTTTTCGTTTGGTAGTGTCTATATGTCCATGCCACTCTCTCACTTCGTCCCAGCTTCCCCTTAAGCCTGCCCCGTGTCCTCAAGTCCATTCTCTACATCTGCGTCTTTATTCCTGTCCTGCCTCTAGGTTCTTCAGAACCATTTTTTTTACATTCCATACATATGCGTTAGCATATGGTATTTGTTTTTCTCTTTCTGACTTACTTCACTCTGTATGATAGTCTCTAAGTCCATCCACCTCACTACAAGTCACTTTGCTATACAGCAGAAGCTAACACAACATTGTAAAGCAATTATACTCCAATAAAGACGTTAAGAAAAAAAGTATGTACATATCTTAAAAAGTATCATAAAAGCGGTTCATGAGACCTTAAAAAGAAAATCTTACCTTCCTCTTGAACGAGGCAGGGCGGGGGGAGGGTGGGAGGGGAGGCGGAACTCGAACACCATTTAGGACCACAGGCACCGGCAGACTGAGAAGCTGGCCTGCGAGGCCTGTGCTGACTGCCCACTCCCTGCCCCCAGGCCCCCTGGAGGCCCGCAGGCATCATTCCTACTGCAAATTATGGGGCCACAAAACTTCAGGGGCGCTCACGGTCCTTATCGTAAATACCATCGTTTAGTTTGCCTGTTTTTCCACCAGAGAGGAATTCCCCAGGGCAGAGAATTCCCCAGGGCACAGTCTGTGTCTATTTTGTTCCCTGCTGAATCCCCAGCGACCAGAGGAGGCCTGGCACACAGTAGGTACTTGAGAAATACTTGTTGAATGAACCATTTCAAGTTTAGGCTGTTAACAGCCTTGGTCAAGATGAGCAAATTCCCCAGACCCATCTTGCCTGGACTCATTCCTATGTTGGATAAATATTTATTGTGTATTTACACTTAGGTGCAAGATGCTGTTTCTGATGCACAGATAATACAGCTGTACGTACACTGTGTGTAAGAATCACTGCCATGTATCGCACATACAAGAAATCTACCGGCATTGCCAGCCTCACCTTTTAGCTTTATTGTTCAAAATAAAGGAAAACACCTAACGTCAGCACTTTAAAGCAGAAGTATTTCGCCTTTGGGTTTGCTGATACAAGAGAGAGGAAAACTTCCTCCTGTAGACAAATCCTACTGTATCCTATGTCACTCGAGTCCTGCTTTATGGTGCTGAGATATGACAGGTTGTTGTCAATAAGGTTTATCTCTGACCCAGGTTTCCCCAACTCCTGAGTCTCAAATCATCCGATCTGACTTGATCATGCGGAAAAGAATCAGTGTAAAGTCTGTGTCACTGTGGTCCATGTGGCACCTTTGGAGTCGCCCATACTTTAGAGTCAGCGTGGCTAATGTGGGCTGAAGTAAGTTATTCAATAGCAAGATCTGAGTCCAGGGTCCATCTCTTATCGGCCACGAGAGCTTGAGAAAGTTACATGTCATCTATGTCATGAAGTAGAGACACTGACCACACAGGTTCTGAGGATTATGCAAGAGAATACAAGCTGGGCTTTTCTCAAGCTGTCACTTTCTGCTAGAAACAACTCTCACGGCTCCTGGACCAGCTGGCATCGGTGGTGATGACCGCTTCCCAGAGGGTCAGAACTAAGAAGGTCACTTCACACACGGCCAAGAGTCCTTCCTACAACATGCACACAGCTTACGAATGGTAAGGAAGGTACAGAATAGAAAGGTTTTGAAGCAAAACCGTTCTACTTTCAAGAACTAGTCATTTAATCATTTAACCGTAACTGTAATTAGTCCTTTAATTGTAAACACACACTGTGTCTGAGGCTAATTTCTTGGGAGAATGGAGACGGGGACATGTCTTTGAAAGAGGGCTCAGGACTGTCCTGGGCAGGCCTGGGGCCAGCCTGGACCCAGCTCTCAGTACTGCAGGGCAGGACAGGAGGGACTCCCAAGGCGCAGCGTCCTCACATTTTTGTGTGTGTATTTGTCGGCGGCCACAGCTCCTAGCTGCAGAGAGAGCCTGGGGAGATAGCATTCCTGGGCGCGGGGAGCTCCACATCCCCTGGCAGGGCTATCCTGAGGGCTGGGGGTGGGGCAGAGGTGGGAAGGGATGAGGGGTCAGCGGGCCTTCCCTCCCGCCAGGCCTGCTGATCGGTGGCTGGCACTGAGCTGATGGCCCAGAGATCTCTTCTGAGGGATTTTATCCCAGGGTTCAATTTGTCCCATGTAATCCAGCAAACGCATGCTGTGCTCCTTCTGCAAGAGAGTGTGGTGTTAGGTGCAGAAAAAAAAAAAATCTTTTGATTCTCTTTTATTTCTTCAGCCTGGTGTGAGACGGGGGACGTGAGCCCTATTTTAGGCATTCTGCTGTCGGGACAAGAAGACCTTTTACCTCCTAACTCCCTAAAGCCATACCGCCCAGGCAGTTCCTACAGAAGGGTTTAAAGCACCAAGTAACTGCTACACAAAAGAGCAATCAGCGATGCCAGTCACAGGGCCCAGAAGGTCAGCAATCGGCTACTTGAAAAAGTCCATCTACAGAGGCAACATTTAAAGAGAATCTAGGAGACGTACATCCCGCCAGACATTAGAAGTTCTGCTTTGGTGCTTGGGAAGATCCAGTCTCTTAAAGAGTTAGGCTGCTGCCTCTTACTGATAAAACAAAATCATTTAGTTGCATTTTATCCGTCCTATGGGCCTGAGCTATTTCATCCATTAGGTATGGTTTATGAGCTTTTTAAGGGCCTACAAAAATATTTAAGAACTTGGAAAAAGACAATATAGCGGGTTCCACTGCATTAAAATTTTATGCAATATAAAATTGTTCAATGCAAGTGTTCAATTAGATGTCGACAGAAACTCATGCTACGTGGGACTGACACATACACACGACTACGTATAAAACAGATAACTAACACGGACCTACTGTAGAGCACAGAGAACTCTGCTCAATACTCTGTAATGGCCTATATGGGAAAAGAATCTAAAAAAGAGTGGATACATGTATATGTATAACTGATTCACTTTGCTGTACACCTAAAACTAACACAACACTGTAAATCAACTACACCCCAATAAAAATTTTTAAAAACTCATGTTACATCAATTATTATAATTAATATTTACAAAAACTACATTCTGAAGAAACCTGTAGGCTACCCTGGCTTACTGCCTAAGAATTCCTGAATATTCATGGCTGGAGAAACATAATAAATCATAAAGCTGGATCATTTAACCAATTGATTAAGTAGTCAATGACTTCCGAAAGCAAAATTATAAAAGCACTTTCAAGTATTTCCTCAGCCATCGTCGTTCATGTGGGGCGTGGATGCATCTTCCTAGGATTTGTGCAGGAGCCTCAGGACGCAGAAGCATCCGCCCCTGGGGAGGGCTGACTGGGTCCAAAGCCCAGTCAGCTGATCCTCAGGACAGGTCAACCAGTTTCCGCACTTCCATGGGCCCAGCCCATTTTGTTTTCCTTTATCCTTCACTCATCTTTTTCATTCAACAAGTATTTCTTGTACAACTACTACACCTTTATTGAGAAACCCTATCACTTCAAATCCTTCAAAGAGGTGAAAGGACAACAAAATAGGAAAAGGAAATTCCTTATGTGTAATATTCTAGTCCTTAAATTTGTTCATCTTCCTCGATCATCCAGAGGTGAGAATAATTTGTGGCCTGTTGAATTCCCTTTTGACTCTTTGACTCCTTTTATTATTATAAGATCACTTCATCCCTTGTTGCAGGGAAAGAGCAGATAAAACTCAATTAAGATGAATCTTTCTCCCTTTGACCTCAACATAAACTGATGAGTGAGGACATTAAACTAACACCAAAGGCTGTATGACTTACGTTATCCATGACCCTTATTACCATGGAAAACTGGGATGAGACAGTGTTTCCTTCCTATCACTCTGGTTAGTTATCTCCCAGGGCTGAAGCTGTGCTGAGAGAGTCACCCCAGGGTCATGCAGCAGAAAGCTCGGGAAACACAGAAAGTGCCTTACAGCGTGGGAACCGCAGGCACTGCTCCGCCGAGCCCCACCGAGACTGCTCTCATCCGACACAGACGCCTGTGACGAAAACAGACTGTCAGGACAGAGCACCTTTCCTCTCTCCATCGGCACCCAGGAAACACTGAAATGTAAGCTAAGGAAGAGTGACACATGCCAGGAACACGTCCTGAAAAACATCACGATGGAAGACATGCAGGAAAGGCTCAAAACCACCTCCACAGGCAAAGGCTGTGCAGCAAAAAAACAGGGTCGTGCAAAAGTCCAAGTGAGAGAAGTTTCAGTTGCTATCAACCAACTGGCATGCAGTGGAACCGCCTTTAAATCTATGACTCTGAAAAATATTCCTTGCTAAGTAAAAACTTGTAAATCTAGATTTAAAACGAGCAGAGAGTTCAAATATCCTGGATTTTCTCATGGCATCCTCATAGTTGATGCTTAGAAAGTTACTCCAATATGAAGTGACTTTGTAATAAAAATAGCATGTTGATTATAGCTCAATTATCTTATGATTCTTTAAGAATTGCTAACTAGAGAACAGAACATTTCATTAACTTGAAAATCCTATGTAATCAATCACTGAGGGTAAATGAGGGTAAATAGGCGCTTACAATACCATGAATGGAACTTTAATTTCCCCTGTTTCTCCTTGAGGACACAGCGGGTTTGCTGGACCAGTTATACATCTAATTCATAAGTGTGAGATCTGATGGAAGTTCAGAAAGTTATTAACAATCAGAGTGTGGCTACTTTGAATACTTAAGTTTCCTGCAGGGCATAAGTACCTGGTATTTAAAACTGGAAATTTCCAAGATGATATAACATAATGGATTAATATCTGTTAAGGTTACCAAAGCAATAAAAACCTATCTTTCTTTTTGCCAATAGATTAAGTAAATGTCGCCAATACTTTATTTCTGCCTAACAATCCTATACAAACACGTGTCTTCCCCCTTTACTGTCAACTGTCGGGAGAAATAAACCCCAGATCTGGCCAAAGGGGGCTGCAAGTGTAAGCTCCACATAAAGGGGTAATTCACCCCCAGAAGGGCTGCAAACAGGTTAAGTCCACCGCACTCAGAGCAGGTGTTCGGTGGGGGAGAGGCGCGCGTGCGTGCTGAGGGGCCGTGGCGGGGGCGGGGGGCGGTTAGGCAGAGCGGGGGTGGGGGTGGGAAGGGGCGGAGTGGGCAGAAGCGGGCAAGGGGTTGTGGGAAGCACACGCACCCGGTAACTCCCAGCCGGCCGGGCAGCGCCGTACATATAGGAGGGCTGGAGGATGAAAGCAAATGGCAGGTTTTTAAACCCTTGAAAAAACAGCAACAAGTAACAGTGACAAGGTAATTATGATGCTTTTGGTGATCATGACAGCCAAGTTATTGTACAACTGTTATAAGGAAAAGAAGTCCACAAAGGCACCATGCCTTCAATAACTCTGATAGATGGAAATCCACATTTACAAGGAAAATAAACATGAGATGATTTCTAGCTTTAAAAATAGTGAACTTCCCCAGAACCTCTGAAATTTGGCTATTTTCTGGGCCTCTCTTTTCAGGCATTCCTAGAAGAAAGGGTCGGGGAGCGAGACAGAATGGTGACAACGTCAACGACACCAGCAAGAGCCCAACCCACGACTCAAAATCCCGGGTGAAGAAAGCACTTGGGGGTGTTAATACACAGGAACAGTGCGGCAGGAAGAGCCTGTTTGCTTCTATCAGAGGATCCCGCGACAGTCTCCAAGATACAAAGGAGCTGTAGAGGGGCTGCAGCTGCCCAGGGCTGGCATGTCTCTGGCACGGGGGAACCCACACCCGAACGGAGACAGAGCCTGTGCGGGGTGTGCTGGAACACAAGGGCAGCTCGCTCGTGTGACCTGAGCCTCACCTCCAAAGAGCATCATAACCTGTTTACCGGCAGAGGCCATGGAGAGCCCAGGGCAGGGGGCCCACGAGCTGGTCGGGGAACATGCAGGAACAGGGATGAATCACTCAGCAACGCCAAGGAACACGACAATG